>NC_091822.1:165286449-166006449 GCF_038994185.2 Dermacentor albipictus
TGCGTATCTTCGCAGTTTCTGAATCGCTGCTGTGCTGTACGGAATTTCTGTCACCCCACTTTCAGCGCGGGACCAAGGACAGATATTGACCCGGCTTTTATGAAGAGTTGCCCCCGTGAAAGTAGCTCCTCTTCATTGAACGCGGGGGGGAGGTGGGAGAATGAGGCCGTGCATCCGGCGATGAAATTGGGGGAACCGGATGGCCGGGCCCGCGCCTCTTCCTGTGCTTTTAAGCTTCGCGGCCGCTGTTCATTCTCAACTTGTTTCTGCTAATAACAGAGTCACACTATAGTGGCCGCCTACCTGCTGGATGCGGAAGGAGGGCCTCCGGCTCGCTCCTTCCTGGTGTGATGACACAGTGACCTAGGGCGGCTTATGGGGGCGGGGACATTGAGCCAGCCAGCCAATCAGCAAATCAATCAATCAATCAATCAATCAATCAATCAATCAATCAATCAATCAATCAATCAATCAATCAATCAACCAACCAACCAACCAATTAGCGAAACAATCAAGAAGTCAATCAATCAGCCAACTAGGTAGTCAATCAATCACTCAGTCAGTCACCCAATCAATTAATCAGTCAGTCAGTCAGTCAGTCAGTCAGTCAGTCAGTCAGTCAGTCAGTCAGTCAGTCAGTCAGTGAATTAGTACTCGGGACACGCAGGTAAGACTCAGAGTTATATTCTATGCTAATAAAATCCTCATAAAGCCGGAGTCTTGAGCATGAGATGTAGGAAATGAATAAAAAGGTGGCAATACATGTTACATCCTGCAACCGTGACGCACTCGGCGTATCTTCGTTTCGACAAGTACAGCGGTTTCTTTGAACAGCAGAAGTTACCGCGGTCGTCATTCATTCATCTACTCATTCAGATTTTGCGATGCGCTATACTTACGTATTCGGTAGTAGAAGTGTTGTGAACTGTGTAACCATGGTGCAGCATGCGTGCCGCACACGAGAAGGCAAAGCTCAAGAGGTGACCTGAAGTTGTGTCCTGTCGTCTTTCTTGTGTCCGTTGTTTTCCGCTAAACAAAGTAATTATGGATTCGCACCAACTAGCCCGCCAACGCATTGTGCTCAAGAAGGCGTCCACGGGTTTCCACCTCCCTTCCCCAACCACGTCCATACTGTGCCTACGTATACATGCCCCGACAGAGCTTAATTAAAGCATCGCGTATATTTTATGCTATGTCACGCTTGTTCAATACGAATAGCGAAAAAGAAAGATCGGTGGATCTCGAGCTTATGCGGAAATCGGTGCTAAGCGAATTAAGCTTTCTTCGAAGTTTAAGCGAATGCTAAACCTAGATGTTTGTACAAAATCACACCAATTGAATGGACTTGCACGCACCTCTCTGTAGCCGGCTTCTTCTATTTGCTGTAGCGGACTTCTTCACTTGTGTGTGTAGGTCAACGCTCGTCGCACAATGGACGCTCACGTCCCAGTTTGTTCATTTTACTCGGCTGCTTCTGTTGCCGACATGTTCGCTTCTTGCCTCTTACCCTGTGTCCTGCTTGCCTACTCGGGTACATGCCAGTTCTGGGGCAGCTGCCAAAAATGGTCTAGTTAACCTCTCTTCCTTTTCTTGTTTCTAAAAGGGGAAGGAGACAGAAGAGGATCTCGCACCTCTTCCCTTTCCCTTGATCTCACCCGGGGCACGCAATAAAGTTTTTATTCTCTCTCTCTCTCTCTTGCCAAGAATGGGCACCGTAGCCAAATGGCCCGAGTTGTCTGTCGAGGCACATACGCAGCTGTACATACCCACTCACTCTCACGTAAGCAATTTTTTCGCACTTTCTCGTGCTAACCCTCCGGCCGCATTGCGATCGAGGCGAGCTGCTTAAACACCCATGTAGCGATATTTCGGCGTGCCAAAAAAGTGAAGAAAGAAAGGCGATAAAGACACCGGGTGCTCAAAGTTTAACCCTTACAGAAATATTGCATGCCATTAAGCTCCATTCCAACACACATTTTATTAAAGGCAACAAAAGGTCAATAAAAACACAAAAGTATACATATAATAATTTTTTTTGTAAATGAATTTGTTGCTCTCCGCTAGTGTCTCGCGTAACCCACGATGTCGCTCAGAAAGTTAAAATTCGACGAATCGGCGCGAATCAAGCGATTCGTTTTCAACCTCGATTAGCGCGCCTCCGTTTCACTGACGCTGTCGGCATTTCAGGGCTATTCATTTACTCAACGGCGCTGCTGGCATTGGCGACGTAAACGAGGCTGCGCGTAAAGCTATCGGAAAAAAATCGGCCGTGCTACATGAATTCGTGCAGCGACGTTGGGCCAATCATCAGCGGTAACAATCACATCCTATCTGAAAACGAATGTAGGAAATGAGTATATTAGGCGAAGCAACTGATGGGCCGATATATTTGCCGGGCTCTTTAAGTCTCAGCGCGTTGACACACAACGCTCCACTTATAGTTCCTTCCCTTGAAGAAATATACCGCAGCTGTTCACACTCGCTATAGCGCAACATAAACTTGTCGTACGGCGAGCCAGACCGTCGGCCAGCGCTACGAAAACTGTCCGCAACAACAACAACTACTACTGCATAGAAATACGCGTTCTCAGCCATTCTGTAATTACCTTGGGCGTGCCTTAATTGCGTGCCAAGTGCTGATAGTACTTATAGCATGTTATAAGCGGGTCTACTAGCGCACTTTATACGTGCAGACATTATTAAGCGCGCCGAACTGTGATTTCCGTACGACGTATATATCTTGCTTGCAGATCTCTGTGAGCCGCCCATAAATGTCATCCTTCATTACCGCCTCATTATAGTTCGCGTCGCGTAGCTAGAACATAATTTCTTTTTATCTCTCTTCTGAAATGCATATACATCCTTGGACTTTTCATTGCCGTTTGCCACCCATTCGTGAGCAAACTGGTCCCGCATACCTGCATTAGAGCCTGTTTAAAGATTCCCTATCAGTATATCGACCGAACGCCGTCCTGGTAGATCTTTTTTTCTGTATTTCTTTCTCGTTTTCTTTCATTTTCGTCCTTTGATTTAGTTTCAAGATTTCAGCTTATCATTGTAGCATGAACGCGTTCCTTTTCCGATCGCAATCCCGTGTTTTCTATTGTCGGGCTGTATATGCGTTTCTTTTTTCGTTCTTTTTTTTCATTCTCCCGCAGAATTTTCGTGCATTTTCAATGTACTATGTAGGAAGAGGTGTGCAGCGTCTCCTACATGCAGGACGCAGCATTTGCATAAACTCGTTTAAATAAATGAAGTTATTTCGCGACTCCCTCCCCCAGCGCGGCCTGGTTTCGTTGGGCGGGGCAGATAGCAATATAACTCGTGTGCCGAGGTTTTGGGCGCACATTGAATATTGAGCGCTTCTGGACCTAATCTCTGAATGACGTGTAACTTGGGTGGCAATAATTTATCCGCCCCCCCCCCCCCTGTCTCCACTCCAGTAAAAAAAAAAAAAAAAGCCTGCTGACTTTAACGATTCTGCAAGTTCTTAAATCATTTAGTGCGACGGCGGCGGTTTCTTACTGCGAATACTGGCATCTTAACAAAAAGCAATTTATTTATTTATTTATTTATTTATTTATTTATTTATTTATTTATTTATGTTAAAAAACACTTGTTTATTCTCGTTCGCGGCGAAGTTCGAGGTCCCTTTCTCCATTGCAAAGCGCTGCTGAGATAGCTGGCTCTGGTGTATAGACCGTCCATGCGAGGAGACCTAGACCTTCGCTGTACAGCGCTACAACGACAGGCGCGACGACTGGCGGAAACAGGTGTCCCGAGGCGAAACAAAAGTACACGTGTCTGCGTGTTCATGTACGTCACTTCGGTAGAAGCACTTCCGTCATGCTTGCGGCCGCCAAAAAAAATTTAAAAAAATGGAAATAGAAGGCTATAGCCGCAAGGAGAAGAACACATCCGGTTCACCTTCGTGTCACCGTAGACACACGCAGTTGCTGCGTTTTTCACAAACGTTCACCGAACATCTGCTTCGCTTAGTTTTTTTTTTTTTTTTCTATCTTTGCGTCACATGTTATAGGCCCTGGGTGCTTTGTACTCGCACGTAAGTTATCTTTCTTTTTGGAAAATCATGGTAACATGGACGCAGAAGAAAAAGAAAAAGAAGAAGGAAGGGACAAAGAAAGGAAAAAGCATGCGGATCCAACGCACATGTTGGAATCTATGGGAATTAAGCTAAGCTTTAGTGCAGCAGTTCGTTCAATGCTACACAGCTAATTACGCCGACGCGTATACGTTTATTTTCATCCTGTACCGAGTGCAACCGCCCGCAAAATATTCTTCGTGCACAACAAGCGACACAACAGTCGTTTTCTCCCGCATCTTTTTTTTTTTTTATGTTGATGCCCGCACTGTACACTTGACGAGTAAAATCTTGCTTGGGCTAGTTGGTTCATGCTTGAAGTAGTAAAGGCAAGGCGCAGAAGACCAGGACTCTGTGTTCTTCTTCCTGACTCCTGGTCTTCTGCGCCTTGCCTTTACCACTTCAAGCATGAACCAACTGGCCCAAGCAAGAGTTTTACTTGAGCATATTTCTTCTGCATTGGGTCCTTTCTTTCAACAAAGCTTTCGCTCCGATCCTGCCATTTTGTGCGTCAACCTGATCGCCGTCTCAGCTTGCCAGTTTCGAGTGGCACCGGTCCTGTCGTTTGTGTTCTTCTTCTTGAGTCATGCTGGTCTTCTGCGCCTTGCCTTTACTACTTCACTCTTGACGAGCTGTGGCGAAACGCAAACGCCAAGTCGGGCGTATGCGTTTGCGCGAGTTGTTCCGCGCCGTGATGTCACGAGGGCGAGGAGGATGTGCGATGCCCGTCGAGGGCACAACGCCGATGACAGGCGATGGCCCACGTGTAAGGATTCTGCATCCTTTAATTGCGTCGCACTGGCACACGCCTTCTTTAGGATATTGGCCATGAGTGGACCCGCGTGCATCCAGTAGAACGTACCGAAAGGCTAAAAAAAAGTGAAGTGAATAAAAAAAAAAAGAGACGTTGAATATGATGCAATATTCTGATAAGAAGTCTGTGTGCTTCAGAGATACCTAAGAGCGGACGTTACAGACTGTAAAATAAGTTACACCTTTAAGAATGAAAAAAAAAAGGCGTAAATCTGTCTATAACTCCCACCTTTGAAGTCTGAGTTATATAGATCGCACCCTAAGAATGTGAGTTATGGACACATTTACGGCCTTTCTCACTTTTAAGGGTGTAAATTACTTTACAGTGTGTGTTCAGGTTCTATGTAGAAATTTTTTTCGTTAATTGTTATTACTATTCACGCAGAAGAAGAGGTGCGCTTACAATGGCACTATACTTTGTCGGTCAGTACACAGGAGCTGGAGCCCGCGTGCTGGTACACGTTGCATTCGAAGCACGTGTAACCTTCGATATCCACCGAAATACCGACCGACCCAGTAGGAAACAGCAACAGGTACGCAGCAGCATGCATGAAGCCATGCCAAGCCAAGAAGGGTAGGGCCCAAAGTAAGCTTCGCTTTAAAACCAAGCAAATCCCAGTGGTCCCACGAACTGTGTAAATCGGCGCAAGCGACGCATTTGGCAAACTGACATGGTGAAAACGGGCGCATCTGGATCGGAGACGCGCTGCGTAAAGAACTTCTTGCTGGGCAAGTTGGCATTGATTCACTATATACGAAAGGGCGCTTTGTCCCGTTGTCCTCTCTTGTGCGCTGCGTGTTGCTTTTTTTGGCGCTTTTAAAAAAAAAATAGCCGCTGCAAGGACTTCGGCGGCAAGCACGGGATCCCTACCGTCAGCGTATAAGCGGTGGAGAGAAACACAACGCAGTGCCACTTATGTATTGTTAGCGCCAGAGTTTTCCAAGGTAACTCAGGGCGCTTTGATTGTTTAACTAGCACCGGAATGACAGTTTGTCAGTTAGGCATCTGTTTGTTATTAGTGCCTGTGGCTTCAGCGTATGGTTATGTCTCTACTTCACAACGCCGCACCTGCCTTTTATTGGCCTAAACATCGATGCAATTCTATATATATATTTTTTCTAAAAGTGGAACGCAATAAGAGTTTGATCACATGCATATTCACGGCGAACCGTTGCATTTATAGCGCGACAGTTCGTCGAAAAAAGAAATGATCAGTATGCAAAGTGACAATTAAGGTTGACTGATGCCAGAAAGACGAAGTTTGAGGCGGATACACGCGCTGACCATCATTTCTGCGTCGACCGTGAAGCGCCGTCCTTACCAACTCCCGTGGCCGCTATAGCCCCGAAGTTTCCTGCATTAATTTTTGTGGGAAGCATTATGACCGCCACCAACCACAGCACCTAAACCACGGCCTCCGAGATCGCGGACAATCGCCAGCATGCTTGCGTGCAATCTTGAAGGCCATGATCTATACCGCACTGTTCACTACGATAATTTCTGGCGAGAACTGCGGCGCTGGAGAGTTCAGACACTATGGAAACCATCTTTTGTCCATGGATTTGCGTAATGTTCGTTCTCGCCGCTTCAAACATTCTTGTGACGCTATTTATTACACTATATCTTCTAAATTTCCAAACATTCACAGTTTCTTTCTTTTTTTTAATGCCGCAAGCTGCATACACGCGTGGTCGCTTCAAAGAAAGCTTCTCGTTAAAAATGGGCATGCGCCAAAGAATGTGACGTCATGTACACGCAACGGAAGTTCAACGAGCTTGCCAAACACGGCTCCTACACGATAGCGATTTATTGACGGCGCCGAAGTGCGGGCAGCTGATGAGATGTAGCGAATGTGAAATTCGAGTAGCCGCTGGGGTTTTCTTTTTTTTTTTTTTGGTCGATGCTTGCACAAAAACACATGAGGTGGGGGCATGTCAATTTCCGATCTCGCGCGTGCTGCTAATCTTGCGTCGTAAATTTTAAAGCGATGCATCAAGGTTAATTTCCCCGCACCGTGTGTCTTTCTTTCTTTTTTTCACGCAACAATGCACCGCTATTTGTTCACGTTTCGTGCTTTGTTACTTTTTTTTTTCCTTCTTGAATTTGCAAGCGCATTTGAAAAGCGCTATATATAGCGCTTTTGAACACCTAAAATTTATCGCAGAAGCATCCACACCCATTTTACTGCGAGAAAACACTTAGCCATTTGATGTTCCCCTTATTGCCGCAACATTTGATCTTCGTGGCCATTAAGGTTTCCCCGGCCGGGGTATAGCGGGTTAAATCCTGCGCCACTCGTAAAACACGCAGATAACTCTCCCGAGTGTTTCAGAGGCTTCAAAGAAAACATCTACAGACTCTCTAAAGCTGTCGTAAGGGTGTGGCCCGTGGATTGAAATGCGTTGTGCTCGCTCACTGTGCAGCGCTGTATACGAGTCGTCAGGCCTGCTATACAGCTGTAGTGCTGCAACAGGACCCGGCGACATAGTCTGTGTACGTAACTGACAAGGTGGGCTTCGAGTATACGCGGTCTGTATAAGGGCGCTCAGGTAATAAAACTTGAGCAGCGTAAAGACGCCATCGCAACCATATAAAGATGTGTTCAGAGCAAGCATCTCGTCTTTTCTTTTCTTTTTTTTTTCACGCAGCGCACGTTTGCAGGGGCCAGCTTGCTTCTTCTTCTTCTTCTTCTTTTTTCACTGCCTTTTACATTTGCAGTCCGAAAGTCGCATCCCGCTTTCCAAACTTCCTGCGTTTCAAGTGCCACCGCCGTTCTTGCGTTAACCCGCAAGCCGTCCACCACTCGGACTGGCCTTGCATATTTATACCCCTGTACAACCTACGGTCCAGCTGTACACTAGCCCCCGAAGACAAGTCTCATTGCATTCTTTCTCTTCTCCTGCGCACTTTCTAAACGTTTCACAATCCTTCGCCGCCCGCGAGCTTGCACAAGATCCTGTTTTATGACTTTCTCTTTGTTTTAACTGCGCCGCCTTTATCCCAGACTGCCGCCTTTCTCCTTACTTGTTTAGTTCTGTACTCGGCAACGTCAGAGATCGTGCCACACCGTGCACAGCTCGGCTAGAGCGGACTGAGCTTGGTGCGTCAATGTGCCCGATATGTAGAAAGTGGACGCCTGCTGCGGGAACGTGGAAGAAGCGAATAGAGCCCTCACTAAATCACTGCAGGGTGTAGTAGGACAGCAGGGTATAGTAGGACAGCAGGGTATAGTAGGACAGCAGGGTATAGTAGGACAGCAGGGTGTAGTAGGACAGCAGGGTGTAGTAGGGTAGTAGGACAGCAGGGTGTAGTAGGACAGCAAGGTATAGTAGGATAGCAGGGTGTAGTAGGACAGCAGGGTGCAGTAGGACAGCAGTGTATAGTAGGACAGCAGGGTGTAGTAGGACAGCAGGGTGTAGTAGGACAGCAGGGTGTAGTAGGACAGCAGGGTATAGTAGGACAGCGCTTGTGGTGTCGTCTTCTCGCCTCGTCTCCCCGTCTACGTCTTTTGTACTGTTAACACCAGGATGTAAAACCAACAAGCCCAAGCTGCTATTCTAGGGTATAGTAGTAGAAGCGACACACAGCTGGTGTCGGCTCGTCAGGATTCCGATATTCGCAATCTTGTATTCACGTGAGAACCTTTCGTGACTGGTTGACATGCCTTGACTGTTTATATATATGTATACACGCATGAAAACTGTTTTCCTGTCCTTGGAAATGAACCTTTCTAATGCAGGAGTAACTTCTTGCCCTAGATTTACCTTCACGATGTATAAAGTTATCCTGCGCTTGGCTGTAGATGGGTGGCATTAAAAGGGGTTATAACTGGAGAAGCTGGAAGCAACACACCTTTGGCTGCTCCGCATCGCTTCGTGCAAAAAAAAAAATAAGCCTACACTTCGCGTATTCGAAGGTGGAGAAAACGGCTCTTTCTGTTACAGAACTGCCCGTGTTTCACACCAAATAATAATAATAATAGAAACCAATATTCTTAATTTTTTTATGGGGGAAGCGAGGGGGTGGGTCGAGTAGTAACGAAAAATGAATAGGGTTATGCGAATATTCAAAAATTTCAAGTGCGAATCGAATTAGCCTTTGCCGTCTATATTCGCTCTGTCTGTAGACATGTGCCTATAGAAGCTTTTCTGTTGGCTCACAGAGTTGTTTAGCTATTTATTTTATTTACAAAATACTGCAGGCCCAAGCTACGGCCCATGCAGGAGGGGTATCAAAAAGGTTTACACAAGCACTGGTAAAAACATCAAACAGAAATCATCGCAAATCATGAAGAGAGAGAAAAAAAATGATATATACATAAAGATGACACATAAATGAGCACCTTATGGCCGTGAAAGCAATTATGAACATTGCAAGATTGAACATTGAGCACGATGTGTAGCTTATGCCAGTTTCGTGGCGCCGACAGTGCATGCTGCCCGCGTTCAGCGAGTCACATATCGCAGTACGGTTTCACGTATAAGATGCTGGGTCCGTCGTTCTGTAAGCTCCTCGCAGCCAACGCACGCGTGTCTCGTGCGCCGCGGGAGCCCCTACATAACCTGCACGGCGTCAACGTACGTCTTCGGCGACGCATGTCTGCGCAGTAGTTGTCGCCGGACGTCGACAAGTAGCCCTAGAGAGAGATAGGTGCGTGCTTAGAATTTTCGATTCCGTGCAGGAATAATTAGGGCACCGCGCGGCGATTCCGCCCGTTGTCACGTCTGCCGACGCGTGGCCATCCATAGGCGTGCGTAAAGTCTCCAGCTATATAGTAGCCCGCTGGAGAAGTGCCTCTGTATACGCGTACGGCTCTCAGGAGCGCCCTAATTCTGCGTGGCGATAAGAGAGAATCGTGGAATCGCATACGGCGCTTTTGAAAGTCTGTACCGCGTTTTCCTCTATACGTGACCCGCGTGGGTCTGTTCTGTGTCAGTGCGAAGTCTTTCTTTGCAGAAACGTTGTTGGCCCGTCTGGTAACGCTTGGCAGAAGGTCGAACGGTGCCGCTTCGCGGACAGCTGCGTGCAAAATGCTTCGCATAACATCGATTCCCGCAGTGCGTGGTATCCGCAAATTTCTCCCTCGTTATCGTTATTATTAACATCTGTTAGTGCGTTCTGAGGGGTCATCACCGCGCCTGCTGCTACCATGCCCATCCGACCTAAAGACCGGTTGCGGTCTTTAGGATCTTGCCAAAACTCCTGTTAGGGCTGTCGTTGTAAAGATTATACTGTACTCTTTCAAGGGCATGACGAGAAGGCATGCCTTCTCGGTTGCCACAGCTCGATAAAAAGGCATGTCGAGATGAACCTCGACGTGCCTTCTCGTCTGACTGAATAGAATATTATTTATCTTTTTGTATTTGGTGTCCCTTTAAGACGATCGATTTTCACTAATTGGTTTTTACGTACGAAAGCAACACCCGGTCCATCGGAGAAGAAGCGCCGCCTAGTGGAAGGCCGCAGATTAATTTTGACCAGCCGGGGTTCTTGAACGTGCACCCAAATCTAAGTACGCGAGCGCTGTGCTTATATATTCGTTTTTTAAGAGCCGACAACGTCACGTCCACGTGCGCACACAACACGCGCAAGCGTACCAGTCCCTATTCGATCTCATAGGTGAGCACATCTATGTATAGGCTTCCTCCAGAAACGTTCTTAACAGCTCGCAGTGCACAAATGTGTATAAAACGACTTCGAATGCAAGGCGCGCACCGCAGAGAAGCACGCGTAAACACTGCGATCGATGCACGTCTCACGGGTTGACGCGAGCTTTGGCAGGTGCTCCATCACGGCGCGCTTAGCGGATCTACTTAAGATGCGCAGACCGGGGTCCACGCGGATCTTCGTTGGCGCAGCGGGATGCGCGATGGGGAGGAGCGTCCCCCGCTGCGAGAGTCGATGATGCTCGGATAGAGAGCGCCGCTTACGGCGTAAGCTGTGCATTGCCGTATGCGGTGTAACCTCATAGTGTCTCGCAATCGGCTGCCCTCGCGCCGAAGCTGATTCATTGGTCGGTGTCAAGATCTGCGTTTCAGGGGCAATAAAGGTACGGCTCGGAGACTGCGGCCGCCACGCCGTCCTCGCTTATGTTGTAGCCGCGTGACCGCCGTCCCGTATAACGCATATACCGTTCAACTCGTCCCAGACTCGCAGCTGAAGAAAAACAAAACAAAACAAAAAACAAAACGAGAGAAATTGGTATTCCAAGCACTGGATGGGAATCACTGTTATGCGACGCTTTCGAATGCATAATCTGCTTAAATTAGGCGGAACGCATCACGATGGGGGGTATATCTGCGTTAATGCGATAGGGCTGTGCGCTGTTTGCGCGGGGCGATAACGCGACGCCTATAATTTGTGCGCGTGTTTGTTGCGACCGCTGTTGCGCTGCCTGCCGTGTGGGCACCTCGAACCTGCCGGAGGTGAGCTGCGTGCGACGTTTTTTTTTTTTTGGTATTCCTTAAGCACCTTACTGTGGCGTCGCCAGCAGCACCGGTCGCAAGGGAAGCGAGGAAAACGAGACGCCTCTCCAAAACGAACACCGAACCACGCTTCATCGTTCGTTCGAATGTCGCACGCGCCGAACTTTACTGAACACACACGCTCACAAATGTTCGTGCCATAGTGTTTTCTACAATAATTGCTAGAGCGAACGTTATGGCGTTGGGATCGTTCAGCAACAACGATAATTATGGTTAGTACATGGATTTGTCTAACCTTCGGGCTTGTGGATTCAGACGTTCTTGCGGCTTCGTTTATTACGCTTTATTTACCTTCACTGGCTTATACTTGAAACCAATCTAAACTCGTCTCTATTTCTTTAATTGAGAAGGCAATAAGGCTCTGCAAACAGGCATAATCGCTGCCAATTGCAGCTGTCCCGCTTGTCCGTGCGTCCGTGACGTAACCGTTTCAATATCGGGCCTCTGTGCTATGGAAGTCCTGTGTTCGAATCCTGCCGTCGGACAATTTTAATAATGAAATTTTAGTAATTCTTATTCAGTTATTTACAACGCCGTACTTTCTTGAAAATTATCAGTTTGCAAAGTCGCAAAGCCGTTCAAAGACAGAAGGACAAAGTTTGGGCAAAAAATCCACGCGCATAACCATCATTCCCGTATGGCTGAACCCCCCTGCTTGCAGCTCCCCGTATAGGATGGATGGACAGATGCACTTGAGCTTCCCCTTTGGAACAGGGCGGTAGGTTACGCCACCAAGCTCTTGTTATTAGGTTATCTAATGCCCTTCCTACCTATGTTCAAAAAAAAAAAAGGAAATGAATCCCCACGATGAATTCCCATAACCAAACTTTCTGAACCCCTATCGCGAACTTTGTTTTTGTACGCCTCCGTTGTTTGTCGTTTCCCTACTTTTCTTACATCAATCTTCCAATCGCCTCTTACTAATCCCTACTGCGAACATGTTTACTTTCCCCCTGGTCTCGCTGAAAGCCCAAGAGCTTCGAAGACGCCAGAGGCGCCTAAATTGACCGTTGGGCAGATATGTCTTCCCATTCTAATAAAACATGCTCCATCGTTTCCCTATAGCTTTGCCGCAGCAAGCACGTGCTTCTTCTTCCTTGGTGTATCTCGATTTATAAGTGCGTGCACTAAGGCATCCTGATCTCGCTCCGAAAAGTAAAGCGCTTCCGTTTAGGTTGTCATAAATTGTTTCTTTCCGGATTTCGTTTTTTCCTCTTGAGTAGTTACTCATAGCAGGTTTATCTTGTCACGATGGATGTCTGTCGCATCCCTACCATTTTTGCTTCCATCACTCGCTAAGCCTTGTGTTCCGGTGCTGCTGTCAACTGTGGAGAGCTTCAGCTCAAGGTGCTGTGGCGTCCCGTAAAGAAATGCTGTGCGTCGTCCAATCCCGAAGCTGGCGCACTAAATAAAGAATCAAGACAGCAGCAGCTCTCGCAGAGTGCGCAGAGGTAGGCAAATGATGCTTCGTAATAATTGGGTTCGAACCGTATACCAATGCTTTTCCGGTGTACTCGTTATGTTTCATCTCTCAGCTAACCAAAAGGCTCCAGCCGATGGCAGCGCGAGAACGAAATAAAGTACAATTTTCACGGCGGATAACATCAGCTGTCGTGAAACATGCTACATGTTTCGGATTTCCGCAGAACTGGTTTGGCTTATTCAAGAAGCAAACAGTAAACATCACTTATTGCTGATTAAGTTCATCGAGAGAAAAGGACAAATTAATGTGGATATATATTTATGTCCGAGGTATGCGGTCAAACAAAGATTACGTCAAATATTGTTTTTGCGCGCATGAGCTTTCCGCTAAACATCTTCGTGTTGCTCTCTATCTATCTATCTATCTATCTATCTATCTATCTATCTATCTATCTATCTATCTATCTATCTATCTATCTATCTATCTATCTATCTATCTATCTATCTATCTATCTATCTATCTATCTATCTATCTATCTATCTATCTATCTATCTATCTATCTATCTATCTATCTATCTATCTATCTATCTATCTATCTATCTATCTATCTATCTATCTATCTATCTATCTATCTATCTATCTATCTATCTATCTATCTATCTATCTATCTATCTATCTATCTATCTATCTATCTATCTATCTATCTATCTATCTATCTATCTATCTATCTATCTATCTATCTATGTGAATAAACTCGATTCAAGTTCAGAGCTGTCCATTGCCTATTGTCTATTGCTATTGCCTATTGTCTCGTCACTCAGAGCTTGTATATAGCAAACTACGTTTAGTTGCAATGCACCATAGTTTCCTGTCATGACTATAGAAGCCGCTGCCCCAGCGTCCGCTGTGCTGCACGCAACAAGAGCAGCGAAGCACGCACGTGGCACGCTGAGGCAAGATCGAGTCGCCCCGAAGCAAGGTCGCACCGGCGCGCAAATTGTCACGTGCGTTTGCAATAACAGCGCCAAAGGTTAGCTCTTTGCAACGCGCACTTTCCTTCGAATCAATCAACCTCTGTATGCGCGAGATAAATAAGATAGTGAAATTTTAAAGAGACGAGCAGTTTTTTTTTCTTTCTGCTTCTTCTTTTGCCTGTGTTGCCAAGTTGCGAAACAAAGGCGATACGTGGCCCCGTACAAACTCTTTCCTTTTTTTTTCTTTTATTGGCCGTTCATGGAACCGACGAACGGGCGAGACTCGACGACGCTTGAAAGGCACACAATCGCGATCTGAAAAGCGCGCGCCTTTGTCACTTGTCACTCATGCAGCCGGACTCCATCGATTACTCGGATCAATGCGATGCCAAATGGCGTATACAATGGGCTGCGGAGAACCCTCCTTTCGTGTTCGAAGGTTAGCTCGTGCTAACGTGACGTTTAACTCTCGTCCCTGAACGCCGCCTGCGGGGTAGAACTAACTATACGCGCGTTATAGACTTCTGTTGCGGAGTGCCTTCTCTCGCGAGAGGCGACCTTTAATCGGCAAGGGCCCTATACGAACACGAGAACCCGCGCTAGCTATGCGACGCGTCATGATTGTTAGCTTTAGCGTGTTCCTTGCATTCCTTCTGTGCATGTGATCACTGATCGGATAGTGCTCCACACTTGGGTGATACCGGGCCTCGCTCGGGTCACTGTTTCGAATAACAAACGTTTCTCTCTCTCTCTCTCTCTACATACACACTTGGATTCATTGCGCTACATGGAGGTGTACGCTGTTTCGAGTTACGAAGAGTATGCGACTGCGGCACGCTGAGGTCTTGCCGTATGCGCGCGGCGAGTGGTCAGGCCTCGCCGCTTTTCTTAATGTTATGGATTCAAACAATCTCCGCGGCGCGGAAAGCAGGGCTCTCATTCACGCTGCGTGCTTTGTTATCGTTATGCTCTTGTTATCGTGATCGTTATTCACGCTGCTTTCTTTGTTTATGGCACCAAGGAGACACAATATGTGGCAGAGCGTCTAAATTCAATTTTGCGCTGATACCGTTTTAATTTAATTTGGAACAAAGTTTAATTAAACAGAGTTAAGCAGAGTTTAATTTGAAACAGAACAAATGGCGCAGTCCCTGCCCTTCGACTCGATTACTACCCGAAGGGTCGGGCAGTAGTAGTTGTACCCCGACTCACGATGTGCAATAAACTGATAGCACACCATCACGAATTACCTTCTACACAGTTAACCACTTTCGAGATACCCGCCTCAAAGGTGTGCTACGGAACACAACGGAGTTTCATCTACGAATTACCTCAGTTTTCCTAAGGCACTGCATAATAAAACGAGCTCGGTTTTTAGACACATCTGGGCGGGGCCTCCCCTTTTTTCTAAAGTTGTATCCGACTATAGTTCTCCAAACTACAGACAGATATCGCTTTGTAGCGATGCCCCCTCCCCCCTTCCCCCCAAGGACTCACTACTGCGCGCTAGGACGAATTGAGATATTCCGAGACAGCACCAACGCGTTCAAAGATAATGTAAACCGGTGTATGGGATGCTCGGTAAGTCTATATAGTCAATTGGATTCCTTCCAGCCAGGAGAAGACTTAGTACATCGGCCAAATAAGAAGCGAGGTAAGCAGAAAGGCTTCTCTGTTGAAAGACTTCAGGAGACCGTATACAGTGTCTATAGGATCAGCGCGATCCTGTCCGTGGCGTCGCCACCAGCACCACGCTGAATCGGACGAAGCTCTGATCGAAACAAGAGGTGTGACGTCAAGAGAAGTTACAGCAGCTTTTACGACACCCCGAAAGGCTCGAAAACGACGTTTCGTCGCTTTAGCCGGAGCGTAGTTAGTGTTCGTTCTTACGTTGTTAGTTAACAACTCTGCTGGTGTCCTCGGTCTAGTCGGTGACCGCTAGTTCCGTCTTGACTTCACATTATAACCGTACGTGCTTTACGTCTGCCCGGCTTTGCTGTATACGATTTACCGGTGAAGAATATGAACTCGGTAGTTTTCTTTCCACTCGCTCTTCAAAATAAATTCGCCGATGTGCCGGAGCGCTCCCAAATTATGGGGCAGAGTGTTCCGCGTGTTGGGCATGCATCCGTATATATGCAAATAGTTGGGTGCATGGCGCGATAGAGACTGGCTCAGAAGCCGTAGCTTGGCGACAGCTACGAAATTCGACAGTCGAGTAGCAGCTTTGCCCCCGAGGGCAAATAAGTATAACGAGGGGGACAGCGCAATTCCTGGCACGTAGACAAGTTTTCTTTTTGTGCAAAGCGCGCAACCTCGAGGCAGAAATCGTTGCCGGCGGGAGGCGTGCGTTTGCTCTGTAAATATAGGAAGCCGGTGCGGACTCTCGCGATCGCCTGCGGACGGAAAACCCGTCCGTGGCCCGTACGCGGCCCCATGTGTCGAGGCTCTCATTTTCGGTTAAACGACAGCGCTCGGCTACACTTCCTGCGGCGAAAAGGCGTTTAGTTTGACGCCCGCGGCGCAAACCGCGAAGGCGCTGCAGAAGTGGCGCAAGAATGTCATCTTTCGGGTGTGTATACACAGTGGAGCGACCGTTTACTCATAATTTGTGTGCTTCCTTGTTTGCTGTTTTGCGACGGCTGACGGCAGGTCACCTTTTAGACGTGCTGTTTAAGTGACATAAGGTCGCAGTTTTTATCGCGATGGCGATTCATTACGAGGGCGCTCGAGGCGCGGCCGTGCTGTCTCGCTAATCGACGGCGCATGCGCTGATCGCGTACGCTAGGGTTAGGCGGCCACCGGACTCGTGGAGCGGCGTTTGGCTGCAAAAACGACCGAGCGTAATCGGCTCCGTTAGCGCGGGCACGGCGTTTTGCCTCCCGCCGCCGCTGGCGCGTTCCCGCTGAGCTGGTGGCGCTGCTGATATCGCGCCGGCGTTGTGAGACGCCTGGTACATAGCTGCCAGGGCGATGTTTCTCCCAGCAGCCCTTGTCTTGCGCACGTTTTGCGTCGCGCTGACACGTCGTCCCCGCGTGTGGTTAGAACACCGTCCGGAAAGTTCGAGCGCAACGCCGTCGCCATCAGTCCTTCGACCCCTTCGGGCGGATCTACCGATTTATTCTAGTACGTAAGCATTCTACAATATATATATATATATATATATATATATATATATATATATATATATATATATATATATATATATATATATATAATGTGATTGGTAAATATGGCTTTATGGCTGCAGTGACATGCTATGTGTGTCTTTTTGTGCTTTTTTTACTTTTTGTTCAAGTGCTACGTTATTGGCTCGCGAACGCATCTCCAGCTTTATTTGCACAACTGATACCGCAAGACGCGTGCAGGTAGACGTATAGTGAGCTGGACGAAGAGGCCGGACGCGTCGTGTTGTCGACTGCTCGTGCTGCAGCACCACTCGGGATGATTTCGGGCTTCTGTTTCGTTAACAATGGCCATTGTTCAGTGTTTCCTGCTGCTAAACGCGAACATTTTGCGAATTCGATCGTATCGGTTGCAGTGCACGCGCTCGCCCGTTTTTTTTTTTTTGCTCTTTCTTTTTTTCTTTTTTTAGGTGAAGCCTTGACGCCATGACGCATTTCACTGTCTCACTTGTCGTGTAGTCGCGCTGCCCTCGGATCGGACGACTTTCTCCCCGGACACAAAGACGCTCCTATCACGCACAATGAACTTGCTAAATTCTTTTACTTAGAGAGAAGGGTTTTCCCGCCACCTCACTCCTAGCTAAGCAGGCCGCAGGCGGTCACGTTCAGACTCTTGCAAACGAACTCCTGCCCAAATCCGGCGTCCTTTAACGGCGTATATCCCGCGATTTATTGGAATTATTCTTGCGTGGCCTGTGGTGCGGTTGCTACTTTGCCTCATGTGCTCCGGGAGTGCGGGTCGCTGGGTCCGAAGTTCACCAAGGAAGAGTGGGACGCGCTCCTGCGAAGTCCCGTCTTTGAGGACCAAATCCTGCCCGTCCAGCGCGCCCGCGATCGGGCCGGAAGGCTAGATCTGTCAGTCCCGTCGTGGGATTAGCCGGGTGCACGTTTTATTGCGTTTTGCTGGACCCAATAAAAGTTCACTCACTCACTCACTCACTCACTCACTCACTCACTCACTCACTCACTCACTCACTCACTCACTCACTCACTCACTCACTCACTCACTCACTCACTCACTCACTCACTCACTCACTCACTCACTCACTCACTCACTCACTCACTCACTCACTCACTCACTCACTCACTCACTCACTCACTCACTCACTCACTCACTCACTCACTCCTGTCTGGTGACAAACAATTGTCCCCAAGATACGAGAATATGCTAATAAAGTGTCTTTTTTTTTCTTTCTCGGCGATCTCTTCTTTTAACGTGCGCATGCTGCTTGAAACCTGGCAATGAATTAGCGTGTCACGCGACCTTGTGGTTGAGATAGTGCATGAAAGATAATGTCACCCTCCCCTACAAATGCTATAAACTCTAGGCAAATAAATGAATCTCTGTTCCCACCACAACATCTTCAGCATCTGCTGTCGATCCTTATATTGCTCTTCTCGCAAATGTAGGCTCGGGTAGTGAAGATCAATATCTGTGGGGCACTTCTTGCTTCGTCAGTGTCGCCATTTCAACTTGTTTACCTCAATCGCCGCAAGAAACATGGTGGGGTCGAGCTTTCCAATGCTAAAACTTGCGAGGGGACTTATTTCTGTGACCATCCTTATCTGCTACTCTCCGAGTGCCTTTAGCGAAATACTGCGCAGCTGTGAAGCCCGCACAAGAAGAAAGGAGAATGTGGAGTGTTTAAACAGACGTTGGAGGTTCTCATCTCGCGGTCATAATAAAAAAGTAATGATAACAAGATGAGTCGTCGATGTTGCTTTGGGACTTAGTCGTAATAGAAGCACTTAAAATGACATTCGGAGATAAAAAGCGCTTCGGCCGTAATAAATTCCTCTCGCTCTCTCTCTATCTGGTGATTGATTACGCAGTTTTTCACTCCCCCCCCCCCCTTTTTTCAAAAACAGCATTCTCAGCTGCCCCTACATTAAACTTATCAGGCCATGTGGAATGTTAACATCGCGCCGTCAGCTCCTTAGCCGCAATTACACCTGGTCTCGCGCTTTCAGTGAGAGAGAAAGAAAAAAAAAACGCGATGAAGTGCACAACGTGGCGATGCTTTGAGGAAGAACCGCGAAATATCAAATGGCATGGAGCGTCTTTCGCACAGTCCTGCTGCGCTGAGCATTGCTTTAGCAGGATGACCACTGGAGTCATTCCCTGAATTCAAAACAACAAGTAAAAAATTTGGGGGGAAAATAAGAGCGATAACGGAATGTAATCGACGGCAGGAATTGGGCTCGACCCAACCATCCGTGCTTCCTTGCTTCTATACAGATGCCGGAAGTATCACTTCCGGGAATGAGGCTCATCTATTCCCAACCCTTGGTCCAGACTCCGCTCGCGTTCTTTTTTTTTTTCCTTGCACGTTTCTGTGTAGAGAAAGAAGTCGATGAGTACGGCGGGGCTTATTTGAGTCTGGCTTGCCTCAAAGCACGCTTCTTCCTTCCATCCTGACAGCTACATACTGCCCTCTTTTCAGGTTCCTGCACACCGGGAGACCTATAGCATCTTTATCCGCGACCAGGTTTCATCCTTTCGTGCCACGTCGCGTTCTTTCATTTTTACGCTGTTATATATGTATCACTCTCTTTATTCGTTTCACTAGGAAGAACAGAAATAAAATTTAAAATATAGGCTGTGAACATGGTTGTCCGTTTGCGCCTCGTCTTGTGATTTCCTATCGTTTCTTTCGATTAATTTTTTTTTCTTCGTGCTGGAACACATTTATGTGGCTTCCTGAGTGTGCCTCTGTCGTCCGTTTCACCAACTCGCTCTCGCCGCAACTTTCACTCCATTAGTCACTTGTCACTTTTCTATTTCTCCTGCCGTGAGCTGTTTATCGCGTGAGTGGGTGGCAAATTAGGATTATCGGAGGAACTGTATGTGAGAAAGAATGTGGTCGTTTCTTTCATTTCTTGCATATATATATATATATTCCCAGATTTAATGCGTCATGTTCGTTTGTTACATTCGTGAACATTTCTTCGCAGCAACTTGCCTAAACTTGATGATCTGTGGCAGTGAACCAGATGCACGAGTGACAGTCAACTATAGGTGTCGCACCATATATAGACTGTGCACGTCAAATCTTTTGGCTCCTTCATGTTATAGCCGTGACTTTAATCACAGTTCTTGAACCACGAACGAGCACGACCTGTGTGTGTTTTGTAGCGAAAAGGCGGAAGGGGTGAGGGGGGGGGAGGGGTTGAAATATGCGCTTATTTTTCGCGGTGCACCGATTATTGATCCTTAGGTTATAATTTCGATATCCGGCAAATGAGAAAGAGCAATCTGGTTGGACACCTTGCTTACTTGCTCTGAATGAACTACATTCCACGATGAATCTGTACATGTATGAGCCTGTCATAATATGAAATTAAGACAAAAGATAACCTGCTTTAATAGTCCTCTAACTGGTCTGTAAGGAAATCGAAAGGGAAAACGGAAAAGAAGAGGAACCTAGTTTTCTTAGCTGACTGCCAAGGGAAACGTGTAAAGCGGATTATACAAGAAATACTGAGATTATGAAAACCGACTGGTGTTGCTATTGGTGATATCTGTAAGCGAAAATCTGAGCATGCAAAGAAGAAGAGAACGAAAGAAACGCAGTTGCTTAAGGTAAAGGTGGACGATGAACCTCCTCTGATGGACACCATAACTGTATCTCTCAAGGCTATATAGACACTTAAGAAACTGTTCTCCATAAGCACTGGCGACGGCGTTCTCAGGTATCCTCGTCTCACCGTACTAACGAAACATGGTGCCACTTTGCTTCATTCGGCGGTGTCACGTTATCTGTCGTGTTCAGCATGGCATAGCCAGCTAAAAAAAAAAGAATAAAGATAACGTAACCAATATATCTGCAGCATTGAAACACTGGCCCGTGGTTTAGTTGGGAATAACCGAGACTTCCTTCGTGCTGACTTCCGTTGCTAAATCGCTGACGCGTGCAACATCCTGTAGAGGCGAGGCACGGTATATTAAAGCGAACCCCGAGGTTACACCTATACGCAAGAGGCACACAACCGCGCATGACGCGCCAGTCGAATGAAAAACCGCACGAAACCCTGTTTACAAGCGAAAACTGAGAGATCGAGACAGACGCCCAAGGCGCGCGCTTGCGCGCTGAATTTCTAATCCGACGTCGACCTTGGCAGCACGCATTGCCGCATACTTGTGCGCTTCCCCGCTAAAGTTGGAGCTCTCGAAGACACCTGAGGATATTTATGCATGCGTTACGCGCCGCGCTTTCCCAGAACGCGCGCTTTCCCAGATCGCGCGTTTCTTGTGGCGCGCGCACTCGGTCGCAAACACGCGGCGAGTTATTTGGCAACGAACGTTTGCAAATCGGCGCCTCCTTCTCAGTGCGTTATCCGCCAGCGTTCCGGGGCTCCGATGGTTTTGCGGGAAGCTGCTGAGCACGCCAGGGACGGGGGGGAGACGAGGCGAGAAGAGTCGTATTTGCCGTCTCACCTATCCGCGTGTCACACAGCATGCGAAGAATGTGACACGCGATCACCGCGTCTCTCGACGCGTCTTGGATATCGCTCGCGAACACGGGCGCGCGAAAATGGAAAGGCGTTCGCGCGGTTTGCACGGCGCGTGCCTCACTGTACGCATGAATTCCCACGAGCGACCCGCAGCCGGCGGTTTCTTTTCTTTCTTTCTTTCTTTCTTTCTTTCTTTCTTTCTTTCTTTCTTTCTTTCTTTCTTTCTTTCTTTCTTTCTTTCTTTCCTTCCTTCCTTCCTTCCTTTCTTTCTTTCTTTCTTTCTTTCTTTCTTTCTTTCTTTCTTTCTTTCTTTCTTTCTTTCTTTCTTTCTTCTGGTGACGGGTTGTCACGAGGTCTCCGCACGTAGGAGCTTGAACGAGTCGCGGAGGATTTGGCTGACAGGCGGTTGCTTCGTGCGTTGTATGACAATATGAGCATCAGGTCACGCTTGTTCACAAAAAAAGCTGTCACGCTAGAATTGCTCCCAAGAGCAAATTCCAGCCCATACCGATGCTCGACACACTATCGTGCGAAGGAGTGCCAGCCAAATGTTAAGAGCACCGAGGAACGAAGAGCCTTGTGAATTTTGCGCTTGTAAAATATGAGATGAGTGTGAGGAAAGCTTGCTAAGTTGGGCTACATTTGGTACCAGTGGGTCAGTGTTTTCTTAGCATGAGTATGCGTGCGAGCCTACGGAGGAGGAGCCTTTCCGACGTGAGCTTCGAAGCCGTTGTGTTCTCTGAAGAGCATCCGAAGGCCATGGCCAATTGAATTGATTGAATTTAATTTAATCTGCCACAAATCTGCGAGGAAGATCACGCAAAAAAACAAGGGGGGGGGGGGGCTGTCTGCACGTTTCAGCTTGTAGTGATCCTGACCGCCTCATACACAGGGCAGCGTGTACGATGTGCGACTGTCCCAAGTTACCTCCTACGTCCTGCAGCGGATACACAGAATCTATGTACAGTACTTCGGACATGCCTTGGTACTAATGGCGGCCGTGATCATGCGCTTAAATCAGCACTGTTGTGACTTTTAAAAACTTACCAAGTTGACGAACACGAGCGATGAGCAACGATCAACAAATTTCATAAAACACCCTGCATCATCTGCGTGAAACAGACATCCATATAATTTCATTCCCACAATTACATTTCGCATGGCAAAATACATATGAAAAAAATCTGCCGTAGATCTGTGTTTGACCTCACCAAATCCGCGCAGAGCAGTTGCTCGTGTCAGCCGGCTTGTAACGAGAGCCGACAGTGTACTTCAAAAATGGGCAGGGGGGCTTGCCCTCCTTCCCTTAAAAGTCAAGCGCTCTTTAAAAAGGGCTTGCCCTCGCTGATAATGTACGCTACTATTTTACTACGCTACTAATCTATTATTGCACTTACTAATCCTTCGGCAAAGCTTCCGATAAGTCGGTGTCGATACTTCGAGAGCGATCAAAGGCGCACAAAAGAAGAGGTTTCCTAACTCGTTTCTCTCTTCCGACTGGCCGACACAACCAGTTTCTTTCGCCGTACACTGCTTTGCTTTACATAGTTCACTCTGTATAGCTTCGTGCTACCGTCGGGAGGATGGCACCTTTCTTTTTCGAGGATTCTTCCTCCACCTTGCGGGCCTCTTATATCTGCCCCATATTCACCGTGCGGAGCAGACGGGGCGAAGTGTATATACAGTGTAGGTGCGCCATTGTTCTTGTTTGCTCTTGAAGTGCGACTCGCGGATCGGATGTATAGGTGTGCGGGGCAGGGAGAGAGCCGTGCTTGGAACGGGACGCGCCGGGGTGGGAGACGCGCCCGGCAAGGACGTCCTTGAGGTCACCGCGACGGCAGACGCCCCGTCGTCGTCGTTGCCGTCTTGACGCGCGACGTTAAACGGGAAGCACTCGGACTCCCTCCTTCCCTCCCTTGACAACCGCTGCTGATCGCTCTTTCTTTTCTTTTTTCTTTTTGCTCTTCTTTCGCGAAGCAGAGCGCGCGGCATTCCGTACACGTGCTTGTCGCCGGCGTATTTATAATGGTGGTTCCACGACGGCTTGTATGACGCTTCCCGATTCGAGTAGGCGCGTTTTTAATTACGAAATTTAATTGGCTACATCTTTCGACGGGTCGTATGTTGGCAGTGATCCAGTATCCGTGTGGTAACGAATGCTGGTCGTCGAAGTATTGACGTCTCTTTGAAATGCGTGTTGCAAAGGTTCTAGATGCGGTTGCCTCGTGGGCTTTTGGCGCAGTTGCCTATGTACTTATTTTTTGTTTGTGTTTGTGTGCATTCGTGCGCGAGCGGGCTTGTTGTGTGCAGGCGACTTGGGAGTGTTTTGTTGAAAAGTAGCAAGAAAACCCGCCCCCCATTAACTAGCCAAACACTAGCTTCTCTAAGCTACCTATACCGGTAAAGTAGTCAAGAAAGCATCCAAACGGTGGCTTAATTACCTGTATACAAAGCGAAACTCCGCTCTACGCAACGCGAATGCGAGGGACATGTTCGAACGATTAACTAGTTATTACATCTTATCAGTTGGAAAACAGGGTCTAGTTGTGCTTTAGCCGAGTGCCCGCTTCTGTCATCGCTTCTGTCATAGTGCAAGACATGGATGCTTATGCAAAACGTAATGGTACCACGATGACGCCGGATGTTTATTTCGAACGCAGGCTAAACGCGACTGAGCAGTAGAAGAGCCGGAATGGAGTTTACAGGCCTCAAAAGTAGCACCTAAAGGTAGCCAAGGGCACAGCCGTACCGAAAATGATCTGCGGCGGCTTGCGAAGCAGTGAAGCAGTGACGACGACGACGATGGTGTTATTGTTGATGATGATGACAATGGCAATGATGATGATGGTGGTGGTGGTGGTGGTTATTTAAAGAAGTATATCCCCCCGCACCCACTGTGGGGGATGGACCGAGAGTCGGGCGGTTGTACGCAGGGTTAATCACTTTAGAAAAGAGAGAACTTGAAAAGGCAAAACTGCAAATAATAGATTAGTGTGCAGCGGAGAAGTGCGACCACACGAATGGACGAATATAGTTGCAAAGAAATAAAGAGCATATTCGTTGAAAATTTAGAATGGAAGTAATTCAGTAAAGGATACGTTAGGAATGGTAAGAGAGAGAAATAACTTTTATTTATATAGCCGGCAGATTCGTGGGGGGGCCAACCCCGCCTAGATGGCGGCCAGAAGCCCTTGAGCTCTAGCGGCATCCTCGGCCTGCTGGACAGCCAAAAGTTGGTCTTCGGGGGCCGAGCTGAGCAACACGGTCTCCCACTGCTTCCGATCCTGAATTTTTCGGCCCTGTCGTGGCGCCCGAGGGCAGGCCCAGATAATGTGATCCAGGTCCGCCCTTTCTTGACAAAGTTTACAATTGGCCGAATATTGGTCTGGGTAATAATGATTATAAGACACCGGGTTCGGATATGTATTTGTTTGAAGGAGGCGCCATGCCACCGCCTGCTGCTTATTGAGTGATGGGTGTGCGGGAGGAAAACGCACCCTTCCCAATCTGTAATGATTAGTAATATCCCTGCAGCCAACCATCCGGTCCCCTGTCAGCCCCAACCGCGGCGCCCCGGTGGCTCGGTTTGTGAGTCCTCGAGCCACGGTGTCGGCCGCCTCATTGCCGGGGAGAGAGGAGTGCGCAGGCGCCCAGATGATATGGACCACCCGCTCACCGCGAAAGTTTGCCAGGATACGTTGTGATTCCGGCGAGATGCGTCCCTTTGCGTAATTTAAAATGGCGGTTTTAGAATCACTGACTATTATCGTGGCCAGTGTGGAAGCCATTGCGAGAGCAATGGCCGATTCCTCAGCCACCTCGGCTCTGTTAGTTTTAATAGATCCGCTAGGAAAGAAATAATTGGCCTGGTATATACGCTTTATGGTTTCGATTAACTCACACACAGTGCCAAACACGTCCCTGCGCGCCTTTTCTTTTATATGTTTTTGCAACCGGCGTTCGGAGAATGAGTAGAGATTGCCCACTGCACGATTCGCAGGTCCCCGCGAGTGCACGGTGGAGTGCTTTTCCACGACTGCCGCCGAGGCTTAAGTGGCCGCCTCGTCGCGACAGATTGTCAGGGCGCGTGATTTGCTTGAAGTGTCCTTGCGATGGTGCCTGCCCGGAGACGTATAATGGCATATACCGATGAACGCGAAGCTGTCGGTTTAACACTCTCGTTCCGTCTGTTCCTTAAACCGCTCTTAGGTGAGTTGTGTGAGAAGGATTTAACTGAAGCGCGTGTCTTTACAAGAGGCCAAAGGGACCGAAACCAGAGTCTATTTAGCACACGCGTTTCGTGAAACGGCCTTTGTCCGCGTACAGCTTATTCTGGTGCCGTGAAAGTGTGAGAACGAACGATTCTGCCTGTAGCGCGGGCGTTACATGCGTGTTCGAGCTGTGTGCTGCAATTGCCATTTCATTCAAGTGAGTGAGTGAGTGAGTGAGTGAGTGAGTGAGTGAGTGAGTGAGTGAGTGAGTGAGTGAGTGAGTGAGTGAGTGAGTGAGTGAGTGAGTGAGTGAGTGAGTGAGTGAGTGAGTGAGTGAGTGAGTGAGTGAGTGAGTGAGTGAGTGAGTTAGTTAGTTAGTTAGTTAGTTAGTTAGTTAGTTAGTTAGTTAGTTAGTTAGTTAGTTAGTTAGTTAGTTAGTTAGTTAGTTAGTTAGTTAGTTAGTTAGTTAGTTAGTTAGTTAGTTAGTTCAGCGCAAACCAGCGAGCGCGCCTCAACGTGTCTCGTGAAGCACCGTTTTATCCTAAAAGCGTTGGGTCAGCATCCTGTGCTGTTTGAGATCAGTCCGCCAACTTCGGCCGATGAGGTTTCTGGCCACGGCCTTCCATGATCTCTAGGAGAGCGCTGGTTTTCAAACGTTCATTTTGAAGCCACGCGATGCCGACATGTGCACGTAAGCATCTTTGCACCTACCTTTATCTGAGGGACGATCTGTGCGGCAGGTACGAATGAGAGATGCATCCAAGAACGTAACGCATTCTAGCGCACTGCTTGTACGTCATTAGGCTCGCGGTTAGCTTTTATTTTTTTCCAATACGTATATTTAGCGTTCCCGGGGGAACAGTGCAGATTAGCCGGGACGGCAAGGCGTGTACCTGTCGAGCCCGGCTTAAAAATAGAGCGCGCAGTGCGGTGAACGAAAATCAGGGCAGGAAGACACTCCGATGCTAACCTAACGGCAACTCTATACTTAGGTAAGAGGCGGAGTTCAGCGAATGCGCATTCTCGTCTGACCGCGTTTTTAGGCGCTCAACGTTGACGCTATTTGCGTTCTATGCGGAAGGTTACCCTCGTTCGGAAGCGCTTCGCGTATAATAAATAAGGTATCGGATAAATGCGAGAAACGAATAATCATTAACGTACAGGCGCGAGCGGTATGCGAAGGAGCACGATATCCATTTATTAAGCAGCGGTTACTCGTAATGCTTGAGTTATAATCTGACGCCTGATATAGAGTAAGTAGCTTTTCCATCATACGTTGGGTCTCGTTTAGAAAGTTTACGCTGGGCATGTGTGTTTGGCCACTACAACTTCATCAAAGCAACTGGGGTGCTCCCTTTCAGCACTGTTGAATAAGGTACAGTTGCTTGAACGACGACAACGTTCTGGCTAGCTGAATCAATCTCCTTTCTTTTTTATTTTGAAAGTACAGTTCAAACGCCAGAAGAAAGCGCTTGCTTACTTTCGCGCTGTAAACTGGGTGAGCGTTTTGCAAGTTTTTAGGAATTTTTGAAAAAGTAGCCTTTCGCAGACAACACAGATCTAGTCCTTGAGCTGGATTA
The DNA here is from genome assembly GCF_038994185.2 of Dermacentor albipictus. Classification (NCBI taxonomy): domain Eukaryota; kingdom Metazoa; phylum Arthropoda; class Arachnida; order Ixodida; family Ixodidae; genus Dermacentor; species Dermacentor albipictus. Next base: position 165,313,679 of record NC_091822.1, read on the forward strand.
TTCATAGGGGCGGACATTATTTGCGTGAGAAATCGAAACACATATACCGCTAATTAAGATTTGCTAATTAACATCTTAGTTAATTACATTACGGTACATGTCGCAATTTGCGAACTGTAGCCGGGGAGGTTGCAAGGCGTATCCACTTGGTATAAATTTCAAGAACGACACCAGTTTGGAGACATGAGCCATCAAACTCGCCGTAAAAAAATGCGCTGTTGTTCCACTTACTTTTCTTCTTTAACAAAGCGATCTGTTATGGATTGAAAGCAAAAGTAACTGGAACGCCCACGTATTTCGTCCCACAATATGGCAAATAACATCTCGAAACTAGTATCATCCTGGAGATTAATTCCAAGTTGATACACGTGGCAAACTCGCCGGTTACAATTCGTAAATTGCAGTATATGCGCCGCAATGGAATTAAGAAGCTAATAAGTACATTTTTGTTAGTTAGTCGAATACACGTTTCGGTTTCTCGTGCTAGTAACGTCCGCCTCTTCGACTAATCCAATTCTAGGACAAGAATTGTGCTATCTGCATGCCGCCGGCGATCTTTAAGAAAATTCTGGAAAACTTAAAAGATGATCACCCCATGTAGTTGCTGCTCCGTGACAGCGACGTGGCTCACGGAGGCAGAAGGCTCGCGAAGCGCCTTCATCCTCAGCCGATGTCGCTCTTAAAAACCTCGCCTCACCCCTCTGCCTCGCGCGCCACAGGAGAGGGCACGCATCTGGGCCGCGTTCCTCTCTCGCGCCCGCATTCCTCGCTCTCGTACGCGACATCGAACCGCGATCGCCGGTTTACCCTCACACGCTTTCACTGATCTGAACATCACGGCGACGGCGGAAATGCATTTGGAGTGTCCATATAATTGCTATCGCAATAAGGAAGTCCTAATTGTTTTTGCCCTTCACAATGAGACGGGGAAGGTTCACCTGTCCTCGAATGCTTCTCCGTGACGCAGTAGCGTCGCGAAGCGTTCCTCTCCGGCCCACTTGTCTCCCTTTCCTCGGTGTGGCCTGCTCATGACCTGTGCACGATCTTTTCTTTATTCGTTCCTCTCTCTCTCTCTCTCTTCTTAATTAGCTTGACGACGGTAATTGATTCTAACGAGGCCGAAGGTCCCTCTGTTTGAAACCGTTCGCCCACAGTGTAGACGGTGCAATCGGCGTGAGCGCCTCTCGGCCGCACGCACACCTATCTTTTCTCTTTATTTCGGTCACCGCAGAAAAGCTTCCTCTCCGGTGACACTCGCCTGCATTGAGTGTCGTGTGTCTTCTTCCCACCTGCTCGGTGTTTTCGGCTGGGAAACTCTTTTTTTTTTTTCTTGCAACGTGCATTCAACGTGCTCGGGCCAATACTTTACCGAAGCGCTTTTTTTTTTTTTCCCTTACCGCTTCAACTTACCCGCATGGCCCGAGAAAGGCAATTAAAGAAACAGGAATCCCCGCACAAAGGGAACAATATTTCTTTCTTTTTTCTCCTCTCGCCCGCAGCGTAATCAAAGAACAAGAGAAGCGGTAACAAGCACCTCCCCCCCTCCCCCCCATCCTTTTCCCACAACGTCGGGACCGTCGTTGTCTCCGCCCGTGCTGATTGAAGGCGAGCAAGAATGGGGGCTCACGACTGCTGACACGCGAACTTCTAATTTGGACGCGCCGCCGGACAACGCGCCGCGACACCGCTCACGGGAGAAACGAGAGAGGAGGAGAGTCAGGGGGGGGGGGGCTGCGAGAAGGTCGGGGTCTTCCTTCACTGCCGTACTTACGCCGACTGAGACGAAGGAGGGGGCACGCTCGTACAGCGTCTTGTCTCCCGCGCACAATGAGTGGAGGCGGGCCAACGCGAAGAGGATTCTTTTCTTACACGCAGCAGGAGGTTGTCTTCGCCCCCGTCGTGTGTCCGTTTGTTTTTCTGCCACCGGGCGCGCGTGCGTGTGTCTTGTGTGCATCTGTGCGTTTTCGCTACCGTGGGTGTGTGCATTTGGGGCGTGCGTGTGCGTACATGCGTGTGAGCGGGAATGTGTCTTTGTGCCTGCGTGTACGTTTGTGTGTGCGCGTGCGCATAGGGCATTTCCGTACCTTCTCATGTCCGTGTGAAAGAGATGCTACGTTGTGTGCGTTTGTATGAGAGTGCTTGTGTCTGTGAGTGTATGTGTCTGCGTACCTCCGTGTTTGTGTGTGTGTGTGTGTGTGTGTGTGTGTGTGTGTGTGTGTGTGTGTGTGTGTGTGTGTGTGTGTGTGTGTGTGTGTGTGTGTGAACGCGCTGGAGCGCGTGCTTCCTCGCGTGTGGTCTTGTGCATGCGCATTCGTGTGCGCGTGTCACTCTCTCTCTCCCCCTCTCTCTCTCCCTCTCTCTCTCTGCGTGCGCTCAAAGAGCGAGGGACACGGGGGAACGTCAGGAGTGAAGGATGTGAGAAAACTGGCCGCGGCTTGTTTTACGCTCCGTCGACCGGCACCGACAGCGCTGCGAGCACGAGAGACAAGCCAAGCGACGCGTCCTTTCCATGCGTGTCTCTGTGGTCCGTGGCCGTTGCTACGTATACGCAGCCGGTCGCCGATGCTTGCGCTTGCGTATGCATCCGGCGCGTTTATGCATGTGTGACATGGGGAGGCAATGTATGTTCTCTACTTCTCGGAGACATCGCTTGATTGTATACCTCCTTTTTTGCGTGTGTTTCTTGAAGGAAAAGCTGTAGTAACATGTACGGCCACGCACGTATTCCAGGCTCTTGGTAGGCCACCCAAGTCTACGTTTGCCGAACGTCGACGGGGAAGCGAAATGTTCGCCTGGCGGACGTAATGATATATGATTGTTGGATGTCTGGCTTTACCTTCTTTTTTTTTTTTTGGCGCGTCTTTCGTGTTTGCGTATGTGTATGCCCACGTGGTACGGCCGGGTGACCTCGTGCTCTGCTATTACGACTCGTTTGGCGATCTTCTTCTAGGGCTGCGTTTTTCGGCGTAATTCGCCGTTCGTCTCTCTCCCAACCAGCGGTGAGTCATTGTTCGGGAGCAACTGGACGCTTGTAACGTGCGCCCAATTCCTATGGAGCCAAACGAGCGCGTCTGGCTCTGTAGGAAGCGACGAAGTGATCGTGCGTGGACACGTTATTGTCGTCATTATTATGAATTTGCTTGTCTAATTACAGTCGAAACTCGATTTAACGAAGTGATGACCACGCTTCAATTATTTCGTTAAATCGGGAAGTTCGTAAAATCGAGAAAGAAATTTTTTCGATCCTTCTAAATCTAAAATTTGTAACGTAGCGACACAAAGAAAGCTACCGCGGCACTGTATTCGCCGCTTATCCAGCGATCTGTCGCATAAATGATGAAATAACGAAAGTGACCACCGAGGCGGTGTTGAGTCGGCTGTTCCGTGCGTGGGCGTGGCGTGAAGCCTCGTCAAAATAAAGCTACGGAGAGAGAGAGAGAGAGAGAGAGAGAGAGAGAGAGAGAGAGAGAGCAAATGATAAAGGAAAGGTAGGGAGGTTAACCAGGACTGACGGAGGTGAACATGGCGCCTATAGATGTTTTAACGCGATAGCTTTAGAGCGCACGCTCGAAGAAGCTGTCTGCGTCAAAATGAGAAAGAAATCGTCGCTTTTTTTTTACTAATTTCAGGAAAAACTCCCCGAAATCGAGTTATGAGCCAAGTTTGTTTCGTTATTTCGGGTTGATGATAACATTTAACCCTATGGGTAGCTGCCGGGGAATGGAAATTTCTTTATTAGATCGAGAACTTCGTAAAATCGGGTTTCGTTAGATCGAGTTTTAACTGTATTTGGAAAAAACAGAGTGTGACGACCCCTAGCGTATACTATGGAGCTAGATGGAGCCAAACATGAAACGTGTAGCGAACCAAAATACTTCTATTGGAATAGCCGGCGTCGCACACGATGCCATCTCCTACGTGCACAATCATCATCATCATCATCAACAGCAACAACGACGACGAAAACAACTACAACATCAACAACAAACAACAACAACAGTATAATTTGACCAGCTACGGGCCGCCCCTTCTACGAGGTATGTAGTGTGGGGATGCTGCTCGCCTCGGGCCGTTCCCTCACGGTCGCACGGTCACGGTCCCTTCAGACGTGCCCGCCGCGCTCTCCAACCCTTTCCCTGGCGTTCCCAGGCCGCCCCAGTCGTCCGATAAGCTCGCTGGCGCGCGCGGCGTCAGCGCTCTACCGCCAGCGCCGCACTTTCGGTTCACGGTCGAGCGCCGCAGGCCCCGGAGTGAGTGAGTGAGTGAGTGAGTGGAGGAAACGGGGCGGCCAGACAAGTGTGACCGCCCTCGCCTTCCTTGTTTCCTCCTTTCCTTCCGCCCGAGCTTCAACTCTGCCGCGTACTTGCGAATTGCCGCCGCCGCGCTGTATTACTGCGTGCACTCACCGTTCCCCCGACAACCCTTCCGAGCAGAAAACCCAGGTTGCCTGCAGGGTGCATCGCCAGCGCTTTCTATATGCGTCTATACTTTCGGTTTCGTGTGTCTTTTTCAATGCCATCTTTTTTTTTTTTCTGTCTCTCTCTCTCGGGTATCCAAGAGTTGAACGCGTTGAACTGCGTGCGTATTGTCCGACTCGGATCCACCGGCGGTTGTTTTTCAAAATCGCTGTAGGTGAAGATTGAAAAAGAAGCGAAAGGAATCAAAGGGAAAAAAGAACAGAAACTGCGACCGCAACTGGAATCGCTTTGGTACTACTACTATGATGACACAGCTTCCTTCTGTTTCAATCTCTCGTTGATGTCATTTTTTTATTTTCCTGCTTCTTCCTTTTTCCTTTCATTTCTTTCTTTCTTTTTGCGCGCGTCTCAATCGAAGCAGTTTACGGGGAAGCTGCGATATAGAACAGGCGGGTTTCTGCGGGTCCGGTTTCCTCAGTGACCACGGGTGCAGCTCGTTCCGCTATCGTGATCTCTTTCTTTCTTTCTTTCGTTCTCTCTCTCTTCCTTTCTTTCCTTTCGTTCGTTTTATTCCGCCTGCTCTGCCGGCGGTTCCACTCTTCGAACCAATTTCGAGATACCTTGCTCAGCCCTCACGCTCTGCTCTCAGTCGGTTCCTTCTCGTCGTCGCACCTCTCTCTCTCTCTCTCTCTCTCTCTCCTTTTTTTATTTCTCGCGTTTCTTCGCTGGGTGTAACTTCTGATGGCGCCCTCGCGAGTGTGTTCAAAACTTTTCTTACAGTTGGCGCGCACTTGCGGGCAGGGCCGATATACAGTTGGAAAGACAGAAGCCGCTGATGCGAAAACGCTCGCGGACTGCATGCAGGGATACACTTCGTACAGCGCCGGTGTCATATAACGCTGGTCCTGTTTGGCTTCTCCCTTCATTTCTTGTATCGTGATTGGCGGAATCGAGATGAGATAACGCGGGTATCGATAACGCCGGCAATGCCGGAAACGGCAAGGACACAGTTGTGTTCGAAGCACTCGGAGGATCACTGAAAAGTACAGAAACCACGGGCCGAATTCACAAAGCTCTGCTTTCGTAAGTGCAGTTTGCCGTTGGCCAGCTATAACCTTCGCTAATGATATGTCCAACGTAAGGATTGGCTCGGAATGTGATCTTGCGAACGAAATCTATAGCGTAAGAACGTTCTCTGAACATATAGGGCCGTGAATTTTGTTTCTTCCGCGAACGTGGCCGTTCGAATTCCTATATCACGCTCGCCGTGGTTTGCTCATGGCCGTGGCTTCCTAGATTGCACCGGCGCCCGAAGGGCGAAGCATCGGCAGTGATAACTATTTCGTAAATATTAGGTAATAAATATACGAGCATAAATATTTATGGTCTGCTAAGCATAGCGAGCCTACCAGCCCAGCAATGCGTGCTTCTGGAGTGACAACAAGGTTTAGAGCTGCGCTCGCAAACTCATATCGGACTTTTGGAAAGATTGGTTGCGCTTTGTAGCCGATCACAAGTAAGAAGACAGGACAGGCGCCTGTCCTGTCTTCTTACTTGTGATCGTCTACAAAGCGCAACCAATCTTTCCAAATACGATGAAGCAACTTGCCCAACAACGCATTCTGCTAAACTCCATATCGGACGGCGTTCTAACAGTGCGCGACTGCGATGCGCTGGCACGACTAAGCAGCACGCAACCAAGGCAACCAGGCGGAATTCAGGAACAGCGCCCCGGCAGCAGTGCCAGGCGTCTCACAACGTTGGGGTCACGAGGAGCAGTGTCGCCAGCAGTGGCGTTGGAGGCGTCGATGACGCACGAGACGAGACCGACGAAAAAGCCGTCGGCGCTAGTCAGCGCTACCAAGTGAAAATGATAGGCAACGTCATCACGATGTTTACTGTCCGTTCTGCTCGCGGACTATAGCGCATATATTTACACACAGAAACGTAAACGGGAATGCCAAGGAGGGAGAGGGATATAAGGAAGGCAGGGATGTTAACCAGTCAAGAGACTGGTTGGCTACCCCACGTTGGGAGAAGGGAGAAACGGAAGGTAGAGAAGGGAGAGAGAGAGAGGGTATGCCAATGTTTCTGATATAGTGTGTGCGGGCCCGCAACTCTCGTGCCAGCATCGGAAGGCAGAACGCTGTCCTGCAGCTCCTCCATCGGGCCGATTGAGCGGAGGAGCGTTGACGGCGCGTCCACTTCGCTTCGTCATTTCTTTTTTTGCTCGGTAGCCAAGCGCACCCCGCACCTAGCGGCGCACGCGCCGACGATAGCGGGACATCACGACGACGACGACGGCGAATGCGCCTCGAGCGTAGTTGCTTTAGGGCATAGTTGCTGAGTGGCAGCTAGCTGCTCGTCATCTTCTTTCCAGTGCCGGAAGGCGCAGCTTTTGTCCCTGTATACTTCACGTCCGATAGAGAGCCGCACCCATGCAAGAATCCGTTCGCAATTCCAAGTTGCATTTCGTTCTTTTAATAGAAGCGCGCGGATAACCGAGAAATAAAAACTTGTTGTTCTTGGCTAAAGTCCTAACTTTGGCTGAGTATTGATGGGCACTGTCTCGCATAAAATTTTGCAGGACGCTCAAGGTTGAACCTAAAACTGGTGACACAAAGGTGGCGGTATGGCTTCACTATTGGGACATCATTTCTTTCTATCGACATCGTTTGAAAACTTCAGGCCCCGTCTCACGGCTCGTAAATCACTCAGAAATGTTTGCGCTTACATGCCCAACACTTTGGTCCTTTGTGCGTAGATGTGGAAAACTTATATTGCTCCCTTCACGTGCCCAGGTTATGAAATGTGTTAAAGAGTACACAGTGTGTGGCAATGATGAAGAAGGCTTCATCAATGGTTGCGGTATTTCAATAGAAGCCTTTCTTGAACTTCTTTCCTTTTACTTGAGAGCCAACTTTGCTTCACGTAAAGGGGGTCTGTATATACAAAAATTGGGGGTATGCATTGGCCAAACGCCAAACTCTATCTGGATGGATGGACGTTATGAGCGTCCCCTTTGGAACGGAGCGGTGGGTTGCGCCACCAAGCTGTTGTTATTTTATGGCCTAATGTCCTACGCATGTCAAAAAACAAAAGGAAAAAGAAAAAGCCAAGATGAATTCCCATAACCAAAGTTTCTGAACGCCTATTGTGAACTTTGTTTTTGTGCGTTTTCCTTGTTTGTCGTTTCTCTACTTTTTCCTACCTATTCGGCGTTTCCCTATACCTAGACGGCTGGGAAAGCGCCCCCTCTTCCGTTACGCGTCGGGTTCGTCAGGGATGTCCTTTATCCCCTATACTAGCCTTGAGCCGTTTTCGTATACTGTATAGAGAGATATCCACACGTGCGAGGTCTTGAGCGGCCCGCAATCAACGTTGTAAAAGTGACGTCATTGGTCGACATTACATTTATACCTCGCCGGTGAAGACAGTCTGTCGCGCAGTCTTCTCTTCGATGAGTGTGGCGGCCCTGGTCAGGTACAGCGCTTAATTCTTCAAAACGCCCATATTTGTTCATTAGGTCTCCAAACTTTTTAAAGACAGCCCACTTTTTATTCTCTTCTCTTCTTTTATTATCTTCTTATTTTAGAATCTGTCTATTGCAGACCAGTTCTGCGGAATCCCGCAAGGCGGGAACAGATTCATGGCAGGGAAAATTTGTCATTCACACGACAGTAGCCGACGCTGCGAAAAGCAACCCATATTGGGCTCTCAGGAAATAAATCATCGTGCTTGAATAAAAAAACAAATCGTCCTGGCCCGGGTACCGATCCCGGGACCAACGCCATTCCGGGGCCGTCGCTCTACCATCTCAGCTAACCAGGGAGGCTAGCGCATTTATTTTCTGAGAATCCCGCTTGTTCGCAGCTTCGGTTGCTGGTCGAGTGGATGACAGTAGTTTTCCGTTTCAGGCCTTGTTTATAATCACTGTGGTATTTCCGACTCTGCGTGGTTGATGACCCTCGAAGATGCAGAGCGAAAAAAAAAATCAAGATGCGCGGGACTTCGACTTTCCACATCTTGAGCGGAGATACCTCGCGCAGACCATCTTTTGCGGCCGTACCTGTAGCCGTACCTGGTAGCACTGTCACGTGGTGCAACCGAGGGTGGTGCTACCCAATTACGCGTCGTGTGACCACTTCCATGCTCTCTCTCTCTCTCTCTGTTTCTCATTTCATTTTTTTTTTTGGGGGGGGGGGTCAGTCTGCTACCGGCTAAGGCGCTGCGCCTTTATGTTATACGTATAGTGTAATATGATGTATGCCCCGCACGTACAAGTTCTCGCGTCTTACTTTCCAAGAACTCATTTTCGGCACCTGCTGTCCAGTGTGCATCTCAACAGGGGCCCCCCATCCATTAAACCTGCCGGCACTCTAAGCGACGGCTCTGTTTTTTTTTTGTTTTTTTTTTTTTGTGGCCGTGCGCAGCTTACGTGTCGAGTAATAGGCGTATACTTAACTGACCTCACATGACAGCGAGCGTACCGCTTCCCATAGTTTCTTCGGGCAACTCGTGCTCGCTCCGGTCATGTGTCGAGGGAGCGTTAACGGCATTTTTACTTACCTGGACGTGTTCGTGGCTTCGCGTGGCGCCTCAGGAGTTGTGTTTTCTCTACTCTCGACCGCCATTAAGTCGGTGACAACCTAAGAATAAAGAAGTTATGCGTGGGCTGTCCAGCTCGGGCGCAATTTGCATAGGTGCGTAAGTCAATTAGGTTCGCATATTTTACTGAGTCAAGTGATTTTGCGTGTTTAAAAGGGCGTTACATTTTTTTTTTTCGTGCAAATCTTTCTTTGTGTCCCTGGTTTCAGGATAAAACCTGAACCTCTAGGGTACATTTTATGGATGCATCCTGATATCACTTTAACCCAAATGTAGTAGTTTAACTTGGAACAACGAGCTCTTATTTTACAGTTAGCCTTGCCTTTACAGTAGCAGAGCAAAATTATTAAGCCGGACTGCTGCCGGCTCGGATCTCTTTCAGAGGTTAATGGCTGCCGCCCTGCATTCTTTTGGGTGGGGCTTGCTTGAACTACTTAGGTTGTCACCGGCCCAGCAGCGTTCTCGAATTGTCCCCTTCAGCAGACGAACGAGCATGTTCTCTGGCAATGTATCGTTGCCCGGGCTTCTCCAGAAGACCTGAGCACAGCCTCCTATATAGGAGGCTATGTTCGGGTCTTCCGGAGGGCCGTGCATGCCGTATTTCGCGCCCTTAGAATAATCCGTTTCATTTCTCCGGGCCATTGCTTGCGGATCCACTTCACGCAGCTTCTATAGTTGTTACCTGTAGTATATGGCGCCACCATGCACTGCAAGGCGATTGCCGAAGTCTGTAGTCGCCGCACTCTCTTTCCCACTCTAGACCGGCTGAATTCCGAGTTTCTGTCTGTTTTGTCGGAGGAGCTCCTCTTCCCCGACGACGAGGAATTCCTTCAGCGATGGTCCTGCCCCTTATCGTGTCGGTCTCTGAGGAACGCGTGAAACTTGTTTTTTGGGCCTGTTTGTATTTCGTATAGGTGCATGCGCCGGTTCTTATTGGCAGCGATGCCGTGTATTCACATCGAATACTCGAGCAAAAGTCTAAAATGTCGCGGATGCTACGAGTATAAAATATGTTCGCTTTGAAACACGCTGAAGCCAACGTTTCGACGAGAGGGCTTGTCAATTCGTCGGGGCCAGCAGCTGTTGAAGCTGCCCTAATGATGCAATTGCTGTGACATATAGCTACTGGCACGAACAAGGCTAACTGGAAAAAAAATTAGGACAGGACAAAGCGTAAGACTTCAATTGACGAATTTTATTCAAATAATCATGCAAACAAGCCGCCGCGGGCTAGCACCCAGACATATAGCGGCCCCGCGATGACGTCAGCGTACTACGTTATCACGCGTATACAGTTTTTTGCTTTTTTTTAAGGGTGACCGTTTCTCGACCGGGTTATCACTGTCATCTATACTTGTCGCTCGGCGCGAGCTAGACGCGCTTGCCGCGCTGTCACGTTTCGCGCTTATACACAGCTTCTCCATGTGCTAGTATACCCAAACATGGCGACCACGATGACGTCAGTCCAAGCTATATCTATTCCTTATCTGCATACACCGTGCACCGTGGGTGCTGCACGCGAAACGCCTGTATAGTTGCGCTCGCGTGACCGCTAGTCGTCTTGAACGACATGTATACTACACACACGCGCGCACGCGCGCGCATGATGCATTCCCGCGCTCTCAACACTATATACACGACGTGCCCTATGCATTCTGGTCAAGGTGGGCTCTCGCGGTGGGCCAGGGTTACGCCAGCGCGGGGCCGCGGCGCGCTTCGCGCGCATTGCAGCCGCGCGCGCGGCTTGCGAGAACTGTCTGCATGGAAGGGCGACGATTACGCGCCGTGGGAACCGGCGGGCTCGCGTGCAGCACGGCCAACCCTGGTTACCCGGCAAATTTCCCTTTGCCGGCGAGCGCGCCGCAGCTATACGTGAAGGGGCGACGCTTTCTTTGTCTAAGCCTCGCGGGGAGGACGGCGTTCGGGGAAAGGCTCGCTAATTCGTGTTGCAGAATGGAAACGGATACGTATACTCTATACGGCGTGGTTAGAGGGGGAAGAACAAAACAAAACAACAACACTGAGGGATAGAAAACTGGGCAAGTTGGTAGTGGTTTTTGCCTGATGGCGAGAGCGCACTGAAAAACGGAGTCGAAGGAAGGCGTAGACGCAACACGTGCTCTTGTGTTGCGTCTAAAGCCGCGTTCGGACTACGTACGCTTCGTAGGGATCGTTCTCACGGATTCTAAGCGTAAACACCTAAAGCGCAACTAGTTTGTTCAGACTATTGCCTCATTGAGCGGAAAGTACGCAGCATTCGTAACCAGCCGGGGCGTTAATGTTGAAGTACCCGCTACATTTACGACAGGCACAGATGTTACGATACCGCCGATACGCGAAGGAATTTCGGTTTGCATCTATCGGTCACGGGACTTCTTCGCTACTCGGATTCGTCGATTAGAAAACCGGCCAGCCGGCGACGCCATCGGACGCGGCTGCGTATGTAGTTAGTTGTCTGTGGTTCTGCTAGCACCTCTGTTAGCACTCGTTTGCCGATCGGCGCCGTATTGAAAAGTGCGTGTCTCAGTTGTCCGTAAGCGCTGATTGGCCGGTCGTAAGAAAACATATCTAACCGAAGTATACTGAATGTGAACAATAGGTGGTTTTTAGCGATGTAACAGAAATTCCAGCAGTTACGTTAAATGCGATAATTACGAAATTTATGGCAGATGCGACTGTAGTCTGTTCACGGCTTAGGCCTTCCTTCATCTCCGTTTTCCAGTGCGCTGTGGTTATTAGCTAGGAGAAAAAAAAGAAAAGAAAGGAAACGCTGAGAATATCCCTCGTAGTAGTCTTGGCTGTTCGCGCTGTAGGCTCTTCGATAGCCTACTTTCCTATAGTACTGCCTAGGTGGAACTAAAAAAGTAAGACGAAATTTCAACATGACTTGATGAAGCCGAGTCCCCTTCTAGAAACGTGTAGGAACTCTATAGAAGCATTGGCTCCAGCGACGTCACTACCGGTGCAAGTATGGCATCATGCGAGTTTCTCAAAAGGTATACCGTGAAACCATGGTAACGTGTGGATACGGAAGGGTTCGTTTGTTTTTAACGTGACTTCTGGTGGGGGTCCATTGTCGGGGGCGCGCAGAAGGGGTCCTTCGGGCAAGCTTGAGTGACAGCGTTTTCAATTTTCACCGCGTTTGCCTCGATCGTCGAACGGAATGGCTTCGCTTTTGTCTGAATGTGAAGCGAGCATCCTGACAAATTCGCTTATTTCTTCATTTAGTTGAGCTGTATTAGTAAATTGCTTTTCTACGATACAAAAAAAGGAGAAGAAACGCTACCAGCCTGAAAAGAGGCTCGGTAAGTCAGGAAACATGAAAAAAAAAAAACACACACACAGATGGCAGGTGGCTACACCACCTTGGAGTTCGCGCACCAGGTTAAGGTTACGTCATAAAATTTAACGACATCTGCTCAGGCAATAGGTAATTTTTTACCGGTTAAAGCCCGGCATACATGGAGCGAATAACCGGCGTCCGAGCGGCGAACTTCGTCGGGCGGCGAACGCCCGACGGCCGGCGTCCAAAAATTTGACGGCCGCCGCCGACCTGCCTGTCCAAATATTTTCGTCGGGCCGCCGGAAGCGTCGAGCGCGCAGCGGCGGACGACAGCCAATCGGGAGGCGCCAGTTCCGGTCGCTAGGCATGCTGGTCTTTCGCGCGCGGGTCTTTGGGCGTCTTGCGCTGGAGTTTGAGGTATAGTAGCGGCGCCTGGTGGCGGCGCGGGAAACGACATCTGGGTCGTACCAGCTGAGCCCTGGCTGTGGCGAAGCACGTTTCTAGGCCGAGTTTTGCGTCGATTCGCACTTTTTTCTGCCCTGTTGCGAGTGCGAAAAGGCTCGTCACTTCTCACAGACCATGCCGACCACGCTGCGAGCTCGCCGCAGCCTATAGTTTAACGAAAACGAGCTCTCCGTGTGCCGTGGGACGTAATGCTGGGAGCAGACGAAATCGGTGACGCCGATCCCGAGAGACCTAGCCCAGCCTCGAGAAGGCGTCACCGTCATTACTTCTGCGTCGTGGGCTGCCATGAACAAGAAGGCTTGAATCCCAACATCAGATTCTACCGTTTTCCTTCAAGGCCTCACGAAGTGGAGCGTCGGGCGCGCTGCATAGCTGCAGTTCGTCGCGCTGAGTAAGCGAAACTTCGCGCCATGCTGACTGCTTCGCCTGCCTTGAAGCTTGCTTGATTATCTGCGTTCTAAATTTCGGTCTTTTGCACGTACAGTCCCGACAGCACACCGACATAGCAGCAGGCATGGCTGGTAATTCACGATTCGAGACCCGGCCACAGCGATAATTAACAATTCGACCGATGCGAAGTGGTTAAGTGACCAGGTGTGTGCAAATGACCACAAATGGCCGGGCTGATTCGGTGACAATTCACTACCCCACTACGAGCAGCACAGGTTAGAGAGTTAAATGTGCTCATACTTGACCTCAAGTCAGCATGTTGAGGCAGCGCAGCAAGGTAGTACTGATTACAGCAGATCGGTGTTCGAGCGCTGTCATTAAAAGCTACGTCAAGCGAGCAGCGCACGAGCTCGCGCTGCAGCGCGATTCGCACGTACGTGCGAGCTCATATGCATTGCATCAGTTATTACCAGTTACTAAAAGGGACAGATGGCCGCTACGACAACGCAGGCATAACTACTTGTTTAGCGGCATGCAGTCAACAAAGATTGCAGGAGGCCCGCCGTTTCGCGGCATGTCGAAAGACCGCTGCCGTCGCGGCGCGTACGATCGTGTGCTCGAGCAGTTCCGTACACATGATGTCTGCTTATCGCTGCTGTAGATTCATTTATATCAAGCATTTTCTCGCGTTTGTGCGCCTGAATCTAGCAGCGTGCAAACCTAACCTGAAGTTCCACTTCGTACGCGACTCGCTTCCCCTGCGATTGACACCGCGCTAAAACTTCGCCGCTTAATTCTTGAACGGCATACAGGTATTCGGCACTGCATAATTTCTTGCCTTTACGCAGCGTGCCACCCCTGAAAAAATCTTCGGCACCGGATATACAACACAACCGTGATACAACACAACCGAAAGTGGCGGGTCCATATTGTAAACGTGCTTTCCGAAGCAGACGACCGAGCTTGGTACGACCCATTTTAGGACAGAGGGCGCTTTTTAGCACCTTTTTCGCAGCGCCCCCTGGGCAATGCAAGAGCCCCTTTCTCGTCTTCTGCAACCACGTTGCTGCCTGCGCTAGTGTTGATGTCTGCTCCGAACAAGAGATGAACTCGCAGGAATGCGGAGAGGCGGTAGAAGTGGCGCCTAGGCCCTATTTAACAAATTTGACAACACTCGCACTCGCTTTCAGCAGGCTTCGACGAACAACGGCAACAACACTGCACGATGTTGGCTGATAAAACAATGAACGCGCCGTCCGTGCATTGCATTACGCAAAAAAAGTTAAAACGCAATAAAATATTGGATCATTTCGTATTACTGTTTATACGCATTTTTTCAGTTATAGAAGCAGTATATGCCACCTTAAAACGCGCTTACATTCGTTTCATCGTTCACCACAACGCATGTGCTAAATCTGATAACACTGGCGCCAACACGGAAAACCCGCGGCGGCGTCCGCTCGCTGTTCGCCTCATGTATTGCTATGCAGCGCATCTTCGGCGTCGTGCCGCCGCGTCCCTGTTCGCCGCGCCGCTTTCGCCGTGACAATTCGCTCCATGTAGCCCGCGCTTAAGATGGGCTACATTGTACTCTTAAAATAGCGATTATCAGACTGAACTTAGAGAGCTTGGAGAACTTTCATTGCATTATATAGACCCCTTCCTCCTCTCCCCCTACATTCCCCTCCCCCCTTCCAAAAAAAGAAGAGCGCTGAAATTCGTGACGTCACACTCGCGTGTCGGCGCTGTGGCTTCGGCGCGAAAAAAAAAACGAAGATTTGCCGACAATTTTCTCCACTATAGCAATAAACCTGCCCCTCCCCGCGTAAATAATGAAGATAGAATTCTGAAGTAACGCTTTATCGGTGCAGACCGATTTAGCGTTTCTATTTGGTGTTCCCCCTTGTAAAGAGCCTCGTAAAACACTTCCTTGTTTCTTGTTTGCAAGTAGCGAGTCAATACTTATTCCACATCACTTCTTCCGTGTTCATTGAGCGTGTATTATCAATCACACCTCTAGCGGAGGTCTCTTTCCTCCATAATTATCTAATTAGGTGTCGGTTCCTGGCTGTGTCCTGCCCCAGTCCGGACCACCCCGCGTCACCCCGTTCTAGTATCTCTCTGCGTGGGAGGATCAATTAGCGCAATTCTTGTCTGCTGATGTTCCGCCAACCCTTTCCCTCTTTTCCAGACGCGCCTATGATTTGCGAGTCGTTCTCCCTCTTTACCACCTTCGACTCGACATCTGGTCGAGGGGCACCCTCTACTTTCATTCCCTACCTCCTGTGCAGCGCGGTTGAGGTGTCCTCTGCTGAGAGACAGTTACTGCGCTGCACTTTACCCCAACCCTTCCTTCCCATCAACAAGAATCTCTCTCTCTCTCTCTCTCTCGGGGCAATTTATCTTCCTTCGCTGGGCGCGAAACAGGCGATGATGCAAGTTGCGACACGGCGTTTGCTATATCGACTCGACGAGCAGAATGGCTCGCGGTCAATCAAGGCCACGTCGTCGGTTGTGAAGGACGCACGTGTCCGGGCCCGATATTGTGGCGTCGACTACGTCGAGATAGCGTCGCGTAAACAGCCGGACGCGAGCCCCCGTAGGAGGGCGAGAAATCTTGTTTATCTCAGGGATGCCACCGAGTGCTACGCGCAAGCACCGAGATTGGCGACGTTGTTCTTGGCTTGATGGGGATTGCGATGGTTATAAGTGTACGGGAAATTAAGCCACGTGAATTAGATGGAGGAAGGAAAAAAATAGACGCGTCGAAAAGAAACTGCTGTTAAAGTTGCGCGGAAAGTACAGGCACTAAAAAGCTAATCCACAGAACTTGCCTTGCAGGAGTTTAATCTATATATCCATAGTTGGCAGACACATGAGCTCTATCTGCACCAGCTGCCGTCAGGGGCCCGCCTCGAACAAAATTTGATAGAAAGCGGGAAGAGAAGGAAAAAGAAGAGAAACGGCAGGAAAATAAACTCACGTCTGGCTTGTCACATGCTATGCAAGAAGAAGGTGACTTAACAAAAAAATGAAGCGAGCGAAAGAGGACCGTAGCTGCACGCACATGTGGGGATGCACATCAAATCTACAGATGTTCACCGAGGTTAGTCGACCTTACGAACTGCAATAATTTCTTCGTTGCTTTCTGAACCGGCGACGCGTGGCCACTGTCCAATTGTGATTCCTAGTTGGTCTCGAATCTAGTCTCTTTAACGACAGTCCGAAGAAGATTGCACTGGGTCAACGCGTGGCAGAGGATGAAACACCGGGGGTGACTCCTCTCAGCCCCACGAGTAGCACCCGTGAGCAAAAGTGTACGGACCGCAGGGTCACCAAAGAAAAAAAAAAATGAATTTCTTCGTAATTAGCGTGCACAAACTGAATACTGCAAACTTGAAAATGCCAAATTTGAATTTGAGTCTTTCATTTCAAGTTACGTTCACGGGCTGAGGAGGACATCACATTTATAGCCCAATCCCTGGTCCGTATACTCTTGCTCGGGGGTGTTCGTGTCGGTGTGTCAGACATTCCAGTGAGCGACGAGCAGGCTTTCGTAAAAGTCGCCCCAAGACAGAGGCGGAGAAGTAGCGTTGCAAGGCAGCGGGAAAGTTGCGGTGGCGTCGACGAAGGATCAAGCACGGCGTAGAGACGATAGTTCGAGACCGCCGCAGGCTATTCCGGAAAGCTTGAGTTGTCACGTGAGCCAACACGCGAATACGCTTCGAAGCGTCCGTTCTCGACAACGGTACGGGAACCGTTCGGGTTTCTTTAAGGCTAAACCCCATTAGCGCGATTTTGTGCGCGACAGCGACGAGCGACGGGTTCGCGCGACGGATCGGGCCGTCGCTTGAACAGATCGCTCGGTCTTGTCGCGCGATCGCTCGGTTTTGCAAATCTAGAATTCGTCGCTCGTCGCCCGGAAGTGCTATGAGCGACTAGCCAATAGCGCAAAGCCGGAACTGGATGTACACAACTCCGGTACTTCTGATTGTCGCACGGAACGAGCAAACGATTGAATTTTTATACGTGCAAGGATAAGAACCTACTGCAAGGCTTTCAGAAATATTTTATGCTGCTTTTTACAGTAAAATACATCAACTTAAGTTAATAAAGCACGCGTCACGCTAGTTTCGGCGCCTATATTGCTCCCCTCAGACCGGCAACACTGGGGAGACGTCGCTCGAAGTCATCGCTCGCATGGGGTGCAACTTGTAAGCGACGAGCGAACGCGACAGCCATCTCCATCGCGTCGCTTGTCGCTGTCGCGTGCAAGATCGCTTGCATGGGGTTTATACTTTATGGGCGGAACCGCGGCCGCCTCGTCAGTGCGCTCGTTACCGACGGTGCGCGCATTTGCCCGTCAGCCGTTCAAACATGATCGGCCCATTACAGAGAGCTACGGGGCGAGATTCTCTCGCGTCGTATGTGCCCGTTGCACATCGAGTACGGCGACATAGGGATCGTTGCAAGCTCTCAAGCTTCTGCCCTATGTATTGCTGCGATCTGAGTGAGGAAGATCAGCTTCACTCCAATCATCCACCCATTCATCCGTCCGTCCTTCCGTCGATACATACATACATACATACATACATACATACATACATACATACATACATACATACATACATACATACATACATACATACATACATACATACATACATACATACATACATACATACATACATACATACATACATACATACATACATACATACATACATACATACATACATACATACATACATCAGCCCTACATAAATAAAAGCCCTTTATCGACTTAACACGTAATCGGGCGATTACCGGTGCGCACGAGTTATTTCGTAGTTGGCGTCCCAAAAACTCTATTCCCTCCTTGCGCAAATTTGCAGGAAAATAAAAAAAATCTTCCGAACGTGACGCACTTTCCGAACGGATGCACCGAAAGCGAATTTTGGGGATCGTCCTGATAAGGCGGCTGCAAGGATACATCCAAATTCCAAATGTGCGATTTAGTCGCAAAACAGATTCTACGGGACGCGTCGCTATATAGTATAGATTACGCGATATGTATATACATCCGAGTACACGCATAGCTCGCAGTGCCTTCCGCGCGCTGTCCCAACGGCAGTCGTGTGGCCGCACAATCAGATTGGGCGGCAACTCCGGCGTGCGCGTGTATAATCTGATTGAGCCAATCGAGAGTGTGCGAGTGCCTGCCCGCGGGGAGATGTACAACGAAACACGAGGGAGCAGCAGTCGCGCGCATCTCCTGTTCAGCACGGGCACAGGTCTCGGCCCGAAATACTTCCTGCAAGACAGAGAGAAAGCAAGGAAAGTTGTATAATGACGTAAAATGCAACTTAGCGAGCGTTCGGGATACTTGACATGTTTTTCAGTGTATTTCGTGCTTTCCCTTTTGTTTGTCCTACGAATAGCAGTAGCGACGCCACCATTAAAGGCGCCAACTTCTACTTTAAGTTTGTATATACATAAAGATCCGCATTCAGTTTGCTGCCCTACATCGGGGAAGGGATAAAGGGAAGGATAGGAGAGGGAGGGAAGGAAAACGTTAACAGGGCAAAGCGCGGAGCTGTCCCGTATCTTTCAAGTTTGATAACTAAACGAAGTGTGTTTTTCACTTTCTCCGCGGATGGAATCACTTCCCGAATCGGACATTCTGATGACGTCGGAAATGGACCGAGCGTTGCCACCGTTAGCCCTATGTGTAGGCTTTGCCGAAGTTGTCGGCTCAGTTCGCCTCATTGCATGAAATAAGTGCCGCTTATTTGGGCAAAGAGCAGAGTTGCTCGTAGCGGGGCAAGTCTGTCTGCTGTATCTGTAGCCAGCAATAACTGTGCGCTGAAGGGCGCGTGAAGAAGTCGAGGAGGGCGTAGGTGTGTGGCAGCTGTGGACGAGGGCGCAGACGTGTTGCAGACGATCACTGAACCGATGGGCTTGCATACGGCATCGTATACATTCAGACTCACGCTGCATAAAAAAAAATAGAGAGAAGTGACGTCCATGTATACCCTGGCAGTGAAGATTAAAAAAGTCGTGCCAAGGGCCGAACATGCGAGCTCCTCAGACAAGACTATATTATATTGGGCTCTCTGTCACGTCGCTCTAAAGAAGCTTTTTGAGATTAAACTCTCTTCTCAACAATAATCAACTCAACTGTAACTGATCTCAGCCAGTAACTATATACTAACCCAGAATTTCACTCTTACTAAGAAGCGGGTAATGATCGACTAACGTTATAGCGGGCCTACTGATTTAATTTCCGCCGTGGAATGTGGTTCAGCGACTGTTGGCGTTTCGCTGCTGAACACGACGAGGTCATCGGTTCGATTCTCGGCACTGCGGTGGTCTTAATAGGCGTACGTACACATACCACGGGAGGAAAAAAAACGGAACCGCGACGCAAGTGTATATCTTTGCATGTGTTTCAAGACACCATGCAAGCGTTGCAAGGCTTGGTGCATACGTTTGTATATTTGCTCTGTCTTCCATGTACACCCGTTGTTTAGCGCTACACATTCAAGGACAGGGCCGAGCGCCTGCACAAACTTGAAGGTTCGACTCGCTCCTCGGCAGCCGCATTTTCAATTCAGAGAGATAGAGAGAGAGAAAATAGAAGGCTCTGTGTTACCGATATATATGTGGTCGTTACGCAAATTACAGTGTACACTGTCGTCATCATGATCAGTCAGCTTTCTTGATCTTGCAAGTAAACTTTGGAAACGTCGTTAATTCCAAAACGCAAGATACAAAACTGCTTTCTCCCTGTCGGAAAGTTCCACGAGCGGAGTCGGTAATCCGCACGCGAAGATCACGCAGGCCTTGTATATATGCGTGGGAGCACGCAGATACATGGAGTTTCCAACTTTCTTTAAAACCTGAGCGGTAGATCATATCGCGTCGCCATCAGAAGGATGTCGCAGGCAAATTGCGGCGATTAGCGAAAGATGTACGGCACGCGAGCGCGGTTTTTCCGGCGGAAGCTCCGCGGTTGTCTGTATCTCGGTCGGAAATCTCAGTCGCCGCCCACCCTCGATGTATCCGTGCAAAGCGCGTCCTGTTCTCTCGTTTTACTCTGGTCTATATGTAGCAAGGTCGACGACGATCTTCGACGAAAAGCGGCAGTGCAGACGCGTGCCATTGATCGCTGTGCAAAAACTTCCTTGGCGGTTGGCACATGCGGACCTTGAAGCAC
Organism: Dermacentor albipictus; assembly: GCF_038994185.2. NCBI lineage: Eukaryota > Metazoa > Arthropoda > Arachnida > Ixodida > Ixodidae > Dermacentor > Dermacentor albipictus. The sequence continues at coordinate 165,334,041 of NC_091822.1, forward strand.
CGACTTTGAGGAAGCGTCGCAATGCGAACTTACTTGAGATTTGAATCGCGATGTTCGAGTTGTGCTGAAATGTCGTCTCTTGCTTTTGCGTCACTGCGTATATGCGGAGGAATTAACATTTTCAGTGGGCGTGCGTGCTTGCGTACGTGCTTGTGTGCGTGCGCGCATACAGGAGAACGAAGATCTTGTAAGGAAGCTGTGGTACGCAATGCATCCGCTCCTCAGAGTTCGATTTGTGCGGGCAAAGCTTTCCACGCTTCAATACATTATCTGATAGTGGCTGCGCTGTGGTTGATCGGCACGCGCTCTGTACAATCTGTGGCATGAACTGCCACATGACCACGTGACTGGCACGTGACCGGGGCTTGCCCGCCGCGTCGAGTTGAAACGGTTAACGAGGTCCCACAAATCACTCTTTCAGCCGGCGCGACTCATCATCTGGCTAATGGCCAAGCATTCACGCTTTCCATTTCACGTAGATAACATTTTCGTCCATGCGTCGCAGTCTCACCTGTATAACTGTATACTTACTTTGAAAAGCATCAACAACTACAAAATAATAACAATAATATAGGAAAGGCTTACGGCTTGTCAATAGCGTTACGATGTGTGTACGTGTAAGATGGAAAGTGCAGTTCGTGCAGCGTTTCTGTGACTGGCGCTTGCCCGTGCCTAGATCGACAGTGCCGTAACGTATGAACTTGTCATGAAAGTTATCATGTTTATATTCTTTTAAGCCTGAAATTTCAATGTCTCAGTGTGCGCTTCTTAGAAAAGCGCTCGCATCTGCGCCTTTGTTTCTCATTACCATCTCCACTGCTCACTGTACATGTTAGAAAAAAAAAATGAACGTAGACCGGTGACAGAGACCTTGATGCTGCGCGCGCATTTTTTGATGAAAAGAACCGTCCTGTACCAAGGGAGACTCTTTTTTTTACGTATTTAAGAAAAAAGTTAGTGTCCTTGTGCGGCGCTGGCGATACTGCTCTTCTCTGACTCGCTAGTTTTGTTCATAATGTTCGAGACAAGAACAACAATTGCAAAAGAAAGAAAAGAAGAAAGAAGCGCACTGGGAATTATTTATTTATTATAAATTTATTGTTCGCGTAGACCAATGAAAGTGTTCCCGCAACATAAATGCTCTTGGACACTTGCAAGTGATGTTTCTCTCGAGTGCCACATTCCAAGCACAACACTCACAGCACGCAAAAGCCACGGAAACAGGAAATATAGAAGGAAACGCGTAAGCGGGAATATTTGCTACTTCTAAAGAATAAGAACAGCAAGAGGAGCAAGCACAAGAGACAATAGATGAAAAAAAAAGGAATCGTTATCTGATTCATTGAGGTCTACGCGGATCGCCTATAGAACACGACCGCGTTCGGTACCACATCTTCTCACTCTGAATCCCTTTCCTTTCGCTCTCCTTCTATCAACTTTGAACCCCCGTTTCCGACTGGCGCACGCGAGCCCGATTTCGTCCGAAAAAACTTACCGCCTCGCTTTCGAAGCGGCCCACGTTCAGGGGTCTCGCTCGTTGTACGTCTCATCTAACGACCAAGAGGCGGGAACCGCGGCTGGCGCTGCCCTGTTCTCTTCGCCCGGTTTTTCGTATACTTCGCGAAACGGTGAGTTGAACGACTGTGCACGGCAGAACTACATATACCACTACTGAGGTCAACTATAAACTCTGGTTACCATTCCCTCCTATTCGATTCTCTCTCTCTCTCTCTCTCTCTCTCTCTCTCTCTCTCTCTCTCTCTCTCTCTCTCTCCATTTCACTCTATCCGTCTCGTCTTGTTCATAGAACTGAGGTGAAACAGTGCGAAAAAGACGAGGACACAAGGAAACAAATACCACAGACAAGCGCTGACTGCCAAGTCAGCGCTTGTCTGTGGTATTTGTTTCCTTCTGTCCTCGTCTTTTTCGCGCTGTTTCACCTCAGTTCTCAGTATGAACCAACTAGCCCTCATCAAGATCTTACTAATGCGTCTTGTCCAGTTCGATCGCGGCTGGGACGCGCACAGCTTGGCGGAGGGAATAGAAGAGGTACGGGAGGCGGGCAAGGAGGGGTGTGCCGCTTAAGCGCTCGACATTTCCTGGGCGGGGCGCCGCTCGTTTGTTCCGCTTGCGCAGAGGTCTTCGGAGTAACGAACAGAAACGAGAAAGGAAGCGAAATAAGAAGAAAAAAAAATAAAGCAAATGAAAGCAACCGAACGCTGCTGTCGTGACGACGACGCTTAGCGGATTTTTTTTTCCCTCGCGCACGCACCACGCACACATACACACATGCGCGCGCACAGACAGACAGACAGACAGACAGACAGACAGACAGACAGACAGACAGACAGACAGACAGACAGACAGACAGACAGACAGACAGACAGACAGACAGACAGACAGACAGACAGACAGACAGACGAGCTCGCGCGCGCACGCACGCACACAGCCACATGCGCGACTATATAAACTCGTTGTCTCGTCGGGACCTACAGTACTTACCTGTTACATACGGCAGTGTTTTGCCGAGTTCCATTTGTGCGCTCGTCGCGTCAGCGGGTAGAAATGTGGGCCGATCCCGGAGGTAGTGCAATACCGGGTCGACCCGCGGCGCAGGCTTCAAGCGCTCTGCCAATAATAATAATAATAATAATAATAATAATAATAATAATAATAATAATAATAATAATAATAATAATAATAATAATAATAATAATAAATAAGTAAAACAAGATGCATTGTTTCATGTCGATGGGTATAATGTAATCGTCTGTGAAAAGCTCAAGGACTTAAGAGCAGGAAGCAAATAAGCAGAGGACAAAACGCAAGTACAACCATGTACTCTTGACTCGCAAGAGGACAATGCCACCGACTGCAGTTGGTGGCATTGTCAGAGACAGACACAGACATCCCCACATGTGGGGATGTCTGTGCCGTACACACGAAAGAAGGAATTGTGGTATCCACTGCGTATGTATCTCCAGGCGCACCCAAGAGTGATATACGGAAGTTCACGACCACGCACTTTCGATGCGTTCGTCGTGATGACGCTACCCCTGTGGTCATCGTTGGAGACTTCCCATTTCAAAACCAGACAAGAAATGGTTCACTCAGTTTGCGCCAGTGTGCGCTAGAAGGAGAGTTTGCTTTGAAATGCCACACCAATTCAAGCCACTCAACTACTCAACAACGGTCGTGTATAGATTTAACTTTGGCCAAGATCCTGTCTAGGTTGTAACCGAACAAAATCAGCGTGTATCACAGTAATCGCAAAACTGTGGCCACTACCAGTACCAACCGATGAAAAAAAATTCATCAGCCCTTCCACTCTGTGAAGAAGGACGAGCAGCGAATATGTTGTGCGTTCCACCTCAGTCGAGGCATCTGTATATACTACCCTCAGCACGCGTCTGGCCCACGCCAGCGCTCCGTGCAAACTGACGATAAGGTTGCCTAGGCAACTATGGCGTAACCACAACACACAGCGCCCACTGGTGGTGACAGTATGTATAGGACGCGGCTGGTCGTTAAACAGAGCCTCGAAGCGAGCGACGATATATATGTGTTGACCGGGACCCGGTCAAAGGCGTGCACGAAACAAAACACGTTTGTATGTAATTTAGCGATTGAGCATACTTCCTAGTTAGTTAGCTGAATGAAACTTGAAAGGACTAGAGATTTATTCTAGCGGACAAACATGGGGCTGTCCGTTTCCCTCCCGTATATAGGAGGCCGTGTATTGACAGCAGACGGGAATTCCACAGTATTTGCAACTTCACTGTGAACTACTTAATTATGACAAGTGTATTAAAGTCGGCGTGATCTTAGAGTCATCTTAGCGGCTAATTGTTATACAATTTATTTCGGGATAATTTTGATGAAACAATAGTTACAGCCATTCTCTTTAACCATACTCCCTCCGTAGACGGCCATGTATTCAGTAACGTTGACAACTTCACTGTGAACTAACTCATTACGAAAAGTAAATGAAACGCGTCGTCTTGGCGGTCAATTCCAGTCTGATTTTCTTTCCAGGATACGTACATTAGATTTAGAGCTACAGAGCATTCGCGTGGAACTAGATACGAAATTTTTTTTCGGGTCGACGCGACGGCGTAGGCGGACGGACATTGCCGCTCTGCGCGACTAGACGCTCGAGGCACTATGCGTGTAATCGCGGGCTTCTTTCACGCTCGGAAAAACACCGTTTTGTGGCGCATATTGAGCAACAGAAAGCTGCATGGGGAGTTTTGAAGCGAAAAGCTTCACTACGCTAGTCAACACCTCGCTTCGCGCGAGCCGGCGTATGTCTGAATTGGCTCCGTAAGCGTGTTCGGAGTCTGAATTGGCTCCGTAAGCGTGTCCGGAGTCGGAATTGGCTCCGTAAGCGTGTTCGGAGTCTGAATTAGCTCCGTAAGCGTGTCCGGAGTCGGAATTGGCTCCGTAAGCGTGTTCGGAGTCTGAATTGGCTCCGTAAGCGTGTCCGGAGTCTGAATTGGCTCCGTAAGCGTGTTCGGAGTCTGAATTGGCTCCGTAAGCGTGTTCGAAGTCGGCGCAGGTGGCCACTGCCGCGCGCTATGCGTCATCGTTTGACGTTCGCCGCAAGCGCGTGTTTATCGTGGAGGCCGACTTTATAACCGCTTGCCAGATAATAGGCGTGCGCATTCAACATGGTAGGAGAAGAGAGTGATGCTACCGATACAGAGAGCTGTGTTTATGGCTGTACAGAAATCGTAAGACAATATGTCCAACAATGATGAATCAAGAAGTTTAATCCTGCATAACTTATGGCATATCATTGATAAGAAATTTCCATAACTACACAAGACACACGTATAGCATAACCATAAGCTAACCAAAGCATCTCCATAAGTGAAACCGTAAGCATATCCATAGGCTAAATCATAAAGCATAACCATAAGCTAAACCGTAAGCATAACCATAGGCTAAATCCTAAACCATAACCATAAGCTAAACCATAAGCATCGCCGAACCTTTTCGCTTCGAGATATCCAGGCTTAACCTTAGCTAAGCCCCAGCCAACTTGATTTTTTCATGTCTCTCTACAATTTTATCGTTGACGCTTTTCGTCTAATAATTATATTGGAGAAGCTGATTAATTAATAAAGACTAATCATCTAATTAGGTGGAACGAAGAAAGATAGTTTGAGTACCTCCAAGCGACGGAAAACAACATTCCCTTGGCCCTGTCCAGCTACGTGGCATTCGAATATTTTTAAACTCTGGCTAAGGTTAGCTGGGACACCCTGTATGTATAGTCGAAGGCCGTTACAGCGGAGATGACGGGCGCAGTAGCGTGGCGTGTTGCCTTTGCCAGAGCGTCAGCCTCCTCGTTGCCCGGGACGCCGACGCGAGAGCGGAACCGCTGCAGCGACAGCGTCGGGCATTACCATAGAGAAACGCTGGCCTCCGCGATCAGGTCCGGCGGCGCGAACGGAGCCCGATCGCGGAGGCCACGGAGAAAGGAATGTAACAGGAGCGGACACGCGGCGAAAAGTGGCAACAAGAAATACGTCATGCTATAGTATTAACGCCGACCGTTTGGTGCCGCGAGCATCGAAAAAAGAAGAATGCGACATGAGATTAAGAAACATTGATTTATTTTGTTTTTTTTATTCTTTGCCGGGAAACGTAAAAAATATCTGCGTATAAATTAAATTAAACTTTGCGGCTTACTTCCGTTGCCTAGCGACAGGCGAATCGGCGAATGCCGAGCCAGATTCGTGCGTCATTCGTCACACACACAGCCGAAGCGAGAGAGACCGGCCGCGCATTTGAGCGTTGGCCTGTTGTCTGCCTGGTTTTTTTTTTCTATTTTTGGATTTAGCCCGGTTTGGTGGGCTCCAGGCGAATTCTTGCGTTCCTTCTGAACTTCGACCTGGCACCGCTGCACTACTGGACTATGGCAAGGTGAGAAATTTTGTTCGACACTCTGCGACGCATTTCAAGCAATTACGCTTATGGCATGGTACCTATAGGCTAGACTTGTGACGCAGTTAACGAAAAGCAGCGCGGCCGTCGTGGCGCGGTTAATTTGAATTAGTGAATCGTACTGGTAGATGTTTGCGACGTTTACTATGAGCCCCAATACTGCTTTAACTTATTTCGGTAGTTTTTGGGCACGCTAGTCGCACAGGGTGCTGTGACGCAGTTTCGCGTAAACTGAATCTTACTGCGACAAGTTTTGGCGCTTTCTCTGGCCCCCAACATTATTGTAACTAATTTCGTTCGTTACTGACTAGACAAGTTCCTGGCGCTTTCTCTGACGGCCAACATTGTTGAATATTATTTTCGGTACTCTTTTTTTTTTTTGTTACTTATGAGACACGCTCGCCGTGCCTGTCGTGACGCAGCGGAAAGTAGCTATAGGCCGTGGTGACAAAGTTAGTTTGGCGCGTACTGAATCTTACTGCGAGAAGTCTGTGACAATTATGGCCCCGCAGCAATTTAAGCCTTCTTTCGGACTCACGCTTGTCGAAAACGCGACGAGCAACTGTCAAGAGTGATAACACGGGAGTGTGTTGCTTGCGCCAGCAGAACGCGCAAAAGATAACACCGAGGAGCTCAAACGCCAGGAACTAGTAACTCGAAAATTCCGTCTTCTGAACAGCACCCATGTATTCGTCTTGAGGGCGAGTGGAAGGAATTCTGCGAGCGTCCAGCATGGTCTGGCTGAGAGCCTGTGCTGTGGCCGCCTCTGTGTATTCGTAGCGTACTATATCGCGTCGGTTCTAGCCAAGTTATGGAAATGCGCAGTAGCCCGTCTATTCGTGCCATTAAAGTGCAGGAAATAAGGCCCCGGAAGAGGGGAATGCTTGGAAATAGAACGTTTCCGTTGTATGTACGGTATTGTTTGGGATGGAGTCGGGTATATTCTACGCCGTGTGTGTAAATACAAACTGCTTTTGTTTTTAACGCCGCCCACTCACCACTGTCACACGCTTCGCCTCTACACGCATTATTCTTGCATGTTAATGCCAAAATAATACTTGCTTCTAATTTAATTTTTTTCAGCTGACGTCGTCTGGTGGAGCTTCCTATACGGAAACTACTGCTGCTTGCCTGGTGCCACAACGCTGGATGAATGCACAAAAAGCCCGCAAGGAGCATTTATAAAGAATAAAATAAACATTTCCTCTTGCGTCTTTATGAAATTGCACGTGGCACATATTCAATGGCGGTTTGTGGAGATCGTTCGCAATCAATTTTACTTAATTATAAAACGATTTCGCGCGAGGAGCGCGCGCGGTTGAGCTGTAGAAGCAGAAAAAAATTGGGGGCTTATCAAGGTTAAGCCCAGTGGATGCTTCGCATCCACTGGGCTTAACCTTAGCGTATCCTTGGCTTTGGAGGCATCTTGACCGCATACACGCCCGGCGCAAAGACGCTGGCGCGGTTGCGGGCACAGAGACTGACGCGACTACGGCTAGCCACCGTAACGCGACGGCGGGCGCGCGCCGCTTCATCCCTGGCGTGACGTCACATATCACGTGATGCAGCGATGGTGGCGCCGCCGCCGCGTCGCGCACGACGGCGAGAACCGAAGCGGGGAGGCCTCCGCCGGGCGACGTCCGACGGCGCGATATGAGGCCCCATCTGCAGCCGGTGTGACGTCATCACGTGACGTCACATCATGTGATCTCACTTCAGGGTCAATGGTGGCCACCGCCGGGAGGCGACCGACGGCGCGATATGAGGCCCCATCTGCAGCCTGTGTGACGTCATCACGTGACCCCGCCGTCATGGTGGCCACCGCCGGGCGTAGCGCGAAGGCCCGAAACCTACGTTAATATGCTTCGCATAAAAAAAAAAGAGCAGCGGAGCCGCGGCGTGACGCGTACCAGCTAGTATTCAAAACGCGCGCACAGAAAACCGGAAGTCTGGTTGAGGTATTAACGCCGACGGCTTGGTGCGCTGCAGTCAATTGGGCCGCTGGGCTCCATGGGAGTGTCCGCTCTTGTTGTATTCCTTACTCTATGGCATTATCATCTTGCTGTTATTAGAGCGTCACAAAGATTGCAAGAGTGAAGACCCTCTTGTAATACGCGCGAAAAACGAATAGAAAAAGTAAGAAAAGGAGCTCTTGCCAGACTTTTTAATAAGCTCTCAGAAGCAACGTAAGTTACAATACACTATAAACTTACAGGACCCTTCAGCTGGCACTAGCTTTGCTACAGATTCGGAGTGTTTTACAAGTTAGTTATATGATAAAGTACAACAAAAAAAAAGCCCTTATACATAAGCTCGACATACGACGCACGTCCTTTATATCTGAAAACATCAAGAATATGTGCCTACAGTATACTATGCGGTAAAATACTTCTTTTTTATTGGCTAGCTAGACTCTCGAAACTGGCTGACCGGAAGTTCTCTGGGGTCATGAACGCACTGCTGCCACATCGCGGATGAAAATGGTAACAGAAACAAAACGCTGTTCGCAATAGTATGCTTCTATGTTACACATACTGTCTCCAACAAGAACGAAGTCATGATTTAGTAAGAAGAAAAATGCTTATTATTAAACTTGTGAGGAATGCTACTTAAGCTTAACAATTGTCATAAGCGCTGAAGAAAACTTTGATCTTAATAAAGAACGTTACTTAAAGCAGGTGAGAGGGTTCTTTGTTATGGCTTCCAACCAGTATTGCCCTATCACTACTTGGCCTCAAAACAGCTGTGGACAGAACGGCTTAATGATCACTGCCAGCGCGTGAACACGCTTGCTATTTCCTTGGCACGAAAATTCGCTACATGTTACCAGGCCTACACTTAAATCGCGGCCCACAAGTGTTAAACGCACCTACATTTTACTGTACGACCGTGGCATTTTATCGCGACATACAACAGGTGTGTCCTGATGTAGACGTTCTCCAAAACCGTGTAGTAGATACTATGTCAGCCTTACTGCTTCCTAGCTTCCCCCAGTTCCCCCAGCGCGCCTCGCACGTTCCAATAATGTGTCGTGGGATGCGATAACGGAGTCATTTTTGCCTGGCCACCTACGCGACTTCATGTGGCGTCTAGGGTGGCAAGTGCTTCCAACTCGGGACAGGCTTGAGCGGTGGGGCGTTGTTCCATCTTCGCATTGTCCCAATTGCCCCCTTCAAGAATCCAATAAACATGTACTGCTGCAATGCGTCGTTGCCAGGATATTTTGGAGGGCCGTGCATACTGGATTTCGTGGCCTTAGAGTTAACCGCTTTATTACATCTGGTCGCTGCTCACGTGGCCGCTTCGCGCGACTTTTAATTGCTGCGGGGGCCTTCTGTCTATGGCGTAACTGGTGCGAGGCAGTTGCCATGGGACGTCGTCACCGCGCTCTATTTCCACTTATGGGGAGGCTCTACTCTGAGCTACTGTCGTTTCTCAAGGCTCAAGGTTGAGCACAAAGAGTACTGCGGATATATCCGCAGTACTCTTTGTGCTCAACCTTGAGCCATTTCTGCGCTTAGTAGTGAGAGACCCTTACGTATGCGGTCTCCCACTACCTGGTAGCGCTGTTGTGAAGGTGACAGCCTTCGCCGATGACATCACATTATATCTCAGGAATGAAGATAGCTTAACCCGTAGCCTTCGAATATTTACTGAGCACGGAAATATTTCAGGTGCTGCGCTAAAGTTTTCAAAATGTCGTTATTTGTTCATTGGTTCACCACAGAAACGCCCAAGTCCCCTTTTCCGTCTTCAAAAGAGCAATTCTCTTCGTATTTTAGGCCTTGATTACACCTATGATTGCATATCAGACTCTGTGTGGCTCTCTGTCACATCATCATTTCAGCGGTGGCGTCGTGACCTAAATTATATACGATCGCGACATGGTGCTTTCAATATCAAAACTAATATCGTCATTATGTGGCGAGCAATGTGGCCGCTGCAGCAGCGGCTGGTCGCGCTGTTCGCTCGCTGGTTCTTGGCGTTTTGTTACCGCTGTCGGAGCGGTATCCGTGTGTGCGGTGCTCTAACTTGACTACAGATATATATTTTTGATCGGAGTACGCACTCTCTATGTTTCAAAAGCCTGTTCGCAGCGCAGACAACGTTTGTTCCGGAGGGACGTGACAGATCGCGATCGCAACGTTATACTAATGGGTACACATACCGCCGCTGTTAGTCTCTGTAGACCTATATCAACTCAAGCGTCGACGAGGTATCTGATGGCGCTTCACGTTCGACTTCACTGTGAATGTGTTTCTTTTTTCGTAGTTTTTTCAGAGCGCAGGTCATAGGCGCCCGCTCCTGCGTTGAGCGTCGGCGTCGGCGTCCCTCGTAACCGAGCGAACGCAGAGAGCGGCGGGCGATGAAAGACAGCGATAGCGAAGAGAGCGCGAGGAGGAAAGCGGAGGAGGCGGGTGCAGTGGAACCTAAAACCCCTTCATCATCATCATCATGAGCCTGGTTACGCCCACTGCAGGGCAAAGGCCTCTCCCATACTTCACCAACTACCCCGGTCATGTACTAATTGTGGCCATGCCGTCCCTGCAAACTTCTTAATCTCATCCCCCCCCCCTAACTCTCTGCCGCCCCCTGCTACGCTTCCCTTCCCTTGGGATCCAGTCCGTAACCCTTAATGACCATCGGTTATCTTCCCTCCTCATTACATGTCCTGCCCATGCCCATTTCTTTTTCTTGATTTCGACTAAGATGTCATTAACTCGCGTTTGTTCCCTCACCCAATCTGCTCTTTTCTTATCCCTCAACGTTACACCTATCATTCTTCTTTCCATTCTTCTAAAGCCCCTTAAACTTCGTAAAGTAGCGACACTCTCCTCCTCCGCCTCCACTCCACCTCGTTTCTCCTCTCTTTCACGCTCCCTCCTCGACCGTGGCGCCGCCTACACTGCTCGAGCGTAGCAACGGCGCCAACATGCGCTTCTCGCCACTCCGTAGACGCTTCTTGAGCAAAAATGGCGCTGATGCACGGCGCGAGAGCCCACGTGATGCTATTAGGCCAATAGCGACGCGGCGTCGGCCTACGCCAGAGCGCGCGAGGAGGAGGCGGCATTCTTCAAAGCATAGCAGTACTTTACGAAGTTTAAGGGACTTTAGTGGAACCATGGGGCGGAAAGTGTATGAGAAGAGTACGGCGAAAGCGCGAGGACGAAAGGGGAGCGCCGCACGAGACATGCATCACGGCGGCGACCCACTGCGCATGCGCGCTACTTCGCCTGCGCCGGAACAGAATGCGCTCCGCGATTAGGCAGAAATAATCGGATAGTGACCGCACCAAGGAAATTTACTGAGCCTGAAATGTGACAAGCTGCTGCTTCAAAATATTTGCGAAATAAAGAACAAAGAGCAAAACACAATAATCCTAATTCATGTCATGAGAGGAAGGCGTGGATAGCTTGGAATATATGAGCCATCGCTTTTAAAACAAGCACCATATACGCTGCTCGGGCCGTTTGGACATAGCTTATTCAGCTTCCAAAGCGCTTTGGCATGTTCTCTGAAGCTGTGGCCAAAGCTTCGTGTAGTCGACCCTCGTCACCGTCTACGATATCTCCCGAAACAGAGGATTGCTAAGCCGCACCGACGTCATACACACTCATTGTAAACGCGGAGGCAACGGAGGCAGTGGAGGCAAGCAATGGACGCGTCACCACGTGATCAAACATGGCCGCGCCCACGGGATCGCCTCAAGAAGGGTCAATATAAGTGGCAGAACTTGCGGCCTCCCCGAGTGAGTTTAGCCCCACTTTCGGGGAACTGCCTTGCAGGGTTCCGAAATGTTTCTATTGCACAAAAAGAGGTCAACCGTTTCACAAGACGTGCTTCCTTATAGTATAAAAATTCCTACAATAGCACCAGGTTCAAGATGTGATACGCCAAAATTAGAAACAGAACGTATTGGTGTTAGCTACGTCCGCGTATGCCTGTGTCTAGAAATGTCCTACTGAAGGTTTTGTGTGACAGCGATCATTGCGTTTCTCCGCATTTTCGTTGTGGGTTCACCTCCAAAACAGGTCCCAACTATCTCGCGATTCCTGATTAGTGCGTGATTGGAACACCGACGGGCTTCAGCTTCACGAGTCGAATATGCGCGTTAAGGCAGCAAATGAAAGTTAATTGGTGGTAGCCAGTTTCTATATTATTGGCACTGGTGACTATCGCAAAAAAAAGATCGTATGAACCTCTGCTCGCTTAAGTCGTATTTTTGGATCGAATCCCGTGTTACTTAATGGCTATATACGCAATGTATTAACAGTGCGCATGCGTTGGAATTTCTTTTTCCCGAGCCATTCTCATCACTCTTAGTGCTTAAAGTACACCTGGAAGTGAAATAGCGTAGCAGGAAACGCATGGCTTCGAAACCCTCCACCTAATCCTGCAAATAAATGTGTGAAGAATTAATTTTGGGGCTATATAGTTGGTCTTGCATTGCTAACGAGGAGAAAAGCGCTTCTTCCCTTCCTGTGTGCGTTCCCTTTTTGTTGCGCTCATTCTACGCGTCAGAAATCTTACCAGATACTTTTCGACAGTAGGCGCGCTCAAACAGCTGCTGCAGTTTTTTTTTACCTCACTCACTTCCTTTTCTTTCATCCCTCGTCTTCCCGTCTGGAATGCCTTTAGTGGCATGCAGGCCTGTGGCTAGCCTAATTTCTCTAGATACCATTAAACTACATAGATATGTACACAACGTTGCCCCGTTTCTCCTACAGCCGCTCGCATGCAGTGCAGCCATCGGTCAGCTCCAAGGTCGCTTGGCGTACGAGCAGACCCGCCTTTTGCCCTCGTCCCTATATGGCTGCACGCTTTACTGTACTGCACCGCTGCGCCGGCCGCCACGGTCTTCGACTGAGACGCCGCGGCGAATCGCGACCTCCCGAATCCGCACCGCACCGCACGAGGCTCACCATTAGGGGGGCGGCACATCTATTTGTGACGTTTAATCTAGGCACGCCTCTCGGCCGTCGGACACGCAGACTGCGCTTCTAACTTCGCTGCGCGCGTCCTCCGCTCACGTCAGTGGCGAGCGAACAAATCGACCTGGAAGTGGCTCGTAATGACAGCTATCGAACGTCGTCCACCTTGGAACCGTACCACGCCGAGGTTGCCACCGTAGGCATGCAACCATGACCGTTTGATCAGACGTCTGCTTGCCGACGGGAGCCGTGTTCGCATCTACCACGTGCGTGTCTGTTCTCGTAGACGGCTAGCATATATGTATACGTATATGCGCGCTATAGCTCGTAGAGAGTGCTCTGTCGTCATGCCACCTTCGGGACGCGTCGTATCGCAGAAGTTCTCCTGAACCTGTGGTTTTTTGTGAAGAGCTGCCTGGCTCGGCAAACGATGTTCTTTATTTCTGTCATCAGGACTGCTGTCATCCTGAAATTGTGGAGAGCTGCCTGACTCAGCGAACGATGGTCTTTCTTTCTGTCATCGAAAATGCTGTCGTCCTGAAATTCTGAAGAGCTGCCTGACTCAGCAAACGGTGATCTTTATTTCTGTCATCAGGACTGCTGTCATCTTGAAATTGTGAAGAGCTGCCTGAGTCAGCAAACGGTTATCTTTCTTTCTGTCATCAGTATTGCGTCATCCTAAAATCGCGACCATCGTTTGCTGCCTGACTCAGCAAACGATGATCTTTATTTCTGTCGTCAGGACTGCTGTCATCCTGAAATTGTGAATAGCCGCCTGATTCAGCAAACGATGATCTTTATTTCTGTCATCAGGACTGCTGTCATCCTGAAATTGTGAAGAGCTGCGTGACTCAGCAACGGATGGTCTTTCTTTCTGTCATCGAAAATGCTGTCGTCTTGAAATTCTGAAGAGCTGCCTGACTCAGAAAACGATTATCTTTCTTTCTGTCATCAAGACTACTGTCATCCTGAAACTGTGAAGAGCTGCCTGACTCAGCGAACAATCGTCTTTCTTTCTGTCATTCGGACTGATGCCATCCAGAAATTGTGAATAGCTGCCTGACTCAGCAAACGATGGTCTTTATTTCTGTCGTCAGGACTGCTGTCGTCCTGAAATTGTGAATAGCCGCCTGATTCAGCAAACGATGATCTTTATTTCTGTCATCAGGACTGCTGTCATCCTGAAATTGTGAAGAGCTGCGTGACTCAGCAACGGATGGTCTTTCTTTCTGTCATCGAAAATGCTGTCGTCTTGAAATTCTGAAGAGCTGCCTGACTCAGAAAACGATTATCTTTCTTTCTGTCATCAAGACTACTGTCATCCTGAAACTGTGAAGAGCTGCCTGACTCAGCGAACAATGGTCTTTCTTTCTGTCATTCGGACTGATGCCATCCAGAAATTGTGAATAGCTGCCTGACTCAGCAAACGATGGTCTTTATTTCTGTCGTCAGGACTGCTGTCGTCCTGAAATTCTTAAGAGCTGCCTGACTCAGCGAACGACGATCTTTATTTCTGTGATCAGAACTTCTGTCATCCTGAAACAATTCGTCCAAGTGGATACGCCTAGCGATCTCGCCAGCTCGCGATATGTGCCGTAGTGTAAATAATTAGTAAATTAATTAGTTAATTTTGGTTGATTATTCGATTATGCATTTCAATTTCTCGTGCAAGTAATGTCTGCCTCTTTTAGCAATCCAGCTCAGCGACTAGTATTATGTCATCTGCCAAAGACGATTTTCAAAAATTCTATGCGGTCTGAATAAAAACACGCGCTATGCTGTCTATATGCCAGCGGACTACACCAAACGCAAGCAGCATTAACCAAAAAGTGCGCGACAGAATTGGTGTAGTTAGCCCTTTTCAATTTGTATGTCTCATTCAGTGACCATATCTAAGGTTTACTTCCTATACAGCTTATATTCAGCAGCTGGTCTTACACGGCAATCCTTAAATACGTGTGCATGTAGTATTATAACGCGTGTTGCCATTCCTTTCTATAAACCCATATTGTCTTTTCGTCGTACTTAAATGTACAGGTCTTCTATCCACTTATTTGTTTGTTTTCCTGTCGTGACCGGGCTCTCTCTTCCTTGTTTACTGTCACCAGAGAAATGATACTGAGTCGTGCATTTCGTTGTGGGCCATCTTTCGCTGTATATACCGAAACGCCTCCCGAGAAGACACTCACCCAAACGAGGGATCTGTTTTCATGTACTTTCGTCGCGATCTTTCCGAGTTTCATTCGCTTTCTTGTACTTTGTTAAGTGCTCATTACTCTAGCGGTATACGCGACAGCGCAGGAGCGTGGTACATATAGCGGCTCCGGGCTACGCGCAAGGACAAACGAAACCCGACGCCCTCGCGCGTCGCATACCTTTGAGCCAACACCGAGCGCCGTCATCCTTTTGTTTCCAGTGAAGACGATTGAGCAGTTCGACGTGAGGCACTGTAAGAGGATTGAGAGCTGGCGCCCTTGAAATAAGGCGCGTTTATACGACAAGCCTTGCCCTGTTTGTTTGACGATACCAATTGTTTCTCTCTCTCTCCCTCTCTTTTTCGTTCATTTGTGTACATGTGTATATATAAAGAAGTTGGAGGATGTCGGGATGTGTGTGTGTGTTTGGGGGAGGGGGGGGGGGGGGGCTGAAGTATATAATGTCCGGGAAGGAAACTGTCGCATGACAGAGTGCGCGACACCGTGGACGCGACAAGGGCTCTGTCGGACGGTTGCCGGCAGATGCGCTACGCGTCGCTAGTGAAGGGAGTGCGTGTGCGGAACATGCATACCCAATGCGATCGAAATGAGGAGAGCAAGAAACGAGTCTTAACAGCTGGACACAGTGGGGCAATAAGTTGTTACGACGCGGCCGTGTATACCCTCTGGCGAAGGTTCGTAAGAGATATTAAAACATGTGAGCAGTTGGGCTAATTGTTGCGTGCTCATATATGCGAAGAACCAAGCTCGCATGCACGCACGTGTAATAGACGAATTCGATAAGAAAGCCGACAGCATGCGATCGTGACGTTTCTCATGAGCTGTTCTCTATTCATTCGACATTATTGAGAGAGTTGCAGGCGCAAACCGGAATTCGTTTACACAGGCCTGATATAACTGCGGATGTCCAGTAGAAGGTTTTGTCCTGCGGTTAGATCTAATACGAAAATAGGCATGATGATGATGATGACGTCATCGTCGTCGTCTTCATCGCTATTGTCATAGCTGACGTTTTTGTTCATGTGACGCTGCTGCTGATTATGAAAGCAGCGTCCTACTACTGGCAGACATAAACGTGCTCGCGAGTAGCCTAAAAGCACTCAGGAAGGTAAAAAAAAAAACAGCTGTGCGGTGCTGCCTCAGAACTTGCACAGACCTTGCCGTTGAACAACGAAAGTGTTTCTCTCCTTCTGGCATCAGATATACTGCAGTACAAAGACGGCGTAACATAAGTTAGATGGCATTCCGATTATTCTCTGACACTGCATGCTAGCAGGATGGCCAACTTCGCGTGCACTCCTCTGTTCTCCTCGAAGCCACACTTCCTGGAAAATTGCGCGTCGCGAAAGTTTTCGACGGCATCTTTGGAATCGCAGAAGTGCTTCCACTAATCTAATCTAATCGAGTCCCGCTCCGAGGACAATATCCGGCTTTAGACTGATACACCGGCCGTCGCCTGTGCTTCGCCGGCCTCCCGATCCCTCCGCGTGCGTAGAGAGAGTTCTAAATGCGTTCAACAACGCGCATAAGGCGTCCCGAACGCACTGCGCCACGGTATCGGGACGCAATCGCGAAGCGAACTGCCCCTGTACGCTGTGCCCCTGGCATCGGGACACCGAAAGCTATTTGCTATCGCGGAAGAACACGGCGAAAGGGGCCGATCACGTTCTTCACCGGCGATAACGTAGCGCAGTGTATATGCGAGGCGATGAGCGCTTTATCAGCCGGTCCCGTCTCGATCTCGCGTCGTCGGTTACGTTTCCGGCTCATTTACTGCCTATAAGCAGAGGCGCGTTCGGCTGATCTCCTCGGGGAGCTTGGGCTGCGGCCACTTGCTCGCTATTGAGCTAGACGCAGTGTGAACACGACAGCCAGATAACGATCGCTATTTCAGCAAAAAAAAAAGAAAGAAAAGCGAAAGCTGCCTTGAGAAGGTCATCTGGAGCTCTTTCCGAATCTGACTAAATTCGTGCGGGGTAAAGTACCAATTACGCATTACGTGCCGGCATTTACAGTGAGGCCGCCAAGCGCTTGGCGCCTGTGTGGACGGAAAGAAGGCTGCCGCTCTTGAACATGAAAGCAGTGCAACTGTACGCTCGTGGCATTTTATATTACTCTTGATATTGTCCAACATAATTTTCAATCAGTAAGTGGAACATGATAATCTCGTTCTAAGTTCCGCAACCCAAGTGGAACATATCAGTAAAAATGTTCCGATCACTTACTGGGGCTCGTGTGGAGCGAGAGTATCTGTACACGCTCTCTCTCTCTCTCTCTCTCTCTCTCTCTCTCTCTCTCTCTCTCTCTCTCTCTCTCTCTCTCTCTCCTTTCCCAAATAGAGGTTAGCCAACCGGACGCTACCGTGGCTAACCTACCGTGGCTAACTGCATTTCCCCAATCTCTCTCAAATTCGAAATTCCCAGTCGATAATTTAGTGCACATGTGCCGAGAGACTTCTCGAAAACCCCATCTTGACATTCCCAAGCCGTCCTAAATAACGCCGCATTTCTCGGCCGATCTCCCACGCTGGATGACGCCGTCACACGCCGACGAAACAACCACCCGAGCAGCCTTCCGGTTTGTCTATCGTTCTCGGCTGTCAGCGGTACAGTGCCACCGCAGTTTGATATTCCAGCGTTCACCCACATTATGTGGGTCGAGTATCGCCCACACAGTGAGCGCCGCGGGCGCCTAGTAACAGTAGTCGGGACCTATGGGCACGTTCATCCGCGATGGAATATAACGCATACCACGCTTTGAGCCGCGTCGTGATCCCTGCCTATAATTTCTCCGCCTTCTAGAAGTATACATCTACTTTCACAAAAAAAAAAAAGCATGACAATACGAACGAAGCGCTAATTTGGTTCCTTCTCGTGTCTCTCTTCTTCCTCTTTGTATATTTTCTTTATTTTATATATTTTTAATTTTTTTGTGTGTTTTTGATCAAAAGGCTAAGGCAGCGCGGGCTATCCGGGCCGCCCCACTGCCCTTGGCATCGATTATGCATGCGGGGCACGCCATTCACCTATTGGCGCCGTCTCCGCTCGATATCTGTATTGCGGAGATTCCGGTTCGGGATTTTACGCGCACGCGACCGGCCTTTACTTTTATGAGGCGATGGAAGACCAGGCGACACCGAGAAAAGAAGCAATAGTAGATACGTCCGCCACCCCTTTCCCGAGTCCTGACACATATCGTCGGGACGATATACGCACCTATGGTTTCTGTAAACGCGCGCGCATTAGATTAAGAAAGAAAGAAAGAAAGAAAGAAAGAAAGAAAGAAAGAAAGAAAGGCATCTGCGCGGCCGTCTTCCCAATACAAGTAAAGTGCGCGTATGCATGTGACTGGGTGCCAACGCACGAGCGCACACGTGGTCTTTTTTTTTTTTGCATCTGCTAAATACGCAGAAGACGAGGTTACCGGCTAACCTTGAAGACCGACGAGCGAAAGCGTCGCAAAAAAAAAAAAACTTTCCTTAATCCGTCTAACTACGCATCTGGGCATTTTGCAAATGATCACCGAGGATCAGTTATCCCTTCCTCTTTAGGGCGGTATATATTCTCGCCGTAAAATAGTGCATTGTTAAGTGGAGGCCTGCATTCCTCCCCCCTCCCCTTCTCTATAGTTGGTAAGCGGGTTTGGAGGCTGGTTGGGGGAGGGGGGGGGCGGTAAAGTGCATGGCAGGAAACTGCCTAATGCGTTTTTCTTTTATTTTTCTTTTTTCCACGTGGTAGTAGGTGCTGAGGGGGGTATGGGTGGAGGCTAACGTGTCTAACAGGTAACTGGCTACTAATATAGGCAAGCTTCTGAAGGAATTATATTCTCTAGATCTTGGTTGTGATTCGATAATATTTAGTGCCGATGAAAGACGGAGATGGAACTGCACGCAAAAGTAGGCTACGCATAACTCGAGCGGGGCTTTTGTTTCAAAAACTGAAACTGCGGGGCGGGCCGGGCCCGAAACCGAGATGGTTTTAGAGACTATAGGCAGTGAAGGACGACCTCGTCGGAAAGCGTGTATGATTTTCCTTGGGTGGGTAATTGATGGCGGCTATAAGAAAGGACCGAGACAGATGATAGTCTTGGCTTGCTGTGCATAAGAATAATGGGCACCGGCGATGGCTAACAACAACCTGTTGCGTCGCTATAATTGATGAAGCAAACGGATCAGTGCGACACGTGAACAATTAGGAAGCGCTGCCTACCGTAATTGCACGAACCTATAAGCACGTCATTCTTGCTTTCCCCCCCCCCCCATCAAGATCAGCGCACTGTAGAGAGCTGTGTTTAGATTAGAGCGAAATGAACACGATGAAAACATGAAGCAATGGACATCAATGACTTTATAGTATGTATTAATCAGAACATAGTGGCGTTCACAGGAGGAAGAGAAGATGTGCAGATTCAACGCACATCTTGGAATCTATGTGAAGCGAAGCTTTCGTTGAGTGGTTATTCAAATGCTATAAGTTTGCCCGTTTCGTTTCCCGCGTCTTTGGCGTGAGGCAAACTGAGGCGCGAGCATGTGCTACTCAGGCTACATATACTCCTCCGGCTGACGTTGCTATTAGCCCTTCGCGGTGCCCGAGTTATACATCGCTACCAACGTAAACGCTGGTGGCTACGACGTATTCTGCTCGCACGAGCACAAGGTCGCAGGTTCGATTCCCGATCCACCGAAGGGACCACATCCCAGTAGGGAGGTAACTACATGTAGATCGCACGGTGAACACATATTTCAGCGCACGCCGAAAACCAACGTGGTCAAAAGCAGATGCGCGGAGCGTTTAGCCGCGGTGGAATTCCACAAGCTCTGCGCTGCTTTACATTGTTGTGCCATTACCACAAGCCCGGATTCCGAATCTGCAAGATGCAGAATCTATCCTGCGAGCGCCCTAATTCTCCCTTCACAAGTCAAGATGCTGAGCCGTCAGGCAGCGGTGTCCTGCTGCGGGAGAAGCCTCGGCGAGCCGCATGTTTGGACGTGTCAGCGTGTGCCAGACAGCCCGGCGCCGCACCTCCCTTTGCCTGGAGGTCACCGCGCGCGCGAACTTTGAACCGGGTGGCCAGCGCGGTCGCTGGTTGGACCCCTCGGACGACCGTCGTGTGCTGACTTTGTATTGGGCCGTTTGAGTGACAATGGTTCCTCGGGGATTATAAAAGCAGCGACGCGCCACCTGAAAAACAGGATCCGCCGACCCACCGGGAGAGAGTGTCGCTCCCGACTGGGGTGAGATGTGTCACGCGTTTTCGCCGGACGCCGTCGTGCGGGAACAGTCGCGTTTGTGTGAGCTCTCGGCCCCAGTGCCGATCCGATCTTGTCCTGTACAATGACCTGTATATAATGTATAAAATCCCTTTCGTTATTCTCATCTACGCCTGGCTCGGAGTCTTCGCTACCAACGCTCTGTCACGAAACGGGTGACGAGCGCTACGGGACCACAAAGTCGTAATAGTGGTGCAGCGGTGCAAGTTCGTAACAACATACGAAGCCGTAGAAAGCAATTCAAGCGCTCTTCACTGCCTGAAGACAACAGACTTGAGTACCCGACTGTAGACATCCTACACCTAACTTAGTGCATGTGAAAGTGCGATATAATTGTCTAATGTTTTCTCTCTCTCTCTGTCTCTACATACGACGCCGAAGTTTGTTAATCGGTCAATCAGACAATCAGACACTCAGAACGCCGTCGACTGTTACGCCTGGGACCCTACGCATTGGCTCATTGGCTATGGGCGTTCCGCTTTTGAAAGCGAGGTTCCGGGAGGAGAGAGAGAGAGAGAGAGAGACCACACTCTGATGATAGCTTCGGGTAAGAGCGCTTGCTTGTGCACTTACAGCAAAGCTAAAGTTAAAGGACTCCAGGTGGTCAAAATTAGTCCGTAGCCTTTCCCTCACCCCCCCCCCCCCCTACTACGGCGTGCCTCGTAATCACATCGTGGTTCTGGCAAAATCCCCAGAGATGTTTTAATGGCGACGATTATTATTATTTCTATTGGCGGCCCCTTCGAAACGGGGCGGCGACAAACAGTCGCCTAGCCTGCTTGTGCTAATCAGGCATTATGCGCATGCATAGCTGTCTGGCACTTTTGCCCATCTTTATATTGTCCAGTTACCTATAGCATGTAGCAACTCCGGTGATATCAATCTCTTACCTGCTAATAGCAGATGCCGGGACAAGCGGCACCTAACCAGCGCCGTCACACTTCTGCACGTGCGACATACGTAATACCGCAAAGTATACTCTGTATATTCGCAAGAAAACGGGCAGTATAGGCTGTATTCCACAGCGGTTACACTAAGGCTTCCACATGTATGGAGCGTCGATACGTACGGTTACACGGTAAACAATGTTACCGCTGTATTGGATTTGGTACTCCTTCCGGGACTTCTTAACTTCGCTAAGCGATTCACCCTTGCTTTCACATTACGTTGCGCTGTAGCACAGCGAAGTCAGTCTCAAACGCGACCCTCGCTCGTCCCGAAGTTGAAGAGGACGATCGGTTTTTCCGAGGCCCTCGGAGTGCCGCACCAGATGAGTGCCGGCTGGCAGACTCCGTTGAAGCCAGTCGGGGTGCCCGTGCTATTTCCAGGCCCACGGCATGGGCAGCGGCTTTAAACGCTCCAATCGGCCGCTGATCTCTGTGTATGTTCGTAACACGCCGATGCCGAGGGCGGCGCGTGCCTTCCAAGTATATAGATGAGCAGTCGTTGGGAGCTCAGGCGATGTTTATGTGGAAGGCAACAGCTTATTTTGACCCGGCCTTAAAGCGTTGCCGGGGCCGCGGGCTCCTGAAAGCTTCGTTGTGCACCGTCTTGAATTCTGTTCGCGGTTTGAGTCTCTGATGACTCCTTTACGTTTGCTTATCTTTCGGCAATGCGAGAAACACCCTTGCTCGATCCTGGTCGGAAAGACTGGTTTTGTTGTCGATCTGCACGGCCGGAAAGACTGGTTTCCGTTGTGCATTTCGGTTCTGCGGAACATTTGGAACGCTTTGTGGATACAGCCTGGCGAAAATGGTCCTGGCCACAGATATATGTATCCTTCTTCCTTCAGTCTCGTGCCCGCGCCTTCTCTCTCTCTCACCTCTCCTTCTTTCTGTTTTCACATTCCTCAGTTGTTTGCCGTAAAAGGCCCCGTCTTAGATTGCATGAAGTTGCACGTTCCATATAGGATGAAAATAAACACAATTGTAAACGTATCACCGCGAGCAGTATATAGCATTTATATAAATGACTGGTTCACTAAAGCTTCACTACGCAATGTACACTTGTGCATGCATGTTAGATCTGCATAGTTCTTTTTCTCACATTCCTTGCTTGCCTTAAAACAACACCTGGCGGATTTTCAAGACCTTGCGTACACTTGCGACCGCGGCTGAAAAGTGTATTCGCCAATAATACGGCGCGTATTCCTTGTATCGTCTTTAGCCTGGCATCCTCCGTCGCTGACCAGTCCGTTTCCTGCTTGCAGGTTGATATACCGCGCTCATGTTGTGTCCGAAGTGCGTATATTTTGTGGAGTGTACACGCGCTTGGGGGTTAGTCGGTGAAGGCGGGGTGGACATTCCTGCCCAGGGGTCAAGACGGACTGGCTGACGCCTGGTGAAGCCACGCCGCGATTTACGTCGAATGGGTGCCCCATGCGCCCCTCCCTCTGTGGTTGTCGATCGCTTAAGAATTCAGCACCCAAACGCTGCGATATATCTACCTTAACACTGCATTGGACTATCGGGTGGCTGCAAATCCCTCAATGTGAAGCGAACTCAAAAGTGTTGTTGCTCTTGTATAGACCTAATAAAATTCTGAAATTTGACAGCATTTTATATGTGGGCTCATTGTCCACGAATTCTGAGAATTCCTTGTCACCCTTTCTCAATTCCGTAGTCTTTAATTATTATTATTATTATTATTATTATTATTATTATTATTATTATTATTATTATTATTATTATTATTATTATTATTAGTAGTAGTAGTAGTAGTAGTAGTAGTAGTAGTAGTAGTAGTAGTAGTAGTAGTAGTAGTAGTAGTAGTAGTAGAAGAAGAATAAAGCTAGTAATTGTTTCCTGAAAGGGACACACTACGCCCACTAGCTTGAAGAGGAGAGAAAGAAATGTTTGTAAGCAGCGTGAAACAAGACAAACATTGCCTACTTGGCATGCCGAAAGAAAAAAAAAAAAACTCCGTGCCCTTCCACTTTGTGAAGAAGGATGACCACCGAAGCTGTGTATGTGGACCCCTTAATGGCGAACTGCATCTCCGCCGCGGGTCGGCCCAGTATTGCACTACCTTCGGGATCGGCCCACGTATGAAAAATTGTTGGTCTACGCGCGCATGCTATCCGCCAGATCCTAGCGCTAGACCGCTTCGCTGTAAAATATATTTTGTTTCAGCGGTCTAGTGTGGTGGGGACCAATACTATACGGAATTCGTCAACGCGTATTTATAGCCCTCCGTAGTGTTAATATGCAAGGCAAATCATAACTATAAAAATCACGCAGATCCAATGCACGCTTTGGGAATCTGTGTGAGGAGACACTTTCGGGAAGCCGTTAATGAGATGCTGTAAATTCGCTCGTGCCATTGCTTTGAGCGAGTGGGCATCTATGACAAGAGTATTTATTGCGGAAAGCTTGTGTCTTGCTGTCGTTGTTCCCGTCGTTCTTGCGCTGTAGAAATTATTGCTATCGTGAATCATGTATAGGCGATGGGATAGACTAGTTAATGACGCTGCGTTTGGCCAGGTCTCTCGTGTGTACTAACCTGTATCGTTTTCTTTCTCTTTCACAGGCTCCTGCAATGCGAAATGGAGCTACACAGGTGAATTCGGTGAGTACCGAAACATTGTCGCTGGTCGCACGGACAGAGCAAACCGCAGCTGCAGCTACGCGTCTTAATGAGACTTATTTGCGTGTATTGTTTTACTGAGTGTATGCATGTTCGTTGACGTATGGTATGCTCTCTAGTGGCTGTTATTTTTTTTAATCACTGTGTACATCGCATGTTTCATCATACAGGTGGACTAGCATTGCACGCAAATATTTCCGGAGAGAGATACATTTAACATTGTAGAAAAGCTTAGAGGCCGGCCTGAATCATAGCTATGACCTGCTGCTCGTCATTGTAGAAGGGAAACGGGAGTTAAAAGATAAGGAAAAATCTATCTATCTATCTATCTATCTATCTATCTATCTATCTATCTATCTATCTATCTATCTATCTATCTATCTATCTATCTATCTATCTATCTATCTATCTATCTATCTATCTATCTATCTATCTATCTATCTATCTATCTATCTATCTATCTATCTATCTATCTATCTATCTATCTATCTATCTATCTATCTATCTATCTATCTATCTATCTATCTATCTATCTATCTATCTATCTATCTATCTATCTATCTAATCTGCAAGTCATCCTGACTTGATACCAAGGCGAGAGTTGGGCGCATTGGGCAATAGGTTTAGAGCCCGTCTAAACCAATGGCCACAATTTCCTATTGCGTATTAAACACGCACCACTATTCGCGTTGCTCGATTGCGCTCCTTCTTTGCGAAGTTCCTTATCGACTACTGAATCCCACGCCCGAAGTAGACTGGAGCTGCTAGGGGCCCCGAGTTGTTGGATCGCAACATCAATGAAGCAGCTTAGAAATCTGGGCATCCATCTAGACCGCGGAGTCTCCAGAAGTCAGGCAAGCCCGCAGGCAAGCTTCGCAAAAAAAAAAAAGTAATGCGACTAGGAATTTTAGAAGTTATCCGACTGCTTGTGTGCTTCGGCGCTTGTATGCGAAAGGGTATACCGGGTACGACGAAACAAGACTAAAGAAAGGAAAATACTAATCGGAGGTGTTTGTTTGTCCCCTCGTCCCCCTTTTTTTTTTTCTTGCTTATTGTGCTTTCGGAGAATGTTTTTTTTTTTTCCGTGATTCAATCACTCCAATGACTTAACCAGGGCGTCCGTTCGGTGCAGGAGGAGCGAACGCTTTACCGTGGCACGACGTCTTGTACTCGCCTCATTCTTCACCGCGCGGTGACTCAACAATAAGCGTACAACCTAGCTTTGTCGGCACGGGAGGCAACTTGAAGCTACGCGTAAGGCCGCGCTCCGTATACCTCCAAATAGATTCCGCTGCTGATTCAAAAGAACGCACAGCGCGCGGCCTCGACAAATGTCGCGTTCCCCCTCCCTCACCACCCCTCTCTCTCTCTCTCTCTCTCTCTCTCTCTCTCTCTCTCTCTCTCTCTCTCCCGAGTGAGCGATGTCGTGTCGCACCCAACGACGATTCATTCTGGCGCGTTTCGCTTCGGCCAAACAACGGAGAAAGTAGTGTAGAACAGAGCGGTGGATTTTGCACGACGCGACCACGCGTGCGCACACATACACGCGCGCGCGCGGGCACGCACATCCGCGAGACCGCGGCGACCAAGCTGACCAAATAAATTACGGTGGTCCGCGGGCGCACGCTGGGCGCGCACTGCAAACAGTCCCTGTGTCGGCGACCACGTCTCTGCGCGAACAAATGACTGCGCCGCTCGAAGCTGGCAGCCGCACCGGCCGCGCCGCAGCCGAGCGTACGTCTCGTTCGGCAAGCGAAGGTAAACAGGCTACGGGTTTGCCTCCGAGATGGTTGGAGCAGCGCGCACATCGAGTTTATAGTGAGAAAACGCTATGAGCGCGGGGTTCCGCCTCGCACTGTAATAATCTCTGAGGCTATGCTTTTGTCGTTTCGCGCCAGCTCGCGTACATTGTGGCGCTGCTGCTGCTGCTGCAGACCATAGAGTTTCCTACACGAATTATTTTGTAGGAAACTCTATGCTGCAGACCAATAAGTGTTTTTGATGATGATAATGATGATGATAATGATGATGATGATGATGATGATGACGACGACGACGATGTTGCGCATGACGCCGCCTTTATTTGCGTTAGTACTGAGTGACTCAGTCAGTCACTAATTTAGTCAAATTATGCGTGCGGGAAAGATGTCTGTGTCTATGCAGGGTTCAGAAAAACGCATGAATAAGAAAGAAGCGGTAAAATTAGGTAAGGAACACCATGGGAGCAATCCAGAGAAAACACGGGGAAGGCGGGAGATGTAGTCAAGGTTTCGACGAAAATTCGTCTGGTCAGGCATTGAAGTGAAAAAAAAAAAGTTTGCAGTCACTTTCTTTTCACTTTCAATTACATTTTCCTTTCGTTTGACTTGTTCAGTGTCTGCAAACCTTTTTTCAAGGCGGGAGATGGAAATTCAAGACGATCAGCAAAACGAGAACAACGTGAAAGTCGGAGCCAACGTTTCGACAAAGATATTTGCATTTTTCAAGGCCTTGAAAAAGACAAGTCCACTTGTGGAAACGTTGGCTCCGGCTCTCACCTTGTTCTCGTTTTGCTCAACTATTTGAGCAAAGAATAGGCGGCTGTTTGTATACGAGCATGCAAAAAGGGCAGATGCACCTTCAGATTGTAACCTACATAGCAACGCGTTAACATACCTACATAGCGATGCGTTAAGTAAGGCGAAACTGATTGCATATAACTTGAAATAGCGTTCTTTGTTGCAGTGCTGCAGCGCATACCAATGTATCAAAAAGAAAAAAACAGAAGGGGATGAACAAAAGTGCTGTATCATTACACTATACTGTGCACAGGAGTACTGTCCACAGCACTGTCCTTCCCGTTCTTTTTTTCTATGTTTGTATGTGCGGTAACACTACTACGAAGAATGCATCACCAACTCGCCGACCAGCAAACATTATAGAAATAAATCGCGAACAAAGTAGCCGTATAGTAGTAGTTGCACTCTAAGAAAAGATTTCACCCTGTCTCCCCCCCCCCCAAAAAAAAAGTAATCATTATCTGTGTTGCGTGTCTTTCCTTTCATTAACACGGCGTGATCAGTATGTATACGTATACCTACAAGTCACGAACGGCTTGCACGTGTCACAGTGACATAGTGTTTTTGACAGAAAAGTTGCAAACGGTAACGGTTAAAGAAATCAAATAATATATACACGCAATATACATGATAACTATCGTTTTGAACACGATAAGACCCGAAGGTCGTACATATTCTTTAGTTGTAGTAGTAGTAGTAGTAGTAGTAGTAGTAGTAGTAGTAGTAGTAGTAGTAGTAGTAGTAGTAGTAGCAGCAGCAGCAGCAGCAGAAGTAGTAGTAGTAGTAGTAGTAGTAGTAGTAGTGTAGTAGTACTAGTAGTAGTAGTAATAATTAATTTTCTATGATAAAATGAATTCTTACACAGAATACCAGAGAAAGAGAAAATCTGGAAAGCCAATGTATGTTGTGGCATGGTTTGTGGGCGGATGTATCGATGCTGATGCTGGGTCTCAGGACTGCTGCCACCTGAACATGGCTTCAGCAGCTGCAACACATGCCCTAAACCGAATACCAATAAGTAAATTACACGAAGTTCGTTTGTAATATTGTGCTAGTCAGCCACCTGAGCCTTACAGCTAGTCAGGCAAGCAATACCCGCCTCTTCAAGTAATCACACTGACGAGATGGAATCCCGCTCTATGTCACAGGCGATGCCTCTTGAAAATATTTTCAGAATAACTCTAGGTGCGTCCAGTCTAGGTGCGCCGACGGCTAATAGCTTCTTGTGCACTGTGTTCTCGCTGCTTAGTTCGCGTTAAGGCTAGAGGCAGCATGAAAGTCAATTCGCTCCCTGCTGCTGCCGCGTTTCCTCACGCCAGCGTTCTAATTGACAGCGTGTGTACGTGGTCGAAAAGTAAGATATGTGTTCACGTTTGCCTGTGCGCGCGTGACACCAGGCTTGTTAATTTAGTAATTGAATGTTTACAAGTTACGGCTGATAAAACTACTATTCTTTCTTCGTATAGCTATCTAATAATTAATTTGCTATCGCTATCGATGCTTTGCCTTTCGAGCGAAGCTGCGACTTTTTTTTCTATCTCCTCTAATAATGAACCACTTTCAGAAGTTATCGCGGTAATCTCTTTCGCTACGTTTTATAACGTCAATTGTGTAACCGGAATTTCCGGTGGACCCTGTTGCTGTTCATTAAATGTTGGGCAGTAGGAAAATAGGCCACCTAATGAACCGTTATCATAGTCATCAAAGATAAACTCCAGCCCTAATAGGATGGGGCCTGGTGAAAAGCCCTTTAAAAGGAAACTGGGCAGGAATAATAGTTAAACCTGAAATGAAAGTCCGATAAATAAATCCGAGGAATAATAAGTCTGACAGATAAAAAGGCAAGAATTAAGAATATGATAGTCTTTTCTAATAACCTTTTTTCTTTCTTTTCCTTTTTACCGGAAGAAAGGAAAAACGAAATAACGCAAGTAAAGTCGTGAAAGAATAATCTGCCACTTTCTTCGTGTCTTTCTTGAGTGTAGACCTTTAAGAGGAAGCTTCTACTCATGGCTTCCTCCGATATCCGTATCCAACCGCATTCCGATAGGGATGGATCGCAAAAACGCTGCAATCCAAAATTTTGGCAGTCTGGCAGAAAAGGGAAAAAAAATTGTAGGCCTAAATCAAGACTCTTTTCTAAACGTTCCGTATATTCTCGCTGTTTCCTTTCAGTCCTAACCCTTGTCAAATTTGGTTCAGCGGATGAAGAGAAAGACGACTCGTTAGTCCATGCGCAGGAAGTTTCTATTACTTTATTTCTTTCCGTTAAATTATTTTATCAAAATTCTTACCAATATTTTCATTGCAAGTCTAAATTACAGTTCTATCGTTCCACGCTCCACTATTCAAATCTAGTTTCTCTATACTTCTAACCTTACGGAAAACCACCTGCTTCTTGGCCAATCCCCCATAGTGGGTACGCGCCACTGCCTGGGACACAAGACAAGACAAGATCCCGACGCGAAGCTTTCGCTAAAGCGTAAGAACAGTTAGACGTGATACCCACCTTGGTTTCCTTCAGTAGTGCCGGCATATCCACGCAGCAGAGTGGCCCTCGCGTAACAAAAATGCGGTCGCCGTACAGTGCGACGTCTTTAGGGGGTCTGTCGTTTTCGTTGCAGCACCCTACAATTGGGTGAACGTGGACACGAGCCCCAACGTGAACCAGTGCGGCGACAAGTTGCAGTCGCCAGTGGACCTCGACGACCGCTACGCCGAGTACGACCCGGGACTGACGGACATCACCTTCAGCGGCTACGACCAGGAACTGTACAACCCGTACATCGTCAACAATGGACACACAGGTATGCGCGTGTCCTATAGCGACAGTCATCCGTGACATTTTGTTCCAAAAGAGAAAGTCACAGGAAGATGGGGAAGCTCGAAGTGATCTGAGGCTTTCTAGATTACAGAAAAAGGCTGTCCGTTTGATTGCCGATGCCCCATATAACGCACACAAAGGGCCCATCTGTAAAAACCTAAACGCAATGCCTGTTGTCGACTTGTACGATTCTTTACTAATGACACGCTACAAACAAGGCATTAAAACACACAATCTGTGCTTGAAAGAACTTGCTAATTTGACTCAAAGAATACATGCTTATGACACGCGCGAAATCACTTTTTGGTTTACACCACGCACCCGTACTATGGCCAACAAATGATCGCATATACATTGCCTACTCTTTTAAACAACCAGCATTGTATTCTGTAATGCTTCTGCTGTTAAGTTTTGATATTGTGCTGAAAAGTTTCTCCAAGATTTCATAAATTTTGATGTCGTATTTCCGTTTTAATGTTATTTTCAACACCTTTAGTTTTATTTTTCAAACGTATAGTTTTGGCATTGTAAGCTTATCGCATACAAACATTTCCTGTTGCCCCTGTGAAAATGCAACTATCGGATACAGACCCCGTCAAGCTTCTGGCTTTTAGTCTGTGCCCCCAGCATTATTGTACATGCTGTAATGTAGCGTAATGCTGAGATAAAATCAATCAATCAATCAATCAATCAATCAATCAATCAATCAATCAATCAATCAATCAATCAATCAATCGGCGAACAAGGAAGCTTTCGGTCTATGGCCAACGTTTCGACAAAGGGTCTTGCCCCGGCAAGTCCTCTTGTCCAATCGTTGGCTCCACAGTCAGGGGGCTTTCCTTGTTCGCTCGTTGTTCGTGATACTCTGTTGCGTTTCAATAGACAATCGATTGAAGGCAACAAACCATCATCAGAAAGGCAACATATTTTGTATAACAGCTTTTGTAACAATTTGTCGTGTGCTTACAAACCGTTACAAAAACTGTTCCGCGGCCTCGCTCTCGGCCAGGGTTGTACTTTCAGCCATCCCTTTAACTTGTCGACGCGCCCATATAAACGGTCGTGGGCAATTCACTTCCAGTTATCGTGTACAATTTGCATGCATATGCGGTCGTTGTTTTTGGCACGTTTTCTTAAAGTTGAGTCCTACTTTAAATTGCGGTAGTTTTTTTTTTTTTTTGGCACGTTCTCTTACACTCCGACCGATCAGTCCTACTTTAAATTCTGAGGCGTTCGTCGTGTAGTGGAAGATTTCTCGGGCGGGAACCTCCACGAGTCTAGTAAACGGAATTTGAAGACGTCGCCACACGGAAAGAAAATAAGAGCGGAAAATTTTCCAGTTCCTGAATTCGGATCGCTGATGTTCTAGATTGCACTCTTGAGGCACGCTCCTCACTCACTATGCAGTGGCATAGCTAGGCGGTGGCACACTGGCAACCTGCCCTCCCCTCTCTTCCTCCCCCCCCCCCCATAGCGTGTTGGTCGGCGGCCCGCCCAACCCCTCTCCCCCCTCCTCGTTCCCGGTCGAGCACGTGACAAACCTCGCCCCAATCATCTTTGGCTACGCCACTGCCGCCATAGGAGAGGCCCTAGTTGAGTACTCCTGGTTTCCTTCTGCCTGCGGTAATAAAGTGTAGTACTAGGACTGTCTGGAATTTGTTCTTACTAACAATTCTATAGTAAGAACGTTTCCTTGAATATGCCGACCCCGGACTTCTTTAAAGTGCACCTACATCTCGATACGCTACAGCATTCTTTTTTTTTTTTAAATTGCGCCCTTGTGTAGGTCGCTGCAGTCAGGAATCGAGCCCACAACCTGCTTCTAAGCTTCTTGACGTGATAGTCACTGAATTACTGCGGCGCCTTTTTTAAAGCGATTCCTCAACATGTTGACTAGGGCTTTTTTTCTTCTTTTTTCCCTTTTTTTTTTTTGAACATTCGCACTTGCTTAACGGGTCTGGAAAAGAGAGATGGTGGACGAGGGAAAGGCAAGCAGGTTAACCAAGTACTGGATCAGCTGGCTACCCGACACAGGAGGAAAAGGGGAAGAAAAAAAAAAGAACAGATAAGAAACAATATGAAGAGGCTGTCAGTGTGAACACAACAAAACTGCTTGTTGGCCTAGTTGGTGCTTGCTAAAAGACATGTTTTTTGCCGCAATTGAATACTCACAAAAGAAAGACACATAAAGACAACACGGGCGGCACTTCCAACTGATTTATTAACTGATCCTAATCTCAGAAACCACGGTTTTCTGAGATTAGGGTTCTTGGCAGAAGTAGATTTCAAACAGCACGTTAGCTGATGGAAGCCTACTATATAAAAAAGAAAGGAGCAAATTGCATTAGTGATACATCTATCGTGCTCTATAAATCAGAAACTAGATTGTTTGACCGCTGGGTAGCGTAGATCTGTGAACGGACAGCGCATGCGTGTATGCATATATATATTCTTGGGTCACAGCCCAAAATAAATCAGTTGGAAGTGCCGCCCGTGTTGTCTTTATGTGTCTTTCTTTTGTGAGTGTTCAATTGCGGCAAAAAACACGTCTTTTAGTGTGAACACAGTCGCGGAGAAATGTTCGCTAACAGTCGCAAGCGTTCGTGCACTCCAGTCGCCTTCAAGGCGCGCAATAGGACTTTTATGGCCCTGTGCGTGCAAGACTGCTTAGGCTAAGGTTCCAAAATATTTTCCTCCGAGAAAAGCGCATCATCCAAGAGATAGCCATATGTTTGAAGCCAGTTGCGAACGGGGGCGATTTCTGTAAGTGTATTAGGCGATCGGCTTGAATTTTTATAACGATTCTCTTGTTCTCCACTGCTACCCCCCCCCCCAATCTCTGTCCCTTATCACGTGACCTGCCAGTGCAAGTCTCGGCGACGGAGGACTCGAACCGGTACATCGAAGGCGCTCGCCTGCCCGGCCGCTTCCAGTTTGCCCAGTTCCATCTTCACTGGGGCGCAAACTCGAGCCGAGGGTCGGAGCACACGATCCGCGGATTCCAGTACCCGCTTGAGGTAGGTGTCTGCGCCAAGCGCCATCCACTCAATTCCTTTGCACATTCAGAAAAAGAAAGAAAGAAAGAAAGAAAGAAAGAAAGAAAGAAAGAAAGAAGAAGAAAGAAAGAAAGAAAGAAAGAAAGAAAGAAAGAAAGAGAAAGAAAGAAAGAAAGAAAGAAAGAAAGAAAGAAAGAAAGAAAGAAAGAAAGAAAGAAAGAAAGAAAGAAAGAAAGAAACCTTACGTGGGAGCTCTGTATGTAGAAATACACGGGAACGTATACAAATCGTCGTGTTCGGTGTTCCTTGAATCGATTTTGATTAATTTTGCCGCACATAAACAAGAAAGGTCAAATTTACGTAGTGTTTGGGAGCAAGTTTTGCATTAGCGTTCTGACTTTTTTGTTTCCCCCTTGTCTGCAAAATGTCGCTGAATATCGGGAAACTACACAAAGATGAAACGTCAAGTTCGGGGCTTCGTAAGTGCACTATGAAAACAGATGTCAGGATGTGGATGGATTTCAGGTACAGGTATCAAGAAAGCGGACCAAATTAGCTTGTTACACTGTTATACACCACAGGTTCATTCACGCCACGATGAAGACACAGCCCTGTCGGCGACGAAGTCGTGCTATAAATGCATAGAGTTTCTCACTATAACATCTAGAGGGTAATCTGGCGCCACTGTCTATGGGAGTTTCTTAAGGGGGCACCGTGCCGTCATGGGAATGACGGTATATGTGTCTGCGAGGCTCGAGTTGGCTGGTGTTGTTAGAGGCTTCGTATAAAATGTGGATATGGCTACGCAAATAACGCGTTCTCAAAGTAAAATCTTCATAAAATGTTTCCATTCACGCATTTTACATCTTTACTCACCCACAATGCATGACCAAGCGAAGAAAAGCAAGAACAGACGACCAACTGTTTCAAAGCGAGCGAGAACTTTGTCGTCTGTCCTCCAACTTTACCTGCCCGCTGATACTTTTTACGTAATATATAGTTGTACACGCAATAACAAGTTCTCATAGTTAAACAAAACATGTTTTCACGTAATAATAAAGCTAAAGCAGCTTTTCACGTGCTGTTTTAGTAGAAAATGAATCATTGTGACAGACGGAACGGTGCTTGCCAAGCGCGTCTTCAAGGTGTCCTGTCTGTACGAGAACGATGCCAATCCGAAGTCACAATACCGGCATTCCCATGCATGCCACAGCGCAGCAGCGCCAAATTTCCCTCTAGGTGATGCAGTGAGAAACTCATGTATAAATGTTTCACTGTCTCACCGGTCTCCTTTTGTTGCAGCTTCATTTCGTGCATTTCAACGTCAAATACGGCTCCGCCGCCGAATCCATGAAGTACGAGGACGGACTCGCTGTCATAGCCGTCTACTTTGAGGTAAGGGAAAGAAACGTCGAATCTTTAGTATATACCTTATTGCTCGCGACAACGCGCTTCCTATGGCATGGTGTCAGCACGACATATGTTCGCTGTTTAATGTATAGGTGCTTATGGACAAAGCTTTCTCCATATTTGTCTCATTTTTTTTTAACGCAACAGTTGCTTAAACAAAGATGATTGAAATTGTGGTATCTGAAATGCTATTGGTGGCACAGGAAGCGACAACACCGTAGTGGAAATATACAAACGAACATTTATTGCTCCCTCTATACAATAAGCCAGCCAGTCGATATAAGTACAAAGAATAGTTCTTCGATGGAACTGGCTGATGAATCGAAGAAGGTTCGACTCACCACGCAAAGATATCCATGCCATACACGCCGAGGCTTGCAGATACACTAAATAGAAACATTGCATCAGTTTAGATTGATATTCTTCAAGAACTCCACTTTCGCTGATTTCGCGTTCGTAGGTTAACTATTAAAAGACAGAATGACGGTAAAGGTTTCATTTTTGAATTTGGCGCCGACATCCTAGAATCGTTACGTCGATGTGACGTCGCCTATTGCAAAGCAGTTTTTTCCATTTCGACCGTTGTGGTCCGTCAACATTTCTTGAAACTTCCTATAAGCTCAGTCTTCGGCTCTTCTAGAGTGCAATATAGTCCATTAAAAGTTAACTGGGCTCGAGCAGACGTACGGTGCCTAAACCCCATGACGTCATGGTGCGCTGGAGCAAGGCGGCGTCGCGACCCGGCTTTCGTTTTTTTCGCTCTTCTCGAAGAGCGAAGAAGCCACTCTTCTCGCGGTAAGAGTGGCTTTCTTTGCTGTTGTGGGAGGATAAGTTACTAACACAGCTAGAATAATGTCGGTCCACGCTCCGAAGCCGAGCGGGAAGCCTTCTGCTGGAGCCTTCTGCAATGCAAGCCTTCTGCAAGCCTTCTGCAATGCGCACCGCTGACCCAAAACCCCCGAAAAGAGGAAACAAGTTCCTCTCGCGCGAGCCCAAGTTCCCTAAACCGTCAGGTGGCGCTAGCATCGAAACATTTATTATAAGTGATAAGCAATAGGAAGGAGGAGACGAACAAAGAACGACAAGGACGCATCGGGAGACTCGCGCCACACCTCGTCGTAGCCGCGTAACTGTATCTCAGGCTCCCGCCGCCGCGAGCGTGTCATGCGGGAAAGCCAGGCGCTAGAGTCCTGCTGGGAAAGCAAACGTCAGGACACGCGAGAGAGTCGAGCATGTCACCACAAAATATGTCACAGCCGTTCAGTGCCACCGACGGAATTCGCGCGAACGTTTCGAATGCCTTTGCAAAGGCATACCGTGGTCCGTACTCGTGTGTTAGCTTGTTTTCTAGCAGATGTGACGCAAGTATTTATTTATCTCGACTCTTTTCCATTATTGTTATTATTATCTGCTGTGCGATTTTCAGATCACTTACGGCTCTGAGGTCGGCCACTTCTATGAGTCATAAGAGCCGCTAGGGCTAAACGTTTGTTCACAGAGAGCTTGTATATAGCGCTCCGGCGCGAACCTATAATGATTAAACGTTCAACTATCTATCACAAAGATAATTATGAAGTATCATCGTTTGACTATTAGACGGAGACATCCTAATTGAGATTCACTCGGTTGTGTTATCGTCCTCCTTAAGAGTTTCTGTAACAATTACAGCTCTCTATTCGGCTACCTTTAAAACCTATAGAGCCCACTCACCACTTACCCTTCATTAGTTGCCTTTTCTTTTTCTTAATCTGGTATGAAGAAGAGGTCGGCACCTCGCACCGGGCGTGAGTGCAACATGGAGTTAGAAGATTGGGCAGAAACCATAGCAGGATGAACTATAGCAGAAAATCATATATGTACGACAAGCGGTACCTTCGCGATAGATATATTGGCTAGCTCTGATCGTTAATGCTATGAGGCATGTGACGTTGCACAGCCTCCAAGATCGCCTCGCGTTTCAAACCACGTTAAAGCACTAACGAGGACACGTATCGTGCACTGGTATCAGCATCGGCCCATCAAATTACTGCCTTCGATTACATTGCCTCCGAGACTGGCGCAGTTCACTGGGCCAGACAGCCGTCCACGCGAAGTAGGGAGAACAGCCAAATAGAAACGCACTGCTTAGACACTGAAGTGAAACAGCAAGTCAGTTTATACTGATAAAATATTCCTTAAAAACTCTACTTTCCTTAATTTCGCGATTACGGGTTGATTGTTGGAAGAGAAAACAAAAGTAAGAGTTCAATTTTATTAGTATTCGATTTCGCGCTGAAAACTCATGATGGCTCTGAAACCCCAGGGCCCTACAGTACGTCAGTGTGACGTCACGAGTTTCAAAGTATTTTCGCCCGCTTAGACCGCCGTGGCACAAGAAAAGGGTTTGAAACTTGCTAAGTTCAATATTTCGCCATTTTAGAATGCAATGTAGTCCACCTTCAGCAACAATGAATTAACTGGGCCAAATCCTCCCCCCCCCCCTTCTACTACGAGTTTCTTATTATTATTATTAGTTTGTTATTGCAAAGGGTAATTTATGAGTTCAGCTCAAATTGTTTTACTCTTCATTGCCTCTGTAATAAACGCCTGCTGCATCGGAACTTGGAACTGAACCTTCATTGAAGTCGCGGTTCCGATCACGGCCGCGGCGGCCGCATTTCAACAGGGGGCGCAATGCAAAAAAAAAAAAAAAAAGTTCGTGTACTTTTACTCAGGTGCGCGGTAAAAGAGTCCAGGTGGTCAAATTTAATCCGGATTCCTCCGATCACGTACGGCGTGCCTCAAGACGAGATCGTGGTCGTGGCACGCATGAAACCACAGACATTTTTTTTTTCTTCTCTAATTGAGCTCAGTTGACGATTCCTACTCGTTCTAACTGGCAAAACTTTTTGTTGGGCTAGTTGGTGC
The DNA here is from genome assembly GCF_038994185.2 of Dermacentor albipictus. Lineage (NCBI taxonomy): Eukaryota > Metazoa > Arthropoda > Arachnida > Ixodida > Ixodidae > Dermacentor > Dermacentor albipictus. The sequence goes on from NC_091822.1 coordinate 165,370,690, forward strand.
ATTGCTGAAGTACTATAGCGCCAATCTTAGCATGTTGCTGCGCCGTCCGCGCCTCCCTTACGGCGGTGTTTGTGTATCGCGTAACCATTATCATCTATAGTCATTTGGCCCTGTACACCACGTGTCGTCTTCACGAACGTCACATTCACAATCGTTCTATCGCCTTTTGCCCATTTACCATGTGATGTTTTGACAATGCGCGAGTTGCGCCGCCATATTTGTGTATATATATTGTGTGTTTCCGTCATTAAAGCATCAGTTGTTCGTAAGCGCTCGTCCGTGTCTCTTCTTCTTGTGTCGTCTGTTTGGCGCTATAGTACTTCAGTCGTTCGAACTGATCGCGCGTAAATGTCTTACTTGGCGTGGCCTCGTGGTCCGTGGCCTCCAACTGTGCTTCTCGCGGCCTCCAACAGGGTTGCGTGCTAATCCTTCGGCGCTGCTCGCGTGCCTCGTGTCGCAGGTGAGCCCGACGGCGAACGATGACATGAGCGTTGTCGTGGACGCGCTCAAGGAGGTGCGGCTGAGCGACGAGAAGGGCTTCAACCTGCAGAGGCCGGTGGTGCTGAGCCGCTTCCTGCCGCGCATCACACGCAACTACTTCCGCTACCGGGGCTCGCTGACCACGCCCCCGTGCTCGCAGGCGGTCACCTTCACGGTGATGACCACCACGGTGCCAATCAGCGAGGAACAGGTATGTATACATATATACGCGCGAGCCTTCCTGCTCTATGTGCTATACACGCGCTTGGTCTGAAAAAGTTGGTGCGAGTGCGATCACGAGAGGCGAGGTTTATGGAAAGCTGACAGTCGCTTTAGCATACGCTGAAAAGGATGAAGGCGGAAGCCTGCGCGCTCACGAGTTATTCGTTGCCTTACTTGGCATCTTCATTCGAATGCGTCGTTACTCCCTATTACTTGTTTTCTCCCACAAAAGGTCGCCGATTCGACTCTCGACCGTCACGATATCAACTGGAATCCAACTTGGAGAGGCCGGCTCACGTATATCTCTGCGTTGACCTTAGTATGGGCTAAGAATAAGCACTTAGTAGAGTGCGAACCTTTAGGTACCAGTGCTGATGCCAGTGATAAAGCACTCGATATGCATCTGGGTGCCAAGCAAACACCTTCAAAGCTTGAGCAGTACAAGATATTCGCTCCATATCAAGCCTGCAGATGCCTTTTATGCTTTGCCGACCACAACACACGGCATTGTAGTTGTGCGCCCCGTAAACGTTGCGATCAACGTGGACTAATCTTGAACCATCGGCGAAGGATAGCACCCTCTGCCTCCCAGCACCAGCTCTCTGCGTTGAGTTGTGGGTTCAACTGCCTTAATTAACTTCGCCTTAATGAACGCCAGACGTTGTGGGTTCGAGTCCTTATGAATTTTGATGCCACGAATTTTGGCGATATAACACCGGACATTCGATTTTTCGACCCATGAGCCACCGAAGGCTTTCGCCTTTAAAAAAATTGGGCTACAGCGTGTGCGACAGGCATTACCAAATGGTGACTGAGGGCTTAAAAAGAAAAAGTGCAGGATCACTGCGTTCTACCGGTGCTCACCTATGGCGCAGAAACTTGGGAGATTAACAAAGAAGCTAGATAAGTTCTAATTAAGGACCGCACAAAAAGCGATGGAACGATAAACGTTAGGCGTAACGACAGGAAGAGAGCGATGTGGATCAGAGAGCCAACGGGAATAGTCGATATTCTAATTGACATAACGAGAAAATAAATAGAGCTGCGCAGGTCGTGTAATGCGTAGGGCAAATAATCGGTGGACCATTAGAGTTACTAAGTGGGTACCAAGGGAAGGCAAGCACAGTCGAAGACTGCAGAAAATTAGGTGGGGTGATGAAATTAGTAAATTTGCAGGCGCAAGTTGGAATCAGCTAGCGCAAGAGTGGACTAATTGGAGATTGCTGGGAGAGGTCTTCTGTTTTATTGAACGTAAATGTATGATGACGATGAGGATATTGATTATTATTATTATTATTATTATTATTATTATTATTATTATTATTATTATTATTATTATTATTATTATTATTATTATTATTATTATTATTATTATTATTGTTGTTGTGCTGCTGCTGCTGCTGATGATGATGGTGCAGGGTGAAAGTTGGAGGTTATCTATTGTAATCAGCGTGCAAATGAGGGAGGACAACGGAGAGTTTGTCGTGTGTTCCTTCTGTTCACGTTGATTGCAATGGACTGCGTTAAAGCTGTGCTTCCGCATAGCTTTAGCTTGGCTCTTATGCCTCCGACTTTGCGAGAATAACCTCTTCTTCTTCTTCTTTTTCATCATAGTCATCCTGATCAAATTCGCTACAGGGCAAACAAAGTTCCTCTCACATAAATAGCTGGTTACTTCAGCCTCGGTTGTTTCGCTGTGTTATATACTTGCATCTTTCGACGAGTCAGGGTTGTCTTCCTGACCTAGTCTCTCTCGCTCTCTCTCGCGCGCGCGCGCGCGAAATGTTTTTGTCATTTTTGCTATACTTCCGTCAGGCGGCAATCGAACCCAGCCCATATGTCTACACATTTCCTAATTTCATCGCTCCATCCAGTTTTCAGTACAGTCTTCCATTCTGCATTTGTTCACACTGCGGAAACGTAAAGATCGAAACCGCAATGGATTCCGCTGCAGATTCGGTGCCCTTATTCTTCGAAGTTCGTGCAAGGCACAGTTTCTGACAAAAGGTTATGCTCTGAGTAGTGTCCGACTTCAATTCTGGAGTTACAATACGTCTCTTGAAATCGTCCATTAAATGTCAATCGGTAAATATTTGTTGATGGCTAATTGTATCGGCGAATATCGCGCGAATTCTTATATTCTGCCGCTGATGTTACGCAGGGACAGTAAAGAAAAAAAAATGCTTTTGTCTCGAATAGCAGTATTTAATGTGAGACTGTCTGGAATACCATTTTTGTAATGTGAGGCGTACAGTCGCCGTTGAAACAGGCGGTGTAGTATCGCGCTAATTGACGCTTGTTGTCCGACTTCCGTTCACCACGGTAGAGGACAACGTTGGGACGCGCGTGCCGACAGTGTGTAAGACGATAGCCACGCCACGCGCCGCGTGCTTCGCCTCCGTGACACAGTGCCGTGCGGATATCCCTGCCCCGTCGTTTCCTTCGCGACACCACGTGCAATCGCTAGCCTTATAGCGTCTCCTTTTCTTTCGTGTTTCCTTACCAGACTGCACGTGGAACTGCGCCGCAATATGCGACCGACTATTGTGTCTACATTCTGCGAAGCCGCAGGCGCAGAAGAAACAGGCAGGCCGGTGTGCTGCCTTGGGAACTATCCACAATGGGCCGTTGGCCCTGCAGTTTTCGTGCAAATCATGTTGTATATAGTTCTGTTTTGAGAGAGAGAGAGAGAGAGAATCGTCGCAGTGGCGCTAACGCTCGAACACTGAATACGTTATCTGTCCACCAGAGGGGACGCGACAGTAGAGACCTACCCATGACAGTATGCAGAAAGTATGTGGATATCCACCCAGCTGTCGGTTTAGGCTCCTCTGGCCTCCTTGAAACCCTTGGGTCCAGGAATAGCAGGGAGAAAGTGAACATGTATGCAATAGATATTAGTAAAAGGCGATTGGAGGTTTGGTGGCAGAAAAGTACGGAGACCACAAATAACGGAGGCGTAAAAACACAAAGTTCCCAATAGTGGTTCAGAATTTTGATGCTGGAATTTTTTTTTTTCTTGAAGATAGGTATAGGACATGGGACATCAGGCAAAATAAGAACAAGAACTTGGTGGCGCAACCTACCGCCCCCCGTTTCAAAGGGGACGCTCATAGCATCCATCCATCCATCCATTCACCTCCAGGGTTGTCTTTCACTCAGTTCCTGACTCATGAAGTCTTCAAAGTGTTTCGCAGATAATACGACCGAGTGCAGGGGGCACATTCTCGGACGATCGCATTCGGCGATATCACTTTCCGTGCGCGCTTAAAGGATAATTGAGCAAAACCGGGTGAGCCTATAATCGGCTGGTCGAACCCTACGTCACGCGAAGGCCATAGTATACCGCCGAAAGCAATCGTCCCAGGACTGCCCTTCACCGCGTTCCTTTTAAGTGACCGCCCATTCGGAGCCTCTGTCCTAAGTTCCGAGAACACCATTCGCCAGCAGCTGTCTCCCGGATAGGTCACTGACACCCGTCTTGAGTCGTTAGTGGCCTCAAAGCTCTGCATGTCGAGTTATGCTCACTCCTTTGAGCGCCATGTGTAAGCAACAGGTCGCGGGGCGCATGGATTCCCGGCCACGACGGCCTCGTTTAAACGGGGCAGAGTGGAAAACTAGCAAAATTACTCTGGTATGCCCGGTGTCTCTCACTGACTTCGCGTTGTATTGCTTTGGCATGTTAAGTATACACTCAATCGATTGATCGATTCATGCGCCAGTCAATCGATTCATTGAGCTTCCGAGCGCCGGGGCCCCGCCGCAGATCCCGGCGACAGAACTTGAGACGTGCGCAGAAGCACAAACTTGTGTGCGCCCGTTTTGATATTCCCACCGACCACCTCCGTTGAATATCCACCCTATATTTTCACTCCGTTGTCGTCATAACCCGTACTCTTCTTCACACCTTCCACTATACCCCCCCTCCCGTGCGTGGTGTGTAGCAGGCTGGCAACCCTGTCTGATGATAATGTGCTCTATAATAATAATAATAATAATAATAATAATAATAATAATAATAATAATAATAATAATAATAATAATAATAATAATAATAATGATGATGATGATCTGTACCATACGGTTTCCAAATAAGTCTGCTGGAGTTAACTCTGGCACTGCGATCGTTCATCCATTATTAGAATGATGAGAGCTTAGTACATGAATTTGATCCTCGAGCTTGTGGCTTCAGAAGTTCTTGCGGCTTTATTCGCTGCGCTTGATCTGTCTTGATCGGTCTTTGTGTATCGGCCTAAAGTTTGAACCAACCCTATTTTTCTAAACGCGGGAAGCAATAGGACTGCGCAAGCGCTTAACAATGCGCATTGTTTCATTCATTACGCAGTATTTTGTTGAAGACGATCAATTTGCAATGTCACCAAGCCGTTCGAAGCCAAGAGGACAAAGTCTAGACAAATCCATGTACTAACCATCATTCGCCCGCGCTGGCTGAATCACCATGCTTGCAACTGCCACAGACAATATATAGCGTCATAGTTTCCTCCATAGTTATTTTTGCACAAAGCTAGATGCCCTCTCCTATTCGCCTGCCTGTGCGCGGAGTGGCCGGTTGGAGACAATGCTCCTAAGGCCGACGTGACCGACCTGTCCGCCTTCTCTCTGAGTAATGTCCCTCTTTCTCTCCCTTCGTCTACCCCCCTCCCCCACCCCACAGCTGCAGCAGTTCCGACTCCTGCGCACGGGCAAGGACGAGAACTCGTCGACGCTGGTGGACAACTTCCGGCCCACGTTCCCGCTCAACGGGCGACGCGTGTTCAAGAGCTTCCCGTCGTCGGCCACGCGCCCGGGCCTGGGGCCCGAGGGTTTCCCTTCGGTACTGGTCTGTCTCCTTGCCTTGGGTGGTGGACGGCTGCTGCTGCTGCGAAAGTGAAACTGCTCGGGGTGTGGTGGCCGCCGCTGCTGCTTCTCTGTTCCTCCTCAGACGCCCAATGCATCTGGTCTCTCGCACGCACACACACACACAGACACGATAGAGAGAGGACACTCGGCGTGCAGGAACCTGCCTGCTGGACACTGGTTCACAGGAGACTTAGCGTATGTAGTTCTTCTCACGCACCGTAGGTGGCGCACCGCCGTGAACATCGAGGTCGTCGTTTCCAACTCTCCGGGCCCCTCCGACACCGCGGCTCGCAGAAGAACTCCGAACAGTGCCGTGACCCGTTGCGTAGAGCGGATCGACTCCCGCCCCCCTGTGGCCAGGGCAGGAAGTTCTGCGCCGACCACTCGTTGGGACGTATTCTTTCTTTTTTTTTCTCGCACGTTAACCAAGCCGGTGCTATATGTCGTTTGCAAGGCGTCGCCGCGAGCGACTCGGTGGTGCTTGAAGCGAGGCAGTTTGTTCGGGTGATCGTTGTTGTTGCTTGCCAAGTTGACGCGGTAACGGGGAAAGTTCAGGCGCCGATTCGACGAATGTGCACCGACGCCGTGACGAGTGACATCTTGTTGACACGTGCAGAAGACTTGTTTTTCTTTTTTCTATCTTGAAATCCCAAAATGACGGAATGCCCCGTGTCACACTTTCGCGATGCTGGTCATGATGGTGCGTTTGGCTGGAGGCGACCGGTGCCGCTTTTCCCCCATTTTCGGATACGGAGCGCATTTGATCGTTTTCAGTAGTAGTAGTCAGCACGTAAGTTGCGCTGACGCGTAGCATTCTGTAGAAGATGAGAAACTGCCTTGGTGCGTCCCCATCAGAATACAACCTTAGATTAGGGCTATGCTTGCGGTTAACACCGTCGTTGCTGCCTTTTGCGCATACGGCATCCTTGTTGGGGACAAACACTATACGAGACTGCATGTCACTTGAGAGTCGGAAGTAGGGGCTTGCTCACCGTCGTCTATACGTCCAGCGGGCGCGTATATAATTTCGCGGCGAGTCGGAGACAAGTCAGACAAGTCAGTTTATTGCGGTAAGATGCCAGCGATATCGTTCCTTTTGGACGGTGGAAAATTTTAGGAGTTTGTAAATGTGACTCCCGGTGTGTCACGTGGTAGGACCACCTACGGCTGTTTTGGTAAGGTTTACGCGCCGCGAAAACTTCTATGGAACGTCGAACAGGTTTTTCTAAACGTGGCAGTCGGAATGCGTGCGCATGGTTTGTTTGTGATTATTATATCTCTTTTCTTTCTTCATTGCTCTTGTACTGCGTTGTACAGACAGGTAGGCTGATTTGCGCTGTTCCATGTGGTAAGGTGGTAACCACATGGAGCGTATTCCCGACGTACTTGCGGCTTGGCGTCTCCCCGCGTCGGCGTGTCTGCTTTTACGCAGCGCCTCGAGCGGATTTTATTATCGGCCGAAATGCGTTTGATGCGGTCAATCACTGCAGCGAATTCGGAATGGTGTCCACACCGGCAATGGTAAATGGCTGGGTTAAAAACGAACGCACCTATACACTTTGTGACGACAAGCCGAAAATATACGTTGCAATTACGTCGCATGCATGTGGTTGTCACTTGACAGTCGCTAAAGTAGTCACCGGCAAGGGACACGTTATGCGGCAGATTCCCCGTCGCACCGGCATTAAGAGGTGGAACAGGCGCGGTTTTCATTGCAAAAAACGACATCTCTTTTTTTTCTCATTTCTTTTTCTTCGGAGTTACACTGCCCTTAGAATCAGGGTGACAGTTTTCTTCCTTCCTCTAGATATACAAACTATAACTGTTTAGTTGTTGACAAAAGTCATTTCCTCAGGCTTCCGGACGATATAGTCGCAAATTGCAACCGTGAAACAATAATTAAGGCAGCTGAGCTCGTTAAAGAAAGCATTCTTATGAAGTAAGCCAATCATAGCGAAGTAAGCATTTTAATCGCGGAACTATGAGATACATCCACAAGACGGAAAGCGTTACGGAACTTCCCACTTTGTTTGATAAAGAATCCCGTCTTTTCCTTTTCTTTCTTTTCTTTTTTTTTAAAGCCAAACACACGCTATATGCAGAATACTATCGCCCATGTCGTAGCGTAGAAAAGAAAAGCAAATATGTAAACCACGGGGCAGCTGCATGGCCTAGTTGGTATTAGAGCAAACGTTAAATTATTATTATTTGCAGCAAAGTCCTTATGTAACAAAAAACCAAGGCGAGGAATACTTTTTCGTCATCCCCACGTATTTCTTCATCATCGTCTTCTTGCTTCCGTTTTTATTTTGTTAGTATTTTTTTTTTCGGCTAACGCAAACATTTTGCTGCCATACGTGTTTGAGAAGCATCTTCCTCTCTCGACACCTTTTACCGAGTTTTTTTTTTTTTTTTACTAAGCTTCTTGCCAATAGTGCCCCGTACTTGACGTTTCCTAGCCATATAGGTGAGCTATAGCATATGTATAATGTCCACATAGAGCTTACGCATAATCCATGCTTAAGTACGTTCACACGGCACTTCTTAATTGCGCCAACTCAACCAACATATCTTGAGAACAGAGCTGTATGCGCGTCAGAAGTTACGGAAGGATAACCCGGTGCTTGCTTAATTTTCTAGTGCCAAAAGTAATATATAGCGAGGTGTCCACCAGTACGTGTGCGCATACACGAGCGGTTTTTCCAACTAGGATACATGTAATACAGCGCGCCACGAACTTATAGACACGAAAGGAGAAATAGAAACGTTGTTTACGCCCAGTTCCTACAGGAAGGTGAAGCACGTGACATGTTCCAGGAAATGAGACCTTGGTGCGACACCTTTGCTATGCGTCAGTGAGCTTCCTGCAATGCGCAGGGCTGTCATCAGACTGCGAGATCTCGCTCGACCGAAGAGCTTTTTTTTTTTGTGCCGTAAGCCGCGGTGTCCACGTACACATTATAATGCTTTTTTTTGGGGGGGGGGGGGGGGGGAGGATTCACACGGGCACCCGAGGTGAGAGGGATCCGTTTGTCGAGTCAGTCGTCAGTCAATGAACCAGATTTTCTTGTCGTGTTGTCATTTTTATTTTTTCATTTTTTATTTTTTTTGGTCGACGATCTTCCCTACGCTTAAGGTGCACGTCGGAGTACCGTTTATTGGGAACTGCAGTGTTGAATTGGTGCGAGATCGAGAGAAAGAAAACGTTATGTTATGTCCTTAGCATGCTTTCTTATTTTTTCTGTAACTTGCTTGAAACGATAAGAATGAGTAGTTTCACATCTGCAGTTGCCTCGAACACGGACCGAGTGTTTTGTTTGAAAGCAGACACCGCTAACCATCGGCTATCTACCGCAGGCGGTCGAATGTACCTACGTTAGCTGGAAGCTAAAAGCGCACGCAGAGATAGAAGCTTCGTTGTCCCCTCTTTTCACTCGATGCTTAACATGTTTGGTTCTGCTTAAACGGCTGTTAAAATTTTAGAGTTGCAAGTGCGCTTAAAATATTTTGCATTTCAGAGTTTCCAATCGTGAGCTGTTTCCTCGTACAAGAGTGTGAGAGCTTCTGCACCTACAACTTTCCTGTGGCATATGAAACGCTTCATTTGTTTGATGCAGAAGTGTATAAATCCAGTGGATTTGGCGTTCGCCTGTAGAGCACCCAAAAAACGCGCCCAGCATCAGTTGCTCGTATAACAGGGTCCACTGTGGCAGCCTCTGTAACTGTTTCCCGAGAGTGACAAAATTTGTTTTCGTTCAATTCTCCCTTCATCAAAAATTGTTGATGTCAGATTACCTTTTCTTTTTCTTCTTCTGATTTTATAATATATATATGTCGCGAATCCATGATCGCAGACAGATTGTTATGGTGGTAAAGACCGCTGGACACGGTTCCATCAAGCCACACGAATCGTATTTCTGCAACGTACGGCATCGGTTCCGAAATTGAAATGTCCATCATCGCGTGACTATGCGTTCTTTGGCGAATAGCGCGGGCTGACACTTCCGCGTTGTACAGTGACGAGGAGTAAAAAAAAAAAAAAGAATGAGAGAACGAAAAAGAAAGAAAGAAAAGCAGTGCACGCAGTGCCAGCTGTTGTATAGAGAGATAATAACGCTACGATGCGTGAATGTTGTGTTTTCTGGCAGAGGCTATTTGGTGCCGTGTAAATAGTAATATTGACTGAACTGTTACCGGAAGCACCTTCCAGTGCAACCACGTGCGTTGCTATGCCATCATGCTGTTATATCGCAGAAATGGCGAAACGGAACGGGTGCATACGAGCAAAACAACATTGGTTTGCCAAGACATGATGCTCATCCACTTGTCAGCTGAGTGAGCTTTGTTACTGAACTTTTAAGACATCCGACGGTGCAAGCAGCACCTGCCGTTGTTACGGCACCAAGAGAGTCGCTCTGTTTGCCCACTCTATACCCAAACGCAGGCTTCCGCTAGAGCTTTTGTTTTATTTCTAGGCGTACGTTGACCGGTTGTTTTGAAGCAGGAGTCCCGCGGTAAAGTTCGAAAGAAACGTTGTCACGTGGACTGCTTTTTTTGCGACAAACGTGAAAGTGGTGCATCGACTTCCCTCTCCATTGACGTTTCCGTCAAGAATTATGCGCTGCTCCCTCAACTCATCGCACAAGAACAAATAATCGGGCAGATTTAGTTCTTCGCCCGAGTGACATGGAGGTGAAGGTTCAGTTGTTGTGCTGCTGCCGAAAGTTAACGCGAGAGTTTAGCGTTGCAGCAAAATGGAGGCTTGCCATTTTGTTTGCTTTTTTTGTGTGTGTTTTTTGTGAGGGCAGCCGCTTGGCTAGCGTTCTTGTCATAATGCAGTTGACGGTCAAAATACAAATATTTGTGTTAATCGCTTCGCCGTTTAGCTACGTCTTATACATATATCGCCTTGCCGGATATTTTCTTAGACTTCTGATAACTTCGGTGAGTTTCAGTCGATGAAGCTGCGCGGCGCCCTCGCGATTTGTCAGATGTCAGTAGCCCCGCGTCTCCTCGTGTAACAAGCACTTGTGAACGAGCCCGTACGCTTGTGTCGCGTTATTGCGCATGCGCAGCGTAGTCGCGTTGCGCATATGTGCTCTCAGTTCCTGGCGTCTCCGTCGCAACAAGTCATTTCGTTTTTTCCCTTACAGATCATACTTCGTCCGGTGTTGATTGTTGTTGTTATCGTTGTTGCTGTTGTTGACCTTGTAGTGGTTATTTAATTGCACGCTCCGGCATAGAGCAACGCGCCTTGTTTTGTCTACGTTTACGCAGTTGTTACGTTGTTGAGTGAACCGCCCCAGAGAAATATTTCGTAAGTGCCGCAGCAATACGAGGAGTGTCTCAAACGAGCTAACCTCAAATCGAGAAGTCTTCGCAGCACGCTTTTTTTAAAGTTCTTTATAAATGTCTGAGGGCGGCTGGCTGCAGCGGCGAAGTCATTGGACGCTTTCGTAGCGCTGACGTCATCTGCGACGTAGAGTTTCATACAATTACTAGAGGGGACTGCGGCGCTGGTGTCTACAGGAGCTGCGAACAGGGCGATTCAGCCAGCATGGAAATGATGGGTAGTACAAGGGTTCGCCTAAGCATCGTCCTTCCGGCTTTAAATGGCTCGGTGACGTTGCAAAGCGGTAATTTTAAAGAAAGTACTGCGTTACAAATAATAAAGTAAACATCATGAAAAATCGTCCGATGGTACGATTCAAACACAGGACCTTTAACGCAGAAGCCCGATATTGAAACCGTTACGTCGCAGACGCGTGGACAAGCGGAACTACTCCAATTATAGCAGCGATTATGCGTGCTTGCAGATCCTTATTACCTTCTGCATTAAAAAAAAAGGAAGTGTAAATTGGTTTAAAACAGCGTTCGCTTTAGGCCCAGATGAAGCGTGATAAAGGAAGCCGCAAGAATGTCTGAAGCCGCAAGTACGAAGATAAGACAAGTCCATGTACGCTAACCATCGTGTACCGTGGTCGGTGAACGATCGCAGCTCCGGCGTTCCCTCTAGTAATTGTAGTAAACTCGGTGACGTACCTGCGAGATGTGCGCTCCAATAACGAAAGCGACATCGTGCGCCTTCGCATCCGCTGTTTACGAGCTGTGCCAATCAAAAACGACTCGATTTAAGGCTATCTCGCGCGTTATCTGAAGAAATACTTGTCAAAAAAAGAGGCGTATGTACTATTATACATGCTGCACGAAACTTGTTACACATGTCGCGTCCTTCCCTTCGGCCTCCGTTTGTGCCTGGTCGCTTGTTGTTCACCGTTTTGAGCGAGGGGAAAAAAAGAAGAAGAAAGGAACGCGAAAGAAAGGGCAGAACTATAATGTCGCATCAAATAAAAGCAAAGTTTATATTTATTCCGCAATAAAGGACATGTTCGTTTGACGAATTGTTGTGTGCACGGCTCTTCCTTCTTCACTCCGCACATCACGGCTTATAAGTCGACTCTTTTTGAATAGCGGCCAAACATACTGGATCGATGTAAAAAAAAATAGAGAGAGAGAGAGAGAGAGAGGGAGGGAGGGAGGGAGGGAGGGAGGGAGGGGGGGGGGGAGGGGAGTGGTGCAAGCGTTCGACCTATGTGCGCCGTGCATTTGTGTTCTGGTTGCGCTTCTGAAGGCCGGAACTGGAATAGACGATGCGTTGAGTTATACGCGGTGGAATACGGTACTTATCATACTTTCCTTTGTGTCACTTTCGTTGAGCTCTAAAAACGGATAATGCGATAGCATTTTACCTATAATAGACACGTAAGTAATGGGTGCTGTGCGTTCGTCCGCTTTGAGTCTGGGAGTTCCTCCAAGCAGAAAGACCACGAGCTCGAATAAGCACTCAAAAGAAGCAAAAGGACAGACTTCGGCAAACCTTTCGTAAATGCCGTTAATGCGCAGTCACAGCAGTACGCGTTTACAGTCCTTTAGCGTGGGTCACACTAGGCACAATACTACAACGGGCCACCATAGCTGGCGACTTGCCCTCTTTCCAACCCCTATTTACCCCCCCCCCCAGTGCAGGGTAGCAAATCTAAAACTCGCATCTGGTTTTCCTGCCTGCCTTTCCTCTCTCTCTCTCTCTTCTATTATAACTGTGACGGACAACGGACACCAAGAATGCTGAACTTTTTATGTAGGGATCTCGCTGCAAAATGAATGACATGTTCAAGAGATCAGATGTGAACAGCGCGAGTCCGCGTTTCTAAGCGAAAAAAAAGAAAGGAGAGAAACACCGCGGCCGGTATAATTCGTCCCGGTGTGCGGTGGCATACACCGCAAAGGGACGACCGACCATAGCTCTCTAATGACCAGTGTGCTTCATTTAAAGTGGCCTCACAAAGCTTTATAAGACACATTAGGATGCATCACCCCACAAGACTTTTTCTAACAGAGCCTCTTCGAATGCATCTGACAAGAGCTGAGCTCTGGTATTGGCATGACCTCCGAGATAATTTCGCAGCACCACCGTAACTCGGAAGCAATAGCATCGGCGGTATCGGCAGAGAACTATTTTTTTTATCTTCACCAGAGAGTGTCATCACGTTATAAGTGAAATTTGGGATTTTGCTGGACCAACCGCGACGTCACAAAAGGCCAGTATAGTTATCATTTTTACTGGTGCGTCACGATAAGCTAAGAAAGAAAAAAGGCGGGCGTTATGAGAAGTTTAAGGAAAGAGCAGGCCATCTTTCGAGTGAAACTGTAGAGTTCCTGCTTCGAATACTGAAATAAAATTTTGCCTCAGCTATTCAGGAAAGCACTGTCTACCGGGTTTATTTGCCATGTTTTGCAATGTCTTGCAGGGCTTCTTTAAGACATGCCTCTCTGGTGCGTATTGTCAGCAGCTCTTTGCTTTTCCTGTTGAGTGTGTCGTCTGTTCCGTTGTCCTTCTGCGGCGGTGTAGTCAGTGCCGCAAGAACTGTGCTCTGCAGTGGAGGGGGTCACGTGGTTTGCTTTGCAGGGGGACTGCGGATTACAGCTCGCTGCACGAACGCATCGCGGTTTCGGTTCTTCCCTTCCCACTTCTCTGCTCTCTGGGTTCTTTTCCTCCCTGACATGTCCAGGCAGGCTGTGGTTTATTGGCTTACGTGGGTCACGCTATGCAGTTCAGTGTTCGCAGTGTGTGTTTGTGTGTACTTTCCCTCTCTCGGTTGTTTATGTTATTCACGACAAGAGACGTGGTTTCGCTTCGTAATGCAGTACGTTTTGTTCTAATGCGATTAACGCCAGACTTTGCGTGTATACATTAAATTCGAAGGGTTTCTGGGTGGGGGGGGAGGGGGGGGGGAGGGGATGATTTGCGCATGAGAGGTGGAGTCGAGAGTAGTTTTTCAATCGTAGTTCCCTCAACCTCAACACATCGATTGGGTGAGAAGTACACAACAAGACATACAATGACGTCATGGACGGAGTCGTTATGCGGAGCATGAAAGTCCTGAATTGAGCCACTTGATCGATATTTATGCACTATATGCGACCCTGCGTGGAATTTACTTTCTTTTTCCCCGTAGGCAGGTGTTTGTAGGCGAGGAGGGTGAAGGGGAGGGATTGCAACAAACTATAGGTGATAAAAAATAGTGTGCAGCTGCGCCGCTGCCATTAGATTTCCCGATGCGCGCCTCTTGCCACGTGATTGTGAGGTCAATGGCTTCAGTCGCCTAGACAGCGCAACATATGTGCACATCGGAAACTGCAGCAGACGCGACAGACCTGATGCCGCGTGTCCCTTTGTAGATATCAGCAGGCCTGTTTTAAACACGCCACACTTGCGGAGATGTGTTTTTTTTTAAGTATTTTAGGCTCGGCGTATACACGCTCCTCAAGTAAAGCATGCGGCCCCTAGCTCACTGTAAGCTGGCATAAAAGATAGGCTATACGAAGCACGAGATTTAAAACAAGTTGCACCTAATCACTGCGCTGTCCCGATTCCGGAGGAACGAAGTTACCTATATTGTGTGCACTTGCAGCAACCGTCCCCGGATCTCGCATTTCCTGCCTACCCCAAGAAAAAAAAAAGTGTGATTTACATGCCCTGGAAGGTTATATAAAGGGGTTGCCGAGAGTCGGCTAAACGAAGTCGGAAACTTTCAGAAGGGGAAGAAGGGGTCCCTGTCAGGACAACTAACGAAGACGATTAAGTCTCGTTGCCGAAGCGTCGACTCCAAGGACATATCCCTTCTTCGACCACTGTTAATCAGACTCGGTTTGTCCGCGTACTTCGTCCAGAGTGGAGTTAGATGCGCGATAAGCATACTCGAGTCAATCATTTAGAACGAGTATCCAGTACTCTCTTCGTTGTTCTTTAAAGAGCACGTGTACCACACAGCGCAAACGTGGCGTCACAGGCGGATCGAAGCGCTGGAGACGCCGCACTCGTTTCGGCGATCTAGTGACCTTTGCGCGCTCACGCTTCATTCAGTGGCGGCCGGAAGGAAGACGGCGGGAGATAGCGTTGTTTTCGTTCCTCTCCGAGTTCCTGCACGGGACACACGCGCCGTGTGTCCTGCCTCCGGTCGACGAAAATCCGATGCGATACGGAAGCACGCTGCACGGCCGGCGTGAAACATCCTGTGTCGAGCGTGCTCCGCGTCACAGCAGCCGTCGCGGATCGAAGCAAGGTGCGACACGGGGCTGCGACCGTGGGCGTATACGTGACTCCCCGAAGCGGCCGTATATGAATGAGAGCTCGTAGCAAGGGGTAGCGATAACGCTCAGCCGCGTTATCGCAGTACCGTTCGACGTATTCTCCAGTCGAGTCGGCTGGTTCGTAATGGTTCGTCGTACAGCGTCAGAGGGAACAGTGTATATATTAAACGAAACACAAGGTATAGCCGATGTGGAAGGGACAAAGGCTGCATCGTGGAAGTCTTCGAAGAGGCCTGCATGCGTCACGTTTGTTACGGCTCCAGGGGCATCGCGTTTACACTTTTCGAGACAATATGACTGGCTGCTTGGGGACAAAGTGGTACGGTAAAAGTTTGACAATTCAGATGGTGCTTGGGGATCGCATTAAAGCGCGGAAAACGATTGAGCGCATTTTCGCAAAGCGTAATGCCCTTCTGCCCAAACTGAGCGATGCTAGCGTGTAGATCCGGAAAACTTTGGGATTTGAAAGCAGCTACGAATAAATTATAGTACGAAAAGGTTAAGAGATAAACAAGGGGACTCTGGATACGGTTGCCAAAACTTGCATTCGCTGTATATTTTTCTATGTATTTTTTATTCCCAATGAGACCTTAATCCACGCCATGTGGTACATACATCGTCAGGTCCGAAACGAGTTCTATGCATGGCATCCAGCCTCGTCACGGTAACTACACTTGAATCGCTTTTAAGTGAGCTTTAAAACTAGAGTATCTAGCGTCGAAAAATATGGAGGTGCGTCCGACGCGTCATTGCCGCGTAGACAGCATTCTTAGTTGCATAAAGTTACCTGTATGTCACGTTAGGATTTCGTGTCGAAGGGTGCATTAATACGTGCGGTAAATGATAAGGACGGTCTCCTCCAAGGGTAAGTCGATGCCGTTAACGCGATTACGTTGTCATCTGTATACATCAACCACGGTTCAAGTTTGACAACTTAACGTCGCGCCTGGGAGGACACTGCAGCAGACGTGTACAGCTCTGCGCCGTAGAGATTTTTCTTTCTTTTTTTTTCTTTGGACGTTGTTCCGAAGGACTCGCTCTCTCTGACTTTCAGCTCCAGGACGCCGACGACTCCTACGCCATCTTCAGCGAGTCCGGCTTCGACGAGAGATTTAGGGTAAGTCCGCGCGAGCAGGGGTATGTTCCGCGCTCAGGTCTTGCGGCTTCTACATCGAAAGACCACGGCAACGAGCGAAGCAAATTGGGGAGTACTGTGTTCACTCCACCCTCGAGCTGGGGTTTGCCCTCGACAGCCGACGAAGAGCATTCGAACTGAACGACACCTTTCTTTAAGAGTAAGAGAAGATAGACGCTTGCAGGTGCAATCAGCGTAGAAAGCTGTGCACGGCTACACGCGAAAGTAGTAACCGAGCATTACGCGCGTGTGGGTGCCGCACGCTGTATCATTTTTCGTCGACGTCGCCGAAAAAGCCCTCGCTATAGTGTACTAGAATTTTATTCTAGTACACTGTAGCCCTCGCCGTGGTTGCTCAGTGGCTATGGTGTTGGGCTGCTGAGCTCGAGGTTGCGCGATCGAATCCCGGCCACGGCGGCCGCGTTTCGACGGGGGCGAAATGCGAAAACACCCGTGTACTTAGATTTAGGCGCACGTTAAAGAACCCCAAGTGGTCCGAATTTTCGGAGTCCGTCACTACGGAGTGCCTCATAATCAGAGAGTGGTTTTGGCACGTAAAACCGCATAAGTTAATTTTTTTTTCGCCGTAAAAGCGAGCAACCAGGCTTCGCGCCACCCTTTTGAAAGGGCGGGAAGAATGGTGCGATCCCGTCTCTTTGCGTTTACAGGAGGTCTCTGCTACAACAGATTATTATAATATTTTTTTTTCCAGATGAGCTGGTCGCCGCGGTTCAGGCAACTTGCCGCAGAAATCCGACCGCGAAAACTGGGGCGGATAGGCACGGCGGTTCCGGGCGTCTTGGTTTCTCAGCCCGATCAGGGTGTCCTGGCGTGGAGTAGAATCGCATACATACGATTGATGCAAGGTACACACAGCACAAAGAGAAGTGGGGGTGTCGGCGTCGACGTCGATGCGGCCACTTGGCAGCGCAAGCTCTAAGGCAAGTTAAACCAAGGGCCTCTGGCAGGCGGCACAAACACCTTATAAGGAGTGCGTGAGTTCCGCGTTCTGGAGAAAGATGGCCCGGAGGTTTGACACCCTCCAAGCGGACACGCTGTTGCAGAACTTCACGCGCAGTTCTGGAATTCTTATCGCAAGTTCAAGCAGAAAAAAAACGAAACACATCCAGCAAGCACGATAAACAGCGATAATGACGCATTTATTACTGCATCTGTTTGTCTAATGCTTCAGCAGCCACCATCCTTCGCTAATGCTTGAGCCGCCACCATCCTTCGCCCTTCCCCTTTGATGATATACTTAAAGTAACCTCTTCAGGTACTCTTGCCGCGCCGCATTGAAAGTACTGCTTGCCCTCATTAGTACGTGTTTGATTGTGATCACTGTACATGTGAGCCAAAAAAGAAAACGGATTTGCAGGCGTCGGTCCAAAACCCTGTCCGACTTTCTTTCACCAAACCCCACGCACCCCTTCATTACCACTCAGAACCCGAATCGCAAACCTAACGGTGACCGAGGCGGAAACCGGCGCCAGCAGCAGGGAGGTCGTCCCTCGTCCCGGCCCCAAGTGAGTTCGCGACCCGGAGGCTCCTCCTCCTCCTCCTCCGGTCCCCGAGGTTCCCGACCCAAGCCAGGCCGAGACTCCCCGCGAGTAGACGGCGGAGGCTCCTCGCGCCCCCGTGACTTCCCACGAAATGATGAAGGGCCGCGCGACCCTTCCCGAAACGATCGCGGTCCTTCCCGGTCCCGCGGAGAGTCGCCCTCGCGTCCCCGAGAATCCTCGCGGCCTCGAGACCGAGACCGTGAGTCATCCTCTTCCGGACGTCGTCCACGACCCGACGACGACTCCCCGCCGCGACGTCAGGGCAGTCGTGACGAGGAAGGCTTCCTTGGCGGACCCGAGTTTTCCCGAGGCACCCCCACTTTCGGTCATCGTTCCCAACACGATGACGACTCCCCACCGAGACGTCAGGGTAATCGTGACGAGGAAGGCTTCCGTGGCAGACCCGAGTTTTCTCGAGGAACCCCCACTTCCGGTCATCGTTCCCAACACGATGACGACTCCCCACCGCGACGCCAGGGCAGTCGGGACGAGGAAGGCTTCCTTGGCAGACCCGAGTTTTCCCGAGGCACCCCCACTTCCGGTCATCGTTCCCAACACGACGACGACTCCCCACCGCGACGTCAGGGAAGTCGTGACGAGGAAGGCTTCCTTGGCAGACCCGAGTTTTCCCGAGGCACCCCCACTTCCGGTCATCGTTCCCGACACGACGATGACTCCCCGCCGCGACGACGCCCGGGCACTCGCGACGAGGAAGGCTTCCGAGGCCGACCAGACTTTTCCCATGGCAACTCCCCTTCCGGTCACACTCCCAGAGGCCCTAATCGTCCCGAAGAATATCCTCACCACGAAAGTGTACCCGGTCCCGAAGACTTCGCAGTGCCCGCTGGTCACCGGCAGCGCCCACGAGGCAACTCGCGGACACAAGGCTTCCAAGGACCCGAGCAATTACTCGCTCCCCAACAGTCCCGTGGCCCCCAGCGCCTTCCCGAAGGCCCCCAGCGTAACACTGGTCCCGAACAGTTTCCCGGTCCCGAGCGCTCGCCTGTTCCCGACCGACAATCGTACCCACTTGACCAAGGGTACACTGGAGGTTCCCTGGAGTCTTCGCTTCCTGAGCAGGTGTCGCGTTCCCAGGAGTTCCCCCGTCGCCAGGTGTTCCCAGAGGGCTCCGGTAGGCTGAAACCCCTTGCAAACTAAATGTATGCTTGTAGCTAAACTTGCCAGTCCAGTGTACCAAGCGGCGAGACAGATTTCCGTTAAAATACCCGATGTATATGTATACAGACAAGCTGTGGCGGTTGTGAATCCAGGTATGAGAGGCCGTGGGCGTCCTAGCATGGTGATCGTGCTTCCGATCCCTTTACCCAAGGCGTGCTAAACAGCATCTGACCATTTGCCTCGTACCCATATAAAGCAAAAATATGTATTGCGTTCGCTCTACCTTACATTACGGAATTATAGATATTAAAATACGCAATGCATGTGCACTCACTAGCGAAGGTTACAAGGTGGCTGCAGAGCGCCAATCGACAGGTCTGCATCATGTACGTAGTAGAACGTTTGAACCGCGATAAAAAGAAGCATGTTATGTTTGGTGCGTAAAAGAAATCCGGCGCTATGGTCCGTTAGCAGCAATGACGTCATTACTGGCCACCTCATCAGCTTTCCAAGTTCTTTTCTACGCCACGAACGAATCAAAAGACTACACAATTCTCACTTTAAATCAACGTTAAATTCAAAGTAACTTAAGCTTTACCCCGTGCTGAGCTTTCGTAACTGAAACATCAGATGAATCCTGCCTTTTCAAAAAAAGAAAAAAAAGAGGCAGCAACGCCACCTTTCCAATGCCCGCACCAGCTCTGTGCGGTGCGAGGTATCTTAACGGCGTCTTATCGGGTCTAATTAATTCTTTAATTTGTAAATATCGATTACATTATATTCAACAGAGAAAGAAGGGCGGCAGGAAGGTTAACCAGGCAGTGCCTGGGCCGGAATAATGTAGCGATTCTGCTCCAACGCTTTTTCTTTTCGCGCTACTCCAGTGACCTGAGCGGTGCTCCGCCGACGTTATCTCCACAATCAGCCGCTCGTGAATTTAAGATAAGGATAGAATAGAATCGCGCGAAAGGAATCACTGCTATATGCCGGCCCTGGTTTGCTGCCCTACACGGGTGAGGAGGAAGGGGAAATGGAAAGAAAGCAAGAATTTAGGAAACACACGGAGGTCAACCAGATGGCTTTCCGGTTTGATACCCTACGCACAAGGGGTAAGGGTAATGGGGAAGAGAAAGAACGGGAGAGAGGGAAGTAGTGCTGCGCGCACGACGGAATATGCACAAGGGGGACTGCAAACGGCCGCTCCGGCCGGTGCGCTTCGAGAGCTGCACTATTATTGCGCGAATAGCTTTCTGCGCCAGCGACGGTCCACACGGCGAAGGGTCCACTATCCCTGCATTCCTGACTCCGGGAAGATATCCTGGAGTCCGGCCTGCTTAAGCTTGTCTGGCGAGAGAGAGAGGCGTCGGACGTCGTAGCGAGGTTGGATGCGCAGCAGGTGCTGGATGCTTTTCTCGTGCCTATAGGACTCGCACGACCGACTATATGGTCGTTCTAATACGGTCAGAGCAAACGTTCGCAAAAAGGCATTGCCATCCATAAACTTACAGCCGTGTTCGGAAAAAGTAAATGGCAGAGGTGACGTGCACGCGCACAGAGCAACGTTAACTGTGCACCCAAAGTCGGCACTCAGTAAGCTAACACTTAAATGTGCTCTATACTGCTGATTATCTTCCAAAGTAAGTATCTATACATTGCATTCTAGTGTAATAAGTATTGAGTTCAAATACGTTCCTTTTTCTTCCTTCTTTTCTTTCTTCCTTTTTTCTTTTTTTTCCTTTTACGAAAACAATGCCCGTAACAGAAATTCACGACGTCGCACTTACGTCAAAGGTGAGTGCAAGGGCACGAGAGGGAGAAAGACGTATAGGGAAAGATAGAGAGGTTAACCAGGGACGTGCCCGGTTGGCTACCCTACATTTGGGAAGGGGAAAGGGGAAGAAGGGAAATTTGACAAAGAAAGGTTGGCCTGCATATTACCGGCTAATGATTGGCCCTTCTTAGCGCCAACGAAGTTCAGACAGACTTGTGAAAGAATGTTCTACCGTTCAAAACTGGTTTAGTGTTCCTTTACTGTGTGTGCATGCAAATTTTCTTGCGGTAAGAATAACGACCCTGTGCACAGACGCCCTAGGTCGCGGAAAGTCCAAACGTGTGATGGCATGCTCGCCATGAACCTGAAGCGATATTTAGTGACGATTCTTGTAATCTCTCAGTCGCAATTTCTGGCATTCTTCATTGGCTCGCACTAGGCAGCTGCGCAACCGCTATCCCAGTCTTCGCCCACTCTCCTGAACGGTTGATAAGAAAATTATAGATTCAGCAGGATAAAAAAAGACGTCATGTACTTCAAAGCATTTTTTTTTTACTTATTTGGACCCTCGTTGGCTCCGTAAAAGTTCGTGAAACTTGTCAAGTTCGATTTCTGTCTCCTTTAGAACGCAATGCAGTATTATTTTTTACTGATTAGCAATTAGCTATAGAACCGAGCAGACTCTCTTAAAATCGGTGACGTCATCAGTGACGTCACGGCGGGCTGGCGCGGGAACTTCGAGGCGACGCGGCCACTGCGACTTTTGTGGGTGGCCAAGCCGCTTGTTACGGTAAATGTAGTAATAGAAGGGTAATTTACTAATATAGGTGAGATTAGAAGAGTACTGACACAGGTTTTCAATACTGCAGATTTGCCACACTCTTGTCGCACGTAGAACATTCAGCAGGCACGGAGGTCGGGAAACTCTTGTAAGATACTTTATTTGGATACTAAAGATGGTCCCAAAACGGCCGGGCCTGCGGTAAACAGGGTGCGCCACATTCATTGCCATGGCCATGAGTGGTGGCGCATGGATAACGCCTCCCAGGGTTAGTTCTGTATATAAATACATAAATATTCCAGAAAGTGCACAGGAAAACGGTACCGCGGTAGCTCAGTTGGCAAGAAGAGCATCGCCGGTGTAATGCGAAGACGTGGGTTCGTATCCAACTTGCGGCCAGTTGTCTTTTCATCCACTTTCATTTCCTTTTTTTTTATAATTTATTCACTTCGGTTAAAACTACAAATCAAAATTTTTTCCAGTGCTTTTATTGGTTTCGTTGTCTGTTGGCTTCTTATGATTGTGGCTATACATATATTACAAGCCGCAAATGTCATATCAGTACTCCTTGAAGCTGAATGTAGTGAACAACGCTTCCGGAGTGGAGAAAATGGTCATTGTTATACCGTAAGAAGAAGCTTGCTACGCCAGAAGAAGCGCAATAACTAAACGACGGTGGCGACGCCACCTTGCGTTTCCCACACTTAGAACCTCGTGACGTCATTGACTGCCACAGCGTCTGTTCGAATTTTCCTAATTGTTTACCCCCAAAAGGATGATCACATTGCATTCCAACAGAATGAGAGGCTCGGCCTAGCAAGGCTTGACAAGTCTTCATGCGCTAACGTTGCCCAGGTAGGAGGAAATACATCGAAATCTGTGACGTCACGCCGACGTAAGCAGGCGGCTGCGGTATCGCACCGCGGTGCGTATAATTCGAAAAAGCAAGCTCTCACCTTCTATTTTCTTCGTTATAACGAAGAAAATAGAGGTTGATATTACTATAGCAATAACAACCTCTATTTTGGTCAAGTTACGCAAATAGAGTTTTTGAAGCAATACGTTAGAATTCTAAGTATACTGAGTGTTGCTGTTTAGTGTTCTCTTAAGACATTAACCGTTTAATGTCTTTCTTAATTTTGTTTCTTCCACTCACGTACCTAATTTCATATGCCCCGTTGTGCCATATCCTGCACTTCTCCAATGCCTTGGCCATGGCGCCCAAACCAGGGCAGAGGGCGCATTGCCAGTATAGTCGAACAGTTTGTGGGGCACTGCTGTAGGATCGCGTCTTCGGCTTTACTTCGTCGAATGCCACGCGGAAGCGCTATGCTCGAGTGGAACGTGACGTGACGTGAACGAGTGATAAGAGGACATACGCATGCCTCTGTGTTCTGTGTCCGCGTCTGCTTGCGCGTCTGCGCCCGCAGGAGTTGGCCTCGGTGGACTCCCTGGCCCAGGGCGTGGGTGAGGTGGTGCGCCGCTGCAACTACGTGCGCTCCTTCGTCGACTGGCCGAGGCACAGCCGCGCGTGCGCGCCCGTCTGGAACGCCTTCGGGGACCCGCTAGGCCTAACGGCGTCCCAGCCGCTCGTGCTGGCCCAGCCCTTCTACGATAACCCGGCCGCCGGCTACTACCAGCTGGTCGGCTACGGAAAGAAGAAGAAGAAGTGAACGCGTCCCCCCCTGCGGCTAGTGGTCACACCACTAGTGGTCACTGGTGGTCACACCGCTAGTGGTCACACCGTCTGCACCCACGTCACCGATTGCACCCTCGCGCGAAATCTTTTTTTTTTTTGTTGCTGATATTCATTCTGTACAGTGCGTGATGTCTGTATTTCTTTCTGTTTTTTGTTTTGTTTCAAGTAGTACAGTGCGGTTCAATGTTAAAGGGGACACCTTATCTGTATTCAGCCATCGATTACCGGCTGGTGGGGAAGCCTACGAACAAGCTTTTTGCTTGCTTATACGCGTATACGTTAACACGTGACATTGGGCGCCATAAGAAATGTGCCAGCCATGTACTATCAACTTCGTTTAGAGGTTAGGTGCTCCCTTTATGAATTGACCATGCTGTACATGGATAACAGTGCAACAGCGGTGGTTTATCAAGCCGCTTACTAGAATTCTATGTGCCATTTCACACACATATCGAAAAAACAACGTTATCGGTTCACACCTAACTGCACGTGCACAATGCCACCATCGGTGGACTCTTGAGGCCCGTGTTTGCTCACTGTAGCTCGCAACGCCCGATATTTTTTGTTAAAGCCTCGCTGTGTGTTGTTTCCTGGTATAATTTTGCTTTATTTTTTTAATCTCCTGGACAGGCGTTTTCTTGCCAAATTGTGTCTCGTATCACCATGTGCTCAAGTGCCAACAACATTGACGAGAAAGACAAAAGAAAAGAACAGAGATAATCGCGTAGTATGTAAACCTACTGTTTGTTGGAGACAGGCAGACGTTGTGCTTCAGAGGTACGCAGCTTCGGAAGCTTCTTTTATTTGGAAAAGCGTATCCGGGTGGACGGAACTGAAGGATTGCAGCGAATGCCATTACAAACTCTTTTTGAATGTATACAAATCGTTGCCTTTACTGGCCCTCTGTTATGTGTTCCTGTGTGAAGCTATGGTTTTAGCTTTTAGCTACGCGTTTGTTGTCCAAGGAAGGAAAAACAAAACGTGCAGTGAAAGCCTCGCTTGGCTATCCAACTGGAGTGTTCGTACCCTTTCTTCAAGACTGAATATGACTGCCACCTCTTCTGTTCGAAAAGTTAATAAAACATGATCGACGACGACTAGTTGGGGGCAGAGAAAAGTCACCGGAAAGGGAAATTTAGAAGAATCTCTTGTCGGATATGCGAACCCAGGAAAGGTGCTAGAACTATACATACGTACAAGGTCCAGAGCGTTCTACCACCTGCGACAGCTCACAGGTGTACCGAACCCTGTTGCGGGTAGCATTAATAAACCAATATTTGATTGCAATTTTAGGGTAAACTCGACACTTCTCTGAACAGAAGTGAGTGTTCGTTGTTCCCACATTTATCTCCTTGTTTAACTTCCGACTCTGGCCACAATAGCCGAATTTAATCTCGATAGTTAGGCTAAACCTGAAGTGTTTTCCAGTTTGTTAGCTTTTTCTTTTTCCGGGTGCCTCAGACACCAGTAAATTAATGACTCGACCATATTACCTTTAAGAATGTCAGCACTATAAGACGACCAATGTGTCGTAAATCGAAGGCAGAGTTCAAGCAGTAACTTGCTGTGAATTTATTCGACAGGCTACTTTTAGGTGATCAATTGCCTCATAGTTAGACAGAAGCACCTGATGAAAGTGCACCTAGCAAGCAATGTTGACTACGCTTATTTTGCTTTTTTTTACCGTGTTCTCAACAACTGATGTACTCAATGAGTCAGTGAAAGATAGTTACAATGAAGTTTGCTGCTTATATAACAACTACTTGTACCAGGCCTTAGGCCGCAATTTCTTTTTCATTTATTTGTTTGCGCTTACTTTTGGCACGTATAGTGGAAACATCTCGCCGTTATCAAGTTTCCCAGAAAATTACGAGAATGAAATTCCAAGCTTAAGGTCAGAGTGCTACAATATACTCGGCACTGTCCTTGGTCTATGTCTTAATTCTCATATTTTGCTTGCTGCAATGTTATTGCCAGTTGCCTTGGACATTTGTGTGTATGTGCTTATTTGTGTTCTACCTAGGCGTGTGTCATGTTTTAGCCATCCAAAAACTGCACCTGTGAGTTATGATTGCTTCAGCACTGATGGCCACACAAAGATAGTGTGTTATCAGCTTCTGCAGTTACTCGAAAGTTGCCTAAATGCTCATTTTTTCCTTATTTCGCTTATTCCGAATCTCACGTTGTCGCTCACTTTCTTCTTAAATATCTGTATCCATCTTTTCCTTTTTTTTTTCGCATCTGGTGCACTCATCTCTTCAAACGCGACAGAAAACGTGACTTACTTGTGTCACCTTTGTTCACTCTCAATTTCAAGATAGACAACGTGTGATATAACTTTTATGAACTATTTTAGCAGCGGCATTACACCAAACGACCCGAAGTTGCTGGAAAAAGAGATTCGGAAAAGTTTTGGCCTTATCACATTCGCACGTTGATTTGCACCCTTATGAGGGACGCAATATGGGCGACCGCACTGCCATTCAGGCACCTCTGCCATAACTTGGCCTGACTGTCGCCACCAAGGTTGCGGAGTGGGGTCGTCAATCACAGTTTATTCCAAGGAATAAATTACTGACGCAGTGGCATCCCTCCCGTTTCCCTGTAGCTGAAAGTCCGAAACAATTTCCATTCCAATGAAAACCGCACATTTCCCGCAAATTCCTTTGATTCCGTCAAGGCACCACAAGGTGACGGTTTCTTTCTTTTTTTTTTTTCATGTTCCGAGGAGCACGGCAAAAAATTGCTGGACCAAAATGCGTTCACGTGGCGCTTCCGGGGCGAAAAAGTAAACAAGCGCCTATGGTAACAAAGCCGCTATATTACGATTCCAGTCTGAGTAAAATAGGCTCAGTTGCACTCCTGATGGATTGGACACCATTACAGATTCATTCCTTTCCGTTCTTGTAAACAAACGGGAGTGACTCTAGAATCAATTTAATTCGGGAAAAACAACTCATCCGCAACCCCGCTTGCAACACTTTACCGCTTACGAAGGTCGTAAGTTTACAGAGGTCGTAGGTTTAATACATTTGCGGAGGTCGAAGTCGAAGTCGCGCTTGCATCAACATCACTCGTTGTGATGTACTCGTCGAAGGGCATTCTTCCAGAAGGCATTAAGTCGAAAGGACTTTTGTGATACTTCTCAGCGTCCCGGGATAATGAAAGCTACAAAGCAAACATTCCCGCCATTAATGTTAAAGGCCAGTTGTCCCACCTGATTTTTTTGTCTCCTATAATTTTCATTATTTTTTGTGCTCCCACCTACATAGGTTGAACTATACTATAGGTTGAAGCTATAGAGAGCGTCCTGTACTTCCAAGACCCTCGTTATAATAAGAATCATAATCGTTATAAATATGCGTTGCCACTTGTATCAGGCTATATATGTTTCCACGCGCTTGCCAAAGCCACACACGGTATATCGCGTACTACATTTTATAGCACGTTTATTTTTTTCAGCTATTCATATTCCTTCCTAATACCGCTAATTATGGAGAACAAAGAGCTGGACCCTAAAAAAGCAGCCCCTATATCAGCGTCCTACGATACGTAACGTTAGATAAAGACTAACGTCTGCCTTCAATTTGCTGAGATTTTTCACAGGACTTAAGCATGCCGATTCTTTGCATTTTCGTTGCACTATACCAATAAATGCTGAGTCATGGGAACCTCCCTTTGCAACGCGTAGCACGCTCAACACACCATTTAAAGTATGTGAGCGGTTGTGTGTGGCATTCCACACGATTCCGTGATTCCGAAGCTTACGAGACAATGATAAATGTAGATATTACCTAAAATAGCTAGGCGCAAAAAGAAAGTCTACCTTATCCTAGGTAGAGAACGTGGATAAACCTAAATAAACACAAGAGTAACACATAAGGTAACACAGGAAAAGCACCAATGGAATCCTCCTTTCGGTCACTACATTTGGGCTCCCTGAAAGTTCTTTTGAGGGCCTGGGCTTTATTAAGGTGTTAATGATGGCTACGCGTGAAGCATATGTGTGGAGCACAGCCACCACTAACACCTTAAACATGCGTTGCCGACAAAGCAGACCCAGGTTATGCGTGCCTGAAGTTAAACTGAGGAGACGATTGGTCTCGAAGAAGACACGCAGCGCCAAATGCGGCCACATTTCGCACTGAGGGCACCGAAAGTATAGGATGCACCAAATAAGTTCCACGGAATTTGTGTTGCTGTGTTTCTGAATTGACTTTCAATTTGAATGTGGTGTTAGGATATATTTTTTAAATATCTGTGGTCTTTGTTATTTATGAACAAATGAGTAGCCGGCGCCAGTTAAAGGTGCCAACAGCTCCTAAGCTTCATGCAATAACAACAATAATAATAAAGTTCCACAGTAATCTGCAAGGTGGGGGAATATATATATGAAAGAGAATATTCTATTCTCACATACCGAAACCAGCTGCAGAAATAAATCTGACCATGAAATTGCAGCTCGCGTCCACAACAGCCAACAAAGCTTGTACACTAAAGCGTTTTATAAAAGTACAAATAAACAACTTCTGTGATAAGCCCATTTGGACAAATCAACGAAAATAGTTCTCCTTTCGCGGCGTAAACTAGTTTCTCGCAAGCAAAAGTGTGCTGTTTCTTCGCGCCAGTCGTCTTCTCTGCGGTCAATATATATATAATACACTTTCGCTGCTTGTCATCATTGAAACTGTGTGTGATAAAAAAGAATGCTTTATTTTGTGAGTGCCAAAACGAGAGTGCCATGTTTTGCATTTTAAGCAAGCATTTATATAAGCATCCAAACGACTGTGTCATGTATGCCCTTTGTGAACAGGGTACTTGCCATATATATGTGCCATTTAACAGTGCCATGCTTCGTCTGCGCTATGCATACGCGTAGTGTGCGGTAATGTTTTCGTGAAGTCGAATAAACAAGCTTACTATCTGTGTCCGTGCGCACCTTGCTTCCACCACTGTCTGAGCTGCCTGCTGTTGTCTCCAACATCGAGAAGACGAACGCACCGAGCTGCAGTGCGACGAACGTCGTACGCTCAGTTTTGAACCCGGCATCTGCTCTTCCAGAGTAAGTCCAGCAGCTTCAGCTGCAGTGTTTCGTGAAACGGACTTGCACGTACAAGCTGCACGTATGTAAACAAACAAGTGCAGCATGCAGGCACAAGCACATGGATAAACGTTGAAACTATATATATATATATATATATATATATATATATATATATATATATATATATATATATATGAAATTGTGGAGATGTTAGGGACGCGCCACTCCAGACTAATTGCGGCTGCCTAGCTGTAATTCTAAATCTATGTGCAAGCGAGGTTTTTTTTTTTTTTACACGTATATACAAATCGTTGACGCAGCTCTTCACATCCGCAGTTTGCCGCTTCAAATAACAATCTGAGCATAGATGTGACTTTTAAATACCAGACCACGTCTGTCAATTTTGTCTGCAGAGAAAATGCGCGCCAGTGATAGAGATATCCTATATCATTTTTCTGCCCGCGCGGAATGGGACGGCAGCGCAGCCGTATACGCACATCTTCGTGACGTCACGCTGCTGATGACGTCGCGATGACGGCATCAAGCAGCGTGACGTCACAAAGTTGTGACGGCAGCGCCGCCGCAACTTTGTGACGTGCGGGCAGAAAGAAAGAAAGAAATAAAGAAATAAAGAAATAAAGAAAGAAAGAAAGAACGAACACACTCTATTGGGCGTGAATATTCTAGGAGGGCAAGACGTGACCAAGTTTTCAAAGGTCACGTGGCCAAGACAATTCAAAGCGTAGAACACCGAATAACTGTCTCCGGTCACCTGTTTTTTTCACCTGCAAATGCGCCCTCTTGTTCACAGACGTCCAGCCTTGTCTACGTAGTGTGTGGGTGGTAACGTTCAGACCCGACCCTGCAGTGTCCTTCACTCAAATACGCGCATGCCACCGTTACAGTGCCGCTGGCGAATAGCGTTCCAGGACCAGAAACAGCGACCCCGAACTCGCGTGAGCGAAGTCCAGAAAGCCAAGAAGACTGTAGCGTCATCAGTGGGTGATCGTAATGCACAGCGTGAGCGGTTAGCGACAGATTTCGATAGTGACAGTGACCTCAACGTTTCCAGGAGAGACTATTGGTTTCAAACCGACAGCTCAGAGATGTTTGACGACTGAGGACACGGGACAAAAGGGAGAGAAGACGATGACTTCGTCAATCGAAGAGAGACAAAGGCAAATAGAAAGTCAAAGACCATTCAAAATTTTATCGGTGTCTTCGGCATACTCAATACCTCAAGCTACTTCGGGCGCTCTGGCTTTGGTAAGGTGTCAATTTGGCTGCTCTATATGAATGAAGTGTCAATGGCAGTCTATAGTGACGTCATCTCTGCCGCCCTCTGTTCCCAATCATTCGGTCGAAGCTTTCAAAACGCGCGTCTCAGCTTAAACAGTGCTATACTATAGCGGGAACGCGGCCATTTGGATAAAGAAAATTTCATGTGTGGGAAAGTTTGCTTACGGAAGTTATCGTCCATAGCTTTCACTAAGCGTTGATCTTTACAAAAAATCACTCAAGATGCGCTCGTCAGTGTACATTTTGCAGCGTTTGACAACGCATACCAGAGAAATGAAAAATGGTGAAAGCGTCTTTATTGGTCCCTTTGATCATTCGCAAATGTCCAGCTAAAGTCTCTAGCTGGAACAATTACACCCCGGTTGTCGTACAAGCATGAAAAAAAATTAAAAACGAACAAATTAATAGGATATAACTTTGCAACAAAAGCTTCATAGGCACAAAAAAAGAAGAAAATCAAACAAAGAAAACGCATGATACAAATAAAATACTTTCATAAGAAACGTTAATGTGCAGGTAACCGTGTACACGTACTAAGTACGCCTTCATAAAACAAGCAAACAAACAAACAAACATGTGCCATGCGTGTAAAGTTCGCGCGATCATACGAGTGATTTTTCAACACGTGCAATGACCAACATAACCCCGCTTATGTCTATGTGGAGTATATACCCTGTGGGGCAGTACAAGTGCACAAAGTGAAACGAAACTAAAGCTCTGCGAAACGATACAATAAACCACTCTGAACACAAAGGTCTTCTACGTGCATTATGCGACGTGTACTACATAGCCAACGAAACTTATCGTAACAAACATGACTGCACACTAGCAACCCATGGCATACCCGCAAAAAGCGGATCGTGGAATGTTTAATCGAAGTTCAGGTACAAGAACCTGTTACTATAGGCAAGTCGATTGAAACCCAGTGTGAGCATCGTATCGTAAATTGTGCAAGCACAAAGTACGGAAGACGAGACAGCACCGGGTGATACTTGGTGCAGAATGGTCTGCAGAATACGGCTTCAAAATAATCATTCGCCAAAGGATGATTCTCAAGCTCTTCACATCACCAGCCCACTTTTTTCCCCCATAAGTTACACCATCAACGCATAAGTTACAACCTGCTCAGTTCCAATTAGCGGTTCCCTTTAACAGTGGACCGCATACCTTTGTACTTTGTGCTTGTCTAGTCCTATACGGTGCCTTCCCCAAAGTTCTTGCGAAAAATATATTCACGGGTCCGTTCCCGTAATTCCTTGAATAATGAACTAGCACACAGTAGACTGCGCGTTGGCGGCCGATTTGGCACACGATGTAAAGCGAAAGGGAAACTAACACAAATCGAACACGGCCAGCATAAGGACACGATCCGAGTTAAACGTGTCTTCTTGACCCTATAGTTTCCTAGACCAAGGCACTCAAGTTGCGCGTTTGAATATTTCCCAACTTCTCCAATGCTGCGTATATATCTCTCAAGTGGATTCAGGCTGAAGTTACAAACTTTTTTTTTTCTTAGTAATGAACTTCTTTCAATAAAGCCTCTAGTGCGCTTGACCATGATCCGATTATTGGCGGCGAGGAGTTACGGAGTCGCTCTCTATCGGAAGCGCCTGGATGCCGTAGTATGAGGGATCACGTGACGCGCTCCTCATAGGTTTTGCTGTCAGCGCTCACTGAAAACACCACGCGCGAGCTCTCCCGGACATTTCTGTAAGTGCTTTCGAAACGAGAGAAGTTTCTTACTGTCTAAATAATAATCTTGGGCAAGCTGAAAGCACACAATCGTTTACAGCCGCTATCTCTTTACCGAATACGTACAGTGAACGCCACTGCGCGCGGTCGCCGCGATGGAGTCTCCCGAACCGGCTTCTTGCGTGAAAGGTAGGTAAACGCCGAGAGCAAACTATGTGAAATGTGTTCTTATAGTGTTTGTATAACTAAATGGAGCGTAATAGAATGAAGCCTCAATGCAGCGATCGCGCAGATTCGCAGCGACCAACTGCGCGTCTGCATGATTGTCCGCGCACTGTTTCGCTTTCTCCGCGCGCGCGTTTTCGCACCGTGCCATGAGCTTTAGGCCGCAGAATATGAGCATTTGACAGTATACAGGCAACCATTGTTGCGTGGGCGCTATCAGAGCTGTTCAAAAATAATTTCATTGCAGGGACTTCGGCGCCTACGGGGACTGTGATGTGCCGTCGCGACGATGCAATCTTTTTTTTCTTCTAAATTCTTTGATCTTTCATTATTCTTTCTCGAGTTGCGTCGCACTGTATGTTTATCGGCGTTCTCAGCGTGCAATTTCCCGCTGCTCCTTTCTTGTAATCCAGTGCATTAATTCATAACACAAACATGACCATATGCCATGCTTTCTTTAAATGTGCTTCTCACCGCTGCCTTTCCACTCCACTGAACTTGGCAGTATCTATAGTATCGACAAGTTCATAGACCAAACCGTCATGACATTAGTCGGGCAGCGGACTCAGGCGAGCGTCTCAGTGCACGTTCTGAGAACATCGCAGACCGGGCGCCGTAGCAGAAATCTTCCTCGCGTCTGTGCTTGCTGCATACCCGAGTTGTAGCCGATGACTGCCGGTTTCATGTTTCGCGAGCCAAGCTTCACACAGCTTCTTGTCCTGCGGCTACGTGTGAATAAGGCCGACACCGGCCTCCGTTACGTGCGTCCGGCCCTGCGGCACCGAGCAGTAGCCTACCATGTCACGCGCCTTCAAAGGCAGCCACTACCTATTGTAGTGCTTTCAAGCGTTGTAAAGGAGACACTCGAAGCGGGAAAATTTCGCCACTAAATGAAAACCGCAGCGTACGAGGGAATTTAAACTCATTTTCAGCTCGCTTCGGCGCGCCCGAAGCAGCCGACGCGGCCGCTATGTCCACGTGATCCCTCCTAGCACGTCACGCCGACGGTGGCGCCAGCTTTTCCAGTGGTGGAGCTCGAGGCCAATAGGTGGCGTTCGCCTGATTCACGGCAAATACAATTTTTTAACGACCGCGGAATGACCTAGATGGCGCAGATTTGTTGTGATCATGTCGCTCGTGATATAGCTGCGCTCTTTCGTTTCCGTTCTCTGTTTATGTAAAACGTCACAGCGACACGAACGTATTGCAGACCTGGTGACGCAATCGCAAACGTCGTGCTCGAGCCATATATTCTTGGACACTGATATATTCTTGATTATTGGCATGATCAAGCTCTTTGTGCACGGCAGCGTTCAGGGGCGCTCTCCACGAAGCGCGGAACAAAAAACGACAAGCAGCAAAATGGCTCTCGGATTTGCGCTGCCAATATTAAATGCAAGAAGCGGTCTCAACAATCCGCGCTATCGTTGCCTGTTCAATGCGTCGAGTAGCTGCGTTACGAGTATTAACCGACATATACTTGAGACTAGAAAAAATATGATGGTTTTGGCAGGTAGAACACTAAAATTTAATTTCAGCAAACGATATGTGCGTGCGGCGGGGTATACGTGCGTGCCTGCGCAACATCGAGCTGATAGAGTACATATTTAGTTTATGTTAGACTGCAGTGGTGTATAGGGGCAAGAAACATGAATTAAGCACGCCAAGCGATTTTAGAGGAGCACTGCATGGGGGCGCCGGTAGCTTGGTCTGTGAACACGGGATCTTTCTCGCTGGACTGCTGACCTATATAAGAACAACGTTATAACGGTGTTTCGCAGTTTCGCCGTTTGCATGTTTTCGCCGTTCGCGTGTTGGCCGTATATATACAGCCAACACTCAAACGGCGAAATTTTGTAAAAAGGAGGCTCGGCGTTTAAGGATTGCGTTTGCATGGCATAAGTGATTGTACTGATTCCGCTCTCGTTATAACACGGTGGAGCCCATGAAGCGAAATTGAGATAGTCAATACTGCAGAGCGTGACGTCATGAAAAATGTGGCCCTTTTACCCACGAGCAACATCCATGGGCGCGTCGCTTGTGCTCATAGTAAGCGAGACTTAATTGGCGAGTTCTCTACAAGGAACAAAGGTAATAATTGCTGGCAGTTCTCAAAATTTCTTGCTGTCAAGGGTTACTGGTCAAAAAGGCCGATAGCGAAGCAGAAAAGAGTACGGAGGTCACTGACACGGAGTGTGCGATTTCACGTGCGATCCCTGGCCCGACTACTCGTATACAACAACTATATCTAACTAGCATTTAACTGGTTCTAACAGTCAGAGTAGCCGTCTTTACGGCTCGCCGCTCGTCGTATCGGACGTCGTGCTGTATATGTATACCACGGGTCTCACGCGGAACGCCAGCGTGGGCAAAAAAAAAAGAAAGAAAACACGACTCGATATTCGCCTCGTCGTATACGAAGATTTATATCAACAGCTTTTCAACAACCGGAGCAGCCGTCTTCCCAGCGCGTCTCCTGCAGCTTTGCCTTCAGTCGAACACGAATATAACGAACCCGAACGGAGCGAGCTATTCTTATTGAACGAACCAATTTTATTCGCCGACGCTCATGTAAAATAACTCCTTCGTAGCGAATCGGACATTGGATATATAGAATTCGGAGCGCACGTTCGCTGCCATTGTGCGACGTTTACTACTAGTTTGGTTCTATACTAATGTTGGCCAAGTTACAGGGGCCGCCCTCAGCCGACGCCTCACGACGCACTTTTGCAATGAGCAGGTCTACACAACTTCGCGTATCGTGGACGCCATTCTTAATGACGCTGAGTAACACTTTAGAGCGTAGACAAAAATATATTGTCCAATATATGCATAGTTTCGTTTTCAATGTGCTGGTTTCCTTTCTGGCTTCTTCACTGAATACAACAAATCCTCATATAACGAGCGCATCACAAACGTTAGTTTGTTAAAGGTGACTTTGGGTATATCAAATTACCTGATGTATTGATGTATCGAACTAGTTATCTTAAGCGCATAAGCCTTTTCGTTATGACCGAGTTCGACCACCCAACCACGTGCGCTTTTCCGTGCAGACATTTTTCGCTGCACGGACCCCTTCGTTTCCCATTCTTCGAACGTCCTCCGTCCGGTTATAATCAAGGACGCTCCGGGGCAAGATCACAGCCTCGAAGAGGAATCTTCGTCGTCGGTGTCGACGCACCCGCCGTTCAGGGTGTCGAAGCATCCGTCGCCTTTGCCTGCCGCAGCATCAGCATCGTCGACGGCGTCGTCGTCCTCGGCGTCCTCCTCCACGGGCACGGCCAGGGTGCCGACCACGGCCAGGTCGACCGCGCTCGTGTACCACAGGTCGGCGCTCCGGGTGTCGTGCACCAGCGTGCTCTTGTAGACGGCGCGGGGCGGCGCCGGCGGGAAGCAGAAGACCGACTCTCCCTCGCGCACGGCCACCGTGCGCGGCAGCACGATCACGTGCTCGCGGTACGCCGTCGGCTCCATGGAGGGCGCGTCGAGCACCAGCGTGACGCCGTACTCGGCCTCCACGAGCCGGGGTCGGAGCTCGACGCTGGTGCGGTACTGCGGCGGGTCGCGGCCGTCGAGCACCAGGCGCGCCTTGACGCTCCGCTCCAGGGACGGTCCGCAGCGGTCGATGGTGCGCACGTCGTCGCGGAAGTTCAGCGCCACCTGCGGGTTGGCGGTGAAACGATGAACTTCGAGACCTCGTTTAGCGCCCACAAAGCCCGGACGCCCCATTCGACGCCAAAGAAAGTTAAAACTTGTACACACTTATTTGTGGTCATGGAGAGTATATTGGTACTAGAAAGAAAGCAGGGGTCCTATACACTCTTAAAACGGTTGCATACTTTGGGGTGTGTATTTGTCCCACAACAATAATCGTCATCTGCCTTGCTTGCGTTTCCTTTCCTGAAAACTCGGCGCTCGCTACTTTCCTGTCGAGAATGCTGCGTCACACTGATAAGGCGCATGCCGTTCGTGACTGGAAAGTACCGGGCTCGCAGCGTTAAAGAAAGGAAACGCGGGCAGCACGGATGACGATTATTGTTGTGGAACAAGATACGCCCCAAAGGGTGTAAATTTTTCTAAGAGTGATATAACGTGAAACTATTCCAACATGTTTTTATTGCAATCTCCTGACGTAAGATTTATATTGTCACTTACGACGCAAGCATTATATTGTAACCACCGACGCAAGCATCGGGCGGTAACCCGCAGCGTTGTTTGAAAAGCACAGACAAACGCGCCCCTCCTTTACAGGAAGTCACTTTGTTGCTTTAAAGACGAGTAACAACGCCTACGTTGAGCAGTTCTATACAGTGAAGCCGTTCATGGCTAGGCCTATAGAATTGGCAGAGTGATGTCGTATATGCGTGCCGAAAGGGCTCGATAATTTTATACTGCCACGCAAGAAAGCCTTACCCGCCGTGTTGCTTGGTGGCTATATGGTACATGTTGGGCAGCTAAGCACGAGGTCGCGGGATCGAATCCCGGCCGCGGCGGCCGCATATCGACGGGGGCGAAACGCGAAAAGACCCGTGTACTTAGATTTATGTGCGCGTTGATGAACCCCAGGTGGTCCGAATTTCCGGAGTCCCCCACTACGGCGTGCATGCATAATCAGGTCGTGGTTTTCGCATGTAAAACCGCATAATTTAATCAATTTTTGTTCCCTCAAAATGCAATAAATATGCTCCCCGGCAGCTCCGAGTAGCCATGGTGCCAGAGCGATCGGCGGGTAGCCATCTTCTATTCCTTTCAGGACGGGGCAGTCTTCGGTTATACAGAAAAGAAATACAGTTTTATTGGGCATATTAATGCGACTTTAACGCGTACGGGTCACTTTGACGCGGTGAGTTTTCGCGGTTTTGTGACATCGCGTGGCTGACAGGCCAAGCGAGCGTCGTCCGAAAACGTTTGACCAGTATAGCATAGGGCTAATGGCGAGAAAGGCGTAGAATGAGAAATAAGTATTTTTGTTTCATTCGGCCCAATCATACATAATCATTGTGCACATATCATATCGCTGTTTGCGTGACGTCGCATGAAAGACAGGATAAGGGGGGGTCTAAACATTTTGTGGCCAATCGTGGATGGTTGACTGCAGAATTGGAATAGAAAAGTTTGGAATAGCTTTACGTTATAGCGCCCCTGGTACGTGGAACGATAGTTGAGTAAAAAGATTAATAATCGTTTTTTTGTTTTCGAACGTGCTCTCCGCGGCGACAAATAAAGGTGAGCAAGCTGTTATAATTTGCTTCGGTACGCAACGGTGTATATGGGCTTTGCGGAGTTAACGTCCTAAGACATAGTGAAACTGGAAAGGTCGTACAGTGAGCGAAAGGATGGAAGACAAGATAATAATAATAATAATAATAATAATAATAATAATAATAATAATAATAATAATAATAATAATAATAATAATAATAATAATAATAATAATAATAATAATAATAATAATAATAATAATAATAACTGTCTGCGCATGCTGCGTGGAAGGCAGCATCAATCCGTCAGTAATGGGCGGAAACGCTTGTGCAACCTGGACAGATAACGGTTCGTACGCAACACAATTTATTTTTTTTCAAAAATGATACGCGATTAAGGCTGTGACTTCGGTATTATTACGCGTGCTACCACAATTGCTGATAAGACGCACGCCTCGGCCACAAGAAGCGCTTGTTAAATCATGTGCCTGAACGAAATTAACTTAATTATAAATTTAAAAAAATGAAAGCGCATCTTTACAATCGCGCGCCAGCCGCGGTGGCTCAGTCAGTGGCTGTGGCGTTTTGGCTGCTAAAAGTACGATGTCGCGGGTTCGAATTCACACCACCGCGGCTGCATTCCGATTAGGGCGGTGTGTCGTAACCCGTGCATTGGGTGCACGCTAAAGGACCCCGGGTGGTGGTCAAAATTAATCTGCTGTTCCCCATTGCGGCGTGCCTCATACGTGGCTTCGGCCCTTAAAACCACAGAATTTATTATTATTATTATTTCAACACTGGGGCTATTAGAGACGCGAAGGAGCGCTCTGATATATCTGTCACCGGCGACTTCTAAAATTTTGGTACACTCGTAAAATAGGTAAATATAAGAGCTTGGCTCTTATAGTAAGGTATCGATTGTAGGATTTATGTACGCTATCCTTAGGGAGATGGAGTACTTGAAGCGCTTCGATGCGCCTCCTATAAGAGACAGAGCAGTCTTTTTTTTCTTCTTCGTAACCGTGACATGTCAGCACATACGTGGTCTTCCGTCCCTTCATCGTTTTTACCCCAAAATATGCCAACTATTCTTCCGTGCATAAAAGAAACATTCGTACGTTCATGTGTTCCCTCTCAGCTGGCTTCACCGCACGCATCAAAGCTATGGGGACAAACAGCCTCCACCGTAAATGCTCGAGACTTGCTCGGAAATGTTCGAGGTTTTGTCGATAATGCTGGCGCAGTAAGCAGCGCTTGTGTTGTCGTCTTTTCGTCTCGTGTCCCGCCTACGTTTCGCGCTGTTAACACCACGCAGTAAGCAGGTCATAACGAATGAAAGCGTCATATAAAGAAAAAAAAAATACAGTCCTTGCTCGTTTTTCTCTCTTTCTCTTTAATCGTGGGTGGGTAGAGGTGTGTGCACAAACAACAATAATAATTCTGCGCAATGCTTACTATAGTGCGGGCAGGTGTACCTCGTCATTAATGCGCCGACCAACAAAAGAAATCGGCGCGAATTTAATTAAAGTTACACGATGCATTAAAAACAGCGCGTGATTGCAAAAGGGTGCACGAGCATTATGAAGCATCGCTCGAACAATAGCGGTTTGCAGCACAGCTATTCATGCACGCCCACACGAATTTTAAGATGTTTCTAGAAGATAAGAAAGCAAAGAAAGAAACCGCTGCCCCGTCCATGTCCAGACACGGCCGGACTCGAGCGGCAGCGGCGCGCGTTAAAACCGCTGCCGCTCGAGTCCGGCCGTGGTCCAGAGTACTACAACACTAACTCTACGCTAGGCCAGGCAGCTAGTGTCCCTGTGTTCATGAACACTGAAACGGCAATATAGTGGCGCCGCCTGTTGTGGGTAAATGGACATGCTGCGTCAACACGTAGATAACAGATTACGCGGCGTTTGGTTTTGTTCTTGTTGAAGTTTGTGCGGCCCTCAACATGAACGCCTACCAACTCGATCAGTTTTCCATCTTAATGCAGTTTCGTGTAGTTCCGGATGACGCTTTCGTATCGCTCAGACACGGGAAAGAGTAATTAATGGTTATGCTTCGATTGAAGTCCTTCATGCAGCTGTTACATTTGCTGTAATTGATCGGGGCCTAATTAAACCAGTACCATACCGGGCGTCACGGAAATGTTGAACAATTAACGTTGTCGTGCGTCCTTATATTAGACGCCTCGATCATAACTGGAAACACGCCTTAAATATAGGTTGTAAGTTGCTGAAGAAGTACACCTCCTCAGTTTTTTTTTCAAGGAACGCGTGCCATTTCGCTCAGTTGACAATGCCGTTCTGATGGCCCACACACTTTTCGTTAATTCTGTTTCTTGCTGTTTCTTGCCGCCAGCTCAAATAATAGGAATTTTATTTATTTATTGTTTATTCTTGCGTGTCGCGAGCTCTAATTTATGTCCAAAGTCCCGGATTAAACGAAAAGAGATACAGAGAGAAAGACACGCACAAAGTTATATTTGAATTATAGCGCCATGCGCAGTAACAGGTCCACACGGTAACAGCTCGCGCATGACGGTGCGGCGCCGGCAAAGAAAAATAACGTAAAAGCGTTGTCACGAGTGCATTCACGTCGCATTGATTAGTATGGTCAAAGTATTAGTGTATATGCGCAAACAATTAGCGGAAGCTCGACTAGTGCCAACACGCAAACGCCCATTAGCAAAAACACGAGGCCTTTCGAAATGGGCGCGGCAGTCTCGGCTGAACGTGACCACCTGTTGAATCAGCTTTCTGGGAAGGGAAAACTGCTCAGCGATTCAGCGTAAAAGCGTCCATTCAGTCTTACCACACTCATGTGAGTAGCCATGTCTTCGCCCATTCTTGTACAAGCAGAAAAAGTACCCGCAAACGGTAGTGGCAAAGCTAGATAACCAACGACAGCCAAGGACGGAAACAGCAGACGGAAATACGTCACGTGATGGTCATTTAAATACAGCGTTGTTAGGCGCCGCTTTGGCATGCTCACCCGCGACAAAACGGAACACCATGTGGCAGAGAGCAAATGACTTTTCTTAAAAAGTGTTGTAGGAAAAATAAAATGCAGAGGTGCATGGGGGTCTGCGGCTTTGTCAAGCTGTCATTTATGACAACTTTTAGTGTTGGCCTCCAGTGTCGTGTACATTACTCGTGAGACAAATAAAGGCATTATTATTACTATTATTAAAGTTCAGTCGTCGTTTACAGTGCTCTGCCCTAGGCTTTTCAGGAGAGTTTTTGCGTGTACATAATAGATTTACACAATCTATTTGATATCGAAACCAAAAACTATCAGATCTTTTACTGCACAAAACTAGCTAACAGCGCTTGATTGTTTACAAAACAAAACACATGGCTTTCTGGAGGAGATTAACAATCAATGGAGAGACCATTTTTAGATGAGCGACGAAAACGCAAGTGCACGCGTGTGATGCCACGCGCGCTAAGCACGCACAGCGATGACGCGCACGAGCTTGGCGCGACGCGCTGTTTCAAAGCGGTTGTCACTGCGGAAAATACCGTGCTCACAATTCTCTCCGTTTCATTTTCGCATACGGTGTTTCGCCTTTCCGCCGCGGTGTTTAACATTCACTACATATCGTACGCCGTGGCGCTGTAAATAATCTCGCTTCTTGCAAGCCGACTGCTTCAGGGTTGACTCGCAGCGCTTTTGCGTGGCGTAAATGCGAACAACGGGAAAAATTGGAACTACGAGTTGTGCTGCGGTGCTTTTGAGATGGTTCTTGGAGGTTGGCTGATTCGCGAGTGCGTGTACGGTTCGGTTCCACTCCGCTATGCATGTGTTTCGCTCTTGGGTTTCAGAAGCGTCGAAGCGTCGCCTCACAATCATCACAAACAACATACGGGCGCAATGGCGGTGTACTGGTGCAGCCTGCGCCTCGGCGGTTCGTTCCACCGGCGGAAGCGGCCGACCGGGCGGCACCAGCAGGTAGGACTACACGCTCAAGGAGCATGCCGCTAGCAGTATGGCAAGCTCACCAAGCGGCGGCGGTGGCGACGATCGGCCCCACTGGTCGGACTTCTGCGAGAAGCACGCCCGTGTGGCAGCCGCCGAGTTCGCCCACAACTACCAGCTTTTCGTGGCCGATCACCAAGAGCTGTCCCGGTCGGTGGACTTTCCCGCGTTCGGGCGCCGTTTCGCCGATGTGTTCCAGGAGCACTTCGAGGCCGAGGTGCGGAGACGCATCGATGAGGTTGGCGGCGGCGGCGCCAGGCCGCTGAGCACGGCGAGCAACGGCGGCGGCTCGCAGGAGCCGCTGGGCGCCGTCGCCGCCGCCGTCGCGGCGCCGAGGGCTGTGGCCAAGACGCCGAGCAGCGCGACGTCTTCGCAGGACAACCTACGTTCGCTCGCCGCCGTCAACCACGAGGACTACAGTGACCTCTCCGAAGGGGAAGCGTCGCCCAAGGCACACCACCGTCTTTTCTTTCGCCGGCTTTCGTTCAAGGGCCTCAAGCGCGGCAAGGGCCTCTTCCACAAACAACACTCGGACGAGCTCGAGTTATCGTCGCACGCGCCGCCCCACCATCATCACGGAGAGCGACGCAGCAAGGGTGACAAACACCACCACCACCACGACAAGGCCAAGCTCAGTAAGATTCTCGTCGAGCACGTCAAGGAAGGGCTCGTCAACTACGTGAGTGGCGAAAACATCGACGGCCGTCAGAAGTGGGAGAAGTGCCGGTTGGTGTTGGTCAAAACTATCGGTGGATACCTGCTCGAGTTCTACGCGCCGCCCAAGGTGAGCGGCCTGGAGCGTGTGTGTCATCGAGTCGGTGTTTCTTTGGGTTAACGAAGTGTGGCGAGGCAGGAAAACAAAAGTGCCGTAGAGACGTCGAGATCGCGCCAGACGTGCCGTGATCGAGCTGTATCGGATGCTTGTCGCGTGAGTGAAACGAAAGTCCCGATGCGCACGTGTGACGTCGCACTGGTTGTTTACAGTTCTCGTTCTCTGTAATTTTATTTCTGGCATTTCGTTCTGTCTGGAGCAATGAGCTTAGACGACAGAGTCCTAGATGAGTGCATCAGGGTCGCGTTGTCGTCGTTATCAGGACAGAGTTGTCTCTGCGTTTTGGGTGCTGGCCGGCGCAAGTGTTGACCGACCCGATGGTGCGATCGTTCCAACGTACGTCGCCGCCGCGCTGGTCCGGGCAGATAAACGAGAACAGCCTGCTGTGGCGACTCCATCCAAGGTCGAAGCTGTCAGATCCGGGATGAAGTTGTGCGCCTGAAAGAATCTACGTAGTTGAGCGATTTTGCGCACTCAATTAAATATTTACTCTCCGTGGACGGCCCCCGACGCAGTTCAACTCGCGGGAAGCCGCTAGGAATGATAATGCGGAAAAGTGTAAATGCGTTAGATCACGTGGTGAAGTTCCCACAACAGATTAATTTACTGTTCAAAAAAGAAAACGACAAACAGAAATTGAGGCGTGCAGACATTTCGTCTGTGTTGTGCCATCGTTCACTGATGAGTCACTGGTATGATATCCATCCCTTGTTATTCGGATGTCGCGCGGCGCACTTTCGATCGCTGTCGTGCCCAAACGTGATCGAATTTCTCAGTCGCGATTGGCTCCTTTTCGCCAGATGAGGGAGAGAGCCAATCGCGGCGGAGAATTCGATCTGTATCGGACTCGATCGCGATCTAAAGTTGCTGTGTGACACCGGTATTGGTCATCCCAAAGAAGCAGTTGTGAAACTTCAGATAATTTTACGCACACACTCTACAGGTTACTCGCGCTCGTCCGTGTCTCTTCTTGTGTCGTCTGTTAGCCGCTTTAGTACTTCAGTAACATGCACCAACTAGCCCAACAAAAAGTTCTGCTGGAGGTTACTGAATGCTGAAAACTTAAAAAAAATATATATTTTTCTTGCTTTGCCACTTCCTAGTCAAATCAAAAACATTACGTCACCTAGTTACTGGCAATGATTTGTGAAAGTATGTGTGGTGTTTTGCCTTACCAATGTTGCAGTCCCTAAGGCCACGGAGTGGCGTGTTTTGCTACCTGATCCATGATGCCCGGGAAACTACTGCACTTGAGATGCCTGACCACGAGAACACTTTTGTGCTTAAGGTGCGTCGCAAAGTGATTACTTTTCACACTCTTGCATGTATGGTGTAATTCTAATCATTTAGCTTCCTGAGACCTCTTGTACATTGCATGCTGGAAATAACTCGGACGCAACTGTGTAAAATATTTATCCCAAATATGAAGTCATACATTGTATGGAAATGGTTTAATCATGTACTTGCCCTCCACTTTTGAGAAAATTGATTCTAATTTGATCTAGACTGCAGTGTCATTGCAGGTGACAAAACAGTGCAGTAATGTGCATTTTGAACACCATGAGATCTCGCGAAAATCTGGGGTGTAACATCAACATACCAAACAACCACACAATATTACAACTTCGTCTTTGTATTTAGGCAAAAACAGCAGTTTTTAGTATAACAGGCATGATGAGACGTTTACTTTCTTTACATACTTGGAGATTTCGCTTTCAACATCTAACCATGGTATTTACACACGAAAAAAAATTTATCTTACAGGTTCATAGCATACTAGCCAGTAATAAGTACTGGCTTGAAAAGCTATTATGTCACTGGCTTCTCCTTGGGTCTAAAGAGGTTATACTCCAGTAATTCTATGGCTAAAAAACAACAAATCTTTGTGTAGTAGACAAGCAAAACCCAACAGACCCATAAAACAGGCCTGTAACTTCTTAAGGTTATCGTATATGAGAAACATGTCCTCCCAGAATAGCTGCTGGCCTCCTAATATCAAACTTCTTCAGTGCTCTGGAAGACCTCAGGTAATCTTTGCAACTGTAAATCGCTGTCTCACAAGCACTTTTGAGCAAACTTGAGTAAATGCAGATCAAGCAGAGCATCATTAAAGTGCTTAGAAAGCTTAACGCACATCGAGTTCACTGGTGATCAGAAAAGTCTGTGTGACACAGATGTTCTATGTGACAATTTCTGACGAGCGCAGAACATACATATGTCCTTCTGCACGATAACGGAAAAGACCTACAGCGCAAGAAGCAGGAAATTATTCCGTCTTTTTCTACTCTTTCCATATTATGAATGCTCACCTTCTTTTTACTATGAGGTGCAACATATTTGTGGTCAGTAACCAACAGGCCTGAGTTTCTCCTCTTTTTGATGAGTACAAGTTGTCCATTACAGTTAGGCCTCCTTTTGAATGTTTCAGACACGTAGTTCTTGCCACGATGACATACTGACACGATGATCACTGATGGCAGTTTCAGGACTACATATGGAAGTTTTGCAATTAAAATTTTGTGAACGCAATCTTTGAAAGCTGGCATGTGCTTGCTGTCAATGTGAAATCCACTTGAAAGCATCAAAACTCTACACTGGGAAGGTAGCAAGAAAATTTAATGCTTCTGGGTCCAAGGTGCCGGTCACGAATGTAGCAGTGGGTAATATTCTTATAACCAGTTTCTGCAGTTTCAGGTATCCAGGTTCGAGATGTGAATTATGCACTGCTTGTAACTCGGGAAACAGCGCTAAACAATTGGACAAGAAAGTTCAGCGCTGTTCACAAGTTACCAGCAGTGTAACAACAAGCTCAATTTCCTGCCGTTTTGCACTGCTGTTATCAGGCAGGAGTGAAAACATTTCAGGTCATATCAATATGCATGCCTCCATATAAGTAGTGAGCTTGTTAATAAAAAAATAATTAAAGAAGACTTGCACTATGTGTTCAACATTTCAGGCC
Source organism: Dermacentor albipictus (assembly GCF_038994185.2). Lineage (NCBI taxonomy): Eukaryota > Metazoa > Arthropoda > Arachnida > Ixodida > Ixodidae > Dermacentor > Dermacentor albipictus. The sequence continues at coordinate 165,415,206 of NC_091822.1, forward strand.
GAACATCACATTGAATATGTTGTGGAAGCGCACGATGCGGAGAGTATGAAGTCATGGCTCTCCACAATTCGATACTCTATGCGGCATCTTGGTGACGCAGCTGACGAGAACACGTAAGTTTACTCTATGTCTTGCAAGACGGAGGTGCACAGAAAGATGTAGACATGAAGTGATCAATAGACCTCCTACACTGCACATTTGTCCTGCTAAAGGCAGTACTGGTTGTTCAAACGAAGACGAAGGGCTAGTTAATTATGCTAGTGCTTGTCTCTTGCTCGTTGTTTCATCACCAGATCCACATGTACATTTCCCATGTAATAATGCTAGCAAACTGTATTTCTGCAAACTGCACTCCTGCACACTGTTTACAAAAATGACTATGCCACCATTAGCTGGGCAACATGCCTTGCAGAAAAGCTAGCTTTACAAGTATAAAAACAGTCTACATATAGTGGTCAAACAAGGAATGTCTCTGGGCGCAGTGCTTTGACAAGGGGACTTGTCTATTAGACATCCTTTGTTAAACCACTCTCGATTATTCTATGCCTTGTTGTTTAAGGCAGAGTGGCCTGGTGAAATCAAGCCATCTCGAGGGTAGGTGTCAGGAAACTAGCTGAAATTAGTGGCAACATGCTTGTCAAAAGATAACGCAAAACAAGTTCAACATTTTATCCATACAATTCCTTTAAGAGGACACTATAAAATAATATTAAGTTTGCTAACGTTGGTTGACCACGCCTCTGCAGTACAAAATGAGTAAATCATATGTCGAGCAAAGGTGTGGCAGTCCAGAACAGACAGAAAAACAAAAGTCAGCTCTCCTGTGACATCATGTTTCTTTTAAGATCAACCATTTGGGTCTGGTTACTTGTTTATTGACAGCACTTCAATTAAAGAATAAGAGTGCATTTGGAAAAGAAAAATAAGTGGCCACTTCAGGAAACTGTGCATAAAAGTGGCCAAAATAAGCTGAAATATCCTAAAAACAGTTGCCATACTGATGCTGTCAATGCCAATAGGTACAGGTAAAGATCACATTGCTGTGAACATACTACATCTCTCTGACCATTATTGCGTGCCGCTAATTTTGCAGGAGACCCAGGTTGACAACGTCACCGTCTGAGTCATTGGCAAGGCTTCGAGAGCAGCACACAAATACCAAAAGTAAGCAGCACTGCACAGATTGACTTTCTTGCATTGCTGACGAAACTTTGCAGAAATCACTGAAGTTTTTGTTTGTTTGATGGGATAACCTGACATTCAAAGGCTAGTTTTGCATGACTTCCTGCATTTCCAACTGTTCCTGCTGATGATGCTACTCTTAATTTCCTGTCACTTACTCATATATAGAAAACCTATTCTCACCAACAGTAGCACATGTGTTTTCAATTTACCTTCACTCACTTCTTGGCTTTGGTGCTAGCTGCTTTGCTTTTTAGCTTTAGGTCATCTTAACTGTTTCCCTTCTTACTGGAATAAAAGCTTTTGCTATTAACAACCATTTCTTTATTTTATGTAAAGGGCTTATGTTATCCTAGAAAGCTGACTTTAAACATCAATTTCACTGTTCCAAGTTATCTGATCGGGCCCAAGGGTCACACTTTATGAAAAGGAAATGAAAATAAGTACAGCAACCAGAAAACAAGGATCACATGGTGTGTTGTACCAGTATATGATAAGGCAGCCAGTTTCACCATCACTTTTTCACATGTAAGTAACCTGCCCTCTCGCTGCGTTTCATTTTTATCCAGGCAAGCTTGTTGCTGGGAAAGCAGGAAGAGGAAGATTGGCAAGTGACAGGTGACAGATGTGAAAGTTTAGCTGAGTTGGTTGCTGTGATCCGTTCTCGAGCACCAAGTCAACCCTCTTAGAACACATAACACCATCTACCTGTCACGTGCAAAGCCACTAGCTGTGAGGAAAAGCCATGAGCTGAACTTATCTTTTACAATTGCACTAGTACATTTAAGTTCAATTTTTTCACCTAGGGCTATTCGACACAAATATTTGCCTGGTGCTACCTGGTGTTTACCTCTGAAGGAATACTTGAATCCCATTGAATGCTCCCTCTAATTGCGTTTATGACATGATTTTGTGTGCGTGTGCTTTTTTTTGTTTTGCTTTCTCACTATTGCGATAGCTCCATTTTGGGCAGCAGTACCTAAAAAAAAAAAAATTCTATAGAACCGATGTTGGGTTTATACCTTTGTAAGTGTCCCTCAGCATATCACATTATGTATTAACGCAGAAAACAGACACACACACATTGCATGTTTACATATGTACATGTTTATTGTCTTTCACAACAGTTTTCATTCAATCTTCATGTCTTTCTTCCTTCTGTAATTCCCTTCTGGAACATCTTCAATCTAGCCCTGTTGATATTGCATGCAGATCCAATGCACATGTTGGAATCGATGTCAAGCAAAACTTTGTTTATTGGTGATGGCTATTTGATGTTGTATAAAGGCTAGTTTAATTTGGTTTGCCACATACTGAATGCCTAAATCAAAAAAAGTGAAGTAAATCAAAGAATCCATTAAATATTATTCACCATTCCATTAACAGATCGGTGTGTTTTAGAGGTGCTTCTCAGCTGGCATTAGTCCAGGTTATTTTTTGCTACACAGAACAGAGGTGGGCATACTTGGTCAGCATATAAAAGTTATAGTATAAGCCCGTTCGCTAGTAAGTACTTTCATTCGGTGCTTAGTAGCCTAACGACACCCAGTGTCCCAAGTTGGAAGAATGAGAGAAGAGTCAAATAAAGCTGTCACTTTAAACAAAGGAGTGATGCAGAATGTGCAGAAAACAGGACACGTGTCTGCCCCATGCAAGCCTCCGAGAAGTGACAGATGATTAACAAAATGTACCCCATTAGTGACCAACAAGTGCTACTCAACTTGTGGGCAGTCCTTTCCCCTGACTTCTTCATTCAATCAGCAAGTCAAGTGCACGCTGGTCATTGCCGTTACTGATGCTTCTGTAGAAAGTCACCAGAGGTGCAGACGTGAAGCGTTTCCGTATTTTGAGAGCTTCAAACCCACCTTTACTGGTCTTCCTTGCAGAGGCTCCTGCCGAGGCAACCGCTGTTGTCGCTCCAAGCGATCTTCCAGTTGTCCGTGCGGTTGGAAGTGGCAGCGACGGTGGTGCAGCAGCGTTGCCACCGTCTGTCACCCCAGTTGTCGCGGTAGCTGGAGCAACTGGCAGTGGTGGCGGGGAGGCTGCGGCGGCATCACCCCCTGCCGTTGATGGTGGAGCATCCTCATCCGGTGGAGAAGGTGGCGACCTGTACCAATCGCTGCGCGAGTACCCGTGGTTCCACGGGACACTCTCGAGGAGCGACGCGGCCCAGCTGGTTTTGCGCGAAGGTCCCTTGGGCCATGGCGTGTTCCTTGTGCGGCAGAGCGAGACGCGTAAGGGAGAGTGTGTGCTCACCTTCAACTTCCAGGGCAGGGCCAAGGTGAGCGGTACTTTCACTGGTAACTTTAGTTGCTATGGGTAATATTGCACACCATTATAAGATTTCTCACTGTTCAACACATTATAGGAAGCATAACCATGACTACTACTATGTTCCTGTGTCTTTCAAGTGGAAAGAAGCTATAGTGTCACATTGCAGTGACAGTAATGAACGAAACACTGCTAAGAGTCTGAGTTAGTAATACAACTCTTTATTGTGGAAACTTGGGCCCAAAAAGATTAGCAACACTCGAAACAACAATGGCGGTGAGCACAGTCATTAGTCGTTGAATCTAATCTCATGGGTCAGGTTCATTTGTTGTTATACATGTATCACCATAAATTCAAGAGTAATCACTTGTGCTGGCGATATTGTATGGCTCTATTTGCATAAAGCATGTACTCTGAGTGTGGTTAGACAGGCCTTGCTCACTATAGAATTGGTGACAACATCCAAGAAATTTCAAGTACAGCAGGTGCACCTTGCGATGATAACTTGAGAGTAATAAAAAGTGAATTTATCCTTGGCTTTGTCTGCTGGTCCACTGCATCTCGATTGTACCAGCTTGTACTGTCACTGTCAGTACTTGTTTTTAATTACTTGCTTAATGTCAAATAACTGTGGCCTGTTGGGCATTGCCTGCACCAGAAACGAAACATGTTTTAAGCACCAACTGGGAGTACTGGTTCAACGAGTAAAAATTTTGGTGCAAGATGTAGGTTGAGAGCATACGACCATTAAGCTGCGACGTATATCACCACTGAGCAGCAGTGACAACCGAACGTTCACAACAGAATTGTTTATCGAGCTTCATTTTATGCCCTGGATAGACTCTTTCGAATGGTGCGAAGCTAGATTTTCCACAATCCACTTAATGGCAGGAACACTGACAGCGCACACTTTCACACTTCTGCATTCATTTCATTGTTTTGCTTTTGCGGTGCATAGTTTGGCAGAATCTCGTCCGTGTACATGCAGATGTGAACCATATGTCCAATGCTGTAAATGTGGGTTGCTGCCTGAATGTTACATCAGCACACTAAGGGCAGCTTACCATAGTTGCACGAACCCCACCGTTTCTTTCTATAACTTACAGGATAAAGGGTCGCTACATGATTTCATCTGTATCAGTAGATTACCCTTATGCCAGAACACCGAGAGTGCCACACTTACCGCAGGAAGAGGCTTGGTGAGCCAGAAAAGACAAGTGGCACAGCCGCCACGAAGTTCCCGTACCAGCCAGCCATTACGTCATGGATTTTGACAGCATCTGCTTGGGCTTAGCTGATTGTTTGTCCGTAAAAATAGACTACACTGTGCCTAAAAAAGCCAAGCATTGAACATGGCGAGTCTCGGGAACGTTTACTGAGCCAATGCTGCCCAAATGCGAAAAAAATACAGTAGAGTCCTGTTAAATGGAACTCACTTTAACAGAACTGCCGCTTAAATGAAACAACAGCTCATGTTTGGTTTGTTTTGTATTAAGGGCAATGAAAAAAAAGTTCATTAGACTGAACATTCTCTCCAACTCCGGTTAAACATGACTAAATATAGGACCAGAAATGAAATTGAGCACCCAGTCTTGGCGGAATCGCAGCAGGCATCGCTGTTTCTCCTTTCCTGTTCGTGTTTTCTTACGAACTCTCTCTGTTATTGCCTTTGCAGGCTTATGTTGGTAGTATGGTTAGTGTGGCTCTACCTTGGTCATGAGTTGCGATGGTTTCTTCGAGTTTTCAGTGTCGGCAAACCAGGAGTCGGCTTGTCATTTACAATGGCAACACAGAAATGCCTACACAATGCGCCCACACTTCAGGTGAAGATCGATGTTATCTATGACTTTGAGAGTGATCGCTCCACTAAATCAGCTATTTTCTTTAACTAAATTACTCTTTTTCTTTTTTTTCTGTAATTATAGTCTGCTATAAGCTCCAATCGGAGACTGCATGCAAGTTGAACCTTGTAAGCAAAGCTGCTTCACCTATCATCTGCTGTTGGCAATAATGTATTCATCCTTTTCAAAAAAGCACGTTGTGTACCCTTGAGTTCAGTCTCTTGGATAATGGAACTCTTGATAAATTGAACTTATTTTCATGCTCCCTTGAGGTTCCACTTAACGAGAGTCCTCTGTACTTTGAAATCGATGTTGTCACAGTGACTTACGCCGGGGTTTCGGCGTGAAATTCATATTCAACCGATTATTGCACAATTACTTAAAGTGGACTTTCCGAAGATGGCTTCATTAGTATAAATTGATTTAGTGTTTCTCTTTAGGGTCCCTTTAAAGATCGTGGCCTTTTTAATGTGTGTGTATAACGAAGGTTTGGAAGAGAGCCGACAATCTCAAGATGACGCTAAGCCTTGGGCATACGAAACTGCAAGTGTACTTTGCCAAACTCCTACATTGTATTGTGGCACAGAACAGCAGCACTAGCAGGGAGAGTTTTTACCGAGTCCGCTAGGTCCATTAGATCAGTCCGTTAGATCACCAGCTAGTCCGTTACCGAGTACGTTAGATCACCAGCAAGGAGCAGCTTAGGGCTGTGAACACAATTAATGTACACCTTACAGGCACCCCTCTTTTTCGTGTATTTGTTAATGCCACTGCCACACGTGGCATCAGGTGGCACAATGTAACTTGGCAGTAGCTATATTGCATTACTGGTCAGGGGAGCATTGCAATTGAAATGCCCTTTCCACAGCACCTGCGCATGACGCTCAACCCGGAGGAGCAGTGTCGGGTGCAGCACTTGTGGTTCGAGACCATCTTCGACATGCTGGAGTACTTCCGGATGCACCCGATCCCGCTCGAGTCCGGTGGATCGTCGGATGTGACGCTGACGGACTTTGTGCTCGCTCCCGGAGCAACTGGCAGTAGCGAGGGGGAGCTACTCACCTATGGCGGCTCGGTGCGCCTTCACTCGTCCTCGCTGGACAACTTGCAAGCCGCCCACTTACCGCACGGTCGTGCAGTCGAAAACACCTATTCCTTCGTCTGAGAAGGCAAATGGTGTGCTGCTGTTGTGCTTCCGAAAGACGCAGCAACCCGTTCTTAGACATGCTTTTACCTGGAACTGTATTTTGTTTCCGGCCATTCTGAAGTGCATCGGGACACATGAATAGGACCTGGCCGGTTTTTTTTAATTCTGTACAAACCTTTATTCTGAACACATTGTGTGCTGCGTGGTTGCTGCTCGTGAAGTCAAGACATCTTACCAACCACAGCAAGTTGAGCTTGTTTACAGCGCGTCGGGACACTTGTGAAGTGGATGCACTTTTGACTTTTGCTGTTTGTGCGGTGGAGTGTTATGGAAGTGCTCGGCAGTACTCTGGCGACAGCGCAAGCATCTTTTCGACTGCTGTCGAAATTTGGGTGCTTTTAGTTGTGGACAGTTTGCGACTGTAAGTTTGCCGCTACTCAGTTTGACACTGTGTGTTCTGCTACTGAAGCAAATACTCCCTCTTTGTGTTGAAGATGTGAATACTGCTGGACTTCTCCGAGTCTGTACATGTCAATGTTCCGATTCCATCACTACACACAGATTTATGGTAAATGATTGCGGAGTATTGTATGTTTATGCTGCCACAAATTTGACTTCGGGACAGCTTACTGGAATAGTTGATGCAGCAAGCCTGACAGAGTGTCATAGGAACACACGAACTGTTGTGATGCTTGAGTAGATTTCACGCTTAAGAAAAAGTATTCGCAAGTTCTCATTGTTTTCATCAACTTGCAGTATTTGCAAGTTCATTTTCCGTGCAACTGCTGTTAATTCAGAAGATGGCATCAGGTCGTGGCCATCTGCTGTTCACAGGCTTCCAGAATAAGCCTGTTGCATAGTTAGAAAACACGAATCCATCGTTAAGCTATGGCCACACACACTGGACATCAGTGCAGACTCGTAGAGGTGGTGTTTAGCGAGACAGCAGCCATTTGAATACGAACAAAGTTTCCGTGACAGACTGGTGTTTTGCCAAGAGCGCTTTATCGTGGAGGCAGAGAGAAGAATGGTTGTACAAAGCTACAACACATCCTGTGTTACTACCTGAGCAGCCTTTATACAAGGGACACCTTATGAAAGGTAATACTTGACCTATACTATTCGAACAACGACTACTGAAGAATTACGAGACGGAACATCACTCGGCCGATGTGTGCGGGCAGTAATGTTGAAGAAAGCAGGGGATGCTATTAAAGGTGCGAAGCATTGGGTGGTCCCTTTTATATCGGTCTACATAATGGATGTTTCTCGACGTAACTGAAAGCCAGAGCTTACTGAAGTGTGCATGATTACTGTTTTGATAAGGGGCATTGTTGTACACCGAATGATTCACTCTGCGGTTTGCACTTCCAGACCAGACAGAAGTGTGTTGTTTTGAGACAGCTGCATGCTGGCTGATGCGGATTTTTTTTCTTTTTTCGAACAGAGTAAGGTGTTATGATGTATGCTGTTGAAAAGATCTTGTGTCCTCCAATATGCGTAGTTTACCGAGAAGCAGATGCGGGATTAATGTATTTCTAACAAGAAATACACTGTTCTTGTATGAATGCTTCCTATCAGATTAAGGATTAACCTGACCACTCGGTCACAACCATACTGTGATTAAAGCTTCCTCTGAATAGCGTTTGCCATAGAGGCTTTCGTGCTCATGCTTGAAAAAAACAAGATAAGCTTGTAAAGCCTGCATAACAGCTACTGGCTAGGATGGAGTGTGTTCTTTACGTGTCCAGTTATCGAACTCGTTCATCAAGCTTTATGACATGCTTACTGTTAGCATGTTGCTGTGGACTTGTCAGCTTTGTGATGGTCCTTCCTCATATTGCTGAAGGGAGGCAGTTACTAGACACAAGTGGAGCAATGTTATTACTGAAACTGGAAAAATGTTTTCCATATTACTGTTCAGCCTTGTCAAGAAGCGATTGCAGTGTGTGATAAATGAAAAAATGTACATTTTATGGAAAGATATCAGGTACTGTGCATGTAACTACTGACCACAAAAGTTTGTGAAAATGGGAGTTGTACAAAAACTAACTGAAAAGCGAACTACATAAATTGTTTAAAGGGTCATTGAACTGCACCTTCAGAAATCCAAGGCTCCGCTGCCAAGCTGCAATAAAATTTTTGCTTTTCACAGCTCCTATATCAGAAAACTTTTGTGATTGGTTGTAATGTCGTTAACACATTCACGTTTCATGTCGCAAATTAGAAGCAGAGAATAAATGTGTGACCCCAAGGGGATAAAAGACATGATAGCCTGCAGCTGTGCAGGATGAGAGAGGGTACAGAGGAGGACACTCCTTGCTTGCTCAACATGTATGCATTGTTTATAAGTGTTCTTAACAGTCTACCAAGCATTGATGTGCCTGGATGTTCCTGAATGCTAGTTCTTTCAGTCGCATTAAAATTGCTAAAAGTCATCATCTGTCTTCATTTTTAATGAGTGTATGTCACCATGTGCTGTACAAGACAAAGTTCAAATGACAGTGATCAAACGAGGGAAGCTTTGGCCTGGTGCAATAGTTATGGGACACAGGACTGCTTTTCATCAAGGCAATAATTCCTTTAAAGCAGGGAAAGCAGCTGATGAAGACAACCGCAGTGTTGGTTCGGGGCTGACGCTTCCTTCATTTGCTTGCTGTTCATCACATGTACTATACTCGCAGAATGAAACACGATGGTGAAACTTTAATGTTAGGACACCCCTATGTGCACTAACTTACTAGAGTGTGCCAAGTTGTGTCGTCAAGAACCAAATCACATTACTAGAGATGATGCGGTGTCTAATCTAAGTGTGCGAACCAAGATTACGTCGATGTCACACAAACTGGAAATGGCGGAGGCAATAGTATGCGCAGTTAGCCCTAAATTGACACATTTCAATCTGCGAGTATAGTACTACTGTATCTACTCAGACAAGGCCCGCACCCCCACTTTGAAGTGAAATAATTTGGGGGGACAAAAGTTACACTAAGCATCTCGCATGCCAGTTTTCTGCAAGTCACTACAACATAGCGCAAAGTTACTGTCCTGGTAATGATGGGATCATTGTCGCCACCAGATCGCATGGCAAAGATCCAGTGTGCTTCAATTGTGTCAGCTGTACTGTGGTGCGTCGTTTAGCCGATTCGAATCGTGCTTTCAGGCGCTTTCTGCTGGTGATGACGGGAAAGCACCATGCAGCACGTACTGCAAGCTTCAAGGTTCAGGCAATTGCACTGTCATCAACAGCTTCAAGGTGATGGGAACCTTGAACAGTATGGTCAAAATGGAGGAAGGTCAGCTGTGGGAGGGTGCCAATGAGGCAAGCTCATTAAACAGTGAGGGGGCAGAAGCAAAGTGGTTGACCGGATACAAGTGTTCATAGCCGGCCACCAATGATTGAGTTCTGCGTAGCCGCTGGGCCACTACAATGAGCACGGATATGTTCATAAGATACAGCACTCCAATGAAGACAAGGGATAGATAGGACAAATAAAAAAGCTTTACTGCCACCATTGCAACATAACAGGAGGCACATGAATCTAACATGGACTCAAAAAGGGGAGGCATCTACATACAAAAATACTCGGTGCACTAGACTCTGTACAATGTGCAACAGCCTGTACCGTTCCAAGCAGGCAGTCCAGGTCACAAAAATAATACTCTGCAGAAATGGCTTTACAAGGCATTTGCACACATGCAAATTATCAGCCAGAGAAAATGACTCGATATGTGTGTCTCATTGTCAAGCGTACATAACGTATGGGCTGTCACGTGAAAAGTGGTGGCACTTTATGTGCAGGACTGTTCCCCTCCCTACCCACATTCTGATATGTTCTACAATACACACATCCGCAATGTAATTGAGTATGGTGCATATTGGCCTACTCTGGTACTATCTGTCAAGATGTACCAACTGTTCTAAGAAAAAAAGACCCCTTTGTGATGCCAATGGGAGGGCTTCGGTGAATCTATTTCTTGTCACTGGGTTTATGTGATAGTAGTAGAGTGGCCTCCATTGGACTTTTGAAGTGAGTGCCAGCAACAAAAATACCATCATAACGATGACTTGTGGCTATCATGGTGACAGTCATGCTGGGCTACGCATTTTGGTAACAGATAGTACATCTAGCCTTTCATTATATGAATGACTGTTTTAGATTTCTACAGCCAGGGTAGCCAGACTTGAATGCAAGGCTAACAATTCGTTTTTTTTAAACCATCGCAAAAGTCCTGCAAAGTATGGGAGTTGTACCACTTGATCTGGTGTCCTACGCCCATTGCTGCCATGTGTGACGTACACATTCAAATACTGTATTTACTCAAATATAACCCCTCCCCTCCTCCATTTCTTTTCATGTCCTTATGATCAAGTGGGAAAAAGGGCACTTAAATTCAAGGTATGTGAAACAGTGGCATGTATTCTTTTCTGACCCTTTTACCCCAAGTCTTGTTGGCATTGGAAAGAAGGGGTGCTGTAATTCGTGGGGTGGTTAAACTCGAGAAAATGCAGTACTTCACTATCTTGTGATGGCTGGTGAAGTGTCTTATGTTTATGTTCACAGAAGCAGGCAAGCTCTAACTGCCATTGTGACTAGGCATACGTCAAATATATCCATGTTTTGGAGACTTCAGATGAACAATTAACACCTAATGAAGCGAAGGTAAAGTTTTTAATTTGAAAACGTTAGGCAAATGTTTCAAAGCCCATGCTGTTTTATGAGCGGTTCAATGCCATGCTGCACAATTAAGAGCTGCACAGTCACAACCACCTTGCACACAGTGCGCATATTTAAAAAAGAGCCGCAGAATAACTGCACCGTAATTCCAACCATATTTTATCTAAGCAACCCAAAAGCAGAAGCATTAGCTTGAGCCCAACTGCAATTTTTTTCCTGTTCAAATACATGTGAAACACACAACCTCCTTTTACGAAAACCACCGAACTAACCCGAGTTAAATTTGTTTCATTAAAGAGTGCAAGATAGATTTTACCGACTGTTGGATGCGGAATTCTGATTTAAAGCCTGAATTTTTATTAGCAACATTGCCAAAAAATTAGTCAAGTTCTGAAAAATGTAACCACGCAATTTGCCAACCACACCACTCCACAACAAGAACAACATAAATCTGTAACCTCTATTTACAGAAGTTTCCAAATCTGACAAATATGTATCGTGCACTGCATAAACAAGCTTTTCAAAGGTCCTAGTATCAAATTTATAGACTGTTAAATAAAAATTTTAGAACATTTTGAAAATTGTTTTACATAAAGCAGAAATTTCAATGCACATATTTCGTAGTTTCATGCCTATTGCGCATTGCTCTCGCCAAGATGCTGTTTTCCAGTAAACGGTGACTAGTGTGCCTGCAAGGTTGTCATTTTCTTTGCATGCTCGTCGAGACATGATGTGACAGCGCATGTAGTCTAAAAAAGTGGCCGTGGAACATTTAGGTGTGCTAAAAAAATGCTCTATTTGATCCTGTTGTGCGTGATAAAAAAGGTTTCACCACACCATGAACACTGAAGGCCTCAATTCAAATGCAACACACACAAAAAACTTTTTATAATTTTAGCTCTAGGTACAACTTCATTAAATCAATGTTCTACACCGAATCATAGTGGAAAGAAAGGCTGCAGTTACTTCATTGCTGTAAGCCATGCTGCCAGTCTTACATATAAATATGCAGTATTACTGTCTTTGTAACACGCCATATTGCTCTTGCCATTCAAATATCTGATGATTGTACCATGAATCCGAGCAGGCATTCACTGAAAGCTAGCGCGACAGTTATGATAACTCAAACAGGAAGGTGCAGTCTGGGTTCATCTAGAGTAGATAACGTGGGTTGTGGCATAAATACTTCTACTATATACCAAGACCCTTGCTTACATATGCAGCAGAAGGAAACAGCAATGTGGTGAAACATCGAGTACAAATTGTGTTTTTGTGGCACCTAAGATCTACAAAAGGTCAATGAGGATGTACTCTAAATTGCAAAAGCGAAGCAGAGTGAATGGAATGTAGAGAGAGAGAAGCACTAAAGAAAATTGGTGTGCAATTACTAGTTGTTCTTTGCGGTTGTGGCCAAAATACAAGCATCACTGGAGAGTCACTGAAGCAAAAGCTTAATGTCTAGCACCTTAAAGAAGAGCAACAGTTTACGTAATGCCAAGAAGAAATGAATCAAGCATTAGAGAGAATGCCAGAAGAACAGCTGTTACAAGACAAATATACAAAACAAAACAAGAATGGGCATTACATAAGCTTAGCGCATAGCAGCAAGTCTCCAGAAACATGTCAGAAACTCTACTGTCCATGCGGACACCATCACCATAAAACACTTAAAATAGGTTCTTGTACAAGACTGTTTTCCCCAGTAATTTAAATGACTAAGTTACAAGGAGTGTAGACAGTAAATAAATAAACAAACTGCGTGTGTTCTAGGAAGGTCAATAACAGCTGGCTACTTCTGGACCCGCAAACCACAACAAGCGTACCATGTAACATGCACATAAATACGTCCTGCGGCTGGTTGCAACAGTAACAAAAGCTTGGAAACACCAATAAGCGAGAGTTGTGATATGACATGATAAATTTGCACTGTTGAAACATACGACAAGAAGAGAAAGAGTGAAAAGCAAAACAATGTAAACATTCTGAAAACAAGAACTGAAAACAGAATAAAATATAAGAATAACAAAGGTGCCATGGTAAACAAAGTATTACAAAACCAGTGGGTGAAAGCAAAGCATGAAACAACAGAGATCTTTGCTACAGACCGTCGAATAAATCTGCACAAACAGCAAACAGAACATCAAAAAGTGTCATAACAGCACACATACACTTAATAACTTAAAAGCCCCACTCCCCACATCGATAATGAATCCTTTAAAACATTGCATCTGCAAGCCAAGAGCTAGACACAACAAGACTCGTGCATCGACTGCATATTACAAAAAAGAAAAAGGAAAAAGAAGCAATGCATGATGGCAAGTTGATTCTTAATATCAAAACAAAGAGTGAAGAACTCTTACTGTTTAAAAAAATGGGGGCCGGCTTGCTAATGAGTCAGTCAGCATGGATCATTCACTGGTCACGAGTGCTGCTTTGATAATGCTTGTTCACTCATTTGAGAACAAACTGTAGTCAACAACTAAGATAAACACACATTTTGCACAGAAAATGTGCAAACTAATGTGCCCTCCACTTCTGTGAAAGAGACCAAAACGGCAGCGTATAGGAGAACACTTAACAGTGCAACCTATCCTCCCAAACTGTGCGCAGAAAGGTTGAGGCTTGACAGGCCTTGGCATTTGCCAAGAAAGCTGCCTACACTTACTGCAATTTGTGATGTGAGAACAGCAATGCCAGCAAAGTTTGCTAGTCAGACAGGCATTGAAAAGAAATGATGCTGCCTTGCAACACGTCGCAGACCTCAAATCACTCCTTTAGAACTTCGTATCTAATTACAGACGTTCATATCATCGTATCTGATCGCGCAAGGGCCGCACTTTTTTTTTCTCACAATTTGTGGCCCTTATACGGGACTGAACCTTATGGTCAAAATGGTGCCGGCGCAGCTTTCACTTGTGCACACCCTGGATGCCCCGGATGTAGCATTACATCCAAGATACTAGGTACCATCTAGTAGCGACACACACACAAGTTTGTAGCGCATGGACATTTGCTGATGTGCGTGCAGGGTATTGGGACACAACATATCATTGCTTCTTAGTTGATAGCTTTATCGAAATTTTCGGCTGCCAAGTTGTAGGTGAGGCCCTCGCACGAATCTATATGGTATAGAAGATTACTATTCATGCAAACCTGTTTCACATTGCGTGAATATCTCGCTAATCCATGGCTAACTGGTTTGTAATTCGTGAGTGTATGTCATTTCGCACTGTTAAGTTTATGCTATAACTCAACTTTTTCTACCACTCAACTTTTCCTACCATTCAACATACGCTGTACTTTATACCATAACTCTACTTATGCTGCAACTTCAATTGCGCTTATACTAATAAACTTTCACGATGCGTACAGAAGTGAGTAAAGCTTTGCATTTGCATTGTTTCGAAACAGACAAGCCGTCACACTTGCTGAAGTTTACTGCGCACAGTATAGGGATTAGCATGGAAATTAGCACCAGATAACAGCAACAGATATCCAAGCTTAGGAATGAAGATGTTTGTCTCGGTTTAGCATAATCTGCTCACCGTATTTTACTATCCTGCCCCCACCCCCCCACCCCCTTAATATACAAGGCAGCACGTATGGTTGAAGAGCATCACTACATGAGGCTACAGGAAACTTTACTGTGCCATAGATTATAAGCCACCAGAACAAAAAGCAAAATGAATTTTAAAAATAAAAAGGCGAAAAAGAACAGTAAACAAGCTATGCTATAAAGTGTTTTAAATTTAATTATGTTGTATTAAGTTTGTGCTACCCAATGCAAGATAGTCTAAAAATAATTTCCTCCTCGGGCACGAAAAATGGCACTTGCGAACAGTCACTTGAGAGAGTTTGCAGAGTACCATATGAACAGTAAAACATGCGTCAAATTTTCCTTGGGAAAGGCGCACCATGTGAAACAGGCTTTACATCAAGCACATGCTGAAAAAGTAATTCAGAGCTAAACTAACAGACATACTTCACACTCGAGAATGCAGCTACTTAGTTTATTAAAAAAAACGAAACTAACCTCATTCTTGAAGAGCACACTCCTTCAGGATGAAGTGGTGACAATAGATTTCTCATTCTTGCTAAAAGTGATCAGTATTCAATAGATAATCAATGAGCCACTTTCTCGTTCTCCCCCAATACAGCGCAGACAGTCTCTGCCTAGGTATATCTAGCTTATAACTGCTAAGTGTCTAGGCATAACAAGCACTCCTGCAGACCCAACAATGAAGTGACCACACAGCAAGACCCA
This sequence comes from Dermacentor albipictus, assembly GCF_038994185.2. NCBI lineage: Eukaryota > Metazoa > Arthropoda > Arachnida > Ixodida > Ixodidae > Dermacentor > Dermacentor albipictus. The sequence goes on from NC_091822.1 coordinate 165,430,590, forward strand.
GCCACCAAAGTAATCTTGTTACTTTCTCACAAAAGACTGTACACTAATGAATGTGCAAAGCAGTGCATCAGGCCAGTTGCTCAGAGGCTGACTTTTAATCAACGAGTGAACCATGCTGACCTGAATTGTTAAAGGGAAACCGAAGGGGAATATAAACCCAAGCTGAGATAAGTAGACTACATTTCTTTAAATACCAAATATAGGTCAGTTTTACACCATGCATAATTTGTGGCTTGATAAGCCAGAAATGACGCAGACATGAAATACTGGTGTAAACAGTGCCTTGGCATTTCTGAACCAAGAGCTTGTGATGTCATAGATCTTGGCAGCTCGTCAACACGATTCTGGTTAATTTTGCTTTGGACGAGCTGAGCTTGTCAAGCACATTCTCAGCTTTTCTTATACTACACAGACATCTGCAGAGCCAACATTTAAGATTTGTGGTTATTTCTCTCTCTCTCTTTTTTTTTTTGTCTGTGGGTTTTACTACATAGATATCAGCACCAATTCAGTGCTTTGAAGATCGTGTTTATTCAGACTTTGTGTTCTAAAACTTAGATGGCAGCCATTTCATCAGCGCTGAAGGGGCACGTTTATTGCAGTCTCTGTTTTCCACTAACAGCACTACTTTGTCAGCACTCAAAGGCCGCTTGTTTGGAATCGCACACTTTTTGTGCCTTTTGGCAAATTTGGAGCGATGGTGTCTGCCACTGACAGCTCATACGCAAGTGTGAAAGAAAGCCCCTGTATAACTCTGACAGTTAAAGTTGAGAGTGAAAGCGATGTACTAGGGTGTTCTTTGAATGAGGAGGACGGTGACAGTCTCCTGGTCACTTCTTCTATCGAAAGTGATAATACAGAAAGCGAAGACAACACTGACTAGGCTCGACAGTAATGCAGCGTTTTCAAGCTTAATAAACGAAGTATTTGGGTGAAAAAGCTTTAAAAGCGTTTTTGATGGAGTGAAGTTTGAAAATAAGCCACACACAAAAAAAAATTGATTTTTGGTAAAATTGATTCACAATGACTCACTTTAGAAACTTTCTGAAAACATTCCCACATAAAAGTGGCCCAAATTTATCAAGATTAGAGATTAGCATTGCGAAGAGTGGTGACGCAAATTGGGCCTGACATTAAACAAATAAGTAAAAAAACTTGGCCTTTGTTTTCCTGATTAATAAATCTACCCTTTTCCACCACAGAACAACAAATAGAATTTTGAAAACATAGCCTACCAGCCTAAGCTAATTTAACTGTCACCCTTCAGCGTCCCTTTAAGCACAAGTCACAAACAAGGTTGTCAATTTGACTCAAAAATAACTCGCCCAATGTCCCCATGCTTGGTGCACCGTAATTTGACGCACGCTGTACTCATCATAGACACTACATGCAATATATTTATAGCTGCCATGTGCCGACTGTAGGTCTTGCATTCTGAAACAATCACTTTTGGTGGCACTTCCACATTATGCTAACTCTGCTGCAATACCCTAACTGCAGTAAAAGGCATCTGCTGATGAAGGATACTGTGTCAGCCAGTTTTCGGTACAACCCGACAGCTTTTCATGTGAGTGGGCTACCTAGTGAGTGATAACCAAGATGATGTGAGAGAATGCTAACACAAGACACGCGCGAAAACTTGCAACTGTGCTTCTGGTTAAAAAATTCACTCAGGCATTCAGGAAGTAGGTGAACGCCTCACATTTTTGCATTTCTTTCAACCAGTACCAGAGGGTGCAGGTTCTCTGGAAGTACTTAGGCATTTAAAGGAGTGCCAATAAACACGCTTTGTTATTGTTCATTGCTGTGTGCTGGTGTGTCCCACGTTCACTTGTCTGGTGCCACGGTTGATGTAGGTGTTGGTCCACTTTAAGTGAGCCAGGAACGGCCAGAATGGGCCCACATTCTTTAGCCAATCTAAGCATCCTTCAAGTGGAAGTTCTCAGGCAAATGATGGTTCCAGAAAACAGCACCAATTCGCAGCAACACAAGTAACACTAATAGAACATGATGAGAAACGCTGCTGCCAACAACAGTGCTGCAGAAGAATGAAATGAATTTGAACTTCAGGTGAAACACAAACACAGTCCCTCTGCAGACTCTGTAATACCAATTACCAAAAACTCAGTAATCAATATAGGTATTTTTGTTGGTCATAGTAGTGCAACTGTCTGTGTGCACCAGTTAGATTAATGTGACTGAACTACCATCCACACTGACAAGGAAAAGAAGTTTGCCCGAACATCGTTACACATTTAGGATGTGGTCCATCCTCATCACGTGGACATTCCCATTTCATCAAACAGAGGGCTTTCTATGACTGAAATCTGTGTTCAATTGGACAACCCTACAAAAATGTCAGAAAGATAGGCTGCTGTCAACCTACTGTAGATGAAGTAAAGAAAAAAAGAATAGAACAGATTTTCAGCTATATTACTGTCATCTACATCCACATACAAGCAAGAAGTCTTCAACACTAACTAGCGTGGTTGTATTAACATTTATCTCCTGTATTGCTGCCCTCTTACAAGGGTGCTATAGCGAAAGGCTGTGGAAGAGTTGGTCCCTTCACAGTGGTTCACAGTACTTCAGCTATTGCAGAAGTCGCTTCAGCATGGTTCATAATTTTTTGACAACACTACCACATCTGCCAAAGCCAACTTTGTCCAGAGAGAAAGGTGAGGCTAAGTGAGTGCAACAATGTTGCAACATTGATCCACCACAACACGTTAAGCAGCTTGAAATTATCCAATGTTCCAGAAAGGCAGTTATAGCGCACAGCTAACAAGAGTCTAGTTGTGAACATTGACATGAAAGTTACCATATCTGCGTGCATATAACATAGACCAAAAGCTTGAGAAACTGAAGAAGAAAGTACAGGTCCAAGGTAATACTCAAATGTTGCCTTCACGAGCTATTTCACGTCAATGCTGCGAGCACTGCCGTGAACTTACATTTGAAGGCAAAATTTGCACATAAATATGCTCTGCATTGCTGTGAAGCCAAACCGTGCCTTCAACAGAGGGCACAAGTGATGGCTTTTCCTGGTGCCAGCAATGGTATTGAATTGCTCTTATAACAGTTAGAATGATGTTCAAGTCATTACTTGAACGGAATTTTTTAAACCTTTCCTGAGAGCTCTAATGGGCTGTGTAGCTTATATGAGGAGGTGGGTTACATGTGTGAAAGTAGGGTATGTAAGAAACATTGTGCCACAATGCTCCCACCATCATAGGTACCATGGTCCGCTGTTTAAGCCATCAGGTAGCAATGTGGACAATGAGCATATGTATCCTCACGGATATTTCCGACGGACTACAGATTACAACTTGCACCAAGCAGCGGCCTCATGCCTGAAGTCAAGGTTAAGAATGTCAGGCAGACACAGTGGTACAGTTTACAATTTATCCTACTTGGGAACTTCAGCCAAAAAATGATACTGTTTATATGACTTTATAAGACTTTTATGACTAGACTAGCGAGCTGCTGGATTGTCGGTGAGGAGGCCCACCTAGCAATGTTTGTGCCTCGATTATGGTGTTCAACTGATGTCAGTAATCAGTATCAAGCTATGAATTGTTGAATATCTCACGAATGTCATGCATGAAAGTTCACAAATGATCTTAGCGTATGCTAAAGTTTACTACTGACAAGTTCTGAGTCAAAGCCAGGCACAGTTGAAACAGCTCCTTGGGATTATATTGCCGGAGGCTTCTTAGCAAGAAACTACCCCAGGCAGATTTTGTATGGTGATGTCCTTTACCATAGTTACGGGCTCTTGGTGGCTTCAACACAGAATTTCAGCATACCACTTCCACTCTACTTTAGCACTACTGCTTCGGCTATCTGCCGAAATTGTATATACCTAGCTAAACTACAATAGGTCAAGAGACTTGGGCTTGCTCGAGCATCTTTGCACGTGCAACGTAGCTAAGCCACCTGGTGCACTAAGCACCAGGTGTGGCTAAGCTAGCATGTGCAAAACTGGGAGATCACTAAAACAGTAGTGATGGCACAGAAGCGGTATGCTAAACCTCTCTCATTAGAGTGCACTGCTGTGTGCCACTACAGTACGATCTCCTCACATTGCCTCCAATCGTCATAAAGGCTATAGCCAAACATCCTCTACAGTGTTACATCACCACAAAGTGTCAGCATTTGTTTCTACTATGCAAAAAATTTCTGTATGCTGCCATCCATCACATACAGCTGGGAGACAACCGAGTCTGCATTCTCCGTAGATAATTCTTAGGGATATCCCTATCAGCGCACCCTGATTGACTTAGCCAGTTGACGTGGATGTGACCAAAGGTATGCCATACCTCCAATCTGCATTATTCTCACATTGCGTAGTTTCCAAGTGCATTGACAAGATTCCCAGCACTTCAGTGAGGCATCACGCTGGGTGTTACACCACGTAAAAGTGAAAGCATCCCCGAAAGTGACTGATCGGGGCTGGATACCCCCCCCAAAAAAGACGCCTTGAGTAGAATAGTGCTTTTCACCAGTGAAGGTTAGAACATGACTTAACACTGAAGCACCACCCTTCACGCAATTCCGCTTGTCATGAGGAGCCTAAGACTGCCTTCCAGCAACATTGTCATATACTTTTCTTTTTAAGCAGCATTATGTTTCTCAGAAGAAGCCTAGCTCTCTCTCTCTCTCTCTAGACAGAGTTGCTGTTGGCTTCTATGTACCAACAGGTAGCTGCTGAGCTAACGGCTGTCCCATACCCCTCTGCTAGGTTTTCACTTTGGAGAGCTGCGCAAGCCGCCGCTTGGCAATCTGTCGCTGGTGCTCCTTCATCATGTCGTGGCTGGTGACATCTAGCTGTACAAACTGAAATTCAAAGAGGACAAAAGAACAGTTGCGAGACTGCACATTGTGGGCAAATAAAATGCGAACGAGTTAGGACTAATGAGATTTCTATCATTCATGCTATTGCCCACTTTGTGAGATGTTGGCATAATTTTGGCTTGTCCATGTGGTCTGGACATACAGCTGCATTCTGAAGCTGCTGAATTCAAGTAAAGCTTCAGGCTTTATTGGCCAATTCAAACTTTCTGGCCTCTCGGAGCAAAGCGACACTTTCAAAAACGCCTAATTATGGGCCGCTCACAAGGCATCAGTGTTCAATACACTATGCTGTTGTTAGATATTCAAGCTGCTGCATGTGTTGATATGTGCAAATACAAGATGTTACTACAAACCCAGTTGCTCTTCTGGAGCTCTGATATACCAGAAGTGCCCTCCAAAAGCAATCTCCCTTCTCTCTTCTTCTGCAAAGCATACATTATCTTTGCAACGAAAACATCACATGGCAGTATGCACGTGCCAATGATGACTGCACTGAGTGGCAAATTGCAGCAGTAATGACATGTGGCAGCACATGGGAGGCAGTGATGAAAGGTTAAAGGAATGGATTGAGTAAAGAATTATTAAGAAATTGTGCTCATAAATAAAGAGTGTATGAGTGGCCTAGAGAGGAGCGAATACGATAACCTTGGTAAGAGCCACAATGACAGCTAAGGAGTGGATAGAGGAGCTAAATGACAGGAAAAAACAGGGAATTAAGCCTGTGTAAAACCGGCTGGCTAAACTGTGCTGGGGTAAGGTTATAGGGACTTAAAGGTTATAGAAGGAGACCAGCAATTGAATAAAGAAAGAAGGAGAAAAATGAAAAGGAGAAAAAGTGCACACAACACTATGCAGCATGTGAACACTAAAAGTGTATCACATAGTCCATATGTCCTCACGAAGTGGAGCTAAGGGGTGGAGATGAAGCGTGTAAGTTTCTGCGCTTGCCATGTGAAACCCTCTGATGAAAGAGCTGCTCAAAGACACAAAGTAAGGCAATAGAGATTATACCTGTGTGACGAGATAGTCCTCCTGAACAAGTGGTCCGGGCAGAGATCGCAGGGCCTCCAGCGTCTCAAACATGGCTGGGTAGCGCTTGCCAACATCTCCTCCTCCAAGCACACCTCGCAGAAGCACCAGAGCAACCTTGAAAAGCACCTTCACGCCTAAGAGAGCCCAGCCAGGAAGGAATACAGTGGCCAATCAACACCTACTGCAAGGCCAACCACAACAAAACTTAGCACCGAGAAAAGCCTAGTTTTAAGATATCTTCATATCTCCGGCGAATGGCCAAAAGATTCAATGCATTTACCGTCTCTCTCCACAACGAAATGTCACTGAGCTGCGATCACATATCAACTTATTTTGTAGGAATGTTATCCCACATATTACCTACTCACGCAAGTGCAGCAGACTCCAAAAGGTGCGTGGGCGCCATCATTTTTGTTCACAAAAACAACCAAACGCCGGAAGTTACCGCATGTGCCTGAAACATGTAATGGCCGCCATATTGTTTGTTGATTGCCCGTTTCAAATGGCACAGCCGCGTGTCTCTACCAACATGTGATGACCATTTTTGCATACCTACCTCAGCGCATAATCTGCGGCTCAGTGAGAAAAGTGCGGCAAGAACAAAGAAATCCACATCCCACCAACGTGTACTTTGTTTACGGTGCTTGAGATGGTGGCCACAGCGTGGGCTGCCACGCATCCGGCAGCAATTTCGTGATCGTCCGGGAAGTCCAAGAATATGCATCCCTTGCTGCAAGAACGCTGGTTTCAGCATCGCTCTACAGGCATCGCCTGCAGATTTGGTGTCGCCGAACGTATGTTTACACAAACGGGCCGTATTGATTGATTGCGGATGTGCCGGGTGTGGAAGTGCGTAGCGCACTTCCACACCGACACACTAGCGACACCGACATAACTAGCGAGTCCAGTGCCTAGTTACGAGATATCTCGAGAAATTGATCAGATGTCCAAAAGTGATCAAGGTATAATAGAGTATTCAATTTTCCCTAGGACTTGTGAGGAGTGGAACCATCTTCCTGCTGTCACTGCAGATATTACGGACCATCAACTTTCTAAGAATGTTTCAACTAACCGTAACAGTTTCTTATCTCATGTTATTTCATTGTTTCTTCTTGCTTGCTTGTGCTTACCTGTATCATTTTCTTGTGAGTTTACATTGTTTTATAGTTTGATGATTTGTATTGATAATTTGATTTGAGATTAGAATATTGTAGTTGTATTATATTGGTACATTATAAAACTTCATGTATTGGGGTACTTTTTCACAGAAATGTTTTTACCACTCCCCTCTGTAATGCTTCGGCGCTGAGGGTACAATAAATAAATAAATAAGTACCACCCTATGACACTGCTGCTATCGCTGACCTATGCAGTGATGGCAGCTTGGAGAACACTTTGTGCTGTCTGCAATACGGTTCTATAGCCTTGAGCTAGGGTTGCCAAAGTAGGCTGACAGAATTTTGACAGTAAAGTTCTTTTGTTGTGACACATTCCCTATCTGTGCTGCCTCATTTTGCAACAATGAGACTCTCGCAAAAGTGAAATTTTCGCTTACCCTAATGGTTTCGTTATTGCAGGGTTCTGCCCAAAATGTAAAGCAGTGGCAATGATAGTTGGCACAATATGACGCACAGTAAGGTTTTGTCTGTTTTGTACAGTATCAATTACAGAACAAATTGACAGTCACACGTGAACAATTTTCAGCGAACCATAGCTCTGTACGTCCAATGAAGTTGCTTCCATGATGTTATATTTTAGGGGGCTCTGTGAGGCTCGTGGGGCTCTGAAGGAAAGCCCACGAAATATGAAAAACGACGTGCTTGCTCATGTGGTATGCAGTGCTCTCAATTCTGCCTACAAAGAAAGAGGCCCGCATGTAAGTTAAAGAAGTCAACAAGAGCTTTGATCCATTTTGGCGCAGCCCTAGCGCGTATCATTTTAGATCTCGGCAAATTTCTATCTTTGTAATGATGGTGCTTAAGTACTGCTTGGATGCCAGGGCCAATCCCACATTTTTACAAGGAACATGCGGCAGCCATTCTTTGGGAACAATATTCAGAATACTGCATACCAGCAAGGTGCTGTGCAATACAAACATGAACAAGAAGAGCACAAGGACGGGTGCAGTGCTCTTCTCGTCCATGTTTGTATTGCATAGCACCTTGCTTAATGATGTGCGACCGGCTTGTCCAACAACATGCACGGCATACCAGATGTGAAAGTGTGCAGGAACATCATACTTCTCATATTTCTCTGGCTTTCTTCATACCAAGGAAAAAAAGAGCTACATTAAAAATAACATCATGAAAATAACCTCATTGCGTGTTTCTGAGCACGCTCTACAATTTTACAATCAAATACAAGTCCTAAAACAAATGTTTAAGAAATTTGCACGATTGAACTTGGCTAACTAGCTAACTAACTGCAGTCCAAAAAGCTCGAGAAACTCGGGTCAACTAGAAGAGCACGCAGTTGGTTTCGTTTGTCTGAGATGTACCACTTATTTTTAAAGCTTTGTTCAAGTTGCATGAAACATCTGGTACGCATCATAAAACTTCAGCTGGACGCCACTTTCAAGCTTGATAAAGGATTTGTAAGTTACTTTTAGGTGCAGGGGAACATGATGCACTTGGAAATATTGCCATGTTTAGGGTAAATCAACATGAGGCTTTCACTGTGGTCAAATAGCCCAGTGCTGGGCAACTTCGCAGCGGCTGCTCACCTTCGCAGAGAAAAACGTCCCACACGCGGAGCACCGTAGCCCAAGGCAAGGTGCGGCTGTAGGCGCACATGAACCATTCTGTCATGTACATGATGGGGTCCACACGCTGCTTTTTCTGCACGGAAGAAGAAAAGCAGGCTTTCAAGGTATGGTAAGGGCTTGCTGAAGAGTAGACAAAGATGACAGAGAAGACAACGGTGGAGCAAGCACCTGCCCTATTGCTTCTTTCATTTGTCTCGCTCAGTGGCATAGCACAAAATCTTTTTCACAGACAGGGGGTGGGGGCATTCACTTGACTGGGGAAAGGGAGGGGAAGGGAGGGAGGCTGGGAAGGCTGCACACTCGCACAGAAATTTCAGGGGCTGGGGCAAGTGCCCGGTGTGCCACCCCCTGGCTATGCCACTGCTGACCCTTTACACAGCGTCTTGCAAGACTGATTTATACTAACTCAACCAACTTTCAATTATGCCAAGTTAAAAGGTAGTGCTGCGGCTTCAAAGCGAAGAACTGCACTTCTCTATCTCTCCACACTCAGTGGCTCTTCATTACTGCTACAGAAGCTCTGCTACAGCTGAACCTTGACATGATAAACATAGATATGTGAAATTCGGTTGGCCATACATTATTTCAGTATCTTCTGGTACTGTAATGAAATGAAAACTAAAAAAAAAGATCGAAGACTATATGTGTGTTTTGGCCAGTATGGCAATATGGCCAATATGGTGTTTGGCTGCTTGGCTTGACTGGGAGGGCAAAGCACTAATTCCGTGTATAGGGACGGGTCATGTACACCACAACAATGTGCTGACACCGTGTGATCATGCGAATAGCACGGTTGCATATTAATATGTAAGGTGCACTTGTAATCTAGTGTTGTCCACATGCCACAAATTGGCACAGCAAGCTGCCAAAAGTTCACGAAAATCTACAAGAAACCTTTCACCTGTTGTTCAGAGGCGTCACACCTGTGTCTCTTGGGGATAGCAGATATACAACGTACATGTTGTCATTATAACAAGGTTTCATTATATGATACCACAAGGGTCAGATGAAATAAACAGCACACCTTTCACATAAGCAGTGCTTGGATGGTCAACTACAATGAAATTTCACTATGGCTAAATTATTTATAAGTGGGTAGCACAGTAGAACCTTGTTGATACGTACCCGTTGCATACGTTTCCCCGGCGCCAACGTTCGCAAATGAGAACACAAGGAATGACCCTAGAGTTATGCTCAATTTTTACCAGTTCATACATTTATACGTTCATACGTGCAGTTCCATACGTTCCCGGAAAAACAAGATTTTTCGGCACCAACATTTAATACAACGCCAAACTGTGATTGTATGATACATTTTCCGGCCACTAGAGCCCGTGTAAACAAGAAAATGCGCGAGGCGCACGCGATCGGGAACAGTATATAGCTGCCCGCCGCGGGAGCTTCGCCACAATACTCGGCCGCTCGTCTCACATGAAAAATGCCGGCGCGCGCTCAGTTTCTTATTCCAGTACCAGCAAATCTGTTTTACAGCGCGTGGTGTGTAGTGCCATTGACAGCGTACTGCACGCTTTCAGTAAACGATAATCTAAACACGCCGCTGTTGCCCGCGGCAGGCGGTGCGATGTGGGCACACCGTTTCGCTTCGGCGGCATCCAGCGTCACCCACCAGCTCGATCTCGGTTCGGTTTCCCGTCGCCCTCTTAAAACACAACACAATAAAAAAACAACAAAATGCTTCTCGGGCCGCCGAACCACCACCAACTCGACGTACATCGGCGTCTCGTGCGGCAACAATCCGTGCGATGCTTCGCATTAAGTAGATGTCAACAATAGTTGAGTGTCAAATTTTTTTAGTTACTTTGGGTCGTACGTTTTCCCGGATAGTACGTTTTTTTTTTTCGTGTTTTTTTTTTTCTTTTTCAAATACGTGTGAACGAGGTTCTACTGTATGTAACTATTGAAGCAATCCTGGCAAAGCTGCAGGGCTGGTAATTGCCTAGTGTTCTTATAAGGAGCTTTTAAATAGCACCTGAGTAGACCAGGTGTGCACCTGGTGGCGAGCACATGTGACGCAAGTCCTAGCACATCACCTTTGAGATTTTTCAGCACGCCGTGGCCAGCCACCTTATCTTGAAGTGACTTTTCCCCTGACATTTTTGCAGTCGAGATTTCGAGATATCCGGAGTATGGCACAAAATCATTTCGAGATAGGAGGTGAAAAATACAAGGAGTTGACACCGAGCTAGGAAAAAAATTTCGGCTTAGCCGACATTTCCGAGACATCAGAGCTCGAGTTAACGAGGGTTTACTGCACTACACCTCTAGGTGGCCACTTCAATACTCACTAAATGACGATGTGTGGAGGGCGAAACCTTTTTGAGTAGTGCAAACAATATTTCTCCATCCAGCTGGACGGCATCCTGCAATGATCAAAGAAAAATGACGTGGTAACTTCATAGTTGTATTAAACGAGAAGCATTACAGTTTCAGCCCACACAACACCAGCAAGACAAAGCACTGCTCAATGTCATTGCCAATAACTTCACAACAGCGTATCAGCTTTCACGTGACAAAAGTTTAATAAAGAAGCCGCTGAGAAATAAAGTAATCTTTCAAGTCAAGCTGCAGGAGAAGAGCAGCAAACAGCCAAATTTCCTGCCATGGATATTGCAACAATGCCTAACTAAGCGGCACATCACAATGTGAGCGAGAAATGAGACAGAAAAAGATAATCTGGGTAGCTAATATTCTAACTGGAATTAAGAGATAAAAGTAGAATTAGAAAGGTCATGTAATGTGTAGGACAGGTGACCAGTGATTAATCAGAGTAGTAGAATGGGCGCCAAGGTATGAGAACCACTGTTGGGTTCTCAAAAAATCAGATGGGGTGACGAGCTTAGGAAATATAAACTCTTAACTCCCAAATTCTTTCGAAAAGATATCTGCAAATCTACCAATTGTTCTGTTTGTTCCAGGACATACTGTGGCACCATTTACCACCAGCGTACGAGTGACGTGTAAAGCTAGATCCTGTGCGAAGTGCTTGCTATGCGTCGGCACAGTGCACTATGTTTCGCATTGTACCAGCAAGCAATTTTGGCCATTTGTAGCTATTATTTTTAAGTGAGAGTGATTGGTTTGGGGGTTTGACTGTTTGGTATGCCATATGAGAAAATCCGGCATATTTTTGCACCATTTCATCAAACTTTGCTGCATGTGCTGCCTTGCATAACAACTAGTTTACGGATAGCTACGGATAGTTTATGGATAAGTGTGATAGCTTCTACGGAGCCTGAGTGATCGCTAAACGTTGTGAATAACTTTTAAAGCAAGCATTTACACCTAAGCACAAAATCAGCAGACTTGGCCTCCAACAGCGAAGCATTTAGATACAAGAAAAGAGCCACTTAACTGTTAGGTGCAGCCAAGCAGTGCTTAAAGTCAGGAGGACTCACCGTCTCCCCCCTCCCCTCGGCAGGTAAACTGTAGCACTGCAGCACCCATTCGACAAGCAATGGAGGTGACTTTATTACCAGCAATGCCTTATGCGGGCAATTCCAACTCCAATTTTTCGATTAATTATTTAATTGTGATTCATCAGTTGATGTCATACGATCGAAAACAAGAAAGCAGGTATCGCCGTACTGCTGCTCGTGCTCGTACTGCTGCATGCATTTCTCCGAGGCACTGCACATGACGGTCCCCAACCTTGTTCGATTAAGATTCTTGACACAGCATACTGTTTAATGAGCCACCTGAACGTGAAGCTACCTGCTCGTAAATTAGTCAAGATTGAGGTTGGTTTCTTTAGGCTACCAGTGAATTTTCAGCCATTTAGCTGTGCTCTATGAATGCTATTTTATACCAAAGTGCAGGAATCTTTGTCCACTTATGTAGGTAAGTAGGTGCGAAGCCATAAAATATGTTGTTGTAGTATGTGAGGTTGTCAATGAAGCAAGGCAAATAATGTCCTGTGTTGCAGCTAGACTTGTTTGCTTTGAGTTCAGATACCTTTAACGCTTTACATCACGATTTATTCCTGAAAGACATGTTTTCAAAATGCCAATTATATCCAAGTGCTTGATCTTTAGTACTTGAAGAACTTTACTACTTTTTGAATTTAAAATAAAATGATCCGAAAGACAGTGGTATAAGCGGTCCCCAAATCATTATTTTTGCTTGTCGTGTGAATTATGTAGGATGCTCCAGATAACACTAGCTAAGCTGCTGAATGTTGGCAACCGAACACCGTAGGCCGTATAGTCAGACCTTGCACCGTGTTTTTAATTTTTGGCCTGTATCACTGTCGGATCATTGAATTCAATGCTTCACTGCTGTGCGTGTGCGTTTGTGTGTGTGTGTGTGTACACACAACACAACACAATTAAACATAAAATAGTTCAAGAAACGTTGGTCAGGTCTATGTAGAGCACCAAGTTTTGCAAGCCTGAGAGATGACTGTCTTATTAATTTCTCGCTGACACATAGCAGACAGCGGCGTGTAAACGTGTGCTGTCCATTTTTCACAGCACTGATAGACACAGAGGATGGACCTAAATGTATATTCTGTTTTTAGTACAGGCAACATCAAGAAAAGAAATTAAATTTTGGTAAAATATTATTGAATTGTGCCACAGAAAACGACTAATTTTATGCAGTGCTGGCACCACAATGCCGCAACCATTGCTTATGAGATTTGTCGTTAGGGAAAAAAAACAAGGAGGCTATACCAATGGTCTTTCTTTTTTTTTTTTGCAATGGAAAACATCTACAACATCTATAGCCTGTGCATGACAAACGGAATTCTTACATATGATGCCATAACTACAGATCTATTGCATAATGAAATGTAGGGCAGGTCTAATTAGTGCAGCACAGCTTTTTCATCCAAGATGCACTGGCACTAACCAAAATAAATGCCCGTTTTGGGATGCGCAGATCATAGGAGCTCCGATGCAAGCCCCTTGATATGAGCACTAAAATATAGTGTTCCAAGCATTCCAAAGCAACTTTTTCATTGGCAATACAGGAGGCAGTGACTGTTGATTGCAAAGGACAACGTTTCCGGATAAAAAATGATATACGAACTCTTAAACCGCATAATAGGCTGCTCAGTGCAAGCCGGGCGAGCACTGCCGAGACTGCTGAGATAGAGCAGCGTGAAGTGACCAAACTTTTGATGCAAAAACAATGGCAGCACCTGTTTACAGTAATGGCGCTCACACCTAATATCCATATTTTAAAGATACATTACATGTGTTATTTATCTCTTATATTCAACCAATATTAATGGAAGACGTTTAATGAAGGACACCTTCACTCAGCGCACATGTAAGGTTCAAGCATAATTATCTGAACATATGATAATAAAAGGAACTGAAAAAATGCACGACATGAACATAACTGAAAAGTATGGCTTGTCTTTGGCAACGTCGGTACAAACAGCCGGGGCGAGTACAGGACGAAGTTAGTTGAGACCACTGAGAGAGGCCTCTATTCTGCTGTAATTATGATTGTCAAGGTCTAGACACTCGGCATAAAGTTCTCCGATACAGTTCCAACTACTATAGACTGCTAACTGGGTAACCATGGTGAAACTATGACACGCAGTAGGCTTGCTCACCAGTCCAGGGCTGTAGTACCCTCGCAGGTATTTGTCACAGATGGCCACAAGACACCAGAAGGCGTGCTCCGCCGGCATGTGCATGAGCAGGACGGCTGCGATAGGTGCTTGGCCCTGGCAGTAGCCTACTGCAGGGTTCAGCACCGAGTAGGCCTTCAGTATTCGGAAGAGGTCTTCCTGCCTGCCGAAAACAGGTGTAGTAGGAAGACAGAATGTAACCAAACCTTTGACGAAACAATAAACTTATCACCGGGCAAACGCAGTACTTTGAGCAACCTACCCATGGCCATGGTCCTTCACAAACATTTCGTGCTGCGGAAATTGTCGATGCAGGTCCTTACGGATGTCATCCACCCATCGTGGGTCACCTGGGTGTTTGTCCAGCTCCTAGAGAAGCAGACACAAACAAAATAGCATAACATACTTTAGCTTCATTTTTTTTGGCTCCCCGTCAGCAGAAACACAGCAGGTAGTACAGTATTTCATAATGGACACGCAAATGAAGCTCTGTAATAAGTTTCAGTTTGTGCAAAAGAATGTAGCAATAAGGAACAAACAAGTTCACAATAGCAACACAATAGCAGCACCTGTCTAATACCAGCAACTCTAACTCTTAATGAATAAGTAAAAAAAAAACATTTTTTTTTTTAAATGTAGGTATAATCAACAGCCCTAATCTTGCAGGGGAAAATCACTGTCTTGCTGTGAAGAAAGCAAATCCAGATCTGTCATGTTAAGCCTTAACTCTAAGTAGTAGTGCTTTGTATTTTCCAGCATCAACAATCTCAACCGTGTTGTTGCACATGCCTAGGTAAATTATTCCCTTTTGCCAGAGGTCATAGGTAACCCATTCACTGGAACGAGGCATCATAATCTTTGCCGCTTTCTACGCTGCATGGCATGCAGATCCACACTTTCTCTGTGCCTGAACAT
Organism: Dermacentor albipictus; assembly: GCF_038994185.2. NCBI lineage: Eukaryota > Metazoa > Arthropoda > Arachnida > Ixodida > Ixodidae > Dermacentor > Dermacentor albipictus. Next base: position 165,445,760 of record NC_091822.1, read on the forward strand.
TGCCCAACTGCACCTGGAGTGTTGGACTTAGCTCAACCAACTGGAGTGTTGGTTGAAGCATATGGGTGAAAGCGTGGACAGATGCTATGTATGCCTCCTCCAAATTGTTGCGGCAACAAATGCGCAAACCTGTCTATCTAGCATATTAGCGGAAGGTTAAAGTGCACTAGTGGTGACAGCGACCCTATTGCAAAGGCTGCTGGCCAAGCACACAGCGCATTACAGGTAATGCAGGACGTGTAAGGTCAGTGCAAGGTATAACATGTTCTATGTTAACGTTTGCAGCTGACATTAGCGAACAAACACTTAGCCGTAATGACCACACGAGTTCAGTGTACCATAGAGTGTCAAACTTTTCCCGTCGTAATGCTGCAATGTAGCATTCGCATGTTGGTACACCAGGCTATTACAGTTCCCTTACACGATTCCAAATGGTTAAGCTCCTAATGTACTATATGTATTTCCTGTAATCGTTCCTAAATGGGTAAATTACACAGACAGAAATGAACGAAGCCTCAGGATGTGAAAGACGTTAGCGGCCAATAAAAAGTTCTGCGGCAGAGTCCATGGCTTCTCTGCTGACACAGTTGAAAAGAGAAGCGCACAGTAACACGTTCTTCCTGCAAGCATAGACACAACGTGGACATATTGCACTTTGCAGCAATTAGTCATTTCCAACCTATTTACCGTAAACTTCCCAGGATAGCTCTCCATCAGGAACCGGCCTCCACATAGGTTCTGCCAGGCAACGGAGCGCATTGATGATGGGATGCCTTTGCGACATCTATCTCTCACCTGAAATTCACGGTCACACAAGTAAACATGAGAAGACTTTATTTAGTACTTCAATGCAAAAGCACAAAGCCAAGCAAACAAAAGTGTTCACAGACTTAGGTATTATCTACGTTAGCAGGAAAGCTTGTGCATTGACCCTTTGAGGGTAGAACTTTTCCCGCAAAACTGTGTCCCTGTGGTCATCGTTTCTTTTTATTGCTGTTTCCAGTGATAGGAAATTACTGAAACCTCATGATACAACAAAAATTTATTGCGAGCGATATTTTCTCTGAAAAACGCTGTACTCACACAACAGCGCACACACAGATATGCTATACACTAAGAGATTGAGAAAAATATCTAGCAAAATTTATGGGTACCAATTTGTTGTCCCAAAGACAAGTTTCATCCTAAGAAGAAACGCGTCAGAAGCAATTCATAAGAATAAATGCTTGAGCAGTCGCCGTGAGAAGATGCACCACAGGCGGCCGTATCAAAATCCTGACTTCGTGTGCCCCAGTGCAAAGGAACACAGGAACCCCAACTGAATGTTAAACCACAATTGCAAGAAAAAAAAAAAGCTGATTAGTATCTCTGGCAGCGCTGAACTACTGAAAAAGCAATAGTGGCGGCTGCACAAAACGATAGCCTCTCCTCCACACAGGCTTTCCTGGTAGCAGACAATGCGCATGACCAAGTGATCCGAGAGGTAAACAAGTCGAATTGTGCCCGCCGGTGAGCAGAAACACAACTTCAAATGACTTTGGGAGACTTCATAGAGGTGGCAGCACCTTCCAACAACCAGCGGTGCCACATATGTGTGAAATATCAAACACAAGACTGGCACTGCATATGTACGTCAAAAACCATGTGGGACAGATCAGCACTGCCGCACGTGTACAGCAAGAACCCTCAAAGGGTTAAAATTAATACGAACTTGCCTGTTTTGGTTCAGTGCTCATTTCTGGTGTAATGGTGCCACAGAAATAGCGAAAGATGGAATGTGACAACACAGCGAACATTAACATCAGCAGCTGCGTTAACTGTGTCTAGCTTTCTGCGCCTCACGGCAGAAACCAAACCGTACTAACTGGCCGAGTGTTCCGTACTATTGGTTTGGTGCAGTCTTCAGCTAACAAAGGAGGCAAATTATAAAATGTTTGTGTATCATCACTACAAATGTAAAATTCATGCATAAAAAATATGATCTGGACTTGTCTGTCTTCATTTAATTCGGTTTCACTAGTACCATGAATCAGCGTTCATGTACACTGTTACATGAATGGCTGTTCTCAAAAGTGTCCGTGTATTCTAAAAGGTGTACCTATTGAAGAGAAGACATGAAGACATGTATGCATGCACGCACATGTGTGCACACACACACACACACGTTAAATCCAATCTAACAGGAGTACCATTGGCACGATGGACAAGTTACCCAACATCCTCTCAATTTCAGAAGCTCATCAATAAGCGTTTCAGTGTCGTTTAAGGAGCATTTACTTTCAGTAGTAATTACACTTGAATGAACAGCCAAGGTCACCATGGTAGCTCACAAACATCTGAACATGAGCAAGTGGCAAGTGCCTCACCTTCTTAAAATGCTTGGTCATGTAACGTTCCCAATTCTCCAGCATGTCTCTCCACTTCAGCTCGCGCTTCCACTGGACTTCGACGGGTACACGACGTGACCTGCACAATATATGGGCAACATCATGTGAGGGGCACCGGAGAAACTCCAAGCAAGCCAACTTCCCTTCCCACAGAAACCATGGTCCAGCAAAATGATTCAGTAAAAATACTGCTGTACATACAAAACGTAAATTTGTAAATTGCATCTTTTCATTTTCCCAGCCTTTTATCACTGTATTATGCGCAACAAAACCCCAAACGAACATGATACATGGTACTTCAGCCATTATTTATGGATTTCTAAGCTGACCCTAAAATGAACAAGAGTTATTTTTACTTTCATTCAAACACGTGAAGGCTCTGTCAATGCTAGTTTCCCTGTTACATTGTTCTCAAATAGCAGTTTGTGAGAGTCATACTTGCACGTCTCTATGACAGTAGCCTCCAAATTACTGCAAGTGTGTTGAATGCTTCTGGTAGATTCTGCCTGCGTACAGGCTTTAAGCATTGATGTTTAGGGTTGTAAATCACAACCTAATGTATGTACAGGACACTATGCTAGTGCAAAGCTTTCGCTCCTTGGTGAATCAAGGTAGTGATGATAAATAATAAGGTGATAATCAGTGAAATGAAATTCGTTTTATTTGGTAATACCTTACAGGCCTCAAGAAAGGTCATGGGAAACGGAAGCAAATCGGTGAAATTCAAAACGCAATGAAAAGTAATAATAATATATGGGGTTTTACGTGCCAAAACCACTTTCTGATTATGAGGCACGCCGTAGTGGGGGACTCCGGAAATTTTGACCACCTGGGGTTCTTTAACGTGCACCTAAATCTAAGTACACGGGTGTTTTCGCATTTCGCCCCCATCGAAATGCGGCCGCCGTGGCCGGGATTCGATCCCGCGACCTCGTGCTCAGCAGCCTAACACCATAGCCACTGAGCAACCGCGGCGGGTAAACGCAATGAAAAGTGCAACACAAAACAAGCAAAGAAAATGTAATGACGCATTTGACGAAAATGGCAAAGTCAGAGACAAATCAATACTTTTGCAGTACAAAATAAAGTGGTGATCCATTGTGCCCAAACATTGCATGATTGGAACTTCAATGAAAGCTGTGTGTGCGTGCGTGTGTGTGTTGCAATTTCTGATAACATGACAGTGAACATTTTAAGAAATTAGGAGGGAATACACTTCATTGAGACAATTTAGTTGCTTGCTACGTGTGACCACCCGACAGAGCGTTGCAATGCATGCACCGATCCAGGGAAAATCGGTGAACGGCATGTCGGTTAGAGGGTCAAACCAGCACCCAGCACCGTGAGAAAAAATAATAACAAACAGCTACGTAAGGGGAAAACTGGCTAGGAGGCAACCCTATGTAGCTCACACACAAAAAAAGAAAAAAGAAACAACTAAACAAACAAGAAGAGGAAATAGAAGATGTCTGAGGTCTCGTGTCACTCACAAACAAACAAAAAATGTGCGACAAACAAGATGCCAAGTCAGTTTTCTTTTAGAAAAGCGAGAAGGACGCAAAGAGCCTGGTTGCATAGGGACGCACAAGCACACAGATAGTGAGAGAAGAAAGCACTCACAGATTGGGCTGAGTGTACTGCGATCCACCCAGGAAGCCGTACTTGTCAGGGACAGCCTCGGAGGGGGCCTCGGAGCTGAGTGAGCCGTTGCGCGGCCGGCAGCCCACCAGGCTCGTGGCTGTGCTGTCCATGGTGATGTCGCTGCCTGCATCCTCATCCTCCTCTCCTCCCCAGCCACCCCATCGGGTTCCCTCCTCCTCGCCCAAGGGTCCACTGCTGGCCATGAAGTGTCACCACCAATCAGCTCAGCCCTGTACACCTGCTGCCCCTGGGGTGATGTGCCATCTGCAAGAAGCCAGTAGAGTTCCTGCTGGTGTCATACAACAACTTCATGCTTGCAATTTCGTATGCCGATAAATCATGCCATCCCCTCCACCCCCCCACCCCCCCCAATAAATGTGGAAACAGCTCCCAAAAGGCATAGGGGCTTGAACTAGAAAGTGTCACCAAAGTCGATCAAGCCCTTCCTTGGAATAGTTCAGCAATGTTAAAGCATCATGAACGTAATCTAATGTGCAAAGTAATTTACATAAACAAAGGGTGCCCAAAGGGGTTTTGTGTAAAAGTGTCGGCTGAAATACAAGCATTGAAAACACTCTACAAGTTCTTGAAAAACATTTACAGCAAGCAGCATGCCTTAATTTCTTGACTCTCTCAGTGGTGTTTGTCTCATATTTCCTTAGTGCACCATGGTTGGCATTCGGGTGAGTTGGCGAGCAGTGGAAAGAACGGTTGCAGACAAGAAAGGCTTGTGTCACCTCTTCTTGTCCATGTCTGTTTCTTACGGTGCTACATGACTGTAATCCAATTCACACTACAAATACTTACAACAAAAATTTGACTGTAGAGAAAGCACTTATTATAAAGCAAGGTGCCAAAAATGTCCCTGCAATAAACACTTGTGGTGTTTTCTTTCTTCGTCACTGAAATATCTTTATCTCCTTTCAGCAGATAGGCTTTCTATGTGATTGTAGTTTTCATTGGCAATTGTCCGCAAATGTGAATAGTAAAACGAGCCACCTATGATGTTGGGCGTGTTAGTCTAGCGACATGGTGTTGCTTGCTTATCCGAGAAAGTGTGCAATAAAAGCTTTGGAGCTTCTTCGCAGCCCTGAAATATACTCATTCTTTTTGACACTGATAAAAACAGCATTGGTGAAATCCGAATACATTTGAGAAGACTGAATGATTCATTTGACATGGTCTCCAAAGACTGAGTTGTATTTATTCCTAGCTGCCAGTACCAACGTTAACAGCAACGTTTCAACACAATCAAGCAACAGTACATTTTCTCACTTTTTTTTGTAAGCTCATTCTACTTAACCACAGAATCCTCTTCCTCAACAACCCAGCTTCAAGACATCTTTAATATCACCACATGGCCAAACTGTTTCAAACATTCCCCTTTTACCTTGGCAGCGATGTACACAACCGTGGCAATTTGGCAGGAGTAATCATTCTGAAATTGCTATCCCACACAGACTTCAGCCTCCCCTTTATAGCCAGCTTGTTCTTTTTTTTTGTGCTTCTTTAACAGAACTGTCTTGGCTACACAAGGCATTGCTGATCATACAACTGTCACATACACTTGTTCGTTCGACTTAATGAACTGGTATATACTGCAGTTGCAGAGAATCCCCTGAAGTACCCTTCAAAATCTACCATCCTTCCTGAATCCTGGCTACCCAGTTTCCTAGCTTTCTAATTCTGCAGGTGCTTCAGCTTTCTTTTTTTTTCTTGCAAGCTGTCAGTATTTTCACACTGTTAGCATTTAGTTCAACTTTTGTCATGTTTTGGTGCCTATGGTTGCTCTTTTCTCTCCGAAATGATCCTTATCCCGATTCACAGACAGGTGGTCTTTGCATGCGTGTGTGAGACAGAGGTAAGGAAGGAGAGTAAAAAAAGTGTTGCCGGTTAAGTGCCTCTCTCTCCATGTTACTTTTATCCACTGCTGAACCAGCTTAGGCCTCAGTACTATTGTGTGATGAAGCCTTGATATGTGCAATATCAATATGTAATATGAACCAAAAACACAAGCAATATGAATTCATAATGAATTCATATTGCCTTCACATATGCCACTCATTATGTTGCAAACCACATGGTATCTTAGCTAATGCAGGCATTGAAACCTATTTTCTTTATATGTTACCCTTAGCACTTCAACACTGCATCCGCTATTTTCATTTGGTATTGCGTCTAAAGAAAGTTATCTGCATAAAGGTAATTTCATAGGGTTTCCCTCAAACCATCATCGTGAAAAATAAGAAACGGTTTAGAGAAGAACCACCATATTGAAAATCACAATGCCTTTGTTTTTGCCAAGTCCAATAGGAAACCTTCATACATGCTTCTCTGTATGTTTCCTTTATCAGCAGTGTATCCTTATCTGGAGAGCTCTTTCCTATAAGGTTTTCTCCAACATAGCAAACCACTTTTGGAAGGCAGTGGGAACGAATAAAAATGGAAAATCAACTTGAAAATACAACATAGATGTGCTAGCTAATGCCACAAGGTGAAAAGGTATGCCAAGAAAATTTAATTTGTATAGAAATAGCAACGTGGCCAAGAGGTGACGAGCACACTACATGCCATTGTTACAATGTTTGCTATCCTCTAGCCTTCACGTGGCAATTGTGATGTCAGCGTCACTGATAACCTTGACTCGCATGCTTTCGTTGCTCTCTTGTACGGCAATCAGGATGAGCAGTAGCTGTGAGTTAACTTTATTGTCTATGTTGTTCATTTCTTCTTGCCTCTCACACCCAAAAGCACAGTGTACACATGTGTGTACCTTTTCAAATTCTTTTCCTGCCACACAGAATATGTCAATAGCTGTACTAACGAAGCACTGCATAGAAATTTAACTGTCACGCTGCCTGTAACAATAATTTACCACCTCTCAGCTCCCAGGATTTCGCCAACCTTGACCACTGCAGAGGTGGGCACTACAGCCAACTCTTCTGAAAACTGATAAAGCTAATCTCTGAGGGCCAAGTTGCGTCATGCAAGCTTTCAGACCATAGAAAAAGATGCGCAGTTAACATATTCTCACAAAGCTGAAATCGCACATGTCGAAGTGAAGATACGCATAAATAGCCGACAACAAAACTTAACTGAGGGTACAGTTAAAGAATGGGCAGAAATAACAGAAAGTAAACAGAATAGTTTACATAACGATCAAGTGTATTATCAGTGTGGCATCACTAATTGACTCAGTTTGACGCCATACTGCAGGACAGCAGTTCATAACACTTGAGTCAAATACATGATCTGATCAGAGTGGCGTCATGGCACCGCCTCGAGCAGCTCTGTCGGCCCGCCAACAGTAATTGATATAAAAAGCAATATAATGAAGGCACTGTCCCATAATCAGATTTGATCAGTCATGATGCAATTAGCCTGATACGTATCAAGACATAAGTTTGATGCACGTCTTTTAGAAGCTAATAAACTAAGCACATACTAAAACAGCATGCAAACTATAATGCATAGTCACAACTGCATGCGATGCAGCAATGGCGATGACCCAGTAGCCCAAGAAAACATTGAGAAGTACAGCAACAAGTGAACAGAGCTGCACTGCAGATAAGAAAGTAAGTGAGCAAACCAATCAAACGCTAGCAGCCTGGTGCTCTGACCTAAACTGTGACAAACCTTGACCTATTGACGCAAGCTGAAATTACACTGTTTTGTCACCAACCCTACAACTACACTGTGTAGCTGATTCTTGATAATGTGTTCGTAGCCTTGGTAGCTTCAGTGTTCTGTGTCTGTTTTATGTCCATTAAGCAGTTACATTATGTATACAGTCGTTACAGTTTCATGCTGCCCCTTGTATGCTAAATGACTATCAGCATCCATCTGTTTTGTGCAGCACATTCATAAGAATGAGGTAATTATTTACTGCATTCAAGGAAAAAAAAAGAAACAGCATTGCTAAGGGTATGCAGCAAGCCCAGCCCTTGACACTAGTTGCATGCAAGCCACAGAACGAATAAGGAAAACAATTATTGCACCGTACAAGCAGAACAAGAAAGTATGGGCAGCTTTCTACAGCAATAACTACACTAAATGCTTCATAGACTATCTGCACAAACATGCTGTGCTTCCATTTCCTAACTTACAAAAAGCAGCATAATTAATTCTGAGCAGTTTCTTCGATATATTAAACAACCTGAAGCTATTTCATGTGCATGTCAGACAAGTATGCATCTGGTCATCAAAAAGAGCAGGAACCTTAAAAAAGAAGAGGGGGGGCGGGGGAGGCGCGAACTTGCATGTGCTGGTTGACCAGGCTGACATTTATAAATTAAAAAAAAAAAAAACATTGGGGAGTCTAGGTGGCTATTTAAGAAAAATGTGTGTATGGTATTCAGACTGGAGGGGCAGTCCAGGCATGTGCTTATAATAGCTGCAACTATTTGGGCCTGACACTTCCCGCACACCTCTAACTGAGCACAGCTGCTAAAGGCATTTGTGAGAGTTGCCCTGCTACTTTCGCTATATGCAGTTGCATAAAATAAACACACACAAAAAAGACACTCAACATAACAATAGCATATATGTACGCCCTGTCTAGTGAACAGAAATATCGCCTAACGACAGTCACCTGTTGAATGCTCTAATGTCGCAGTACCGTATTTCGTATTTCAAAAAGATTACGTAAAACTCTCGGTAGGAGTTCTATATCTTCCCAAGTACACCTCGAATACGACGTACCTGGTGATGGCTTACGTTTCTACCTGTGGCGCTTTATCAACCGCGATGACCGTTATCCGTTCTTCCGAGCAATCATTGTGCAAAATGGCAATTCCTTTCGCGTGGCGGGCAGGTTTCGCATAACTGATGCAACGGCGAAGCGGATTTTCGCCGTGGACTAACTAGAGCGGAACGTTATGAGGGAAAGTGTACCGTCCGCCCGTGCAGAGCAAACAATATCGAGCGCGAGGTTGCCATAAGGTGCTGCAAGTGGTAAACAATGAAAAACCAGACTGACGTCATTATTTACCGCTTCCTCTAAACGCACGTTAGTCAGGTTCAACACATGCCACCGCGCGTTTGCGCGAGGAGGATCGACAGCGCCGCGCTCCTTATTTTGCTTTTGACATCGAAAACTGTCGACAGGCCGACACAGGTGCTTGAAGCGGCGCCGTGACGCCTCCCCGATCAGATCGGATGTCCAGCCCAGGTGTCACGAACTGCCGTCCTGCCGGGCGGCGTCGGATTGAGTCAACTAGCGACATAGTTGTGTAGCAAACAACACTCGAACTGCTTGACCAACTTCGGCAAAAGGAAGTCGGCATGTTTAACATTTCGAGCGCGCTGTCGAGCAGATGTTTACACGACCGACGATTTATTCAAGCATCCGCGCACTGCTGATGTCACTGAACTTGATCAGAGCAATCTTAATCAGAAGTCAATGATGGCCCCAAAAAACGTGTCCGGAAGCTAGGTTCACAGTTCCTTTCCTACTACACCCTGTACTGCGAACTAACGGTGTTTGTTGTTGAGGGACGGCGCTCGGGAGCGGAACACAGATTTTAAGAAGATACTTACATAGTTGGGTAGCCGCTTCTTCTACAAAAGCATATGCCGAGACCTGAAGTCACTAATTTAGCAAAACTAACTTCCGTGAACTACTCCGGACGGACAAATAAGCACGGATGATCCACTTAAGCAGAAAACAAAAAACGACAACAAACCGAAACAGGGCGATGCACTGGCGATTGAGATGTGCATGATTACAAGAGCCTGCAGTGAATCGTGGCACAAAAAAGAAATCGCCATAAAAGTGCTTTAAAATACTTCACTATTATTTTTTTAACTTTTAAACATCGGTTATTATGTACTGTGTTTTTTTGTACTTAAACACTCGTGAATTTAAACGAACAGTTAAACTGGCGCCAAGTTCAAAACTTCACCTTTGGCACCATTCCCATGCCTATGGTGTACTAGAATAATTCTAGTACACTATACCCATGCCATACCTTTGGCATTGGTGAGGCGTAAAAAGCAAAGCTGTTGAGTAGTCAGCTGATGAGCGCAAAGAAACAAGTGTGATTACTTTACTGTTAGATGCGCGATGACCCTGCCTTTTTCGGGAACTTCTGACTTAGCTGCACGAACTTGGCGAGCTGGCAGTTTCGAGAATTTTAGCTATGTATTATTACCAGTCAGAGCTTCAGGTTAGGCGTTGCGACACAGGACCTCCTAGCCATTGCGTAGCCAGAATATTTGGGTGCGATCTTGTACGTGTTCCAAAATAGCACGGAGGCGGTTCGTTCTTTACGTCACGAAATAGGCGGTATGTTCCGTTCCGTTCGTCCGATAGCAGACGACACGGAATGATTGACAGCAGATATCACGTCACAGTTGACATCGTGGCGTTCGGCGCGGTTCAAATTGACGAACCGTATTTGGCTCGCTGGAACGAACCGCCTCCGTTGTATTTTGGAACGCGTACAAGATCGCACCCTTTATTTCGAAACAGGGGTGGGGGGTGTGCACCCTTTGACCAGGGACGGAGTTTGGGGAGAAAGTGGGGGGGGGGGGGGTGCGCCGGGTGCTTGGCGGGTCACGTGCCCGGTATGTATACACCCCCGACTACGCGACTGCCCATGGAAAAAAGTATGCCACTGCTCAGGGCTTAAAAGTCACTCTTCAGAACATTTCTCTAGTTACACACACACACATCAGCGAAGCGTTGAATCACAGGATCGAGCAGTGAAGCAGGTCAAGACAAAGAACAGGAGGAGGCAGGAAAAATACCAAGATTTGACTGACGTTTCGGCGAGGGCTGGGAACCTCGTTCAAAACGGGAGCATTCCGCAATGAAACTGCCTTACGTAAAGGGCAATCAGTGAGAATTTTTCTGAAGACTAAACATGAAGTCGAGAGTGATAGTATCAAAACAGTTCACCGGCGATTACAATAATCCCTAATGCGAAATTTGAGCGCAGCTCTATGCGTGCTTTCCTTTCGCGATACATTGGCTCACGCGGACAATCTAACTCGCGCGGCACGTTGCAAACGGAGCAAAGTGCGACACGATAAAGTGCCTCACTAAACTGGAGATCGCGAAAGACAACGCGTGGGTGACGCGTGGACGCGATTTATAGCCGCCGCCGCCTGACAGACAGACAGACCTTCCAAAGGACGCGCGCTACTCTGGCGCCATCTCGTAGCCATCGTCGCCACACTGCGCTTTTCTTTTCACGCTTTCACCATACCTTCCTCCTTCGCTGTGTTCGTTCGCTTTAGAGCTGCGCCCTAAGAGAAGGGAACGCATACGCGCTGTCATGACTGTGGAATGGCACTCTCTGCGACATTGGGTTTGGGTCGTCCACTTTTCGTTCACTTTATTGGAGCTGAAAATGCCAACTTCAAGCAGTATAGTGAAGCCAACTTTCTCTAGAATTGCGTGGGTGCATGCAAGTTGCGTGGGTGTTCTGCAAATAATTGTTCCGAGTGCATGCCGGGCATTTTTTAATGCAGCGATTCATACAAGCACTTATGGCATTTTAAAAACGTTTTCTTTTTTTTTAAATATATAACGTGGCAGGTAAGGGGTTAAAGATATGCAAACAAATAAGTCCAGCTGCAAGCAGCAACACGGAACACTATAAGTTGCCTTGCTCCATTGACAACCTCAGGCACTACCAGGCACGTACCCAGGGGGGGGGGAGGGGCCGGGGGCGCCCGGCCCCCCCCCCCCCCCGAAATCAAGTGGCATACCCCCCCACCCACGCCACCACTCCTCACACATTCCTAAAGCGCCGCCAGATCAATGTTGAGACTTCGCAGCTGTTCATTGGTCAGCATTATGCTGCCTTTTTCACTCCTTTTAGATGGCGATAGTTATCGGCATCTCTTGTAATGTGAAGGACAGTTTTCTCGTAGATTCCGCACCCGCGCGATTAACTCGAGATGCGTTCAGTTTTCACCTAGCTATTAAACCGTCACGCGCATAGCTGTTGCTTTTGTTAGTTCAACCTTCTTTTGTTTAGGCTGATCCTGGGACCAGGATCGAGAGGGATGCGGCTGTTACTCAGCTGGTCTGTACTCTCATGGAACGAGTTGCGGCCGGAGAAAACGCCAATTGCGTTTAACTTATCCCTTTGCTTCATTGTTTCCTTGAGTTACGGCTCGCCCCGACACTGGCAGATGCCCTGAACCATATACACGTGATATTGGTGAGATAAGGTGGGAAATAAAATAATGTGAAAGAGCGTCCATCACGAAACCCTGCAATAACCCTTAAACCCATAAGCAAGATGACTGTCGCCCGTTACCTCGTCTGTTTTTCCCTAACTGTATAGCACTTTTTGTGCAAAATTGGCAACTGGAAACAAAAATTGCAAGGAGTTGAGAAATTAAGCGATCTACTAAGGGAGAGAGTCAAGGCAACAACCAAACTGCAAGCAAAAGCGAATAATAAAAAAGTTAACCGTTGTTTATGAGAATATTTATGGATCAACATCTCTTTATTTAAAAAGGAAGTAGAGAAAAGGCCGCCGGAAGTGGAGAACAATTACTTGTTTTGAATGACGCTTCTACAGTTATTGGTCAAACCGCCTCACGTAGCCACTTCTCTGCTGTGCTTATGTGGGTGTTTTTCTAACCTTTCGCAGTGAACGGAGTACGTCTAGAATCACAGAGTCCTGCGCTCTACGCGGTTGTATGGGACTGGCGGCCGCATAGCGTTACGCAATTCGCGGAACTGTCAAAACTGATCAACAAGGCAAAAATAACTGATATTCGAAACTATAGCATGAGAAAGACTGAAGAAGCCGTAAAAAATGAACGCAGCCTGAAATCAGTCAAAAAAAAAAAAAAAACCTGGAATAGGACAAACCATGATGTATGCACTAAAAGATAAGAAGGATAATATCATTAGCAATCTCGATGATATAGTAAAAGCAGCGGAAAAATTCTGAGCTGACCTGTATACAGTACCTAGAGGAGTCACGATAGTTCACTAAGAAACAGCAATGAACAAGATACAGGAACTCTCCTATAACTAGCAATAAGGTCAGAAGGCCCTGCAAGACATGAAACGATGAAGAGCGGCAGGATAAGGTGGAATAACAGTCAATTTAATCAAAGATGGAGGAGACATAATGCTTGGAAAACTGGCGGCTCTTTATACGAAGTGTCTATCGACTGCAAGAGTCCCAGAAAACTGGAAGAATGCAGACATTATACTAATCCACAGAAATGATGACGTTAAAGAATTGAACAATTATGGGACCATTCCCTTGCTCCCAGTACTATATAAAATATTTACCAAAATAATCTCCAATAGAATAAAGTTAACACTGGATTTAGTCAACCAAGGGAACAGGCTGGCTTCAGGAAGAGATACTTTACAATGGATCACATCCATGTCATCAACCAGGTTATCGCAAAATCTGCAGAGTACAATAAGCCTCTCTATGTGGCTTATATAGATTACGAAAAGGCATTTGATTCAGTAGAGATACCAGCAGTCGTAGAGGCACTACGTAATCAAGGAGTACAGAACGCTTACGTAAAAAGCTTGGAAAATATTGCTACATGCGTGAGGTATCCGTTTGTTCGAACGAGGCGCGTAGGCGCCATCACTCCAGTAAAGAGGAGGAAGAACGAACTAGGCTCGCGCTGTGCATCTAACCAGTTAGCGCTGCAACCGTTGTTGTAAATACAATCGGTAAACAGTTTCTTGTCTTACTGACTCGTCTTTCGCGTTCGAATATCTACGAGGTTCTATAGCTACCTTAATTCTACACAAGAAAAGCTGGGAGATACCTATAGAGAAAGGGTTCAGACAGGGACGCACAATTTATCCAAAGCAATTTCCTGCGTGCTTAGAAGAATTCAAGCTATTAAACTGGGAAGGCTTAGGAGTAAAGATCGACGGCAAATATCTGAGCAACCTTCGGTTTGCCGATGACATTGTTCTATTCAACAACAATGCAGACGAGTTACAACAAATGATTGGAGACCTTAACAGAGAGAGTGTAAGAGTGGGGTTGAATATTATTATGCAGAAGATGAAGATAATGATAAATAGCCGGGCAAAGGAACAAGAGATCAGGATGGCCAGTTGGCCACTAGAGACTGTGAAGGAGTACGTTTACCTAGGTCAATTAATCAGAGGAACCCTGATCATGAGAAGGAAATTCACAGAAGAATAAAAATAGGTTGGATCGCATACGGCATACATTTCCAGCTCCTGACTGGAAGCTTACTATTATTATTGAAAAGTAAGGTGTGCAATCAGTGCATTTTGCCAGTGCAATATGTCCAGTGCCAATGCATTTGCCAGTGCATTTCCCAGTGCATTTTGCCAGTGCATATGGGGCGAGAGCAAGTTAAGGACCACGCAAAGAGCGATCGAACGAAGATTGCTAGGCATAACGTTAAGAGAGAAAGAGAGTGGTTTGGATCAGAGATCGAACGGCTATAGACTATATTCTAATTGACATCAAGAGGAAAAAATGTAGCTGGGCAAGTCATGTAATGTGCCGGTTAGATAACCGTTGGATCATTAGGGTTGCAGAATGGGTACCAAGAGAAGGGAAACGCAATGGAGGACGACAAAACACTAGGTGAAGCGATGGAATTAGGAAATTCGCGGGTGCTAGTTGGAATCGGTTGGCGCAGGACAGGGGTAATTGGAGATCGCAGGGAGAGGCCTTCGTCCTGCAGTGGACATAAAACAGGCTGATGACGACGATGATGATGGAGGTGGTGCCCCCCCCCCCCCCGAAAAAAATCCTGGGTACGTGCCTGGGCACTACAACAATATATATTATGATTTTGCACCTACTTACCTACAAAAGTGGATAAAATGCCTGCAACTTTGGTATAACACATTACTTGTAACATAATTTAAAGCTTTGGGGGAAGCATGGGCGGCTGCCCCTTGCCTCTCCCTAAGGCCGCCCCTGTCCAACAGCTAGCTACCCAACTTCCTAGGCACAGTGTCTGTGAACCTAGAGAAACGAATGAGCAAACACCGACAAGCCTGTTCCAGACTTCAACTAAAAAAAAGTTTATTCGAAATGAGTTTTTTTTTTTTTCCGCGTGGAAGGAAGAGGGATGGGGAGACTATGAGAACAGCCAAAGAGTCGCGTGGGGAGGGCAAAAAGTTATCGAGCGGCAACATCAAAGCACACAAACGACAAAAGTGTAGAGATGGAGGGCAGCGGCACAGGCAGCTCGCCCCACCACCATCCCGCCTCAATCATGAACATGGCAGGGGCTGGGGCGGGCGAGCAGCCAGCTCTTCGGCGGTTTGCAGGAGCGCGGCAGCCAAACCAAAGCATGTCATATCACCAATACCACACTGGGCAGCAACTTCAAACAGTGCACGCACGACGTCGATGCCCCTGACAACTGGCGGCAAATTCACATTTGAGCCTACCACCGGCAGACTTTGCGGCAACCGACTGTGCGCGTGCAACTGTCTAGAAGACGGGCGCATGCCCAGCAAAGCAAGCAGGGCTATCCCCCTCAACCTCCACCAGTATCGCGGTCTGGGAAACCGGGGGCGAGCAGCGACCACATGATATCTGTCAAAACATTCGCGCAGCCCCACTCATAACGTAATGACAGTCTGAAAACCTACATCTCTGTGTAAACAAGCATTTGTTAGGGGTGTCACAGCTGCTAATGAGGTAGCAGCAGCAGCAGCAGTAATGTAAATGCTCAAAAAAAGAAGAAAGAACAGCTAGGGCTGCTAAATGGTGAGCTTGGACATGTGCTCGGAACTGCAAGCTTTGGATACATAGGGCTATTATGTCAGCCAGATAAATCATTTGGTACAGATAGGTGCCTGCAGATGTTGCAACATGACAATTTACATCAACATCTTCCATTGCAAGGGAAAGGTAGCTAGCTACTCAAACTACTGCTCTTGTGGTGTCTACATGATGTGATTGCCCTAGCCGCTGTCAGTTGCAAGTGGTGTGTAAGCTAAAATTTTCACTGCGGAAGAAAAAACAAACACGAGACAAAAAAATAGCCAATAATTTTTTTTAAATGGCATAAGGTACTTCCACGCAGTAGCAGAGGCAGCAATTCGGCGTGGTGAATAACATATTTATAGAAAGACAGTTCTGGCCTGACAAGTCTGAGCCTCATTTAAGGTTTTAAGGATCAGGTGATGACTGTGTACCATAGACGTGCAGGTACCCTAACTATCGACGACTGTGAGCGAAAAATCATTCCTCGCCCCATCGAGTTCCCAGACCATGACACTGCAGGGGTAAAACAGGTGGCATAATGCAGGCAAAAACAAAAGGAGGCACTGGTAGATTAGAGAAGTGCAATGGGAACACGATTCCAGGCAGAAGGGCAACAAAATGAAATTCCTGTTCTCGCTTTAACACACTCTGGCATTCTTTTTTTTCTTCTAAAAATGCTCCTCCACTGCTGTGTAAAGAAAGAACGCAAAAATAAAGGGGGAGGGTCGAGACATAACGAGATTCGATCACACACCGACAAGTACCAACGCACCGGGGTCACAGGTTTTTTTGCACGCACCGTTACATTGAAAAAACTGCTTCTCTTGTCGCACATGGTCACGCACAACAAACTCGGCCATCACAACAACAACAAAAAAAACATGGAGCGTTCTCAAAAAAGATATGCAAGTTGGCAGAGAAAGATAGAATGCAATGTCACAGAGAAAGCCGCGCTCAATAAGTTGAGAAGAGAGGCAACCACATTACACAGAGCCTTGAGAGACGGGATTCACACGGTACACAAGTAGCAAGCAAGTAGAAGAACTGGGGCACGGCTAGGCCGCTTGCACGCATCACATAAAAAACCCATCGCCCTCTTTTGAGAATGAGTGACCACGGGAGAAAAAAAAAGAGAGAGAACGCCTCTTTTTTTCATTTTAATCTGCAAAAAACCAAAAAGCGGAAAACGTTCATTCTTCCTTTAGTGTGAACTTCGTTTTCCAGCTTCAATTGGTTGGTTTTTTTTTTTTTCATCACAGTCTTCTTCTTGCTTGGTGGCGGGCCATCCGAAAACACCTGCCTGTTTTTTTTTGTTTCTGACAGTAGCATTGCATATTTCCCACACATACAGACACACACACATACACACACCGTTGGGCCATAGGCGGCAGATGCTGCATTGCTCGATGAAGAGCCGTGTGCTGCAACATGCGCACACTTTCCACTCGTTACATTCAAAGTGTCTTATTTTTCATGCAACCTTCTTGCCACCTATCGTCTGCTACACCAACGTACACTTGGCGCATGACAAAGGTTGCAATATGTTACCTATGCCCCTAACCGACATGCCTAAGGGCACTCTAGTAAAAATACAAGCATCTTTACGAACAACCATATTCTCTCTTTTTTTTTTATCCGGTGGGATTCATTCCACAAGCAAGACGAGCGTTTCAGAAACTCTAAAGGAAAAAGAAGAGTGAGAGAGTAAACTTGGGACTAAATTTGGGTAAAGAATAATTAGAGAGTTTCTGAAATGGCAGACGCAGGCAAGGCGCGACTTCGTTAAGTTGGTTGAGCATTCCTTGGGGGGGGGTTGCACGAGGCATAGGGAGAAACAAGAATGTAAACACGCACACCACATTGCTCTGCGAAATGAAGGCACACATGGTGGGTGTTTTCATGTGCTCGTGTCTCCATCTGTTCAGCATTTCAGTCCAAAGAAAAAGTACATAGGCAGCTTGCTAAAGGACTTCAGCATAGCTGAAAAATGGTGTCGGCATCGCTGTGCATGTTTTAGACACTTGGCTTGGGGGCCTGTCGTATGTTGGGCTGACATTGCATGCCAACTTTGCAGCCGCTGCGTCTGCCATTTCTAAAGCTCCCCATCTAACCAGCAGCAGGTGAAAGAATTGACAGGACTACAGCCACTTCTCTGTGGCATTTTCAAACACTAGACCTGCTGAGAGAAAAAAAGAGTGTCTTTAGCTAAAGCATAGTTTTGATACAAAATTTAGGGAGTTAAGGGCTAGCTCTAGGCGAGGCCGACCTTATCAGTATTAGCTTGCTGATTTACTTCTTTCTTGGCACATTGGTCGATGTCACGCCGGCTTCTGAGCAAGCTGGTGTTATTAAAAAAAAAAAAGCATTGTCATGCTTATGCAGTGCGAGTTACCACTAAAATAGAAAGAAAGGAATAAAGCAAATGAGAAATTGTTGTCCAAGGCAACGAGCTACTACGGATGCACAGTAAAGATTTTTTTTAGCACACTTGTCACACATTCTATCCACTCTCAGCACAACAGGCTCAGACAAGACAAAAATGCATCGGTGTTCACGTTGTCTGCAGACTCGTCCAGTCGGCCACCACAAGTAAATACGAAAACGTAAGAGATCAAAAATGGGCTAGCGACTGCCCAAAGGGGGGAAAAAGAAAGGGTGGTGGTAAAAAAGCAAAAAAAAGAGAACATACAGGAGACTAAGAAGAGGGCGATCCGCGAGGATCGGTCGGAGAATCAACGCATCGTCGCAAGACTAGATTGCAGTCTCTCCTCCTTCGAGACGCACCTTTCTACCACTTTATACCCTGCATAGTTTCATCCAAAAAGATGCCGGGGAAAAAGAAAAAAAAAACTGCTTATGACCACTTGCAATAATTGACTGAGCAGTGTATAAAAAAAAAGGGGGGGGGGTGGTTCCTCTCTATAGAAAAGAGGAGGAGTTGGGAAGGAAGCAGCAGTTTTGCTGGAATGAATCGCGAGCAGCCCCCATTCGTTCTACAGAACACAATCACTGGCGACCAGCTAGGCACGACACCTCGCTGCTTTTAGGGAATACTATCTTGTACATCACTGACTGAAACGCGAGAAAAAAAAAAAAAAGCTCTGCAGGGCTGCTGCGGCTATCACAGAATCTGGCTCGATAGGAACTGCCGAACCAAGAAGAAACAGAGGGCCAACTCTTGTTGCTTTGCTCTTTCTTTTTAACACTTCGAACTTAGGTTAAAAAAAATGTGTCTAATATTACTGCATATCATAAGATGAAAAACAAAAACGAGAAAGCATGTGCCAAAACAAAACATCGAGTTAAAGATACACAAAAAGTCTCCACTATGCAGTAAGGGAGACAGGATCAAAAAGGTGGGCGACAAACTGAGACAATTTTGATTACCAAGTCAAGAGCTCATGTATGATAAAGTATACTGCCAAATAAAAGTTCAGCCATAATTCTATCAAATGCCTCCGGAGAGCCAAACGACTTGAGTATCTATTCATTTCCAAAGGTGATGGTGTCGCATTAAAAAAAAAAATCTCAATGCACCTATTACCACCAGCAACAAGGACTGCATTTCATTATCTGGAAGCAGCACAGAACCTGTTTTAGACTAAGCCAGCAGGCGCAACGGTGCCAATCACAGGGATTCTTTACCCTCCTCGACATGCAAAGCTTCCTCGAGAAAAACCACAAGGTGAAGAATGAACTGAAATTCGAACTCGGTGGCGACTGTGCACATTATTACTCTGCAGACCACAACGATGACAACTTCTACAAGAACTACTACTGACAGTACACTTTTTCATTTTTTGTTTCATTTTCCTTCTTTGAGAAGACCACCGGGCCGGACAGACGGGCAACATGCGCTGCTAACGCAGCAGTCCCCTACACACACATTTCTTGACGGACGACACACCTTCATAAAGAGAGAAGACAATCACGGTGAGAAGAATTTTAAAGAAAAAAGCGAGAGTGGGAAGGGAAACCAAAGGAGGAAGCCTAGTCTTACTAGGACATCCACCCAACAACCATGTCAACATAAAAAAAAAAAGGCAGCTGTAATTAGGGGAAAAAAGAAACCACATGTATATATATGAAAGACAGTGAACAAACACTCTTGACACAATGCTTCGTCGTAGCGCGAACTCGCAGTTCACATACATAATCTTGTAGCCCCCTCTTCTTCCTTTTCGTCTTCTCCTTCCACCTCCATGTTTCCCCCGCCCCATATCCGTTTTGCACAATCGCCGGACCGCCGTGTCCCACGTACGTATACAAAGAATCCAGTGCCCTTCTCCCGTGGGGAAGGAGGGCAGCACGTCACCGGCACGAGAGTTCCAGCTCGCGATGACCCCAAATGGTGGCCAACAAGTCCTACATGCCACTATTGCGGCACTCACTTAACACCACTGTCCACTCTTGTTGCTTTTGTCAACGTCGTCTGCAAGGCGATATCTTCCGTCGTACGGAGCAGCAGTGCAGCCCGCAGGAACCGCATTTGACAAAAACATTGCTGTGTGTGTTGCCCTCTTCACTGGCAAGTGCACACCTATGCACACACCACTGCTTTGATGCATGCATATGATCACGGGCCGCCCGGCACACACATGGGCGGGTATTGCATTTCACTGACTCGCGAGCCCTATCCTGCAATGTGGACACATAAGCTCTTTTTTTTTTTTAATCTTGTGCCTCTCCTTTTCCTCACAGGTTCTTGACTTAGGAAAAGGGAGAAAGGGAGGGAAAACGTGTAAAACAATATGCTGGTTTATAACTAAAACAGTAAATAATGTCGGCGACAGTGTCGTGCCGCCACCTACCTACTACCTCCCTCGTGACACCTCGACGGCAAAGCATGCCTGGTAAAACCACTGACGTATGGCCCGCCCATCCAACAAAAGCGCCCAGCCCATGACGGGCAAAGTTTAATCATTATAGTATCCCTCTTGACAAATGCTGCACAAACACCGGAATGACCCCACAAGCAAAATAATCGCAACATCACCTTTCGCTGCTTCACTGGGTCACACAAGAAAAAAACAACTGGAAAAGATGTGCTGCAACAAGTGCAGCGTTTCCAACACTACACGTACACCAACGAGCGATCAGAATGAAAACGAAGATTATAAAAAATGCACCACGGCAAAATTTTCAAAAAGGAAAACGGAAAGGGCTGAATGACATCAGAGAACAAGAATGCAGTAAGGACAAACGGCACGAGACACTGACGAGAGAATTTTCAATGAGTCTGCGATCGTGCGTGTCACCACAAAAATGGCGCTGGGTAATTTGGTGGGCATGCAGAGCCCATGCAGCAAGCATAGAAAACATTCGCACGTCATGTTCAATCGAAGTCGCTGGTGGTAAGTGTTTGAAATGTTGGGCGCCGCCTGTCGGGGAGGACCCATGTATTGATGACAAGTGGAGAGGATGGCTCTGCGAGGCACCAGCCGAACACAGGATGCGCAGACCCATTGAAAGTTCGTCTCTTTACAACTAAAACACGCATTTCAAGAAAAAATAAAGTCCACCTATACCTTGAAAGTTGCTTTCATGCATGCACTAGGCAAGCAACGTGCACATTCCACTCTCCGGGAGCTGACGCAGCTATGGGCAGCTGCGAGGCGCAACTGGATCATCCGACAGGCAGCGCAATAGACGACTTCGCTTGAAATTAACCGAGAGGACTCACATCAGTATAAGCTCGTGCGTGTTTTCTACACTTTGCATCCTCAGCTCATGGTGTTCTGTGAGCATTGTTTACATTCTAAAAAATTTTCTCCATCACGGCCCAGCTGGAGAGTTCCACGTGCAAACGTGCTTCCGTAGTGCGGACATGAAGGGGGGATTGGAGAAAGAAAAAAAAAAAACAACTTTCAGAACAGTGCCAACACTGTTCCCTCAACTTTGTACTGCTTCTCTCACGTAACCTTGGCCCACAATTAGGAATCGTGGAAGAAAACGAGGGGGAATATGTACGATACACCGGTAACATCGGAAGGAAGGAAGGGAGGTTTTGAAAAGATGACAGCTTTGCTGTGCTAAGCCACCGCGCGCCCGGCGGAGAAGCACAACTAAACCATTTCATCATTATCATCAAAACACGTCGCCTCCTCCCTTCCGCACCGTGCGACGTCACAGGAGGACACACTACACAAATCACAAGTGACGTGACGGGTGTTCACAAATGTGCCGTAATGCTCTCCGAGAAAAGCCCATGCAAGTCAAAGTCAGCTGCTGTTCCATGCTTTTTGGCAGACCTGCCATGAATAACATATATGCGGCATACGGTGCTGAAACTATGGCCCTTTACACATTTGAATGCCTCACCAGTTTCATTCGGAGGAATTAACTCCTGGATAAATTGCTACAGGCTGTTTTCGGCACACAGCGCTGTTACACTTTCTGCTGCATAAATTGTGTCTGGGGAGATGGAGCACCTGATGCGGTGCCGCCAGGCACGAACTGGGCATACTAAAAAAAGGCAACCTTGTACAGCTTATGCCAACACAGATACAGTCTGATGTCAAGTAAATGCATTATATGATAAGTTTCAACTATAATCCATCGCCTTTTTCAAAGCTTTCCTATTTTTAAAATGACATTTAGGGCTGGTAAATTATTTAACTCTTGAACAACCAAGCCTGAGCTGTAGACATCCTAGCATTTTGTACCAATATCGCCAAGGACGAGTTGTACTTGTCCAGGTCACAAGCTTCTTTGGCTTTGCTTGTCGGAGATGAATCATCAAGTCAGTTTGCGTCGGGCATTTGATTCTCGGCACTTGATCATATTCCTTGATGCTTTTGATTCCTTTCATTATATTCTCAGATATTTAGGCTCGAACTTTATATGTGAACCTTACATTACGCTCGAACCTTACATGCCGAACCTTACAGTCGCTTAAACAGACTTCTTAATATCTTGAGACAATATAAAAGAATGTGCATGTATAATACGTTTATCGAATTCAGACGTGATGCACAATAATTTGCTAGAAGGGAACACAGCAAACTCTGTAAACATTTTAATGAAAGAACTTAGGAGTTTAGAGGGGTAAATTTCAGTCATATAGAAATGTCTATTACAGAGCTTAATCAATGTTCCCGCTAAGTCCACGTTAAAACTGACTCCAGCTTTGTATGACTGAGGCAGTTTGCGCCTTTTAACAAAACAATTACAGTTCTATAAATGCAGCAGTAGTATTTGGGAGCATTGTGGTGTCATGCCAACAAGTACATATTGCAGTAAATGCAAACCTAAATGGGCAATGTTTGCCTTAGTTCTAAAGATAGTAAATTTTGCCAACGAGCTAGCATATTTCATAAATCTTTAAAATTTTCTGATACACAAGTTAATGCACAGCGTGTTAGATTTTGGGGGGATCCTTCGTAATGTAAAAAGAAGTGTTTTTAATTAAGGAGAATTATTAATGCACATGCCCCCGTAGGCCTTTCCAGAAATTTGGCTTGAAATACTTTAACAATAAAAAGCAATAAAATCTCACCCCTATTCAAAACCCTACAGATGCGAGTATCAATATAGCTAGCAAGTTAATAATTGTGCTATCGTCTAGACAACTGGCCATACTAAACTTTCTTGTGGCTGGATATTCTTCAATTATTGGATACAATATGAGTGGAAACCTCTCCGACAGAGCCCAATTCTGAGGCACATTTATTTTTTGGGAAGCGCAAGTAGCATTGCAAGCTGAGCTCTTAAGAAGCTTTTCAAATGAACAGTTCTTTATGTGCAAATACAGCAGCACTACTGAGACAGCCAATGCAGGCATCAAGGCTAACTTTTAAAACACAGAAGCAAAAGGACAGAACTTTCTGACATTAAAGTTATATTTCTCTGACTTTTACCTCAAAAGCTTGTAAAAATACTTCGAAGGATGCTGGGTGCTACTGAATGATGTGAAAGCGAATAAAAGTGGAATGCATTTTGTTTGGTTTGCTTCAACATGCCGCGCTGGCTTTCCTTGCACCAATACTTAGATATTGTTTAAGCTAGCTATTTTAAGAAAGATGTTTAAGTTTAGCCAGCTTCAATGCTACATTTCTGGAATACTAAATAGTCAGGTCTCACAGCAAGCAAAGCCTTAGTAAGCACCGTAAATAAACACGGATGGCGACACCACCTTCGAAATACTCGTATAAACTTCTTTCACCCTCGTGGATTCTACAGGCATCTACTCCTGGCTAATTAAATGCTTGTACATAAAGAGGATTACACTGCATACGAAAGTAAGCAATGATTAAACCCGGAATCTTTTGGCAAGTTTTTCCAGCATGTAACCTGCCCGTACGCGTGAAAAGAACTTGAAATGCACGACGCTGCACTGACATTGTTGGCATTACTGTTCAGGCGCCAAATTTAGGATGAGAAATCTTGCCACCGTTCTCCCCCGATTTCGTGTTTCACCATTTAGTGTTCGTTTAACGCAGCAACAGTGCTGGTGCCAGGTGCAAACTTTTACCTCCTGCCTGGTTTCATTAATGCTTCCTCCCCACTAAACAGTGGTCGATCTCCAACAAATCTCAGTACTCTTGCAAGCCAATTTCAATTTTCTATGACAAGCTTGAACCGTGCAAGTCATTCAACTTAAGTCCTCGGCATTCGGGACCACTCTCAGTCCAAAGAAGTGCCGCTGGATCAGTACGGGGGAAGATAGCACATGATGACAGAATTACGCATTTCCCATATTGCACGGACAGCTGTGGTTACTTGGAACAAGTTTTCGCGTGATGACGGTCAGTAAGCAGGCATGAAGAGAAGCAAATCGAAACCTAATCAGGAAAATAGAATGAAACTGTGAAAGTAAATGCGTACACAAGGCCAAGGAAACTCAAGATGAGTGTCAAATGGAAAAGTAATTGAGAAGACAGAATACAAAGGAGCCTGTAGGAGACAATGCTACAGGGGGTGAGCAATGATGGACATGTTCGCGACCAACGTAGATCAAGAAATGCACTATTCACAGCCAATGACTGCCTCTAGATGATCTTGACCTCACTAAAGAAAAACTGTACGTTAAGACTTGCACTTACTGTGTTCATTAAAACTTTCACATACTATTTCACTTGTTCTGTTTTCATGCCTAGGCTAGATACTCTACCAAAAAAAGAAAAGAAAAGTGCTTGATTGATAAACAAAAAGTGGAAATAGAAGCTTCCAGCAACATTTCTAGCCCCCCCACCGATAACCCAGATGTAGATTGGGCCAAATTTCAATGGCACAGATAAGCCATGCAAGAGATGTGAGACATGAGTATACTAAAGAATAAACAACCATTAGAATGACTAAATCTCCAAGAATTGTCTCCTACAAAGAACAGGGTAGGGATTTTAAAAGCAAACAAAAGAAGTGAAGCACACTGTGACATAGATGAGAAGACTGACAATGGGCCACATAAAACAATGAGATGTAATCTATATGTAAATATATATAATATATATGTATATATCTTACGATACTATTTTTTTTTCTTTTGATCTTCGCCACTTCTTCTCATTTTTTTTTTCCCAATAAGCACACCGACAGTGACATGTACGGGACATTGAATTCAGCTACGACGGGAGACATGGTCAAAACACGGCAGTAATTTTTTCATCACGCCATGCGAGATTTGAAAAAAATGATGGGTAAAAAAAAAAGCTAGTAATAAAAAAATAAAGATAGGGGAAGCAGCGCCGGTGCCACGAAGTGACAACCGTAATGAACGAAACCTGTATGTACATAAGACAAGGAAACAGAAAACGCCACCCCTGTAAAACAGCAGCCAACAAAGAAAGTGAGAGCTGAGCTATAAAGGCGGGGGAAAAAAGTCTGTGCCATGACTTGTGAGATCCAAAAGTACGTATGCAGGACACAACGAGAAATGTGAGAGAGCACCATGTCGAGAGCATCTGGAGACCAGAAAAACTCCTGGGGGCTAAAAAAGACCAAAACAAACAAAATAACAGGAACAAGGTGGCGCATCATGAGTGTCTGAGAAGAAAACCAAAATGAGAAAACAGCATGAGAGACTCTGAGAACCAAGGGTCAAAGTGAACGAAGTGGCAAAGTGAAAAGTGGGGGGCAAAGTTAACAAAAGGCCAGAGTGACTTGACGGATAGTGATGCAGTAAGAGGGAATTCTTACTTGCAAGAATCAAGTGATAAAGGTGACGAAGCAGGTGCAGATAAAGAACGGAAAAAGCGCTGCAGCTCGGAAGTTATTGCGACAGCGCCAGAGCAGACGGCAAAGTGACATGACGACAGTGGCACAGAGTGAACACGTGCTCGAGAACCGAGGCCGACGAATTGAGGTCAAGCCAGTTGTGTGTGGCAAACAGCACCTTCGGCAGTGTTGCAAAGATGCAACGCACTTCCTGATACTAAAATGCTGCAGTTTTATGGTACACAGTAATAACTGTTTCATTTTCCAACTATGGGACAACCTCTGCATATATACACAGCCTTTGCAGCGTCTGCTTGTTTAGTTGCGTGAATAAACTGATTCTACTCTAGAGAGACTGGAATGTGCACTGTTTGTGCACTACGTTTTGTGCCAATGTATGCTGCACCAGTTATAACTCCAAGATGGCTGCGTAGATCAGCAAAGAGCATATTGCGCCATCTATAGATCAGCTCCAGGAAGTCGGCTACTTAAGTTGCTTGGCAAATGAGGCTCTAACAGTTCTCTCCCCTCCGTATGCTCAGAACATAGCAATGGCTCCTCCATGTGCATGTTCTAGTATTTAGAACACACATAGCACATTCTGCGGCATATGTATCCAAGTGACCCAACGCCTAAGAACTTTCCACGTGTGTCCATCACTGGAACACGCCTACAGGTCATCCACTATCATGTTCTACGAACTAAAAACAAGTAGTGGCTTCATGTGTAACAACCCGGAGGGAACGCATTAGAAACGGAGGGCCCTCCTAGAAGCCGCTTACTGCTAAAGGTTGTGCTGTTTTGCCACACACAAGTTCTGACTCCAACAGATGATGGGTTATGATAGTAAAATGAAAGACGGGGAGGCTAACAAGGTTGAGTGTACCCTGGCACCTTTTGAAAAATATAGGCAACATGAGTGTAGAAGGGTGGACAATGTTGTGACAGTGAAGAGAAGAGAAAACGATCACAGACACCTTTTTTTTTGTTTGTTTGTTCTGCCCACATACACACAACACCTCGCGGCTCGCGACTCGGTTGTGCTGGACAGAGAGACAAGACGGAGCACCCCTTTTAATGTCACGGTAGGTCGGCGCTTGTACGGCGAAAAAGAGAACGGAGCCCAATTAATTTGGCAAGTGTTTTACAAAATCAACACTAGTAATGAATGATTCAGTGATTGAAAGCCAGGTATCCAACACCCCCAGCCAAAAATTGATTGCCCCGCTGTGTGGTTCTAGAAGTGTTTTGCCCCTAAGCTCCTGTGCAAAAAAGCTCTCTGCCTGTAGTACGAGACACATAAAAAATTGAGGCAGGCCGGGCATGCTCTCCTCTTTGTTTATCACCAGAGGATATCCTTGAAAGTAATTGAGACCCTCGCACCATATAGTGAGCGTGTTGACGGTTGAGACTCGGGTTAGGTAGGAAAAACAGGACAGGAGCACTAAGCGTGAGCTTGTAGACGTGGCAGCAGACAGACTGCTGTGCCCACATGCACATAAGAGAGAAGAACGCAGTGGAGAACCCGAGGGCAAGTCAAACAACTGAGAAAAGAAACAGAGGAATCAAAGAAAGGCAGGTACAAAGAAGTGAGAGGAGGGCACACTGCAGCAGTATGTACAGTTGTGGTGGCGGGCAGGGTGCCAAGCTATGGCTTGCAGCACGAGGGCCAAAGAAGAGAGAAACCCTGGTCCGAAGAAGAGTGCGGGCAGGAGTTGGGGGAGGTGTGGCGATTGTTGTTGAGCAGGGCTGGCCGTGCACGCCCCCCGGGGCGTGAATGGGGTGGGGGGGGCGCAGAGGGCGAACGCGGCGCAGGCTTCTTGTGTGTCCTCGTCACGACCCGGCTCCTCACTCGAGCAGCTGCGAGAAGTCCGGGTTGGCCGGCGAGTGGAACGAGTCGCCCCCGCTAGGATTCCCGGTGGAGCCTAGGTGCTGCGGCGCCTTGTCGTCAGGCGACGCGGCGCCGCTGTGCGGCTGGTGCTGCGGTGAGCCGGCGCCGAGAAGGGCAAGCCGCGATGCCAGCGGAGGGTGGTGCAACGACGACGGGTAAGGAGGCGCCTGGAACCCGCCGTCGTAGTGGCGCGGGTGCACCAGCCAGCGTGGCGAGTGCGGCGGCGGAGGCGCCGGCGTCGGCGGCGCCGAGTAGAAAGGCCGCGGCGGGTCAGGCCCGCCGGCTCCACTGGGAGGACCGGGCGATGCGTCTTCGGAAGGCCCGCGGCGCAGGTCGGGGCTGAGCGGTGTCGGGGGACCGCTGCCTCGCGCGGGCGACTTGTCTCCGCCAGGGTGCGGCTTGGGCGACGACGTGCCCTGTTGCTGCTGGGCAGACGTGGAGGCGAGTGAGGCAAAGGCTGCGGCGGCGGCGGCCAAGTGAGGCCGGTGAAGGAGACCCCCGGTGACAGCCTGGGTGGCGCGCGAGCCCCGCGAGCCGTAGCGGCGGGGCGGCAGCTGTCCCGTGTGACGCTGCATGTGCGTCTTGAGGTTCCCCTTCTGGGAGAACGTTTTGCCGCAGAGAGTACACGGAAAACGGTCCTCCTTGTTGTGCGTGCGCATGTGCGTCTGCATGTTGCCCTTCTGCGAGAAGCACTTGCCGCAGACGCCGCACGCGAAGGGCTTCTCCTTCGTGTGCACGCTCCGCACGTGGGTTTTCAGGTTTCCTTTCTGGGTAAAGCGTTTCCCGCACGCCTCGCAGCCAAAGTCCTTCTCGCCCGTATGGATCTTCATGTGCGTGTCCACGTTGCCCTTCTGCGTAAAGCTCTTGCCGCACACCTGGCAGGAGTAGGGCTTCTCGCCCGTGTGGATCATCATGTGCGTCTTCAGGTTGCCCTTCTGGGTGAAGTACTTGTGGCACACCGGGCACAGGAACTGCTTGGTGGGCGGTGGGCGCGGCCGGGGCGCACCCCCGTGGCCCCCCGCAGCGCCCCCGTGGTGCGCCCCCCCGTGGTGGTGGTGGTGGTGCCCGTGGCCGTTGGTGCGCTCCAGCAGCGATGCCGGCGTCAGCGCCGCCTGTTGCTGCTGCTGCTGCTGCTGTTGCTGCTGCTGTTGCTGCTGCTGCTGCTGTCCTGGCGGCGGCTGCTGCGCCGAGGCCGAAGAGCCCAGCAGCGGTCCCCCGCCCTTGCGCTCGCCCGGGCCGCCCAGGGCCGAGGCGGGCCCGAGGGGAGGCGGCCCGCCCCCCACTCCCGGCGGCCCCACCGGCCCGCCCCCGTGCGACGGCCGCGGCTGCTGCTGGTCGCGCAGCGTGTTGCAGATGGTCAGGTACTTGTGGCACAGGTCGCACGGGTACGGCTTGTCCTTGGCGTCCGGGTGCGGGCACTTGTGGTGGTGTTCGGCGGCGGCGCCCAGCGAGGACATCTTCTCCAGGTAGGAGGACGCGGCGGCCAGCTGCGAGATGCCCGTGCCGAAGTGGAGCGGGTTCTTCTTCAGGAACAGGTTGGTCAGGCTCGCCTGGTAGCCTGGCGGCCAGCTCTTCTGGCTGAGCGCCGCCGGCGGCCCGACCCACGAGTAGGCGCCGTTCTGCATCGGGGCCCCCGGACCGCCGCCACCACCACCACC
This sequence comes from Dermacentor albipictus, assembly GCF_038994185.2. Taxonomy (NCBI): domain Eukaryota; kingdom Metazoa; phylum Arthropoda; class Arachnida; order Ixodida; family Ixodidae; genus Dermacentor; species Dermacentor albipictus. The sequence continues at coordinate 165,475,203 of NC_091822.1, forward strand.
GCCGCTGCTCGTCGGCGGGGCCCCGTAGCAGTCGCCGCCGCCGCCGACGCCGCCGACGCCCGACGGCGGCTGGCCCCCGCCGCCGCTGCTGCCCAGCGGCATGCGCCGCTCCAGGGGAAGCTCCAGGGTTCAGCCGGGACGGCGCCTGCGCGGTACGAGAGGTCGAGACGTCGGCGCCAATCAATCAATCAATCAATCAATCAATCAATCAATCAATCAATCAATGCCGTTAAAAGCAATGTTCAGCTCGATTGCAACGTGGCATCGTCTCGCCGCTAGTAACAGCCTAATGACTCAAGCTGGTCGCTTATCCATAATGTCGGGGATGGGACAAGAAGCAGCTGCAGAGGAGGCGGGGTAGGAGGACAGGACCACCAAAGAACGATGACTGCATGGTGCATGCACCGAAGATACAGGGCATTGGATGCCAAGTTTTGAAAACAAAAGAGCAGAGGCGACGTCTCAGGTCGTCGAAGGTTATCACGCTACGGATCTTTCGGAGCCGACTTTAAAACGGCGCAGAGATATCGTCGCAACCGCGACACCGAGGTCGACATATCGACATTGATGTAGGGTTCGAAACCCCGTACTCATAAGACAGCATTCTCGTATTTTCACATCTCTTTTCGGCTACCGATAAACACCAGTTTGATTACTTCCGCCCCCCCTCCCCGCCACGTGTATTTTCCGGGGCCACGCGGGTGCGCCTCGCCCGGAGCACCTGTAAATGTCGCTTCTCTGCATTGTCAAGGACAATGCGGCGAAGTTTTTTATGCGCTGAAATATCGACATCCATTTTTATGTGCGACCAAGCGCATCGAAACACGCATAGCGCTAGGTGTACCGGTTAGGCATTATTATGACCAAGCCCAGCACATATAACATGAAATGTGCGTTTTATTTAGGTTGAGTAGGATGGGAAGGAGACCAGTCGGGCTAACGCCAAACGTGAGCACAGCGTCGAAGCTCGCCGACGACGACGACGAGGAAAGCGAGGACGCCACCATAGAGCAAGAAATTACGCCGCCGCCGGCGTAACCGTATGACAAAAGATAATAATAATAATAATAATAATAATAATAATAATAATAATAATAATAATAATAATAATAATAATAACTTAGCGACTTCTTCGCGCGCAAGCTAGAGGAAAGACGTCACAGCGAAAGCTTCGTATTATAACTAGTTCGTGACGGGGCAAATTAATTATGCCCGAGAAGCGACCGAGCGTCCCCATACAAGTGGTGGCTTGTCGATTTTTGTGGAGGCGGCCGCGAAATCACGATCTGCCACTTTTTCCACTGTCGCTAACTATCACGCGCACCTGACCCAAGCTATAGACGCGAAGGCTCCGCGCCGCTGCCGCAAACTGAGCGGTCACAACAAAATTAAAGTTCCGTTCCGAAGTCGACGCAACCCGTCGGATTTGGTATGGTGCGCGTCGAGTTCATTCGTGACGTGCAGTTACAGTGCTGCACTGCGCAAACAGTGATGGACCGCACGTATGCTGTCGCACATCGCTGCGTACTGACGCGCGCGCGCGCGCACACACACACACACAAACACACACACACACACACACACACACACACACACACACACACACACACACACACACACACACACACACGCACGCACACACGCACCGCGATCTATCTTATTGGAAACGGATTTATCTTGAATGCCGCACTTTCGCCCGAAAGGCGAGACATCGATTGCGGCAGCAAACTATTAGACAGCTATGCAAAGTAAGGATATAGTAGGTTTACCGGCCGTATAAACTTGTAACCATCCGTTGAATAACTGAATTAGCAAACATGGTGTCACGCGCGCACAGGTAAGCATGAACACACCTCACTCGATGACCGCGGACACTCGCTGTCAGAACGCTGGCGTGAGGAAACGCGGCAGCAGCAGCGAGCGAATTCACTTTCTCGCTGCCCCTCGCTTCAACGCGAACTATACGCGGTGAGAACGTAGCGCACGTGCTCGAGCTCCACTAGCCTTCGGCGCGCCTACATGCTTATAGCAACAGTCATCTGCACGCGTACGCCAATCTTCGGACGTACGTGTGCAGGGTTGAAAGTACTCGATGGAACACGTTGTTAAGCCTACCCAGTAATGCGCAAGCTCCAGTCTCAACATTAAATTGGCATTTGTTCTTCCCTTTCTCAGCAAAGCACATTAAATGCGTTTACTGCGTAAATATATTGCAAATTCGAACTAAACACCCACCGCAGATGGCTATCAAGATAGGGTCCGCGCTCAGTCGCGCCAGCCGCCGCCCGGCATCGCAGAAACTTACGGCATCGCAGAAACTTACTTTACGTGTGACGATTTGACAGCTGTGACACATATTAACGAAACCTGCAGTGAATGAAATTATGGGGCGCAAATGCGGGTGACAGAACAAAGATTCTATGCTGAGCGTAAGGTCAGAACTTCAGGTTACCGCATTTCACTCCGTGTACTGAATTCAATTTTTTCTTAATTGTAACGAGTGAAACTTGTTATGTGTTATGTTGTACAGTTTTTTTTCAGTAACTACTGGTAGACAGTTCAACTCGGTTACGCCAATCCTCGGACGTATACGTGTGCAGGGTTGAAAGTACTCGATGGAACACATTGTTAAGCCTACCCAGTAATGCGCAAGCTCCAGTCTCAACATTAAATTGGCATTTGTTCTTCCCTTTCTCAGCAAAAGTAGATTAAATGCGTTTACTGCGTAAATATATTGCAAATTCGAACTAGATGACCGCAGAAGGTAAGGCAAGGATGAAAGTGTAACGAGTCGCGCAGTTTCTCCAAGAAAGGCAAATCACTGACTGCGACAGCGAAGTGTTAAACTATACACGAAGTAAGGCTCGTATAGTTTTATAGGCCGGGCCGTGAACTGCAGTAAACATAAAACACTCGATGACCGCGAACAGTAGTTATATAGCAACGCTGGCGTGATGAAAAGCGCCGGCATCGAGCAAGAATAAGGCTTCGATGTAGGGCTGCCTCTCACTTCACCGCATACCTGAAACTTCACTCTATAAATAAGTTTACACACAGCAATAATCATCATCTGTCTTGCCTGCATTTCCTTTCTTTACCGCTGCGAGCCCGGTACTTCCAAGTAGCGAAAGGCATGCGCGTTATCAGCATGACAGAGCATTCTCGACAGGAAAGTATCGAGCGCAGCGTTTTCAAGAAAGGAAACGCAAGCAAGACAGATGACGGTTATTGTTGTGTGGCAGATATACACCCCAAAGGGTGCAATTGTTTTTAGTGTGTTGGTATTACGTGACCTCCAACAGTATAGGTGCACGGGAGGACAGCGCACTTATGAAGCCACCAGCGAAAGATCTCCGCTCGCCCTAAACCATGCAGTTTCTCACTGCACCACCTAGAGGAAAATCTGGCGCTGCCCCGCTGTTGTATGCATGGGAATGCCGATATATATGGTGATCGACTTCGAATTGGTATCGTCCTCGGAGAGCCAGGATACCTTGAAGACGCACCTGGCTAGCATCATTCCGTCTGTAACATTAGTCATTTCCTACTAAAACAGTGCGCAAAGAGCTGTTCTAGCTTTATAATTGCAAAAAAAAAAAGTGCTTTGTTGAATTATGAGGACTTGTGATTGGATGTATGAAACGTAAAAGAGTATCAGCAGGTTGCTAACGCTGGAGGACAGACGACAAAAGTCCGGACGACAAAAGGGGAGTCAGGACTAATTCCGACCACTTGGGTTTAACGTGCACCCAATGACCGGTAGGTGCAGATGCGGGCGCTTTTCCATTTCGCCATACCGTCCGACTGCGGCTGCCATGGCCGGGATTCGATCCCGCGACCTCGTGCTTCGCAGCGCGATGCCATAGCCACCACGCCATCACGGCGGGTGCGCATCAAGTAACCATCATGTTTCTTGGCGTACGCCGGGAGAGAGAGGATGGCTGGCTGACACAGACAGACAGACAGACAGACAGACAGACAGACACACACACACACACACACACACACAGAGAGAGAGAGAGAGAGAGAGAGAGAGAGAGAGAGAGAGAGAGAGAGAGAGAGAGAGAGAGAGAGAGAGAGAGCAGTGCTCACCGGCGAATGGCCGGCGGCTGAAGAGGGCTGCTGTCCGAGAAGCGCGCGTCAGCCGCCCGGCTTCCCCCTTTCCCCATGGCTCCCCATCGGCGGTGGACAGCGGCCGCCGCCGGAGAAGACGATGCTCTTCCGCTTCCGCCGCTGCTGCTGCTTCCGGTTCCTCAGGCTGCAACGGCAACAAGAACACATGGCCCGATCAACGTTCGCGCTCAGACAAACGAAGCGGTTCTGAAAACACAGGGACACTCTCACGGGTCGGTACGACAGCGGCAATACATTGAAAAAAAGAGAAAAAAAAAACCAGCGCCCAAGCGCTTCGTATAGATGGCCAACCAGCGAAGCTGAAACGTACGGCCCCGGTGTTTATCACTGGGTTGATCCCGACGGTGCATTAAAGTCTTTCTCAATTATTGGTTATGTCTTTGTTTCTTAATGAGGTTAAATTGCATCGAAATTAAATCTGTCCGTCACGTAAGACAACGAATGGCTCCTACCCCCGTAAACACGGCCTCTCCATTACGACGGCAAAAGATCTCGTGGGGGTGCGGGGGCAAACCTCAACACTTAAAGACGCCTAGCACGTTATTTGAGCGGTGGGAGGTACAGCTGACCGGCGATACCCTGGCGGGACAAGAAGCTCTCGTCCAGCAAGTACGTCGAACAGCCATGGCCAGTGGAGTCCTGGAATGAGGACACCACCCACTCGACCTCAAGAGCAACCACCTCGATGGTTCAAATAAATGTTTTTTTTTCTCTCTCTCTCTGTTCTGGAATGACGAGCGGCAACGGAGCCAGCTGTGGAAGACGACGACGAGGCTCGAGCCTTTGATCATGATGACAGTTTTCTGTACGTGGACAGATAGATTTCCGTTTCGCCTAGCCATATAACGCTTCGCTTTAAGAAGAAAAAAAAAAGTTCCGCGGAAGTCCGTAATGTGGCGGACAAGCTTGCTGCTGCTTTGTATCTTTATGCTACACTGAGGCCGATGACAATTTTACCTTTCGCGAGGGACACAAAACAACTTTTAATTGACGAAATACAAGCTCCAAACTTTATTATCCTTCCTATGGCGAAAAAAAAAAAGAAAACTGCCGATTACTAACGGAGACAATGAAGACCAAAATCATCCCCCCCCCCCCCCCCATGCCCCTATTCCCCGCGGGCTCTCAGGTCAATATAAGAGAGCCGTATGCAGCTCTGCTCACACACGTACACAAACCTACGAGCGCACAGCAAACATATAGTGGCTTCTTCTGCAAACATGGCGGTGCGGCGGGCCATCGAAACCGCACACTCAAACATCGCTGGCCCAATCACGTTCGCGCTGACCCCACCAGCCGCGCCGACAGCAGTCTCTGCATGACTGTGTGTGTGTGTGCGCGTGCGTGCGTGCGTGTGTGTGTGTGTACACACACACACACAAACACTGCGACCGGACTGCAAATCAGTCACGATGCGACTTCGCTGCTTGCCGACGAGTCGCAGCACTTGCTCGTCCACTGTTCCGTCGTTTCGTTCGAACTTGCAGATCACGCTCTCTCCGTTCACAGTGAATACAGCGACGCGCATTCGAAGGCACCAAATGAAAGACGCCGGGCCAAGTAACCCATACTAAAGGGCCACATTTACGTATTTCACTATGTGCAAGAGGAAGAAGATCAGCAGTTGACCTCACACCGCAGAAGATTTTCGCTCCTTTAGCACGGCTCAAAAGACTTATTGCTGGGCGAGCTGGCGATAGACGTCTTGATGGGCGCCAAGTTTTTTTAAACAGTGATCAGAAAAGAAGACAGGTTGATTGATTATTGATTGGTTAGGTTTAACGTTCCAAAGCGACAATTATATAGATATGCTGTGCAGCGTGCGAGTTGAGGAAGTTTACAGATCTTGTCGCCGTGTGCGCATGTCTGTCTTGCCCTCAATTTTTTGCTGACATGCGTCCTTTTAGAGTTGCGGCCGCGTGGCAGATAGAAGTATGCGAGGAGAACCAAAGGACGGGTTCACGTTCGTTCTGGACTTTAGTGTATAGCAAACATCTGACATTTAGATGCTATCGTCGCGGCCGAAGAATTTCGCAATGAATAGCCATTTATCTCAAGCATGCGACGAACTGAAAGACGTGGCGGCAGAAACTCTTCAAATATTCCTGTTTCGATGATTCTTGCAGAGCGTACAATGCTTTACAAGAAATATCCGACGCAGAGAAAAAAGCAACGCCGAAGCCAATCTCAGAAATCCGAGCGCGAGTAACATAACGACATACAATTTGTTCACTTGGTACAGCAAATAAACACTGTTCTTCCCTGATATTTTCTCTAATGTCCACGCGTCGCATCACGATAAGGTTAGGCTTCTGTGCGGCGGCATCACTGAAAGTGTTGCTCATCAAGAACGTGATGCCAAAGGCAACACAAATCTCTTGCACAATATCTCTTGCCTTCAGTCGCACAAGAAATGGTCTTCCAATAATTTCTGGCCACGGTTCATATCCACCAGGATCGTATCCGTCAGTCCGAAGAACAACAGGCTGCCTTCAACGCCTATAGAGTTCTTGGTGATTCATGACGTAAGGAGAAAGGCCTTCGATATGTTGCAAGAACCGCACCGATATTTTCTTGTTTTATTTCTGCCCGCCTTTTGCCATTCCAAAGCACGAAACACAAACTTCTCACTTCAATGACAAAATTCTGACCATAAAAGGATCAAGGAGGGAAAACAACCCTCGCCTGTTTCATCATCATCATCATCATCATCATCATTATTATTATTATTATTATTATTATTAGTAGTAGTAGTAGTAGTAGTATCCATCCGAAGATGCCACAGTTCGCGCTTCAAGATAGCCGCTCCGCATACACAGAGCAGTGGCGCCTCCGTACACGACATCTCGTTCAATGCACGCCGCCGATAATAGGTGCCTATTATAGTGGACTGGCGCCTTCTATGCGGCGAGCGCGCGTTCCTAAAATTGTTCCGCACACTCACCTGCCACGCACACTTTATACTCGCGTCTCGCGTTCATAGCGCCGGAAGGGAACTCATCTCTCTCTCTCGCAAGTCACGAGGAGAGAATTTAGCCGCTCCAACGCCACTCCGTTCGGAATCAGCTCCAACGCCAATCCGTTCGGAATCGATCCGCTCCAACGCCACTCCGTTCGGAATCCGCGACAACGCCACTCCGTTCGGAATCCGCGACAACGCCACTCCGTTCGGAATCAGCTCCAACGCCACTCCGTTCGGAATCAGCTCCAACGCCACTCTGTTCGGAATCCGCGACAACGCCACTCCGTTCGGAATCAGCTCCAACGCCACTCCGTTCGGAATCCGCGACAACGCCACTCCGTTCGGAATCAGCTCCAACGCCACTCCGTTCGGAATCAGCTCCAACGCCACTCCGTTCGGAATCCGCGACAACGCCACTCCGTTCGGAATCAGCTCCAACGCCACTCCGTTCGGAATCCGCGACAACGCCACTCCGTTCGGAATCAGCTCCAACGCCACTCCGTTCGGAATCCGCGACAACGCCACTCCGTTCGGAATCCGCGACAACGCCACTCCGTTCGGAATCAGCTCCAACGCCACTCCGTTCGGAATCAGCTCCAACGCCACTCTGTTCGGAATCCGCGACAACGCCACTCCGTTCGGAATCAGCTCCAACGCCACTCCGTTCGGAATCCGCTACAACGCCACTCCGTTCGGAATCAGCTCCAACGCCACTCCGTTCGGAATCGATCCGCTCCAACGCCACTCCGTTCGGAATCCGCTACAACGCCACTCCGTTCGGAATCGATCCGCTCCAACGCCACTCCGTTCGGAATCCGCTCCAACGCCACTCCGTTCGGAATCGATCCGCTCCAACGCCACTCCGTTCGGAATCTGCTACAACGCCACTCCGTTCGGAATCAGCTCCAACGCCACTCCGTTCGGAATCGATCCGCTCCAACGCCACTCCGTTCGGAATCCGCTACAACGCCACTCCGTTCGGAATCCGCTCCGGCGCCACACCTTTCGGAATCGGGCAAGTCTGGACGGTTTGAACTCCACGCTTGCATACATACGGGAAGTATACCGCTTCCACGCGCTCAAAGGTGACGTAACGAAGGCATACACGAAGCGTCACGTCAGCAATCCATCCCGGTTGCATGACGTGGGAAGCGCAGGCCGCGGCTTGACGCATTCATCTCCGAACGCGCGCGACAGCCGTCGCACCGCGACTGCAGTTTCGATCATTTAATTGCGGAGTGTTTGTGTGTGCGTGTGGGGGGGGGGAGAGGGGGGTTATATCGCTTTCGGCGAGCGCTGACTGGGCTGCGCCAACATGACGGGCCATCAGGTCAGCTCGAGCGAGGCGTTGCGATGAGCGTCACGTACAGTCGACCAAAAAAGTTTACGGACCATGACATCTGACAAAAATCTGAATATCTCCTCAGCGTCAAAACGCAGCCAGGTGTTCCCATTTCCAGCCTTTAGTGGTATGTGCGAACAACATTCGGATGCCCGGATTTACTGGCTGCTTTTAAAGGCTATGCGCATATTTAGAATTTTCTGAGATCTCGTGGTCCGTAAACTTTTTTGGTCGACTGTACGTCAGGCAAAATAGGAAAACGAAAATGGTAGGCGACCCTAACTTTTGACTTCGGTGTCTCTTGGTGGCACTCGCACCTCGGCGTTGGTTTTCTTTGGGTCGACTTTAGATGAACGCAACGCACGATCCCGAACTCGGATGCACCTGTCTTTTTTCATTAATTAGCCGGTTAAATATCGTGCCACCTTCCTGTGTGTGTCGTTAGCGACGTCATAACTTTCGGGTTTCCAGGAATTTCGCCAAACTCGTGCTCACGTGGCGGGCCTCTAGAGTGTACGATTTTGCGGTTTGGTGTGCATGCGGCAATCGGCGATTTCTAATTAATTCGACTTATTCCAGGCGCTTGAGCAACTCAACTTGTAACCAAACTTATGCTCTGATATCATATCTACAATGAAATCCACCAATTTTGTACTGCACTATATTTTTTCCTATTTATTTTGAATTTCCTCCACGGTCGTCTCGGGAGGTGAACCGGAAGTGCTGCGCAAGAACCAAGAGTGTCACTCTATGCTCGTGCCACTAAAGAAATAGAAGAGAGAGAGAGAGAGTAAAGCGTGACGCCAAACGTGGCCGATCGAGAGAGAAAATACGGCCACATAGTCATACGCTTCGGCGCGTTTTCTTTTAAAGTGATAATCTCTTCTTTTTTTTTTCCCGGAGCTCTGCGAGAAATAATATAGCGATGCTTGGCAGTGCGAGCGCCCAATGCACTCTCTCCCTCAACAAACAGGGGGGGGGGGGGGGCGCGAGGGAGCGTGCTGTTCAAACAGAGGCGCCGTGTGTATAGCTTTATATAAAAAAGAAAGCACGAAAGTTACACTACATGCGCACCGTGTTGGCCGAGTGCGGTTGAGAGGAAACGCGCGTTACTGCTCGTTCATCGACGAGGAAAGAAAGAACGGGTCAGAAAGGAAGAAATGAAAAGAGGAACACCCAACTAGCATTACATAGCGCGTGTTCGAGCCATCATCTATAGTTACTGTGACCCTTAATCCACGTCAGTGCATTCTCTTAAGCGTAGATCGCGTTGCGCACAAGAGCTTCGGCGCTGACTTCAGACTGATCGGAACGAACGCGAAAGTAACGAACTATAATCGGAGCTTTAGCCTCAATCTCTGGTCACGCGTTCAACGGCGTATAACGGTTAGAAACTCTCGATGACCACGCACAATGTCAAGTTAAGCCTCGCTAAAACTATTCACAAGAAGAAGAAGAAGAAGAAGAAGAAGAAGAAGAAGAAGAAGAAGCAACTCTTTAACGGCTCCGCACCTATCTTAGCGCTAGTATTGATTCTTGGCAGAAGTAGGGACCAAACTGCAAGGGAGTTGTTGGAAGCGTTTTATATTATAAAGAAAGGGTCTGATTGTGTCTGCGATACATCTATCGTATTATATTCCGCAGAAATGTGCTTCATCCAAAGTATGTTATCATGACCACGTTGTTCTGTCACACCTTGGCTCCCTGCGCATGAGCGGAAGTTGTATTTTCTTCTATACGTTTGTTCAGGCTTCATCTCGATTTTCACGGCAACTCAAGCAAAGAAAAAAAAAAGAAAGCGAAGAAAAAAAAAGGGAAGCAGCTTGTTTGCATCGAAATGAACTTTCGCGAAACGCGGCTGACACCAAAGAAAGAAAGAAAGAAAGAAAGAAAGAAAGAAAGAAAGAAAGAAAGAAAGAAAGAAAGAAAGAAAGAAAGGACAACGTCTGGCTCCCCCACATGACATTATGAGCGAGTGATTGACTGCTCGAGCGCCGTACAACAGACAGCGCGTCATGCGTTTCGCAATCGACCTTGTTATATAAACGAGCTCGTGCCAAAGGTGAAGCGCATTCCACCGCGGTCGGTCGAACGCGGCAGCCGACGTTTTTTTTCCAGCCGACCTTTTTTTCCCCCTCTTCGCAGCACCGTACACGGCGCAGACATACACGTGCGAGACGCGCCAGAGGCAGCAGCTGCGCGAACAAGTTGCGTGCAGCACGCGAGCGCAATGGACTCCGTATCGCGTTTCACATACTTAGCTGCATGCAGAAAAACGCTGCGGAGGCTATATGGGCACTCTTAAATTAATAACGACACGCATTTTGGAGGTTGCAGAAACTCTAGTGCATGCTTTTCGAATGCAAAAAAAAAGGATGACTTATAGCGAAGTGTAAAGTTGGAACCGTAGAGTTTTCGTACAATATTACCTATAGAGAACGAGAAAGAAGGGGCTTAACCGAGGGGCCCGATTTTTGTTACTCATATCACGAGAAGCCAACGATGACACACGAGAAGCCAACGATGACACCAAGGAAAACATAGAGGAAATTACTTGTACTTACTAATTGAATTAAAGAAATGATAAATTAATGGCAATGAAAGTCGATGAGAAAAAAAAACTTGCCGAAGGTGGAGAACGATCTCACGCCTTCGAATTACGCGTGCGATGCTCTGTAAAAGTTTTTTTTTTGATCCACTTTCATTGCCATTAATTTATCATTTCTTTAATTCAATTCGTAAGTATAAGTAATTTCTCCTATGTTTTCCTTGGTGCCTTTGTTCGTTGGCTTCTCATGATATGATTACCTATAGAGGTATAATATGCGACTACATGCGAGTTTCCAAATGGGCGCTGTGCCGTTTGGGGAAAAAGGAAAAAAGAAAAAAGAACGCGGATACGGACACACAGATGAAGCTTCCTGAAAATAAAATCTTAGCAAAACGTTTTCCTTCCCCCGTATTAAACATTTCAATAAAGTTTAGTCACCGGCTGTGCATGACCAAGCGATGAAAAGCAAAGGACAGATCACAAACGGTCGCAAATCGAGCGCTGACCTTGTCGTCTCTTATTAGAAACTTAATAGCCCGCTGACAATTAACGTTTCATATAATTGTACATCAAAGCAAAAGTAGTTATTGTAGAATAAATAAATATATTGAGTAATACTGTCAGAGAAGAAGGAGCACCTCCTTACGTGGTGTTTTAGTAGAAAATAAGAACTGTGACGGACGTTTCCGGGGCACTTCCAAGGTGTCTGAGAAGGATGGCAATCCGAAGCTATACCCCCTAGTAGGATTCCCATGCACACAACAGCGTCACACCGCCAGTTTTCACTCCCGTGGCAATATAGCAGGAAACTGTACATTTTGGTTGATACTAAACTCGTTGTTGAAGTGCGACACCTGCACGATGAAGAGAGCTAAGGGAAATCGCCAATCCAATTAAGGAGAACACGCGTTAGCGAGTAATTAACTAAAAAGATTATGAGAGAGAGAGAGAGAGAGAGAGAGAGAGAGAGAGAGAGAGAGAGAGAGAGAGAGAGAGAGAGAGAGAGAGAGAGAGCAACTTTAGTAAATATGCCTGCAGAGTCGGCCAATTGGTCAAACATGCGCGTCCCTTCATGTGCCCGTGTGAAAATGTCTCCACCCTAGAATAACTATATATCGAAGATGTCGCGCCAACAGGGTAGTAAGTCAATCCTTGCACATCCTCGTCCAATATGCATATTGATTTCTAGAGCATGTCCACCTCATCGAGCAATCGGCCAGCTCAACAAGTATGCCACAAGCGATTTTAAAAAATAAACCACCTGTATTTGGAATAACGAAAACTTGAACTACAGTGTAAGGGAATGCGAACGAGTGCGACGGGTTTGCCTCCTTGAGTAACAGCTAGTGTAAGGAGTATACATAGCGTTGACGGCGAACTTCTGTAGTAATATTTTTTTGTTTTACAAACATATTACAGGAAAAATTGCAGGCACACCGGAGCCTACATACTGCCAAGTTTATACGGAGCCGAGAGAGAGAGAGAGAGAGAGAGAGAGAAATGCTAGGTTTGCAGTAACCGCGACGAGTTGCCAAATCGCTAACCATGCGCTTCGCGAAGCCGTTCTTGGCTGCGGCAGTAAACCGCTTTCAAAAGCAAGCTGGACACGGCGGTGCGGAAAGCAGCAGTGCTGTACACAGAAATTTAAAAAGAGAGAGAGAGAGAAAAAAAAAGAAAAGGAAGGAGAAGGCATCGTTTACATGGATGTGTCATCGAAAGTTCGCCGCTCCGCGAGACGTTAAAAAAAGAGCCCGGACCTTACTGTTTTTCGTTCGCCCAACAGCTGACTGCGCCGGAAACCAGAACAACGCGCGGCACTGTGAAGGGACCGTACTTTACTACTATTATTTTTTTTTCCTTGAATGCTTTGTTCCTGATTAACCGGGAAGGCGACCTGTTATAACACACACACACGCATCAAAAATAAAAGCATCGACTTCACCACTTTCACCAGCTGTGAGCGGTTTAAAGTCCGTGCCTGCATATCATACGATCTTGCGCGACATGTCAGTACTAAATCCAACGCTAATACGTGTAAATACTACGCTACAGTATTTCGTGGTCGGGTCTGTCGTCAGCAGCATGCCTCCATGAGGTTTGAGCTTTACGATAAGTTCGACCATCGCCGCAACGTTTTATATACGTATTATTTTGTTAATGCGATCAGCAATCTTTGGGAACTTCATCTAGCTTGCAGTTTGCAGTTGCATCTACAACCTCTTTCGCGTCCCTAGGTCACTGGGCTCACCATAGCCTACAACGGGTAAACAGCACCGCGCCGCCGTGCTGAGGGAACTTGGTTCGAAACCAACCATCGAAGCAACTTAGGTCACCGGGTATGTGTGCCCCCCAGAATGTGCTGGCTCTTCAGTGAACCCCCTTCATGCCAACTTCAGGGCACTGGGTATGTCGATATGTGCCAGCGCGGGTACACACCGCTCTTCAATGAACCTCATCGGCGCCTACTTAATTGTTCCACGCGGGTACGTGTAAGTGGCTATGCGCCGCTCTTTTAACGAGCCTCTTTACCGCCAGTGTGGATCGCTGAGTATGCGCGACTGGATATGTGCCGCTCTCCGATGATAAGAAACAAAATAATTAAGTTTCTCCGCTGCTGGGTGGAATCAAACCTGCGTCATATACATTCAGACAATCGCGTCTTATTTTATTTAACGCACGCGCCACGCACGGACTTCGCGGCGGCACCGATAGATGGCGCAGCGCGTCCGGAGGGGAAATGCGAGAGGACCCCGGCTGCAGCACACGCCTCGTACAGGACGCGTTTCCACGGTGACAATACGATGTGTCGATACACTGCGTCATCAATGCTAACCGCGTTAACGTCGACAGTCATCTTGAGAAGGTTTCTGTCACATTTTCTTTTTTTCTTTTTTTTTGCAGGACACAAACTGTCGAACCGGGAAATAATGGTGACACTCTCTCTGCGCAAATCGGCTGCCGTAGTAAATTTGATAAAGTTGAAAGACACCCGGAATTTGACACAATCGTGATACAATACAGCGATAACGTTCTAAAGGGGTTATGACACGATTAATAAATTATCGGCCTTGTTTAAACTTATTTGAAGAGCCGGAATAATAACAGAATAAAAGAGGCAAAAAAGATGAAATGATAACAAAAAAAGATGATGCGGAACCCACGCAGTGCGTGTGCGAATCGGTGGACGCAAATTGCCCGATGTAGATTATTCTGTTAAATATTTTGAGGTAATGCGATGTTGCGTTAACGCAGACACGTGTTTTATGTTACGTAGATCCAATTTTCAAAATCAAGTGAAACAAAGGAAGCTACGCGCTGACAGTGCGTGCGAACAAGCGTATCAGCATGCTGTACAACTCTCAAATAGCCCGCACGCGCCAGCTTCCTAACACACGCTTAGTTACCAGCTTCCACCACTCTTTCCTCGTGGCAGCTATAGCGCTTTGAGACGACTGAAGCCGGCACTCGCTTAGAACCGCGCGGCCGCGTCTGAGAACACTTCTGCAAATCACGGGGACAAATAGAGAGGCTTTGGTCGACAGATACTAGAGTTACTGTATATGCTACCAAAACCTTTGGTAGCATATACAGTAACTAACAGATACGCGCGTGTAGCGGCATCTGGTGGAAACAAGAACGATCACACAGCGCGATAGATTCGAATTGCTCATGATCATTTCACACCTTTTACACTCCTCTCTCCTCGTGACAGTTCACTAGCCCTTTGATACGACTGAAACGCTCACTGAGGCTAGTAAAGCCATAGCTAACAAGTTTAGCGCAAGTGTGGAATCATACAGTGCGTAGCTTACGCCGATATTGACAGCGTGTAGGACCTGCATAATTTTTCTTTACGTTATGCGTAGGTGCTAAGATGTCACGAACCCGACAGCATCGTTTGTGTTGAAGCAGTACAAGATAATGAATTAACCCGGCTTCTTTACTACTTGAACGAACTGAATGATTGCCACTTGTTTACATTCAGTGATGAATTGCGTTTTACAATCGAAGCGTTCAAGAATGTCTTGTAGAGATGCGCGGAGCTATAAGAACGTCCGCAAGCGCTTCCTCTCCGAGACTCCTCCGTGCACTGTTCATTGTGCCGGCCACGCCTCAGCGGCGTGAAACGAGACTCACGTATATACAGACCGCGCTAAAACCCTTGCGAGGTCACAAATTGCGTCCTGCGTTCAGTATCGGCCCACCAAGCGACCACCTTTGAAAGCACAGCCTTCGGGATCGGCCTAGTTACGACAACACCACATGGGAATGCCAACTTATATAACAGCAGTCCCCAAATCATAAATCCAAGTGCGGCGCAAGGGGAGGCACTGCTGGCCAACGACCGCTGCGAGGACCAAATCGGTCTTGTACAGCGAGTGTCGGTCACATCCCTGTGCTGTGGTTGAAAGCCATACAGCGATTGTGTCGACGAAAGCTGCGTGTTGAATTGATTCGGTTTTCCGACACCACGATCATATAATGTCCGTGTTTACACATCAAAGGTGTCCGGCGCCTCACTGTGTGTGTCGCGCGTTCATAATCAGTCGCCATAAAGAAGGCAACGCAAGTAAATTACTGCTCGACAGCTCTAAAATATGGAGAGCGAGACAGAAATGTTCTGTCAATAAACTCATTTAACGAAGGCTACGGGTCACGTTAGTTCGCTCCGCCGTTCGTAGGTGTTACGTCACGCATTCGTGTGACGTCACGTACGCCATACTGTAAGCGCCTTGTTCACCGCTTTCACTGTGCAGCTGGAGATAAGGAACGAAAATACCGCGTGGCTCTTTATCGTACTGGCTGTACAAGAATATGGCGGCCTCGATATGACGTCAGAGCATAAGCAGTATACGTGCTTTCGGCTTTCTCGCGTGGCACCCCAAAAGGTTCAGGAGGCTCAAGCTTTCCGGTATCCCTGAGGTGCCGGCACAGCACTCGTTAGAAACAAGCGGTCGCATTTTGTTAAGAACTCGCATTGTTTATCCCATGCGGTCCGTGTCTTATCTGTCCCGCCTACGTCCGATCCCGGCGATAGCGCAAGGCGGCCGCTTTGTGCGACATATCTTATTTTGTTATAGCGCAAGCTTGACAAGGACAAAAGAAGGCACATCAGACACACACAGCGCTTCTTCTTTTGTCCTTGTCAAGCTTGCGCTATAACAAAGTAAGATATGCCGTACCAACAAGCCCCTATTGCTATCCTCAGCTTTGTGCGAGCCACTGACGAACGACAAAGGTAACGAAAAAAAAAAACGACATATCGGTGAAAAATACGGCCTCAGGACAACACTCCGTTCTTCTTCGGCATTCAATCAAGTCACTGTATTTTCAAACACGTAGAATACGAATACAAAAGTATGTGGACCAACGGATGAGGAAGGCTAGCTTTCGGTTCACTAAAACGAATAAAGTACACGCGAGTTATTTGCGAAATAACAACATATTGGCACGATTGATTTTTTTTTATCTTGCTTTTAAAAATGCGACAAGACAAAACTAAAGATGCTTATTCAGTTACAGATACTGGTACTGCATTCGAAGTCCAGCTGGAGATTTATCAGCACAACAAATACATTTAGTTCGATCAGCCGGAAACAAAGCGAGAGAAGGAGGACGCCGCCTCGAATTTTACGGAAAAATGGCAACGGTAGCAAGAAGGAAAATCCCGCCTACTCTCTCGTTCCTTCCTACCAAGCCTTCTGGCCCGCGCAACTATCGTGAGTCACCGCGTTCGCAGCGCAATCAGGCCAGGGCGGCCCAGGAGTCACGTCAGGAGGCGCAGACGCCGCGACGAGCAAGCAGGCAACGCGGCCATTATACCGCGCCTATCTACCACTCGCAATGCAAAGCGAGAGGGCGTCAGCGCGCGCGTGGGAGGGGGGAGGCGTAGGCTTCTTTGTTTAACGGCACCCACGCTGCCGCTAGCGCAACGCGGTTACGCGGCGAAAGTAAAGCAAGCAAGCAAGCAAGCAAGCAAGCAAGCAAGCAAACAAGCAGGCGGCCAGGCCTACTGCTTCCGTCGAAGCGTGCTCGACGCAACGGTGATGGCGGCGAGCGCCTGGGGCGGACATTCATCAGGGGCGCGCGAATGAAAAATACGCTCGAGGGCGAGGAGGAAAGAATGGAAAAGAAATGTCCGGGGGATATAAAGGAGGCCCTCTTCCACGTGAGGGACGGTGGGGTTGGGCGCGTCTGCAGGGGAAAGGGGGAGGGGAAGCACGCGGAGAGGGACACGCACCGCACAACGCGCCGGAGCCCTTGCCGCGCTCCCCACCGTTCCTCCCCCCAAGAAATCAATATTGCCCAACGAACCGGTTTCTCGCCCGCAACCCAAAAGAAAACTGCGCCCACCCACCCCGCGTCGCCCACTCCAGCATCCGCCCGCCGGCTCCCGGAGTTTGCCCAGCAGCAGCAGCAGCAGCGTGGTTATATACCGTCTATTTCGACGAACAATGGGGTCTGCAAATGTTGCCGAGAACGATGCACAAAAACAGGCACGTCTTCGACGGCCCGGAATCAAGAGGCACATTGGCCGCGAGGTTTATAGAGACGGGGATGGGTAATACTGCAATTCTCGTATACAAAACGAACCATCTCATTGCGAGAAAATGGGGAAGACACGGCATAGAAAGGTATATAAAGCGCAGGCAGGTTAGTATTTGGTCAATTTAGAAAATTATTGCGGTCTTTTACTGGAGACGATGCAGTGTTTTACTGATACGGTATAGGCCAGGCGGAGGCGTATGGAAGTTTAATTCACGCGAACGGATGCTGCTAAAACAATACGACCTAATGGCGAGTTGGTGCCCGAACGCCAGGACGCCGTGGCCATCTACCTGCCCTTCGTTATGCGGCTTTTCTGGCTTCCACCGGGCCTTTGACGATAAGGGTGGCCTCTTCGCTATATTGCAGACGCGCGAATTTTCAAATGCACCTTAAGAGTGCAACAAAGCGGGCGACACGGATCACTCATACTGCAGAGCTTCAGTATTTCAAAAAGCAGACTCAATTTGGCAATGTAATAGGGGGCCTACTCTTCCTCATGCTTGTGAGCAACAACTAGAGCTAGTGTTCCCCGAAGGACACGCAGATAGTGGCGCAAGGAGCTCTTGCATCTTCTGCCCGCACTTCCGCGAGAAACATCATTGGGAGCAGATTGCGGAGCTGTAACCTAGCTCGTAGCAACACCACCGCCTCTGCGACGGCGCGGTTGAGGTCTCCTCCGCATTGTAGAAGCACTTTTTGAGTGCATTCTTTTTCCAATTAAAACCTTGCCAGATGTGCCAAGGACACTCTTCGAAGGAAATATTCCTCAAGTCCATTGGCCTGTGAACTTAAGGAGTCACTCTTTCTGTCGTCGACCGTGGAAGGAATGTTAAAAAAATTACACGTGACACATGCTTAAAGAATATAACATTTATTTATTTATAGATGGACCACTCACTGCAAACACTAAGCTGCCATAACAAGTAAAATTTTTTGACCAGGTATCTCGGAGAAACATATGACACATAAGAGGTTTCTTACAATAGTCTTTAAGAAAATGGAGCGCAAACACTTTGCATAACTTGTTATTGCAAGTTAAACACGTTTGCACAGCTGTGAATTAGCAGTAAGTGAAAATAAGCAGATTCGCAGTAACTTTGCGACGCGGGTAAAAAGAGGTCGCGATAAGAAAGCAAAACCACCCGCTAGAATAGGCAGGTACAGTCTGCTTACGCAGGGCTGAGCTCTAGGCCTGAATGCTGTCGCACGTGATACGGCAAATTAAAGGCAGCAAATGTATTGCATTCGAGATACTATCACGCAGGGAAAAAAAAAAAAATGACCGGCGATCACGGGCCCATCGACAAGAGTTAGTCTGCAAGCTCCCCCCTCACATTTTTTTTATGCGAAGCATATTACGAGGGCTCAACCCAGCTCCTCAGGCGCGGCGGTGACCATGAAATCACGTGACACCGTGACGTCACGACAGAGGAGAAGTGGCTTTGGCTCAACTCTTGCAAGACGGGCTGGGTGGGAATCGAACCAGGGTCTCCGGAGTGTGGGACGGAGACGCTACCACTGAGCCACGAGTACAACGCTTCAAAGCGGTACAAAAGCGCCTCTAGTGAATGCGGTGTTGCCTTAGAAACGCGCTGTTTCTAAGGCGTGCGTCTCTTGCTCAGGCGCACATTTCGTTGCCGCGCCGAACGCTGCTTTGCTCGACGCTCACCGCGTCCAATGCGGGGCGCGTAGTCGCTGCCCTGTAGCCCATTGTCTTACACCCCTTGGCGGGTCGACGGGAACGCTGTCGCGTTCCACTCTTGAAGGCGAAGAAGTAATGCATGAGTTGTTTCTTCGTCTAGCCGAACCAAATATAGCCAAGCAACAGCAGTTCACCGGGCTAAACAGTGGTTCAACAACTAAAATAAAGGCTAGTATGCTTCGCATCCTGGGCTTAACCTTACCTAAGCCACAGCCATTTTTTTTTTTCGTCTCGCTGTACTGCCCACAAATTGACGGAACGGGGGAGTTCGATGTTTGTGCCCCACAAATAGACAAACGAAAATAGATTTGCTACCCACGTTTCTACACGACGGTTGGTAGACATTACACAAAACGACAAGCTTATAAAATGCATAACAGTCTGTGAGAAGTCGACAGACTACGTCACGCAGATTGTCAAAAAGAGCGCACGACGCGAGAAATATTGCTTTCGAGCGCTACGAGTAGCGCGAACGTGCAGAAAAGCTATACCGCTTCATTTCCTTCGCACAGAAGAACGACACTTAGACTTGAAGCTGGTTTTTTTTTAGATCTCTTAACAGCAGTCGCACTTCCGCGGTCTCCGTCAGTGCCGGTCCAGCACCAGGACTGAATGGGTGCCTACTCAATCTTCCCGGCCCCTTCAAAAATTAAACGAGTCTACAGGCTCTCACGAAGATGGTTCCCTTGGGCAGACCCGCCTCTCGGTTCGCCCGTCGGTAAATAACGCTCCAGCGGTAAAAAAAAACATGCGACTTCCGGTCCCTCACAGCCCCCCGAGATCCGGAATCCCAATTTCTTTCTCCTCCTCCTCCAAAGATCCCCACATGCACAACCCTAGTGCTAAGGCTGCCACCAGTTGTTAAGGGGACGGGGTTTCGGCAACCTTCAATAGCGCCTGCTTGGAGCTCAAACCAGGCTGACCATCGATGAGGGTTCGGCAATGGAAGACGAGGTGCTGTGAAAACAATAACAAAAGTTTAATACATCAATTACGGGTGAGCAGTGCGCTCCAAGGCATATTATATATATGCGTCCCAATAGCGTCCCTTTGACGCTATTAGACGTAACAATATATATTACAGAAACGTTCGGCGTGCGTGCCCCTGCACGCAAGGGCAGAGAAGACGTGTCCCCACGTGGCACCTCGCTGGTTTTCTTATACCCTCCACCACCCGGGCAACCTCGTTCTCTCATGCTGCCTGCATGATAGGACACGTCGGGTCAGCCCACACAAAGGAATACGGAGACAAACCACTCCCTGGCGATAGAGGGGGTGAACTTAGGTCGCGACGTTTCAACCCCCACAGAGGAATACGGAGAGAAACCACTCCCTGGCATAGAGGGGGGTGAAGGTAGGACAGAGGGAGAGCAGTATTTGCACTGGTGCATAATCCCGTCGCACACGTACACCCGATGGACAAGTCTTATCCCGTTGACGAGCGTGGCTATTAGGCGTACGTCGTGTCTCAAGGAGCTTGGAATCCGTTCCATTCATTGCTGCACAAAGTGAACCGTAACACCCGCTAGAAAAAAAAACTATGCACAATACTCAATTCCATTTCAATAGGTCAACCAACGGAACGTGAATTTAAACGCAACCAAATTTCCGTTGAAACGTCTAAAAGGGGCAAAACCTGCGCTATACATTTCGATAATTTCGCTCTGCACAGGTTTCATATAGTAAGTGGAACATTTCTGCAAATACGTTCCACTTATAATGGTGGTGGCTATGTGGTATCTAGATTAAGAATGTAGTAGCATTCACGGAATGCGCGGTCACTTTCTCTAGCAAAGACGTCGAGTAAGCGACCACAATGTACCACACAGGCCGCCCGGGGTTTGCCGTAGTATCCTCTCGTACAGCAGCGCAAAAACGACCAAAGTACTTCCTAAATTAATTTCAAAATTCATGACGTCACACCAACGATAAGGTTTCGATCTGCGCGAGATTAAAATAAAGGAAGATTAGTTTTCATTTATATTTTTTTTCTAGTAATACAGTCAAACCATCCCCGCTAAGTGAGTGGAAAAGAGTTTTGAACTATTTACCAGTCCAAACTGGCCAAATGTTGCTTGTGACTATGGCGGCTTTGCAGCAATGCTGGACACAAAACACGGTCGGCATAGAAAGATAGAGAGAAAGAAGTGAAAGGCAGAGAGGTTAGACTGAACCTGGTTGGCTACCCTGCACCCGGGGAAGGGTGTCTGAAAGATCAAGGATACAAAGTCAGCTTCACTCAAATAACTGCCGAAGGGCGCGCATGAACATGCTCAAAAAAAAAAAAAGAAGAGGAGGTGAAGAAAAAGGATAATATCTCTCATAGGAATCATGCATGTCGTTCAGCAGAACTTCAACAGAAAGTATACGGAACGCGACTGAAATTCAATAAGAACACAATAACACCTATATCACAGTTTTGTTGTTGTTGTTGTTGTTAGGGATAACAACAGGAGGAGAGCGGCAAACGACGACGATGGAGAATTTGGACGACGACGACGACGACAAAAAGCGCTCCCTTTCGCGCCCACCTTGAGGCCTTTGCTCCGGTCCGAAAAGAATCACCCTGTAGCCAACGCAAGGCACGCGGCCTGTCTGCAGGTCTGTCAAGACTGTCTACGGTGTCAACGTTCCTCGACGACGAGAAGATGAGGAGCCTAAAAAAACACGGGACGCTGGTTGTAAGCGAGACCGAGGCGGTATATATGCACACGCCGCCGCAATCTCACTATACTCTCGACATTCCCTCACCACCCGATTCTCGCCTCAATTCTTTCTTCCCGGATTTTTTCCCCTTTCCACTACACTAGACGCCCATTCTGCATCCTGCATCCCATGCCCCGCGTGCTACCCCCCCCCCTCTCCGGCGGGGCAAGCCAACCCCCCGCGCGCGCACACACACAATCTCTCAAGAGATCTGCGCTCGGGGTTGAAACCCTGCCGCCTGCACCGTGTAGCGCTCTCGCTTACGCTCAGGCACGCTCGCAGGAGAGAAGAAGGGGGTGAGTGGGTGGGCCGGTGAGTGTGCGCGCTTGTGCTGTTGCCACTTTCGCACGCGCGCGCACCCTCGTCATCATCCTCCTCTTCCTCCGCCCCCTTAGCGCTGGTTTGGAAACGAGAATGACTCAGCCTCGAATGAGAAGAAAACGAAACGAAAGAAAGAGTCAGCAGGCAGGGGGGACCTCTCTCTCTTTTTTTGTGTGTGTGTGTGTGTGCGCGCGCGCTGCTTTGGGTGCCGCGGGACGACGCAAGCCCGTACCACTCACGCGCCCCGGCCTGGCGCCGGGGGCAGCGCGCCCAGAAAGCGCATCGCATCGCCCGATTCGTCAGCGGACGCGCGTGTGCATGGGGTTGAGTGAGCGCGTGCGTGGGGATTGAAATTAAGAAAGGAAAAGAGGAAGAGACGAGAGAGAAAGAAAGGAGCTAGGGGCTTCTGCAGGATCGCTGGAAAGGGGCTGAGCGTATAGTATACGCGAAGCGTCATCGCGGTTGTCTTTGTTCGTGGCGGCCACACAAAGGACGAAATAAGGGAGACTCTTAGCGCGTCCGGTGCGGCGGCGCAATATAGGCCCGTATCCCCCCCTCAGTGGTTTTCGAGGGGCTGCACGACGACGACAACGACGACGACGACCGTGGGTCGGTGGGTGCGAGGTTCCAGCCCCTATACACCGCAGTTTGAACTGCCGCGGTATTTGCGGGATGGGTAGCCCCACCGATGGTGGTCGCCACACACCCGCTTCCGCATACCGCCATCGCGGCGGCGTTCAAGAGGCGAATACCGTCAGTTGAACGCGCAACATTTAAGAATGTCCTAGAACACCTCTTCTATTACTTACTCGCCTGGTCTTCGGTCTCTGTGTTGCAGTATACGACACGTCCATCGTTCAAGAGCAACACGAATTACAGCCCAACTTCACGCAGAATACTTTTACAAACCCAACACCTACCGCTTCGTTATGGCGAAATTTTGCCGAAGGATTGCGAACGCGACGTCAAAGAATAATTTTCTTTTCGTATTCTAAAACTAAAAAGAAAGAAAAAGAGAACTGCGTACAGTGTTGCTATGTATGGTTGAGGCCCTGCTGTTGCCATCTCAGTCTCCTATACGTTCGCATGTTACCAGCGCATGGTAAACAACTCATACTGCTTCCTCCTTTACATCCGTAGTTTCTTGATAGGGAGGGTCAACTGATCTATTCGTTTTACCCGCCATTTATTCAGAAAAAAAAAATGCCTGCACGCTCCTTCCTTAATTACGATTCACAGGGCTTGACATTCCGATGCAACTACGCAATCACTACACAAGGCACGGGATAATAATTTTGACCGCCCCGGGCTCTTCGCGCAAACAACCGAAATCTCGGCGCACGAGAAAATTCTTCCGCCCAGCGCCCATCGGAATGCCGCCGTCGCGGCCTTGGATCGAACATCGCCACCTTGGATCGAACATCGCCACCTCGTTCGTGGCTCGGGAAGCCGAAGTCCGTATAACAGCCAGCGAGGGCCGTGCACCGCCAGAGAAAGGGTTTCCTCCCTTCCTTCGTTATTTCCCCCAACTTTGCTACGAAGAGGTCCGGCCGTAACACGACACACTCCGGCGCAGCCTTTGAAGGCATCGCGTCGAACAGAACACCGAGCGCGCGAGCCAGACTTTGCAGTGTCGCGAGAGTTTCCTTTCAGGCGCCCGGCCAGCTATGCGCACCGCTCGGTCCACTGCCAGTTCCGTGCAGCGCAGCTAAGGCCGTAGGGGGGCGGGCTCGCGCAATCCAATCGGCGGCAACTAGAGCAAGCTACGTACGTAGTACTGCGCGTCTCGCAGGACGGGTCGGCCATTGCTCGCTACCAAACCCTTCCGCAAAAGCTTTTTTTTTTTCATTTTCATCCGTCAGGCGTTACGCGAAGGGCGATCAAAGGCGGGCAACTGGGGCCAGCAGCCCATACCTTATTCTCCCTTCTTTCTCTTCTCTGGTTGGCTTACGCGGCGCGCAGCTTTTGGCTGCACTGCACGGAATTGTATAACGACGCGCAACGCGGCACGGGAGTCAAGCCTGCGGCGCCCGCCCGCGTCCGGTACTCGCTCGCACGCTTGCGTCCTGCGAAAAGAAAACAAACAAACAAAAAGGAAAGAAAAAAGAAAGGGGGGGGGAGGGAGTGCGCTCGAGAGTCCTGACTGGCGAGCTTCCACGGCGCGAAACACTGCTCACCACGGTCGACGGTGAAATATTTCGTTCTACGCCGGCAGTTCAGTGGAGGCTAGGCGAGCAATGAGAACTCTGGCGGCCGACAGAGTCAATCATCGCGAATCCCGAAAAGTTAATCGAGGCCGGCAAACACACGCCCACGCGTGTAAGCGACAGTACGCACTTCTCCACAGTTTCGCTTGCGCGTTTAATTACGAGGTCGGCGACGGCGCAACGATCACGTCAACAACGACGGCATATATACAACCCGCGTCGAACTTATTATTGGGTTAGGACAAGCATTAAAAGAAAGAAACACGAACAACGACGACACAATAATCCCGGTTTGTTTTCCCTTTCTTTGGAAGGACAATTAGAACGTGTTCTCGACACTGCACTTTCTTTCGTTACGTGTGCGAACTGCGATTTTTTAAATAAATTTATTATACGGCAAATGTCGCCATGACAAAGCGAAAAGAACACCCGGGAACCGGCGTGTATGCTGGCGCTACGGCATCGGGTCGATCTTATTCCAACGGAATAAGTAAAAAAATAATAATTAAAAAGACCCCCCTCCCCTCCAACGAACAGCTCTACACCGCAGCCGCTTCGTCGACAACGCAATACAAAAGCCTGATCAGAACTTCCTGTTGTAAGTGTGCGGGCAATACGCGCATAAGTGAAAACAAAGACGAATCAATTAGAGAGAGAGAGAGAGAGAGAGAGAGAGAGAGAGAGAGGTTACCCGCAGGCGCGCCAGCAAGCAGTCCGGCATTGTGCGTGGGTTACGCACTGAAGAAGGTAAAAAAAAAGAAAAAAAAGAAAGAAGGATATCCGAACAATTAATTAGGCCTAGAAAGAGAGAGAGAGAGAGGACGACTGCAACTGCCATCGCCGCGCACGCGTATTCTTATTCGGGGGAGGGGGGGCAAAGCGCTCGCTCGCTCGGCGAGCAACGGCCAGCCACGCGACTTCACCGCCCGGACGCCGTTTCCATCGCAGAAAGGCTCGGCAGGTGTTCACACAAAGCACTCGCGCACACGAAACACGAGCGCTCGGGCACGGCCGACAATTGTTGGAGCAGGGCGAGAGAGAGAGAACGAGCGCGAACGTGCAGCTTCCGAGGTGCGGTGGCGGAAAAAAAAAGGGGGGGGCGGTAGAGGGGGAGAAGAGAAAAGAAAACGTAAGAAAGAGAACTCCCTGGCTTCCCTGTGTCCGAAATACTGCGCCGTTTTCTGAAAGGGATTACGTAGTTGTCCTTCAAGGGCATTTCGTCCAGTTTTTTTTTTTTGTTATGGAGGCGTGGTCCCCACACTTCCAACACTGCACACAAGAAGGTTTGCCTGGTAAACCTGCTTGAATGGCACGTGGCGGCTTCCCGGATGATGCTCACATTCTGTTGGATTGTCCGGGGAGCCGTCCCGCCATTCAGGCTAGCCTTGCCGATCTCTCGCCCACCCGTAGACCTATACGACACTTGAGGAGTGAGTGGCTGACCGACTCCTCCTCCGACTACGTGCGTGCCATGATCGAGCTCATCACGACGCTCGGCTTGGCAGACAACTTGAACAAAGCGGGCGAACCCGAACCGGGATTTTCTCTCTCTCTCTCTCTCCAGTTTTTGTGACTCATGGGGGTTCAACGTCCCAAAGCGATAAACCGTTACTTATGACCACCTATAAGGTTATTTCACGTTCGCACAAGACTATACTTACATATAAGCATACATGTCCTTCTTTTCTTTTAGCTCCTTCCGGCCTCTTGGGAATGCGGCTGGCGCTACTAATAAGTGCGGCACTACTATTAAACGGGTATTCAGCTTTCAAGGGGCTGGTTGCAGGTTTCGCCATGCCGTTTGTAAATCACTACGAGGTTTCCTTAGCGGAAGAAAGGAAAGAAAAAGAGAAAAAGAAAGAAGAAAAAAAGACGTGCCGTAAGACGTATATGTTCACATCTATAAATGTCTTCCGGCAGCTATGCTAATGCATCATCGCGTGCACCGCTCGACGACGTCAGCCTCGTTCGCAGGAAGTCGACGAGAGCAAGCCGAATGCCAACACAGGCAGACGGGGCGTCACATCTAGGAGCTCACTGCGACGAAAACATAAACGAATGCGAGGCCTCGTTAAGGCTCGAATTCGCCAAGCGGGTCGAACGAGAAAACCCGCCCGCGGCGGAGCCGAACTTCGCCACTTCCCGTGCTCGCCGAATTTGCGCGGTATACGCAACGGGCGTCTTTCCTTGTTTGACACGACGCAACCATATCGAAAAGAAACCCGTACGCCCCACACTAAAGAATTCCATGTGAACATATGGGGCATGTTCCGTATAGTTATGTGAACGTATGAGTATGCCTTACATAAAAACCGGTGCGTTCCCATACAACATATGCAACGTACGATATATTCGGGAGCATACGAGTTTTTCGTATGGGACGCCTATACGTTCACATAACCACACGGGCAGTGTTTCATTTGATATATGGAGCATGCGGGCTTTTCTCTCATGTATCTTTCTCTCTCTCTCTCTCTCTTTGTTCAGTGAGATTGAACCCTCGAGTGACGCCCTTCTTTCCTCTGTCCTTCGTCGTCGCGCTAGGTTTTGCGTCCGTTGGCGTGAAAATAAAGGCACGGCCAGCTCTGCTTCAGCCCCCCCAAACCATCGAAGCCAGGAAGAGGCGCCTCTCTCGGGAGCTGCGTCGCAAGATGACCAAGGCTCGGCCACGCTCCGCGCGCACAGTGGAAACAAATGAGCCGAGGCCGGGGAGGACTCGGAGCAACGAGGCGGTAAAGAAAGGGCTCCGCTACACAATCGCGTAGCGAGACGGCGCGAAAAGAGAGAGAGAGAGAGAGAGCGGACGGCGATGAGGGGACGACGACAACGCCGGGCGACACTTTGGGCGCGCTCAAGGGAGGCCGCGCCTCCATTCTTCTTCCAGTGCCGGCTCGCTGCCCTGATGCGCCTCGTTGGCTACTGCTCTCGAGTTTTCTTTCTTTTTTTTTCAGTCGTTGCATGCGTCATGAATTGCGTTAAACTGGAACGCACCGTAGTGTGCGACGGAGAGGACAGTTAGCCACCCAGAGTCCAAAGAAGATCGACAGCCCCTGCATCATCGCGACGCTCACAGCGCCAATAACAACAACATTGCGCCCGGTGTACAATATGGGAACTTTAGTATTTAGACCACCCAGTACAGTTGAGAAAGAACTTGAAGCTGGGCTTAGGTTGTTCCTGATTTTACGAGTGCGGTCAGTCGACTTGGAAACGCGGGCAAAGAAGCACGATGGGGAATTCCAGCCTGCCACATGCGTACTCGTGCAGCACAGGCACATCAGGCGTGCAAAAACTCCTTGCCAAAAGAGTACGGGCTACGGTTCTCAGCTGGCTATATACAGGCTGGTTGAGATATTTCCTGTGGAATGCCACTATAGTTACAGCGCCCTGAAGCGCCCGGGAGAACTCTCTTACACTCGTCATGCAGATGTCCGGAGTGCCACGACGAATACCTTATCCGAGCCCGTCTTCTCGTTTACTCTTAAAAAAGTAAGAAAGAAAAGAGAAAGAAAGACGAACAATCACTGTTGTAAATGGCGGCCTTTTAAACAGATCGCGTTCGCATGTCCAGGTCTCGACGGGCAACACCTGACCGATGAGCTAGCTTATCCAGCATGCTTTTAAAAGAAACAAGAGCCTTATAGAACATTGGGCTACAGCAGCTACACCCGCCGCGCTAGCTTAGTGGCTGCTGAGCAGTTGCGCTGCTCAGCTCCAAGGTTCGATTCCGGCGGCGGCGGCTGAATTTGGACGGGGCGAAATGAATAATAATAATAATAATAATAATAATAATAATAATAA
Organism: Dermacentor albipictus; assembly: GCF_038994185.2. Taxonomy (NCBI): domain Eukaryota; kingdom Metazoa; phylum Arthropoda; class Arachnida; order Ixodida; family Ixodidae; genus Dermacentor; species Dermacentor albipictus. The sequence goes on from NC_091822.1 coordinate 165,503,478, forward strand.
TAATAATAATAATAATAATAATAAGAAGAAGAAGAAGAAGAAGAAGAAGAAGAAGAAGGAAAAGAAGGAAAACGCTCGTGTATTGAGATTTAGGTGTACGTTAAAAACAACAACAACAACAAAAATCTCAGGTGGTCAAAAGCCCCAACTACGGCGCGCCTCTTAATCAGATCGTGGTTCTTGGCACGTAAAAAAAAAAAACAGTATTTAATTTTAACAGAGGCGCTAGAGAGCCCGCCGCATGGCGAAAGAGGCCCGCATTATAACGTAAAAAAAAAAAAATTATGGGGTTTTACGTGCCAAAACCACTTTGCCGTAGGCACGCCGTAGTGGAGGACTACGGAAATTTCGACCCCCTGTGGTTCTTTAACGTGCCCCTAAATCTAAGTACATGTATACACGGGTGTTTTCGCATTCAAGGCAGAAAGCTGGGCTAGTTGGTGTGTCATCATTAATCAAAAGACTAGCGCAAAATAGCAGGGACAAAGACAGAGAAGACGACAGGACGAGCGCTAATTAGCGTTCGCCCTGTCGTCTTCTCCGTCTTTGTCCCTGCTATTTTGCGCTAGTCTTTTGAATAAAGTGTTTTCGCATTTCGCCCCCATCGAAATGCGGCCGCCGTGGCCGGGAACATTATAACGTTGAGATCACACGTCGTCTTTCAACGTTCGCCCGACAGAGCGTTTCTCGCCCGGCACTGCCACCGGAAGGCGTACCCGACACGATTTCAACTTACGCGACCTGAAATGTGGGGCAGAAAAAAGCTCCGCGCAGCGTGAAGGTTGTCGCGCGACGCGATACCCTATATATGTAACCTTGAATGGTTATAACGCCGTTTGCTAAACCGATAGCGACTCAATGCTCGAGAGAAACGCTGGGAATCCCCCGGCCAACCTTAAAGACAAGAAACTAACTCGCCATGCCGCTCCAAAGCGCGGTCAACACCGCCCCCCCCCCCCCCCCCGGCGTAAACAACTCGCACGTATACAGTCTATCAGGATAGTAAGAAAGGAAACTAAAGAAGTAGTAGTAAAAGTGGAAAGGAAAAAAAAAGTAAATTTATTGCAAGGTTGCCTCCTGGAACAACGTTCCTAGGAGTGATGGACAATGACGAATGCCTTGTCCGAGTAAATGAGCCCGAAAATTGCCCCCCCCCCACCCCCACCCTCGGCTACAGAAATAAAGGTAGGAGGGGCGTCGCCTCGCCTCGATGCGTCATTATCAGCGGACAGTCCGAACAAGCGCGCACGTTCGCAAAAGAAAGAAAGAACATATGAAGAAACAAAAGAGCGGCAATAAACCAGGAAACGAGCCGACCGAAAAACAACAGCAAAAAGAAAACGGGTCAACTCTTTCGTGTACATATATCTGGCGGCGAGTCGCCTTCCTACTCCACCGCCCATCGAGCCATCTCCATCATCATCAGGAGCACCGTCTCGATAGCCCGTCCCTGCTCTCGCAAGCTCTCGCTAGCCACCATATACTCTCGCGGAGCCGATGTGGCCGTTTCAAGCTAGGCTCGTCATGCATCACCCCCCCCCCCTCCCGCCCCCTAAGACACCACGCCCCGTTTGACCGGTTGGGCTCCAGGCCGGGGTGGTCCCGCTCCAACGTTCGAGAACACCCATGCGAGAAAGGGGGGAGATGGGGGCAATAAAGCCGCGGTTCAATAAAGCAACCCACGGAACAGAACTGAAAGAAAGGCGCCTAAAGAAAGTTAGTTGTGCCCAAGTTGCGCAACGTTCCCTTTTTGATTGTATTTTCCCGCTATTCTTCGTTACCGCCTTCGCGAGTATGAGCCGACGACGACGTCCCGTTTACCAGCTTACGTTATATAGCGTCCAAACCGTTCGATCTTTAATTACCCAGGGCTGGTTCCAGGGCTGGTTCCGGTAGTATTCCCTCCATGCCATATACGTGTAACGAAATTGAATAACCGAGTATCCACGGCATCGGTACATTCGGATCAGGCTCCGAATCGATTTATACCACCTGGAGTTCTTTAAAACGTGTACCTAAATCTCAAGCGCACAAGATCTTTTTTTCTACATTCCGACCGATTAAAAAAGAAAGAAAGAATATATTCACAGATGATGGCAGCTAGGGTCGGCAAAAATAAACCAAAACTCGCTCAGTCTAGCTCGCAAAACATGTATTTAAACGAGGTCTCATTCCGACTCAGATTCCCCAAGTTCAGACTCAGCAAGACTCACTCACTCACTCACTCACTCACTCACTCACTCACTCACTCACTCACTCACTCACTCACTCACTCACTCACTCACTCACTCACTCACTCACTCACTCACAACTTGCCACTCATTCAAGCTCATGCACGGAGTGGGAATCGGTGGGGATCGTGTGGACTTATTAACCCCGCATAAACTCTCATCGACTCGCACATATCTAAATCACAGGCGATTCTGACTCATCACTCAGACTCACACCCAAGCTCCGATTTACCGAGACTCGCCACGACTTAGAGCCGCACCCATTAGTTCGGCTAATCTTGACTTATAGGCTCGCGGTCACGAACGGCTCCGAGTCTGAGCGAGCCCCAGTGAGTCGACCCGTGAGCGAGTTGGCCAACGTGTATGGCCGACGGTGGCAGCCTTGGTGCGCTATATATACCTTTATGATGTTAGATATGGAGCTGTTTCCTGCGATTACTTCGAGTTCCCCAGACCACATCGGATTGCAGCACAGCTAATTGAGGAATGCAGAAGCAGGAAAGCGCATTCCAGAGGAGCGGCCGAGCAAACAAGTTTAAGGCAACAAGTTCACGTGCCAACAAGGTCGTGCGCCGCCGGGATTAGCAGGTGGGCCTCCGACAATGGAGCATGAGCAGCCCTCCCCTTCTCCTCGTTCGAAGTGCATTGCCAGTCTGCGAGGCAAGACCACAGAGAGCCGCCAGGTGTGACACCGCGACACGGGCGCCTACCATTGGCTGAAAGTGGCGTCATCGGAGCGGACTCTCCCATTGGTCAAACATGACGTGACTTACAGTGCTCGACGGGTTTATAAGAAGCCTTCCAGAGAGACCTGAGCATTCTGGGACATGCCCTGATTCCCTGATTCACCTCTCTCGAACTTCTTGCCGCGGGCCGCAGCGTCCGAGTTGCTGCCGGCCCGTAATGACTGTACGACTGGTACTTGACGTCTCACCTCCCTGTACATAATGTAGAATAAATTCCTCCCAAGTTTGGTATCTCATCCCGGAGTCCGTCCTCCAACCCCTACATCTGGTTGGCAGCGGTAGGATCGCCTCCGAATGCATCAGCTGGTGGCAGCGCTACGGATAAACCTTCGTCGAGAGAGATCCTAAGGAACCGGGAAGAGCGAAGAAGAGAAAGCCTTCGTCGAAAGAGGTCCGAAGAATCTGGGAGTAGCGAAGAAGGAGCGAGCCTTCGACCCAGGGAGTCCGGAGGAACCGGGAACAGCGGACAAATGAACCGGATGGCAGGGTGCTGCAGCCGTAAGTGAGCGCGTGGTTTTTTTCCTTATGATTCGCCAGACTCAAATGTTGTGTGTTCATTTTGATAGTTCTGGGAATCGGGAGTTTGATGCATTGTGTGTTTGCACAAATTAAATAAGGAAAACAGTTTTAACCACCTGTCGGGGCAGCTGCCATGGATCTTAGAAGGTTGACGAGGTTAGACTTGTTGTTGGTGTGCGACGATTTGGGAGTTGAGGCGGATGAACGGATGAAAACGCCAGCTATCATAAAGGCGATTAACGATAGTGGCAATGATGACAAAAGCATTGAGCTTGCTTGGGAGGTGATACAGGAACCACGGGAGCGTGCGCGTCGTGTACGTTTGCGAGAGCGCCGTGAACTTAGGAGTAAGCATAAGCGTGAAGAACGCGAGAATGAACGGAAGCATGAGCTTCAAGAACTTACTCTTAGGTGTGAGCGTCACGGACGTGAGAATGAACGCGAACGTGAGCGTGAGCAAGAGTATGAGAGAGAGAAGGCAGCACTGATCAAAGAGATACAGTATTGTGATCAGTTATTGGCACAGAGACAACGGCTGTCTGAGAATTCTGTACGTAGTACAGAGCGAAAGAATGAGGCAGCATCGAGCGGACTTTTGCCAGAAGCCGACGAGAAGGGTAGTGCCTGTGAGATTACCTGCAGATTCATAAGTAAAGGGAAAAGGCTAGCTGCTAACGATGCCTTAGTGGCAATAGAGGCCGTTAAAGGCCAGAGTGAGAGCGACGAGGTGCTGTGCCAACAGATGACTGTGGAGACAGCTAGGCCAGCTGCGAACAAATTGGCACAGTTACCGCGTGTGTGCGTCGCTGGTAAGGTTAGCGAGGTTGCTAGCGAGGAAAAGGGTACTGTTGACCCGACAGAAGCGAGCACCCATGTAGAGCCAGATCTGCGTGCAGAATTGAGGTGCGAACTGGACGATGCAGTTGAGAGTAGTTCTCGGGATGGCGAGCTCCGTAGTCCACGAGAGAACAACTGCATTGTTCAGGGATCGGTGCGGCTCTCCGCCAGTCTAGATGGCCTAGATAGGGATGATTCCGTTGTTAATCATTCGGACTGTGCGCGTGAGACAGCGATCGATACCGACGGGCTGTGTGTCGATGCACAGCGTGCGCTGGGCAATGTAGTAGAGGGCAGTTCGCAAGAGTGCGAGTTGTCTAACTCAAGTAAAGCCTGCTGCATTGTGCCAGAGTCGGTTGAGCTGTCCGCCAGTCGAGGCAGAGAGAGGGTTGATTTAAATGTAAATCACTCAGACTGTGCGGGTAAGAGACCGATCCGGGCCGACGAAATGTGTACCGGCCAGCACGAGGCACGAGGCGACATGAAAACGAGTGCAAGGAGAAAGCGCCGTAAAAAGAAGCGCAGTAAAGACCGGAAGACGGTAATTGTAGCGCCGCCAAAGATGGCAAGAACCCCAAATGGGCAGGGCGCGAGGAGAAGAAAGGTGCGGTCGTCAGTGACGATGTTGACGCATCCTAAACGTTCGAGCCACAGGTCAAAGGGGGACCGCGAAGAATGTTCTGCACGGACGCGGACAAAGGGCACGAGGCAGTTAAGCTCCTCGTCGTTCCGTAGTTCTTTTCACAGCTCAGCGTGCAGTTCGAAGAAACGCAAGGTGGCAGGACGAGACCAGGTGGGGAGTAGCGACGCGCTCAATCGAGTTCGTGTTGAAAGCGGGGCGCGGGGACGCAAATTGGCTGGAGACCGTAACGTCTTGGGGGAGCTGATAGTGAATCAGCCCTTTTGTTGTCTCTCGGCAGCCAGAGTAGCTTTCAGACCACGCCCACCTCGAGTCAGACTCAAAGTATGAGTCAGTTGAAAATGCTTGGAACGGGATGCCAGGAGAGCTCCCGTAGAAGTAAAGCATGTTGTTTTGTTTTTTATTTTGAGCATCGGAAAGTTTTTAGCGATTTGAGACTAGGATTTCTTTCAATGTGTAAGGTTTGAGCTTTGTTTGTGTTTTCGTTTGAGAAGCTCCGTGATTTGAAAGATGAGGTTTATGTAAACATGTAGTCTCGCGAGATGCTCATTAATAAGTAGATAGGTTTTTTTTTGTGTGTGTGAGTAACCTGAGGGTCAAGGTTACTGTTGAGAGGCCTATCGTAACGCGCGTGTGTTTTATTTAACCTTCTTTCTTTTTAAGTGTTGAATTTTCTAAGGTTAAGCGCGTAGATTTTCAGTGAGTGCATGATTTGCACGGAGAAGCGTTCTTAGTTCCATTAGCGCGTGTCCTGTGTGGACGGAAGGAAGCAGACTTTATGACTGGGTTGCTAGTGTGTGTGGAGGGCAGCCGTATTCTGACTTCTTTAGTGAGCGTGCCTGGAAAAAGTTAGTAGAAGACGCATTATTTTAAGGGTTCTGCGGAGTGTGTAAGTCCCGCAAGTTTAATTGTTCGTTTATGTCACGTGTCCTGTAGGACTTTCAGGGAAGAAACGTGAGTAAGCGTAAATGAAAAGTTTGCCTACAACGCAAGTACGCGTTTTGTTTAGTGACCACAAGGCTAGTGCGCTTGTGATTACGTACTTGTGAGGTTGACCAGATTGTTCAGTGGCACCATTACTTGCGATAAGTAAGCCACTGCAATAGATTGGTAACATGCTGTTGTTGTAGTTAGGCCACTTATGTTATGTTCGGCTGTTTTCATTTGTTGTTTGCATCGTCAACGACCCTTTTGTTTTGCAACAACAATAGTACTCTGGTCTTGTCGGCAATCGAGGAGAAATGAATAGCTGTTTGGAAGGGTGGTTACAACTGTTTTGTCGAAATTGGGGAACTAAAAGATCAGGGTTCATTTTGACTCAGTAATAGCCTGGCGAGTCAGGGGTGAAGAGCCTGCGCTTACACGTGGGGTCAGCGCTGTGTTGTTTGGTTTGTTTGACGTATGTTCTCCAGGGCCCAGGATCCCGAGGGTTGTCAAACGTGGCTCGACCCCAGTACCCTGCAGCTTCTATCAGCGTTCCTCATGGCCAGCGAATTAAGTTCACCGGCCATTCAGAACAACCGGGGCGAGGACGAGCTGTTAGATATGGAGCTGTTTCCTGCGATTACTTCGAGTTCCCCAGACCACATCGGATTGCAGCACAGCTAATTGAGGAATGCAGAAGCAGGAAAGCGCATTCCAGAGGAGCGGCCGAGCAAACAAGTTTAAGGCAACAAGTTCACGTGCCAACAAGGTCGTGCGCCGCCGGGATTAGCAGGTGGGCCTCCGACAATGGAGCATGAGCAGCCCTCCCCTTCTCCTCGTTCGAAGTGCATTGCCAGTCTGCGAGGCAAGACCACAGAGAGCCGCCAGGTGTGACACCGCGACACGGGCGCCTACCATTGGCTGAAAGTGGCGTCATCGGAGCGGACTCTCCCATTGGTCAAACATGACGTGACTTACAGTGCTCGACGGGTTTATAAGAAGCCTTCCAGAGAGACCTGAGCATTCTGGGATATGCCCTGATTCCCTGATTCACCTCTCTCGAACTTCTTGCCGCGGGCCGCAGCGTCCGAGTTGCTGCCGGCCCGTAATGACTGTACGACTGGTACTTGACGTCTCACCTCCCTGTACATAATGTAGAATAAATTCCTCCCAAGTTTGGTATCTCATCCCGGAGTCCGTCCTCCAACCCCTACAATGAAGACACAGTAATAGGTGACAAAAGGACTGGTCTATCTAGACGTTTTATAGACTACTTTTTCAAACCTTTCTTTTCTTTTGACTTGAGGAGTATGTAGGAACCAAACGTACCCTAATAGGACTCCGGCCAGTATATCACAGTAACGGCTGTCTTTATGTATGTATGTATGTATGTATGTATGTATGTATGTATGTATGTATGTATGTATGTATGTATGTATGTATGTATGTATGTATGTATGTATGTATGTATGCATGTAATCCACTCCTGCTGAGAAGTTTACAGACCACAAGAGAAAAGAATCCGAGAACACATAAGCAAGTGTTATGAGTTGTGAAAGCGGAAGCATCAATGTCTAATTGAACGGCGATGAGCGGTCCTTCCGAGCTTTGCGCTGCCAAGTAATGCACCATATAGCGGTACGTGCTGCCCGAGCCAGCAAGCAGCAGCAGTATCAGCCTGCAGTGCCAACGCCGCATGCCACCGACGTGGCGACGCCCTCTCCCTTCACGCAACACCTGGCGCGCTATTGCAGCTGCAGCTGTTCCCTGTCGCATGCTCCGCCAACGGCTCTTGGACAGCGCAAGGCCTGTGCACTTCGATCCATGACGTCACGCTACCTTGCCCGACTGCCACGTAATCGAATGGGAGTGCTCCCGAGTAAGCGGCAGCGATTTTGACGTCACCGCTTCCGTCACGTCGTGGCTTGACAGGGGAAATTTCGGTCTAAAGTAGGATGACGTCGTAAACCAGAGTGTTTGTGCCTGCTATCTCGGAGGAGTTGGCTCTGCACCGTCGAGGAGCCCTCGTTGCGAGAGCCGAGAATGACGTGGCGTCGAGGCGACACCCTCTCCCCTCACCCTTCTCCGTAGAGGTGTGCTCGTGAGGTGGCGTCGCAGCCAATGGCAATGCGAGCTGAGGTACCACTTCGCTGCTACAGACGACAGACGCCGGCTTCTTCGCTGAATTGGCCATTTGACGCTTACGAAAAAAAAAAAAAAGTTTCTTCATTCCTTAATGAACGGACGACTGTTTACGTGGTGAAGTTTCGGCCGCAGTCGTCACTTCTAGCTTGCGTGACTAAGCTTCGGGGAAATTGATCTTTATCCAGAAACCGTGGCCCGTACAATTTTTGATCACGACGGTATACGTAACACGTGCGTGCGTGCGTCAACCGACTTCGACTACGTACAGAGAAATCATCTGGAGAATGTCTTTGCTTATAAGGTCGACACGCAGTCCCAACGACGAGTATTTGCCCTACACAGTCCAAAGACCGGACAATTTATAGGCTTTCTACGAGTCGTAAGAATGCATCGTACTTAAAGACATCGGGCGCAGAGTTACAGCGCGGCCAAATGCAGGAAAACGAAGACAGAGAGAACAGACAAGGGGGGGGGGGGGGAGAAAGGGAATAAAGAGGCAAGAGCGAATTTAAAACAACGACAAAAGTGACATCGCCTAGCCCGGGACGCAAAGAATAAACCACGATCTTGGCCGGCTAGGCCGCGACGTCGCCTTTCCTCGCAAAAAAAATGAGGGTGCAATGCGAGGCGCCGGCCACCGGCAGCAGAAGCAGCAGCAGTTGGGGGGGGGGGGGGGGACGCGGTGGCGGCTCGCCACGTCTTGCAGGCCACGTGGCCGGCCAGTAACTAAGAAAAGAGGGTGTGTGGGGGGGGGTAGCAGTACAGCCCAGCAGTGCTCGCCTTAATTATCCGCTCTCAACTAGAAAAACCAGATTACACACACACACACACACACACGAGAGGCTGGTTTGGGCAACGCAGCCTGGCCTGGCCTGGCTGGATGCCTTTCTCGTTGCTTGCAGTGCATCGCAAGAAGCAGTGCATCAAGGAAAGAGAGAGAGAGAGAGGGAGACCTCCCCTCGAACTGCAGTATATCGCGGCGATGCCGCGCGGAGGAACAAACTGTGCACAACCAAAGGGGGATGCAGAGCACGCGTTCCACAAATGCACGAGCTCGCACGCACGCGCGCGCGCGCGCGCCCACTTTGGAGGTCGAGGCGTGCAGTGCAGCACCTTCGGAGTGGAGGAGGAGGTGGAAAAAAAAAAGAAGATAAAGAAAGCACGCGAAGATAATAATATGCGGCGGAGCGCGTGCTGTGGCTATACAGTTATCAGGTGCGCGGCGCCCGCGAAGCGTCCAACGGGAGAGATTTCATCGAACGAGATGACCGTCGGGATGGTATAGTTTAGCCACGCTCAACGTGAAGCCTATAGCTGGAGAGAGGTAGAGAGAGAGAGAGAGAGAGAGAGAGAGAGAGAGAGAGAGCGATTGTCTTCGGCGATCGCTCGTGATACCGAAACGGGCTCCCGAGAGAAATATGGGCGCGCGCGCGCGCGCTGAGAGATAACGGGAAAGCGATGGGCGTATACGATATATATCCTCCACCGCATGCACACACCTAGTTATTCAGATGCACACGCAGTAGAGAGAGAGAGAAAAAAAGCAAAAGAATGTCCTCGCGGCAACTCGCGACGAAGGGCGAGCCGCGCTCACACTGTTAGTGCGGAGAGGGTCACGTGTCTGGTACACCCGAGCGGGATCGAACGAGGGACCATTTCGGCAACGGCCCTCCTGTGATCATCGCAATGGGAGCACCACGCCGGTGCTTCTCCGTGTCATTCCCCCCCCTCCTCCTTTCAACACACACGCACACGCACGTGCCTCAACATTAGTACCACCGTTTTGGGATGGTCACAAATAGGACGAGAGTTCGGAGAGTTAACAGACCGAAAAATATCTGGCCTGGCTGAGGCGCACGGTATACCGGTGGTTCGATGCATGGTCGGAGGCGTGCATACCAGAGCATATAGGTAGAGCCTGTCGGTTTTATAGGCGGACGTCACAGCACACGTATCCCTCGACTCCCGAGGCAACGCGAGAAAACTAACAAAAAAGACGCGCTGATCTGAGGTCGTTAAGCGCCCTGCAAAGTTCGTGACAGAGGTGGTCTACTAAGTGCGCAGGACGTGGAGTGTTTTACGGTGGTGTACGGCGTAGCTATCGATAACGACGCACGCCTGCCCCTGAAGAACTCGAGGTTCCTGTGCGTATTCACACACACAAACGCGCGCGCAAACACACAAACACACACACACACACACACAGAGGGAGAGAGAGAGTGAGAGGGGCTCGCCTCCTCAAGTGCTACAGCGATAAACCTTCCAGAGCACGACTATTGCACCGTTTCCACTTTTTCGCTATGCAAAGGAAGCTGATCTGGAGGTTTCTGAAACCGGTACAATTGCTTGAGCTCGAGAACTGCTCCCAGACAAGCAATAAATGGACGAGTTAATACGTAACCGAGGAATCTCGTGCCCTCTCGAGCAATGCTAAAGGGAACACACGAAGTGATCCCAAGAGGCCGCGTAGCGGCGGAGCACACATGCCCTGCATAAAAGTGTGCGATGAAACTAAATGTCAAGCGAGAAACCTATTTTTTTTTATACCAGTTATAACACGCCGGACTGAATCCACGCAGGTCGAGTAATCCTTGCTTATTTCTAGAAACGAATCCAGTGCTTTTTGCACGTACTGCTGATGAGTGTACAGCGCATGTCCACCGTTAGAAGAGAACGCACAAGTACATAGAGCACGTGCGAATTTCCCCCCCCCCCCCCCCTCTCTGGCAAGTGTGCAGAAATCCCCGGCTTAGCAAATGGGATGTGGTCGGTGGCGCGCTGGCACATTTCCAGATTCAGTGGCCTCCGAAATCGCACCGGCACGCACCGCTGCGATCTCGGAGGCCACGCTAGGCCACTATGGAGTGTATTATATCTCCCGCCGCCATTCGTAGCATGCACGGAGGGTGCTATAGCGAAGCGAGAGCCGCACATCACGAGCGTTCCCAATAATTGTGAACCGCACTGCACCTTTTTAATTTGACTGTATTCACTTGGATGCAGCGCGAACGTACGGTGAGCACGATTTCCTGGATTACAGATTCGCCGTTCTACAGCGGTAGAAGCTTTGTCGCGAGCCCGTTGATAAATGTTTCATCCCCTTCCTCTTCTTTCTCTGCCCGTTGCCTTAAGGTGCCGTTATCGATTAACGCTGCGCCGAGGCGCAGTGTCAATAAACGCTCGCCTAAGCCACACTTACGTTCACCGATTAACTAACTGCTTCAAACCACGCAGCCGCAATCGGTGCATTAAACACGACTCTTCGGAAGAGGCTACATTCGCTCGATCGCCCAGCTAACCCCTCACACAGCCGCCGCACACACAGCGCTCCTCTTCGTCCACACAAACACACACACACAGAGAGAGAGAGAGAGAGAGAGAGACAGACAGACAGACAGTCAGACAGACCCGGTCCCGGCGCACTAAGAGACCATTTAAATCAAGATTCCATTCCAAATGACACACTTTTTAAGTCCTCAAGTTCAGTACACATCGAGTCAAGCTGTATACGCGTTGTCAAGAATGGCGAGCTTCGAAACAAGATTGCCACACAGTTACGACAGGGCGACACGACGCGCACCTCTCCCTCTCCGTCGCTGCAGCTGGGAGGCGTTCAAAGAAGCGACCTTTGCGCTGGAATCCGCCGCCTTCCTCCAGCCCCTTCGACATTGTGACGGAACTAGTTCGGCGCGTGAACAATGATTCCGGAGTTCCCCAACGCGGAGCTGATTTGACACGCATGGACAAGCTGCCGCGGGAACGACGTATTTTTGTGCTTCTCACGGTTCGGAGTGGCACAGAACAACGAGCGACCCTCGATCGGCAACGATAGTTCCCGGAACGGCACCCCGCCAACGCCGCCGTCGGGCATCAGAGCGCGGTTGCCTTTGTGTACGTAAACTGATCTTCAGAGCAGCTGCGAGTTGGTGATGAGTAAACGAACAGTCGCCGCGTCGTATGACCGGCGGATCGAGTGTATAAAAACTGTGGTTGTGCGAATGCTGAGGACACTTCTCTTGAGCAGTCATGTTAGACTTAGTCACTTCTCTCATGCAGTCATGTTGGACTGTTACTCTTTTTCTCAAGCAGTCATGTTAGACTGATTTAATTTCTGTAAATAAACCCTTTTTCCTCGTTCTCGATGAGAAACAGTTCTTCACCTCATCAACGATCTCAGCGTAAATAAGTTGGACGACGGCATGGGCCAGCTACCTTCGAATTCATGCCGTACTCCAATCTTGGCAAAGGACCACGGACGAAGGGATTGAGCCCCCAATCCTGACAGCGTAGACGTTGCGTGCGTGCGTGCGTGCGAGTGCGGAGCGCGTCGCGGCCGCCAGACACGCGAAGCCGAGCCCGCCGCGAGCTGGCATTATAAATTTAGAGGACGCCGAGCGAATGAAATCAGCGCGGCCTTGTCGCGTCCGCCTGCCACACAGACACACACGGCGGGGAGAGACACGCGGGTTGAAACTCCGATAGCGACGACGACGACGACGAGTGAGCGAAGTGAGAGAGAGAGGGGGGAGAGTGAGGTGAAATTTTCTTTCCAGGGGGAGCGACGGGGAATAAAGCGGGACACAGCCGGGCAGACGGGCAGGCAGACGAGCAGAGGGCGAGGGCGACGTCACACGCATACACACACATATATATACGAAGCTGCGACGAGACACGCGCAGCTGCAGCTTTTGTACTTGCACATGGCGCATGCGGACGCAAATACCGTCATCAGCGACAGCAAGCAGGCCATCGGCAATTTCGTCCGTGGTAGAATTTGCAAACAGGCGTACCATGTCCTCACACGACGCCCCCTAAGCGGCTTGAAAACCCTCGTGTGGACCCCCGCTCACGCGGCTGTGCCCGGCAACGCGTCGGCTCACAGTTTGGCTCGAGATCTCGCGCGCCGAGCCTCGTCCGCGGATGCGGACGGCGTGAATGAGGAGGAGACACACGAGGAACCCTGCGAGACTTATTATGAAATAGCCCATCGGTATCGCTTGAGGCGTCGCGCGCTCCCACCACCGGCCAAGCAACTCGACAAAACGCAAGCGGTCGCGTTTCGGCGACTTCAGACAAATACATACCCACACCCAAAATACATTAACAAAATCACAGGGGGCAGGGAAAGCGACAAATGTAGGCTCTGTTCAGAAACAGGAACACTCACACACATAATGTGGGAATGCACCTCGCTCCCGTTCTCTCATCCCCCCGTCAGCAGCGAGACTGACTGGACAGCCTGGCTCAGTTCCGGGGACGTCGACCGACAATTGGAACTGGTGGACTGGGCGGAAAAGGCCAAGCAGGCCCAGGGCCTTACTTGAGCCCTAACGCTCAGCCACGTCCCTCTTTACCCTTCCCCCTTTATTAAAGTTCATCACCACCACCACCATGGCGCGACAGCCGCTGCCGTCATACGCGCGCACGCGTCTAGGACCCGCGTCTACCGCCTGCAGAGACAGCAGCTACGTCGTCGACGGGCAAGGAGTGACGAAAAGACGTTCACGAGCGGGCGCTGCTGCGCAAGGGAGACGCGCAGCAGCGCGGTTGTACTGTACAAAAGCACAGTTCGCAATAGGGGATCAGAAAATTTGGGCGTGGTATTTCATAGTGTTTTTTTGTCTTTTTTCATTGTTTAACCTAGGTAGAATATTAGGCAGTATAGTAGCAAGAGCTTGGTGGCGCCATCCACCACCCCGTTCCAAAGGGGACGCTCATAACGTCCATCCGCGCCAGCGCATCGGCGAGCCGTTGTCAAATGCCTGCCCGATGCAAATTCCAGCCCGATGCAGTGTTCTATCGTAACAATAGTCACCGGTAGGGTGCCCCGATTCCACCGACAACGGCAGGTGGGCATCGAGGCACACTAAGCAGCGGCTGGTGTTAAAAAATTAATTAAATTAAATTACGGGGTTTTGCGTGCCAAAGCCAGGCCTTCGGATTATGAGGCACGCCGTAGTGGAGGACTCCGGAAATTTCGACCACCTGGGGTTCTTTAAACGTGCCCCTAAAGATCTAAGTACCACGGATGTTTTCGCATTTCGCCCCCATCGAAATGAGGCCGCCGTGGCCGGGATTCGATCCCGTGACCTCGTGCTCAGCAGCCCAATTATACCATAGCCGCTGAGCAACCATGGCGGGTAGCGGCTGGTGTCGCAGTCACCCCGTCGCCACTGGGACGCACGGATCCAATACGATGCACGTGGCGACCGATCACGTAAGCCGAGTGACAACCTAAACGACTCATTCGGGAAACATACGCCACTGCTCAACTCAAAAAGGAAATTGTACAGAGGTGCCAGCCAACCACGCTCGCGCATCTGCATGACGTAACGGCCTATACCGTGGTCAGCAGTGATGGGGCGGGGGTATAAAAGGACAAGTAGAGAGAAACTATTTGCACATACACAACAGAGCGACCAAGTAACAACACAGGGCATGTGCTGTACATTATTTTTGTTGTTGTTGTTGTAGGCAGAGCGTGTGCTGAATTCTTAGGTTGTCACTGGGAATTAGCCGTACTAACATCCGACATGTCTGATTTACTTACATCGTCCCAAGTCGAGGAACACTGGTGCTCGGAGAGACGTCACAGTGAAAAGCTACAAGTAAATTTTGTCCGTACCGCGGGCTTCTTTAACGTGCACCCAATCCAAGTACGCGAGCGTTATTTGCACACTGCCCCCTTCGAAAACCCACGCCCCTGTGCTGAGCACCCAGGACGCCACACCGGCAACTGCATGCTTGACCCATGGCTTGACCCTCCGGCATGCTTATGGCATGTCTAAATTCAGAAAAAAATTCGGAGCCATACACATTACGCGAGTATTCCGACTATATCCGGGTATCGAGAAAGGCAGAACTCTACGCATCTAAAAGCTTCGGATTGCCCAGTAACTGATCTCACTCAGGTCCGGCTTCGAAGCTTTTGTCGACAGGCGGTGTATATATGTGAACATAAACCCGCGCCGCAGCTGATATAGTAAACGTGTTGCACGCTACTAAGCGAATCGCAGCCTACCTCGCACATATAACGTGCACTGCATGCTTATATTTAACTATACTCTGTTTCATGCATAGCAGTCAACGCTGTGGAAGCTACGCAAGTAGTTCGGCCAAGAAAAGTTATCACTCCGCGTCCATGATTCGCTGCGCACCAACAGCTTTCGCTCGCGCGAGCATGCACGTGGGGCTCCTCGCGACGGGTCGGAAAAAAAAAAACGAAAAAAAAACACGAAAAGAACAAAAATAAACATGATCTAAAACAACGCATTACCAGCTGTATACCACAATGTGTTTGCCTTTAAGATGTATAACTTGTTCTATTCAATATTGAGCCTACATAAAAAAGCAGTTGCGCACAATTGCGGTCAAAAAACGTCGAACTATATCGAAGTGCGGACGAAGTTATTGCAAGAAGTCCCTCTATAGCCTCCACAGCGTTAACTGCTACGTGTGGAACGGTGTATAGCACTTAGCAGTGTTCTGACGCTTTAAACTATGTTACTATGTTTATTTTTTTCTTTTGCCACGTCAGTCTGGCGTCATTGTCACCCCAAATTAAATTGACAGCGCTCGTCCAACATACGCAGTCTGCGAGTTGGCGTTTGTCTACTCGCTGTCGTGATGGCCTTTATTTCTTTCGCGTTTTTCACGTCCCGCCGATGAGACGCTGTTCTATAGATACAATTCCTGCTCTGTTGACACACGCAGATACATAACTGACAACCTAGGAGCCTCAAATTTCGCAAAAAAAAAAAGCAGCAGTCACGGACACAACAAAGGTAGAAAGGGTCAGGGTGGCGAAGTATAGAAGAGCAGCAAGAGCAGCACATATTCTTTTGTGTGTGTGAGTATGTATTCCCTGAGAGAGAGAATGTATTCTCACACAGCTTGCCCTACTGCACCATATCACGCAGTCCGAGACGAAACAGGGCGACACGCTCTTGAGGATGGCTTTCAAGACTGCTGTCCGCCTACCGATGAGTACATCGACTGAGAAATTACTGGCGCTGGGATTCCAAAACACCCTCCACGAACTGACAGAGAAGCCCTTTACGTCTCGTAACAACAGAGACTTGCGCGGACTCGCAGTGGCCGGCAGGTCCTACTAAAGCTGGGCTTCCAAACTACAACAACACGAGCCCAAGAAACCTGCTCGATACCTCGTCACGTCCAGTACAGGTGTCACGTTAGCCCGATACCGCGCAACATATAGACCCTAACCTTCACTCCGGCAGGAGGACAGCGAGGTCCCACTCCACGGAGGAAACGTTCAGGTTCCATACCACGGCCCGATTTACGGAGGCCGCCATGTATGGGACGAACAACAAGGGCGCAGTGGCAGTGGCATGCGACCACCGAGGCCACGTTACCTCCGCTGCATCGACCCGCCCCTGCACGATCACGGAAGCCGAAGAGCTGGCCATCGCGTTAGCCATCCGCGAAGGCCAACACGCAAACAAACCACTGACGATCCTCGCGGATTCCCAGCAAGCCTGCTGGACAAGTCCTAGCCCAAATACTCGAGGAGGTCACTGAGGATGTCACCCAAGCCATCATCCAAAAAAACATCGCCCAATCCGGGCCACGCTGGCATCGCGGATAACCTGCACGCCGTCAGAGCAGCTCGAGGATTCGCGCATAACCGAGCACCCAATACGCCGGCTGCAAAAGACCCGGAACCCGGACCCTGTCGACTTCGAGTATTCAGCCGTCGTGAACAACCACGGAGGGAGGATTCGCTTGCAATATCCACCAACCCATCGAAATCTAAAGACAGAGGATGTCGCTACCTGGCGTATAGACTCCAGACAGGCACCTACACGTATTACATCGCATACACCCCGCAGCCTACAGGGACGAATTTCCGTGGGGCGGGCCGCACCAACACTATACCACATGACGTGGGAGTGCACGCTACACAACGTGGAACACCACGACACGAACACCACGAGGTATACCAATGGGAGGCATCTGCTGTCCAGCTCGGCCCTCGACGACCAGATCAGGCTGATCTAGAGAGCTGAGAAGATATGACAAGAGCCAGCGGAGCCCGACCGTCAACGATTATTCTGATTATTCCTTAAATAAAGTTTATCTATCCTATCCTATCTGCCTCGCGGGGGTACGAGCCATTGCTGATGATGATTTCTGCTAGCGGACGGACACGAAAGAATGCCGAGCACCGAGAGGCTAACAGCTTCGCCGTAATATCGTCATCATGTGGTGAGCAATACGATCGTCGCAGCAGCGCTTGGTCGTGCTGCTCGTTCGCTGGTGTCAAGCTTTCTTTTTTCTTTCTTTTTTTTATTTAGCGCGCGTTCTTTGTCCGCGAAAGCTCTCTTTTTGGTTCTATCTGCGCCTCGGTCTTCGAACTTCTGCGGACATGACGTTACTACTGCTTGGCTTCAATTTCACAATAGCAACACTAGCCCCAAAGTTAATAATAATAATAATAATAATAATAATAATAATAATAATAATAATAATAATAATAATAATAATAATAATAAATGTTAATCAGGAAATCTGCTTAATTTTATGCCCGGAACATTTCGTCGTGCATGTGTTGTTCGCTCCTCCGGGTAATGCGTTTAAAGCAGGCCGAACTGCTCTACGCGCCACGCATGCTGCTCTACGCTCCACGCATGCAATATGTAAAAATTAAAAGGAACGCGGTACACAGCGATTATCCTCGACTGCAGCAAAGTGCGGATCACACGCAGTGAACCACGTGACACATTACCAAACGCACGCACACTACGTGCAGAAACATCCGAACAGCAGCCAAGATTATACATCTAGGAAAATAAATAAGCTTTGCATATGCAAAGTGGGCAAGAAGATCGCTGCTGACCACTTTGGTAGAAAAAATTTTTCTCTTCTAAACACGCGCTAACTATACACAGCTCTGCAAAACGTGTTCTATTAAGTTAACTAGTATGCCTGGTCAAGGCCGCTGTCTCGGAGGAAAGCTAAGAGCGCCTACAATTTAGCTGGCGCGCGAAGCGTAATCTATAGAGCTGCTCCGTGTACAGAGTATACGTGTCGCGCAACTTCTGGGGGCGGCCCGCCGCTTAAGTTAAAAGGCACTGCACGCAGACATTGCAACGTTAGTGGTGGCGCGCCCTAATGCGTGTCTACTCTCGGCATGCCAGCCCCGGTTGACTGCAGTTTCCGCCCTTCAACGCGTCGGGGTTTCCGGCTACATATGCAGCATGCCACCGTGCTTGTGTTGTCCGCCTCCTCGTTTTCCCGTCTCTTCGTGCTTCTGAACAACTACCCCCGTATTGGTCACTCAGCTTCTACAGAACAAACAAACGGACAGACACACAGAGGGACGGACAGAGGAAGCCTTTCGCAGGCCTTCGTAAAGAAACCCACACAACCCAAGAACGGCTTCCGATAATAACGAACCTCTTAAAATCAGGAATCTGGGCTTCACTACTCAAATGGGCAAAAAAGAGAAAAAAAGAAACAAGCAATTCCTGCAGCGACAATTTCGAAAGCGCGCAGTTTTTCGCAACACCTCGACGAAGAATTCTGGAGCCTCTCTCTCTCTCTTTCTCTCACCCGGGGGTACCCGTATAAATATCCAACGAAGCGACTTAAACTATGCCCGTACTATCCGCTTCACATATGTGCCAATGGCCGGCTCTGTTCTCTAAACTACGCAATTAAACGACAAACGGTGCCTAAGTATCTCCAGTGCAGCGCCTGTACATCTTCGAGCGCATAACTGTTTCATTAAAGCAACGAAACTTTCTATATGAAATTCTTTCGCGAGCGCGTCTGCTCGGTCGGCATCTTGCCGAGCATGGATGCAAGTTGCGTTTTTTTTTCTTCCAGAAAGTATTGAACTCCTTTTGTACAAATCACTGTTATTACCATATTAAACTATCGTCGTCTTGTCTGAGGCACTACAACGCTTTCTAACAAGCATGGTGCCGGAGGAGATATTATACACGGCAGGGGCTGATCCCGAAAGACGGCGTGATGGATAAGCGGGTCGATCCCGGAGACGGTGCCATTCCTCGGTCGCGCTGAATCGCGTGGTGGAGGTCACCAGATTCGGGCGGGGCCACGTGGTCGCCAGATATGGTGCAAAACACGTTGCAGGAGACAAACAGTTGTGTACATAGCGTGTAAGTATAACCGCTATACGAAACCTTCGCTCATACTACACGGGTTCCAAACTGTGCGTTGGAGCGGCATTTTTTTTTTTTAAACTTCTTCGCCGCGTACGGGGCAAGCGGCTGGCGCGGATGAGACTGTGGGGGGCCCCCGACGACGACGGATACCGGAAAGGAGTGACTGCGGACACTGCAAACCCAGTTTCCGAGCTTTTTTTAACCAAAATAATAATAGAAAGCGCGGCAAAGAAATGAAAAAGAAATGAAAAAATAAGAAAGGGGGAAAAGGAGGTGCGTCACGTTCTGGAGCGCGAAGGGAGGGGCGGGGGGGGGAGAGAATGGCCGCCGTATAGTACGATATACGAGGAAGCGGCGACAAAAATAGAAACGGCAGCGGAAGCAAGCATCACACCGCGCTCGCCACACAAAGGGGGTTAACTATTAGCGCCGCCGAAAACGCCTGTGTCGTATACCCCAACCCGTCCCAGTGAGTCCGCTCGCCGACTGACCCTCGGGGAGGCCCGTTGCGCGGCTATTTTTACGAGCGAATCACAATTGAGACTCGGCTTAATAGCAGCGCGGCAGTTCAGACAAACGGTTGGTTCTTTTATGTTAGGTTTGGTTTATCGGTATCTTTATTATTTTTTTGCTAGCCTTCAGCCAGTTGGTGACATCACTTCTCTTCGTCTCTCTCTTAAACACACACACACACACACACACACACACACACACACACACACACACACACACACACACACACACACACCCTGCCTTCGCAACCTCGGTTAACATGGCCCGCAGACTTCCTCGATTCCGCTCCGCCAAGAGCTGCTCAATTTCTTCCTTCTTTGGGACAATTAGCGAACATCATCTGTCGCCACGTCGCCCACTATACTGTTCTAAAACAAGCGACGCACTGCCGCCCGTTTTTTTTTTTTCTTCCGCATTAATTATTCATTAATCCGTCCGCAGGTAGGCGGCAAAAAAAAAAAGAAAGAAAAGAAAGCACCGGGAAAAGCAAAGCGCGGCTGCACTGGAAACCGGCAGCAGTGCCGCACTTCTGCAGTCCACGCCGTCGCGCCGACAGGCATTGACGGGTCCGGTCACGTCCAGCGAAGCCTGGAGGTCGCCCGGCCGGCCGGCAGTGCGGCGGCGCCCAAGGTATCGCCCGCGTTTACGAAACGGCCGCGCCCGCCCACACAAGGGAGGAAAGGAAGACGAGGAGCACGCGTATGGGGCACACGGACGGACGGACCGATCGATTCTTTACGAGCGTCACCTCTGACACGGTACACGATTGCAGTCGCCACACAGGTCGCCGTTTCACTGCGAGAACAGCGGTGTAAAAACGAAAAAAAAAAAAAAAGAAGAAAGGAAGGCTGGCGTTGGTGCGTCCGACCGTCGTTCGCCCTTTCAGTTTTACGCCGACATTGAGCAACTTGTTTGCGTGCTCTATACGTGCGCCGCGAATGCTTAGAAAGGTTACCGCAGAACGAATTATGGCAGTAGTAGATCATTTGTCACTTACTAGGATACAAGGGAACGAAATTGCTGCCGACTGCGAACTTTAACTGTCTACAGCAGTCTGCTGACATTTGAACGGCGGTCAGCAGTGAGGGAGTTGAGGGTGTAGGGGAGTAAAATGACAGGGAGAGAGAACAGCAGAGATGTCAGAGGGATATGGGAGGAAGAGGGACATTTCGTTGACAGGAAAGCCAAAGACGCTGACTTCTGCTGGTGCGCTGCTCTAGTCGTCTGCTTCTCTGCGCTTGTGAAAAGGGAGGGGGAGTGAAAGTGATGAGCGGTGATTATGAAGAGGGGGGACGAAGTGAACGCTACAATAGTAGAGAAGACAGCGGTCCCACACTGAAGCTGTTGATCCAGTTTCGTGTCATGAAAGTAGCCTCAAGAGCGTTTTCGTAGTACGTGTCGCAGTAGTAGTATCACGCCATGGTCCGAGATCGAATAAGAACCTGCTACAGTGGTTGTTCGCCAAAACGCTGGCTAGGGAATTGTCTAGCGTCCGTCGCTCCAGCACATATCCAAGGTATGCATCAGGCGAGGGTTACCCATAGCTCCCTTTATAGAAGTGACTTGCTCGAGAGAGAAACAGAGGGTCACACGGCTAACCCAGCCGCGCACAACGGCACTGCGATTCGGTTTTGGACACACGTGCTTTACCATACGTCAGAACACAACTCGAACCACATGGCGCGCGGTTACGTCAACCACATGAAGACGCGTTTCCCACGCGTCAACACAGGCGGCGCGTCATTCCGGCACACGAGGCCGCGCACTCGTTAAGACTGGCCGTAGAAAAGGAACGTAGTTCGTCGAATGTAAGACGAAGGCAACGCGATATCACGTGATCACGGCCTTAAAGAAGATGCGCTGATGTAGAATATAGGCAACAATCTTTACCAGCCATCACCAAAATTTTTCCCGAGCGAAAAACGACAGAAAAACGCCCAGGTCGACTGCAGCGCCGCGCCAACGCGCATATCTCGGCGCCAATCGATCCGTACCCTCTCTTTCCGGGATCACTCGGCAACAACCAGGACGCACACCCTGTATTTGGTCGCTTCACCTCCACAAAGATAAAACAACGTTATGACATGGCACGAAATAAGACAAGCGTCTGCGTGCCCTTCCTCACAATGCGTCGTGTGTCCCAGCACTTCGTTTTTGTCGACTCTATCAGGAAGAGTAAAGAAGAGGATGACTGGTTAATCGACCAGAAAACGAAAACACCGATGTATAAATTCCTCAGGTCAGAAGCCTCCGGAGACAATCTCTTCGCAATTTCTCCCCCTTGGCAATTTCTCCCCATCTACACCTACTGATTTAAAGGATCCCGACCGCGCGAGACTTGTGTACGCTCTAGCGCGCCACATCGAAGCTAAAAATAAACGGAACCAGACAAGAACGAGCTCAGTGGCGTGATTGTCTGGTTGGTCTCCTCTATCGCCAAGCGCGCGAAGAGCAATGGCAAGCAGATACCGAGGACGTACACTGCGTGCAAACACAAACGCACGCAAGACTACGCACGCTCTTCGCGCCGGGCCCGCTGCAACACTGTTTCACATTCGCAGAGCACGTTACTACAATCGCGCGACGGCGGCGGCGCGCGGTCTCGCAGTTCGTTCCGGGTGGCGGCGGCGACAAGGATCGATCATACGGCGTGGGGGGGGCCAACGTCCGTCCCTCAACCCGCCGGCGGCGAGAAAGATGCCGCTTCCTCTCACCTGTCTCCCCTCTCTCTCTCGCGCGCGCGACTTTGCACCCAGGAAGCGAACCACGCACAAATGCAAGGTGTACACATCTTACGCGCGCGCCCCCACATAGACACGCACACACACCAAGCGAGCGATAGAGAGACCGAGGGGGCAGAGAGAGGGACACAAACGACCTCGCGAAAAACGCTCGCCCTTTCGCCTCACCGAACAACAAGCCGCCACATGAACAGGCGCGCACAAACACCGCCACCACCACTACCGGCGCGCGGCGTAACCCTGGCCAAGGACGCGTCATTACAGCCGCTTCCCTTTCCGCGTCTGCCCGAGAAACGAACAGAGCGCGGCGGCGGCGCAGACAGAAAAAATACCGCTCGCCTGCCCTCCAACCTGCCCAGACGATCAGCCCAAAACAAACAGCGACGCCGCCGCCGCCACAGCGGACGCGGGAAAGAGCGAAGTAAACGAATAAAAAAAGGGGAGGGGGAGCGAAAAAACAAAACAAGACGGTAGTACAAGAAAGGAGTGCGCGCATATCAATCGTCGTTGCTCGCCAGCGATGCAGAAGACGAGGAGGAGGAGGGAGCAGACAGACGGAGCAGAAGAGCGGACGACGGACGCGCAGGTGAGGCTAGCGAGAGAGCGCGCACAGTGGCAGCGGCGAAAACAAAAGGCCCCGACGAAACAGCAGCGCCAGACGTCGGCGCCGCGAGCGGGGAGGTTTTCATTGCGAAACAATGATTAAAGGCCAAGGAAGTGAAGGAAAAAAACATTGGAAACGGTACGAAGATAGAAAACTCACGCCCGAGACAATCAAACACGAGAGACGGGTGCCGCCGACGTCACCGCATCGAGCGGTTCTGACAGCCGAGCGAGGATGAAAGGGCTCTCCGGTCTTTTCTATTAGAAAGAATCAAGCGAGAGAGAGAAAAAAAAAAAAGTGGGCAAACAACGGCGCGAACGCGAAGTATGAAAGCGAATCGCTCTCGCGGCCGAGAAACACGGTACAAACCAATAACACGACGGCGGCGTCCCAGAGGGCTTGCTTTAGAGAAAGAACCGCCGGAGAGAACGAAGAATGGCGTGAGCGAAGCGCGAAAAGGAACAAGGAGGAAAGGAGAAGGGAGGTGCAAGGACGAAGGAAGGAGCGACAGATCGACGACGGAAGATGGAGGAGGAAAGAAAAAAAGGAAGACGCCCGGAGAACAGGAAAGGCGGAAGCCGCAGCGGCCGCACAGTAGTGGCGGCGCGTAATAAAACCTGCAGCGTCGACGTCACTAACTTACTTTCGGCCCAGCCGTTTCCTTCCTTCCTGCTTGCAACGAAGCCCTCTTACGACTTTTACACGAGCGAGGGAACAAGAGGCGTGACACAAGAGGTTTTCGGTTTTACGCGCACGAAGCTGGAGATCGGGCGGCTTGATCGCTCCGCACTGTATTGGCCGCGAGATCGACCTATAGGTGGCAGCACCGTCGCCCCGTTAGTGTGGATGCGTCGCCCGTGCGGTGTGTGGAAGTGTAGGGAGCTACTGTTTTCATTTCGCGATTCTGTGCTGCGTGCCCGCAGAAAACGTTTCATTTACCATCGTGAGATTTTGTTTGGTTCGGCAATGCAGCACATATTGCTCAGAGCCAGGGATAAGCTTTCACTACTATCCAGTTGACGCGGCACGTCGCCGAGAATGGCTCGTCAGGCTGCGGAACGGCAAGGCCCTTTCCGAGTATGCGATGGTGTGCAGTAAGCACTTCGACGATGGTGCGTTCAAGCGTTCGTTGACGAAAAAGGATGGCGAGTAGTCCAATATGATATCACGTTTGGGAATCCAAATCGGCAATCTGGGCATTAATGTTTGCTGCATGCGTAGTTGCTGTGTGGTTGCTGTGCGTGTGAAGATCATTGCAGTCCGCGAAAGTTCGTGTCGGCGTGGCCTGGGATGCCAGTAATGAGTTGCCTGTGCTTTTATATACTTCCGCAAGTAAATTAACCGCGTGTCCACGCATGCAACTTATTCTATAAACTTCATGCGCCGCCTGCACAGTGAATTCAAGGTTCGCGCTCAGCTGCGAGTCCGTTTAAACGACCGTCACCGAGCGTGACTAGTTGTCACGTTTTTCGTTGTCTTTCCTCAGCCACGGGAACTGTTCTCCGTGTTCAGAAGTGTAAATACGAGCACCGAAACACGGCAAGTGTGTACGCATTATCTCGTACAGATTAAACAGTGTCGTTTCGCGAGCCAACAGCGGATGGTCCATTAAGCGATGAACGAACATGCGCGAGCGAATTTATTGCTACTGCTCATATTGATATATTTTTTCCTGTCTTTTATAGGGGGGCGGAAAACATTGAAGCCCGATGCACTGCATTCAAGCACCACTGCAAATTCAAGTGCCTGCATGCGAAAGTAATTAAAGGGATCTAATGATTATGATACAACATAAATTATACGTTGCATGCTTTATTTGAGCTTCGTGTAACGGTTGCAACTGGTTATAAAGCGACTCGAAAACATTTTACAATGGTAGTAACACTCTGAAACTAACTCGTGATTTTGTAGGTCTGGCTAAAAACAAAAATTGATAAAGCAACATAAGTTCTCTAAATTTATCGCATAACGTAAACACATCGCAAATCAGCGAGTCAGCTTAGTGTGATGTAATGTAAACAAATCGCGATACGCGCCGCGACCAACTACATCCGAACAACTTGAGGCAATACTTTACCCTGCAGGGCATGTGCAGTTCAATTCTGCTATTTTTGTCTCGTCGGTCAAATTCAGGTCGACTCGGTGTGGGTCTTTACTAAGCGCGGACGATTGCAGCACGAATGCGATAACGTGCACAGGACCGTCAGAGCAGCAGGCGGAAGCGACGGCACTACACTCAATGATGTGGGCCGCCGCAACGACTTGGTCGCCTTCGACGAGACACCTGACACCGTCCCTAACATGGTTGAGAATTGTGCTTAGAGGCAAGGGTGCTGTAAAACGAAAAAAAAAAAACGCATGTTAACCTCACAACACGTTGACAGGAGACGAGCGCACATGGTGTGGTCGCGTTAAGCAAATGCTTTTTGCATCAGTACACTAAAAACGTACAGCGATTTACTTTACGAATTTCCGTAACAAAAATGAAAGAATAACAGGCTGAGAGGTTACTAACCATCGCACAAACCGTCCTCGACAACATCCATCGTGATTTCGCGAACTACGATCGCTGCACACTGCGGCTGGAGCCGCGACGGGCCGCCGGCATCCACACTTGGGAGCTTCGTCACCTCGCCGCTAGGAGCCGACTCTGTTCGATCTCGAGGCCACGAAAGATAGAAAAAGAAAAGCACTGTGTAATAGACCACTTGTTCGATTTTACTCACGCGTTCCTATTCAACTGCTCTAGACATGTCCTCCGAGATCGTCACAGCGCGGGTAGTCTGATATCGAAAGCAATGCTCTAGGGTAAGTTGCTATGTTGACGGCGACAGGTGGCAGTTCAATCAGGTATGCAAATTAAATCAAGCAGGCTAGGTGACTATTTGTCACCATCCCGTTTTAAAGGGGAGGCCAATACATCATTATAATCGACGGTGTAACCTGTTTTTTGTTCATTAGCGAGAGGTAGGGTGGGGGGTGGGGGGAAATGGGCGCTCTTCTTCAATTGAGTGCCCTCGCACAACACAACAGAAAAAAAAAAACAATGGCTGTTGAGAAGTAAAGAAAGCAAAGGTGATCGATCGGAAACATTGGAGTCAAAGCAGCCTAGCTTTCATGCTGCGGGAAAAGGGTGATGAGCTCTTGAACCCCGCGACGATATCATGTTCAAAACTTGCAACAAAACGCGAAACCGAACCATGCTGCACTATTGATGACTTCACGCAAAACGATATAACAAACACACATCGTGAAAGAGGAAAAAGAAAGACAAGTCGGCGTTGATCACAAAGTAGGACTAAGCACAACTGCAAGAGAAATTACCAACAAATGACAAAAGGATGACAACGCGTGGCTCACACGCAAGTGCCTTGTAGGTGTGTACACTATCAACGAGCGCATGTTTGAAAAATGTGATCGTTGGGGCGCCTGGACTAATGAGAGTGATGCCCTCTGCCCAGGAGGCGCTGCGGAAACGCCGGTCAACAGCGCCTCCTGTGGCGCGCTTACTGGTTTCAGGTAGTATAAACGCGAGGCCCTGGTGGCATAGAGTTTCTCACTACTCTATGCCTGGTGGTGAATGCAAGGCGCCACGGTATATTTGCTCGTCTGAGCTGCGCTGCGTTGGGAACACGAAACATTCGTGCATGGAAGGCTTTGTAACATGCTTTCCGCCGAGGACGAAGCAAAGTGCTGTGCCGAATACGTATACACTGCGCACAAGAAGTCGCGGCCAGTTTCACATTGCCGCCGCTTTCGCGTATGTACCGCTCAAGTCGCACGAACTGAGGCTGCAACAACCGACTGTTGCAATACTTGTCCAGCAATTCACTTGACGCGCATAAACTCAGAGTCGTGGCCCCTGAACAATGATATAATTAATAAACTACTAATAATAATTAAAAAACTGCGGATCACACGCGCTGTGGGAATCGGTTTAAGCGAGTCTTTCGTTAGTGTTTGTTAAGAGCGCTATTCCTGCTTAGGGATTCTCTGCACATAGAGACCACACAACCCAGCCGGGAACGCCTCGCCCAACATGAGGTTCGTTGCGCTCTATGATGCAAACGCCACGCATGACGACAAAGGAATCACCGCTACGGAACGACTACGGCGGCAAGAAAATGCCTGTATGACGACAATAGAATCATTACGTCATAATGATGACTGAAGGACACTGATGCCATGACGACGATACAAAGAACACAACGGCATGACAAGGCTGGAACGACGATGTGACGACGGTGGCGTTATACGAACATGGGATGACGCTGGCACGACGACGATGCGAAAATAACAATGACACGACGTGCAAAGATTACGACGCTGGAGAGAGATACGCCGACGGCGTGACGTACACCGTGACGCAATTTCCGGAATGACGCCGACGGTATGATGACGACAATATAATCAAGACTATGGGAATCACGACGACAAAATGATGACAATGCAACGACCACGACGGTATGACGATCGCACGGCGACAATGCACCGATGACAATGGCGTTGCGACGACGGAACGTAGAGGACCAATGTAGGCCAACGAATGTGTGACGTCAACGTGACGCTGATACTGGAATGATGCAGACGGTATGACGAAGGTGACGTGAAATTAGGCCGAGACGAAAGTGGACAGACGACGAAGTTGATGACAGTGGAATCACTACGACATAACGACGCCTGGATTCGTCCTCTAGCAGTGGGTGTTTGCACTACACCCTGTACCGGCGAATCGTCCAACAACGCAGCCGGGAGCCAGCAGAGATGGCAATGGTTCCACGACGACGGCGAGGTGATGATGACATTACCGTCAATATGACCCACGCATTCGGCCGGCAAAACTTCAAATTAATCCTGAAGTTCTCGCAAGTTATTTTCTTGGTTTCATCTGTTTTTTTTTTTTTCGTACCATGCAGTAGCTTTCCATTCCTGTCTGGTGGCACCATGGATATATTGATGAAAACGAGATCTACTTTAGTGCTTTTAAGTTCCCCGAGACGCCTCCCTGTGGCCCGATCGAACGATTTCAGCAAGCCACCTCCTGCGTTGGTGACTACGTTTTCGCCTACTTCCAACTTCAGCCGGCATTAATTTACGATTAAGTGAGCTGCCAGCCAGCATTATATGACGAACTTTTCTGTTTCAGATTCGTGACACTTGCCTCGAAGAAAACGTTCGGATTCAAGTTCCACTTCGTTTCTCTTGTCGCCCCCTGCCACGTACCAAATTACGACAGTTCGTTCGATACAACTGAACACCGCAAAGAACGCAGGGACTTCCGGCAGTGTTCTAAGCTGATGGCGTTCACTAGCGCAACTGTAAGCCCGAAGCAGCAACCACATGGAAGAGCACTTCCGCGTCGCACCACCCTGCTATAACGTCAGCTGAAATATGTTCCTCGTACTGCCGATCCAAGCAGACGCGACATGACACGAACTTGGGCTATTATTATAAGCAGCGTATTTATTGCGCGGCCTTAAATTGGCGCGAGGAATCCGGGCGACGCGCCGCAGTTAAATACACCTTGCAGACGCGTCTGCTCCACGTATACATAGTCAAGGTGGTATTCGTCAAGACGGGCAAGAGAGAAATGGACGACGCCGTATTCAAGTCGGATAATTGGCAATAAATTTCGAGCCGTTGGACACGGAGAGCAATTCGCCAAAGCCGGAGCGCGCTCCACCAACCACTTATGCCAGACTGTTTTTCAAGCGCAACTTTAATCGGGCCAGGAGAAGCGCCTTAAAAAAATAATAAAAAAAAAGAAAGAAAGAAAGAAAGAAAGAAAGAAAGAAAGAAAGAAAGAAAAAGAAAAAAAAGTTTAGCACGCGGGTTGGCATTAAGTGCGACGAGCGAGCTACACGTCATAGTGTCAGCCGATCGCAGGTTCAAAGGAGAGAGAGAAAAAAAAAAAACAACCCAGAGAAATGTCTCGGTCGCGAAAGGCAGCCCTATGCACTTGCCGCTCAAGCTATTACTGCTGCTACTGCTGTTCCCGCGAAACGGGCCGAAACGGCGCATGCGCGATGTGCGCGCGTGCTCCAGAAGTCGACACGTCACGACATTTTACACAGCGCATGGTGAATATGGACAGAAGGAGAACGAGAAGCCTCGCGCAAAATCGTTCCAGAAGTGCAGCCCCCCCTCCCCCCCCCCCCCCCCCACCTCCTTGGTTTAAGCGTCGACATCCACTGCACTCCCTCTTAACATAACGTGAGCGATGCACTAAACGTTGCAGGAAGCAAGACGAAAACAACGGCGCTGCGAGAGTCGATTGGTGCGAAAACTAATACTTTTTGTTACACGAGCTACACAGCGCGCACCGCAAAAGAAACCATAAACATGAATAATAATAATAATAAAGAAAAAATAAAATACTCGCCGGAGAAGAAGAGCGCGCGGCGAGTTTCCAGACAGAGCCGGAGAAGGGGGGAGAAGCCGTCGGAGAGTGGAAAAAAGGCGAACGTCGGGAAGAGAGAGAGCGAGAGAGAGAAAAAGGCGGATATGGAAAGAAAGAGAAGGACACGCCGTCGAGCGCAAAAAACAAGGAGCAAAATGGTGTGTGTGAGAGAGAGAGAGCGGCTCGGCATAAGCAGCGGCGCCCCGTTTCAAGCAAATGGCTACAGCCCAACGGCGCGCGGCGAGCCAGACGATGCGACGTCGACGGCTGCGACGTAAACAAGCGAAGCAATAATAATAAATAATAAAAAAAGAGAAGTTTAATGGAAATATATAGAGCGATTGAGAAAGTGAGAGAGCGGCAGACGCGGAATCTTCTGGACGAACGCGCGAAGCCGCCCGCCGCCGTCGCCGTGAACTTGGCGCGCGCGTATGTGTACACAACGTCGAGGGCACGCTATTCGGCTGCATGTCGGTAAGGACAGACGAACAACGCCGATTATGAGAAGAACGCGTGCCGCCATGAAGTGGAACAATGTGGAGAATCAATGCGAATCGAGGATATCGAGACCGCGTCTAAAACAATCGCACGTACCTCCGCATCGGCGGAAGAGGAGGTGCCAAAAAGGTCAACAACTGCTCTGGCAGGTTCAATGGGCCAAGGACCAGGGGGGAGGCCATGTCCCCCCGCGCCAGCACGTAACGGAAGCGTTTGTTTGCTCGTTGGCTGACTCATACCGATTGTTTGGGAACGCGCACACAACATTTGACGTTACGGGCAGGATTAAGCGCGAGAATACCGCGATGGGCAAGACGATATGGGAGGCAATGATCGACACGTATGTTAAAATGGATGATACCGATCGAAAAACACGGACACAAAGGGATAAAATGTACAATACAAGCGTTTCGTCTTGGTCGAGCCATAGCACCGAGATGTAATATTTCCAACTAGAACAAGTATCAGTACTATATGTTAACAGTCATCGAAAAAAAAAAGAAAGCAATAAACAAATTGAAGCAATTGCGTCATGCCGCGGGAAACAAGAAATTCGTCATGTGGCGAGGGCACCGTTGCGTAGAACGACAGCTTCGAATCTGCGCCACGCAAGCAGATGCCGGCGAAAGCATCACAAGGATGTAGAAAAAAAAAATTGCGCGACACAACGGCGGCATCGTGCCGCCTGTCCCGACCGCTCGCAGCAGCCTGCGGGGCTACAACATGCTGTTATAGAAAAAAAAAAAAGGGGGGGGGGACTAAAAGAAATGCCCCAACAAGTCCACCAAAGTAGCCGTTGTTTCGCAGCGGGTTTGTGAACGTGTCGCACGCGACAAGTGCCACAAATGTTCAGCTACGAGGCAGCAGACGGTCGTCGCGATTTCGCCCTCAACCCTTTCGACGACGTGGGGGGAATAACAAAAAAAAAATAAACGAAAAAAAAATTAGGCTTCACATTTAGGCCTAGCTGTTTTAGGCTTAGTGCACCGCTCAGCGCGAGCAAGAGCCCTCCGATCTGAACACCAGCGCTAGAACCCGTTGTGCATGTTCGATTAGGCCTAATTGCTCTGGCTGCCGGCAGCAGCGTTCCCGCGCCAGCTGAGCGTGATGGCTGTGGCGGCTACCTTTATCGCCGGCCCGGCAAAGCACAGCGCGAGAGAAACCCAACGAGCCAAAGTTGAAGAAAAAAAAAAAAGGATCCGGCTGCAAACCAAACGGGAAAAGAAAGCGAAACGGGCACTAAACTCTTAACTATCAGAAAGAGTCATCGCATCTCATTTCCAAATCGCACCGAGACCTTCGCGAACTACGAAAAGGCCGCGCTCCTCTTTTAAATATCAAACGTCGCAACGGCGGCGTCGGACGGCGGCGGGCGACGCGGCATTCGCAGCGGCGGCGGCGACGAGAGAGAGAAGAACTGTTTAGGGTTGTTATCTTTGTGCGATTGCTTCCCTTTTCCCCTCTCCACCGTCTGCGCACTCAATGGCAGCGCGAAAAAGCACACTAAAAAAAGAGCACAGCAAAGCGTGGCGGCGGCATAAACAACAAGAAAGCCAGCCCGCTGGGTGGCTGGCTGGTTGGCTCTCTTTATTTTTTTCGCCGTTCTTTTTTTTTTCTTTCGCTCTCGCGCTCGCCGCTGCCGGTCGGCTGTCTGACCTACTTGGTATTATTCTCGCGTCTTGAGGAGCAGACTTCCTACATCAGAAACCCGGTGCGCTCTTGAAGCTCGTCTCTCTCGGGAACCACTCCGAACGCCTCGAACTTGGAGCGAAGAAAATGGCCGAGAATAATAATTAAAAGAACGCCTCGCGTTCCCCCCCCTTTTTTTTCTTCTCTCTCTCGCGTCGCTATGCACGCGCTCGTGCCGCTGGGCTCGTGAAATGCAGAGCCTCTCGCCGCCAAAGTCAACGACACGCGCGATTTATCTTTTTTTTCCCCCACCGCAGCTTTTTTATCGCATCGACGATTGGTCCGTTTCCAAGCGGAGACAGACGCTTGTCAGAAATAGTGGGAAAAGAAGGGGGGGGGGGGGGTCGCTGATTGACTTGCGTGCGAGGCGCGCTAAACTACGGACACGCAGGCCGGCCTGGGGTCTCGCCGATAACGCGATCAAAAATAGAAAAGGACGGTCGGCTCGTGCCGTGCTACTCACCTGTTCGAAGATCGAGCGCCAATTCGTCGGTGGCAGCCAGCGGCGGGGCTGAGCAGGGCCGGGGTGGATTGAGGCGAGTTTTTTTAAAAAAAATAAAGCAAGACAACAAGCGTCTCTTGCTGCTCTCCTGCGACGGACGCTCGTGTGGGACGACGCCGCGTTCACCTCTCGTTCCGGCACCGTTTTTTCACCATGGAGACGGTAGGAGACTTCGCACGCTGACAGATGAGTTGGCGAGCTGGGCTCGAAGCGGTAGGCCTAATCACCTCCTCGCTTTTAATCATTCGTAGCGCTTGAAGAGAAACCACTCGCGATGCACAAAAAAAGCGCCATTCCTGGCCAGGTCCGCAGACGGCATTACCACCACCGGGTCTGTCCGTCGGCAGGCGCTTCGGGAGACGCTCCATGTCGGGAGATGCTGTCACATTTTAATTCCACTCGCCGATGTCCCGCACAGGCCCGAAACACGGCTCACGTATATTGAAAACGCGAGGAAAAGCACTGAAAAGGAAAATTTTTTTCATCGATGTAGGGAAGGTAGGGGGGGCCAACCACGTTACAATCTCGACGAAGCGCGCGTCGTCGCCGGGCCCCTCTTGCGGCGCCCGCGGCTCCCTCTAGGCAGGAGCAGCCGCCGCTGCCGCGTCGTCTGCCGGCAGGAGATGCCGCCTGTGCCGACACTGGGCGCGAACACATAGGCGAACACGCCACCAGTCTCAACCAGTCTCCACCATGTTTCAAGAGCTCGCACACTGGCTGATACTGTATTCGTGTCAACAAATTGTAGCACCACCTTTGACAAAAATGAACTAAACGGACATATTAATTACGCCACCATTTAAATTTCCCCTGGTAGCGTATTGCGCCCATAGATGGCGCAAAGATCTGTAACTTCCCAATATGAGCTTTAAAAATGATGACCAAAAATGGTCGGCGCAATACGGCGCTCCTACGTAAACGCCGACGCTGCTGCTGCTGCTGCCGCCGCCACGGCGACCGAAACGCGCGCGCCAGCGGTAGGCCCGGCTTTGGCTCCGCTTGCAAGTGCGAGCAAAAGGAGCCATGACGATAGATTAGGGAGCCGCCGGCTCCTCTTGCTTTTGCCCCTATTTGCGTCAGGGATAAGCTCCTTACGTGCTTGATCCAGCCGACTGCACTCGACGGTAGAGCCATCCCCCCTCCAGAGCTGGGCATGGCTTTCGTTCCCAACCTTCCGCTCGAGTTGGAGAACCGAAAGGCTTTTGCTTCTTCCAGGGAGCAGACAACACGGCCGATTAGCGAGAAACATTGCCTTTTTATGCCCCCTCTTTCACACACACACGCACAAAGTTAAAGAAAAAACTCGCAGATTAATGGAAGATGCGCGTGGATTACGGGCATCTTGGAACACTTGCATGCCAAATGGAGAGAGCAAGATGTGAACTTTGTGGTAAAAGCAACATGGCAAACGTACTACCTGGCTACTAAGAGGCTTAAGATTAGGTCTCCCAACGTTCTCTTTCAGACTATTTTCGTCTACGCGCTCGTGTTGTGGTGGTACTAAGCTTGCGCTATATAATCACATGCCACAGTGTGGCTCCTAATGAGCAAGCAACTTAAGTGAACAGCCACTCCGTTTGGGGCTTGCCAGCACATAACATCAAGAGGAGTTTTTTTAAAGCCAAACTGCAAGCAGAATTGTTTGATAAGCTTATATTTCATTTAGGCCATCTTAGATAAACGTGTCCTATACACACAGATGTGTGTGGGGAGGGGGGGGGGCAGCACCATTGGATTTATACATGGGTCACTGCATATATTTGCAAGCAGCCGAATAGCTGTTCTATCCTATCTCCAAATGCATGGAATTCTGCAGCAGCTAAAGGCGCAGAGTTTCCAGTGCTAAGACAACCGTGGCTGCCATTTCATTATTTTTGAAACCTATAAGCAGCTTTAAATGCACCTGCCATAAGTATGCTTTTACTATGTGCAGTGCAGGGAATATTCAAATGTGTGGCACACACTTTGCTGACATCCTTGCTGCAAGTGCCGGTGGAATCAATGTCAGTGCACGGCACAGATGTGCCAAAAGGAGTCCGAGCTACCAACCACAAGTTGTCTGCTGCAAATCTAGGCGAATGTGCACTCGTGTTCCCTTTACCGGTGAACCGCTCTATACACTCTTGCAGTTTGCACTTCCTGAAGGTGGTGACATTACTTACATAGCGGGAATGTCAACGGCCACGCAATACATGTTAAACAGCTCTTTGCTGCGAGATCTAGTCAACACCAATAAGCCTGCTTGAGTGCAATCTTCAACATATATTCGTGCAGTACTGTGCAAAATTAGCACTGCATCGCACCAAGCAGCTACATTGTGCCGCTGCAGTTCAATATGTCAGAAGAGCAAAACAAGTAAACTAAGCCACTATCAAGAAAGTGCCAGGAGCAGTAATCACAATGAAAAAAAAAGTTTTCTTAGTTCATAAGTGCACTTTCCCACATAGTGTATTTGCCCAACTAATGATGGCATTAGTCGTGGCGTCTCTCTTGTGCATGGTCTCATCACCTGAGCCACGTCTTCATTCTCCATGTCATAAGTCAAGCTAACCGCTGTAGTAAGCACAGAGTAAAAAAATAACTATGCCACCATTAGCTTGGCCAAGGTGCCTCACTGGAAAGCTAGCTTTACAATTACCAGAAGGGCCCACTACAGATATCGATTCATCTCGTCAAGGGCGTTGTTGGTAAAGTACCGGGGGTCCTTCAAGTGAAGCATGTAATGAGATGCATTCTATGAAGACTATAACATGCATACATTATATATACACACAACCCTTTCTGGAACGTATGGGCTTCGTGCAACTGACCAAGTAGCAGAAAGCCCTTGACAACACAAATGGAATTTTTGCGATCCTTTTCGCTCCTTTTGTGTGTTTGTGTTTCGTACTCTTGTGACCTGTCCTTTCAAATTGCAAATCCCTACCAATTTGCTTAACTGCCATTCTGTACAATGCAGCCTTTCATTCATCACTAGTCTCTTCACAGGGTGGTCAGTAGATACAGAACACCACACGGTCAATAAAACATGGGCACATCCTTGCATTTATTGAAATAGCGTTCCGCTTTACAATGATCTAGTGAAATTCACAAGTTGCTACCAACCAATGTAAAGAAAAAACAAATCATTACACGCAAAAGGAAACAAAGTAAAAAAAAAGGGGAACAGCTAGGAGTTCATTATCTGTACACTGCAACAAAATATTATATATAGTACTTGTAGGTCCTCAGGCAACAAACAGCCAAACACGGTAAAATACGAGCTTTAACAGCTGCAAAACCTAGAAGAAAAGAGGCAAAAGAATACCTGTAACCCACGCACAAATGTAATTTCAGCTCGCAGCATTGATGATGAAAAGAATGACCCGACCCAGCCAGGAAAGTGGCACAACAATCTCTTTTGTTGTCCTGGTTGGCTCACTTCCAGGCTGCATTCAGCCAAAAAAGGAGGGTCTTCACCCTTTCTATATGGGATAGCATTGATAACTCGGGAAGGAACCGGTATAGAGACAAGCCGATGGCTGTCATCTTGCAATAAGGGGGAGGCCATGTACTATTTTCCATGCTGATGTCGATGTGAACAAAACGCATTGTCTTCAGTTCAAGAGAAGTCTTTCTCATATGACACGGGTGTACAACATTTGGGTGCAATAATAATAATTAGAAAAAAAAAAAAAAGGATGCAGGAGGACTTGTCACAGGAAGTAATCCGGCTGTGGTTTCTTGGTCGGGATCCCTCTGCTTTCCTGCGAGGCGAGATGATAAAGAAGAAGGCTTTGAACACGACTACCACACCAAGCAACAACAGCTCATCTGCAAGTCACAAGTGCTGAACTCAAAGTCTTGAAAGAACAGAAGACGGAAAACGAAAAGAAAGAAGAAAGGCAGCAGATCCGACGTTCTGAAATCTGTATACATCCAAGCTTTGTGTGAGTGCATAAAGAATAAAAATACGAGTTGATGTTTGCTGAATCTTCGCACGAAGTGACGGAAGATTTTATTCAGGCATTGTAGAGGCTAATGCAATGCCGCCGCTGCTGCTGCGGAAGTGCAAAGGCAAGCTTTCTGGTTCTTTCTTTTTCTTTTCCCCGCACAGCCTGCACCGCAGATGCAAGCAGCGTCTGGTGGTGGTGCAAGGAACCCAGCAGCATGCATCCTTCAATCCTGGGCAGGCTCGCAAAGAAAAGCCTCGCTTTTAAAGAGAGTCCTGCAGTTCTGTGTGAATCTGTAATACTGTAACAGGAACTGCCTTAACAGCACCTTACCAGACACTCAGGTGTCTTGAACTATTTATATTTTGTGTGTAACCTGTGATGACTTACGGTAATGAGATGACATTGTCATTAGGTAATCTATGAAACCTCGAACACCACTATATCAGCCCACCAACCTTAGTGACTGATTTTGGTTGTAATCACTGTCCTACCACCATTTTGGGACAGGGTAGACCCAACTCATTAACAACTACATGCAAGTAAATGGCGGTAAAGTTGCCATAGTTTGTATACAGTAAAACTCCGTTAAGCCGTACCCGCTTAAACAGTAGTTCCGTTTTAAAAGTAGTAAAGTGAAATCCCCGACTCAGCGGCCATTGAACATAATGCATTTTGTATCTGCATAAACCGTACCAGCTTGTCGCGTACGTATCGGTTAAAAAGTAGTGTTTTCACTTTTCGTCGCGCGATCACGGCAATACATCGTCCCCGTCGGGCGGCCCGGCAGAACAACAACAAGCCTCAGAGATCCGAACGGCCTCCAAGCGCAAACGCAGAGGGCGCTTGGAAGGGTGAAGCATTCATCCATCTCCCATCCGAGAAGCCACATCAACATCAACATCACTTCGGCGCCGTGCCAGAGAGCGTTTTTTATTTCCTGCGAGAAAGCGTTGTGACGTCGTGCAAGCTAAGACTCGTCATGCCTAAGCTCGGGCAAAAACACCGCGTGCTTAGCATTCAGGAAAAAGTGGACATCGTTCGTGCCATCGAACGTGGCATGAAGAAGTCGGCGCTGGCACGTGAAAGGGATTTACCTCTAACTACCGTGTGTGGCATATGGAATGCAAAGGAAAAGTTGTTCGGCAGTGCTGCTGCGACCGCAAAAAGATGTCGTATACGAGGTTCGACTTTTCCTGACGTGGAGGAGGCGCTGGTGAACTGGTTGAAAGCAGCGCGGTCGAAGAACTTGCCTGTCAGCGGACCCCTACTTGTGGAGAAGGCCCTGGTTTTCGCTTCGCAGCTGAACCACGATGACTTTGTATGCAGCAATGGCTGGCTGGCGAGGTTCAAGGCGAGGCACGGCGTTAACACAAGAGTCGTTTCAGGAGAAGGTGCCGCTGACGACGTGGAAGGGGCAGAACACTGGCAAAGTGGTCAGCTGAGGCACATCCTGACCGACTACGCGCCCGACGATATCTTCAATCTAGATGAGTCGGCGCTATTCTTCAAGCTGCTGCCAAACAGAACGCTTGCGTTTGAAGGTGAGACGTGCACCGGCGGCAAGCATGCCAAGGACCGGATTTCGGTTGCGTTCGGTGTAAGCATGTCGGCAACCGAAAAACTTCCACTTCTCGTGATTGGGAAGTCGGCCAAGCCGAGATGTTTTAAAGGCGCCCGACTGCCCTCCGGAGTTGTCTACCGCAGCAACACGAAAGCGTGGATGACGTCGAAACTCTTTGAAGAGTACATGCGCCTCATCGACCGCCGTTTCGC
Source organism: Dermacentor albipictus (assembly GCF_038994185.2). NCBI lineage: Eukaryota > Metazoa > Arthropoda > Arachnida > Ixodida > Ixodidae > Dermacentor > Dermacentor albipictus. The sequence continues at coordinate 165,541,328 of NC_091822.1, forward strand.
GGCGAAAAACAGAAAAGTTGTTGTCATCTTGGATAATGCCTCGGCGCATGTCGCGCTTGATAACCTTGCGGCTGTGAAATTGGTGTTTCTGCCTCCTAACACCACAGCCATTGCACAACCCTTGGATCAAGGTGTCATTCGGGCTGTGAAACAGCTTTACAAGAAGAATTTGCTGCGCAGAATTCTTCTGGCCTTTGAGTGTGGCAAGATTTTTTCAATTGATCTGCTGGGCGCAATTCACCTGCTCGAATACTCGTGGCGCCATGTTGAATCGGCGACTGTGCAGAACTGCTTTAAGCGCGCTGGCTTCACGGTGTGTGCGGGTGACGCCGAGGATGCTAGCGACGCCGTCGACCAGTCTTCTGACGCCGTCGACGAAGCCTGCGAAACACTGCTCGCCGAAGTGCTGGAGCGGCACGGTGTTACCCAGGCCATTTCTTTCACCGACTTCAGGGACATCGATAGCGATGTTCAGACTTCTCCAGGCATGTCCGACGAAGCTATAGTTGCCGCTGTAGCCGAAGTGTCGCGTGACGGCAGCGATGAGGACGACAGCGACAGCACGGGCGATCCAGGCCCGACAGTGGCAGAAGCTGCACGTTATGTCAGCCTCCTGCGGGTGTTTGCCGAGAAGAGGGGGCTGGTGGAAAAGCTGGCTCGCAGCTTAAGTGAATTTGAGGCGGCTGTCGTCGCTGCCAGGCCGCCGCGCCATCAAACAAAAATCACCGACTTTTGTCGCCCGAAATGAATAAATAGTGTACGTTTTTTGCCCTTTCATTGCATTCTCTCCGAGTTCCATTTTTGACAGGTAAGTGGGCGATCTCACGCTATTTCGGTTAAGCAGTACTACCGTTTAGTACGTACCTTTTCCGAGCTCCGGCCAACTACGGTTTAACGAGGTTTCACTGTAACAGGCTGGCAGTTTCCAAAACCATGTTCATGGGAAGGCTCCGATTTCCTTTGAAGCAGCATGGTTGGGCACTTTTACCAATGACCAAAAGCGGCTGTTTGTCTGAACCGTTCATATTTGCGCACAGGAGCACGGTTATTCTCTTCTTTCTGTGCTTGCCTCCTAGGCAGCGCAGCCCCTTAAAATCCAGTGTCCTGGTGGGCAGCATCTTGTAGAAGAGCCCAGTCTCACCGGCACTAGAAGTATCCTATAGTGCATAGTCTTTCAGGATGCCTGCGAGGCTGGCTGACATCCACGTAGTGGTGCCGTCACTATCCACCGAAGCGGCTTCACCACAAAAAACTTTGCGGATGATGCGGTGGCGTGACTTAAATCTGTTCAGCCAACCTACGCTTGCCTTAAAGTAATCTATTCCTAGCATGCACGCATAATCCAGCGCTTTTTGCCACACAGTATCACTTCTAAGGGCGATTTCCTTGGCCTGCGTCTCCACGAACAAGGTGTAAACTGCCTTGTACAAGGCTTTGTGCACCGGCCGAGTAATTTTCTTGTGCTTTGCTGATGTCCCTGAAGCTACACTTTGGCTATAGCATGCTTGCTTTTCAATGTTGTCGCAGGAGAGCTTGCCGGAATTCCGAGTTTTTCCGTGATGACTGAATTTTTCTTTCCAGCTTCAGCCTGGGTGATTACTCAAGCCTTCTCTTCTAGCGACAAAAACTTTCGTTTCTTTGTCGGCTGCGACATGCTCCACCTGATGATCCAACAGCTTCGAGAGACAATGACCAAATGGCGTGCAATCGTTCATTGTCAAGCGTGTGTCACCCGAACCCCTCGTTGCAACCTACCGGGATTTGACCTCGCAACCGCTACTTCATATAGTAACTGGTGTTGTACACTGGAGCCATTTTCACGAAACTTTGTAGAAAATGAATAATTAGAAATACTATAAAAATAAAATTATTGCCATGTATGTTATATATATGTGCAACACTTTCCTAAGTAATGTGACCCAAAACGTTTTCTCAGAGCTCGGATGCTCCTCCATAAGAGCGTGTTGCATCGCCATCACCAACACGGCATGCGGCTTTCTGTTTTGTTTACACTGCGTCATGGCTAGAGCAGCTCCAGTTTGTGTGTTTTTTTTTTATGCCATCAAGTTCGATGATTTGTCAAGGCATGACAGAAGTTTTCCGGGTTTCAATGACTACAGGTTAAACAATTTTGTTCACATCTGCCCCGTAAAAACTTCATTGAAGTGAAAAATATGTTCGTGAAGTAGTTCGTTTTGGAGGGAATTTCAATGCATTGTGTTCTGTGGGACATTGATGGGGAATGAAAAAATCTTCGTTGTGGCGAAAATTTAGCTGAAGAGGACTTCATTGTGCTGGGATTTGACCGTACTGCATTTACTGGTACTGGCACACATCTCGGCCTAGGCTGTGCATGGCTGTAAGCACGGCTGAGTGCATACGCAGCTGCACACCCTGCTTTAGAGGTAATCTGCCACATGTGCAAAGAGCCAGTTAGTATTGAAGGTTGCGTAATCTTGTGTTTCAATGACCATTGGAGCGAGAAGCAGACGAAGCATTTGCTCCCCGCTACCGGCGTGAATGAATGAATGAATCCTTATCAACTAGCTCAGCTGTCTGTCGTTCCATACTTGGTGTCTCGCCGATGTTGCCAGAAAAGATAATGACGGCAGAGTCAGCTACAGTTACAGCCGCGGATGGAGTTCGGATAACCGAATGTAGAGCTGGCGGCTGTCAGAAATATCAGCCGCCTTTACATATTAAGCCTATGCACTGCATTGGCTGTGCTGCGAAGCTGTCCGATTTATCAGTCGGCGACTGTACACGCACAATGTCGCTCCTTCAGTTCCACTGTCATGGAGACTCCTCGCAGCAGCTTTATATATGGGCACAAGTTCAAGCAAGCTGCTGAGCTAATATCATGACTCACTGCCACAAACTCTAGGCCTTATACACAAGGAGACCAACCTGGGGTGCAGCCTCAAATATAGTGAAGTCCCGTTGTAAATGCTCGTCCAGTTCCAAGATGGCGGCGACGTTTCCGCACCTACAGGAAAGCAAGAACATTTTAGGTGGGAATGCACAGGAGAAGTGTGGAGAAAGAGGCCACAAGGATCCACTGCAACATACTCTTTTTGTCCAAAGTTTCAAAGCCACTAAGTGCACTAGTACTAGAGCTGTAGCCACTTATTCAACGTTTGATTGGGTGTTCACAACACATGTGGGCTCTAAAAGATGTAGTGGAGAGCTCTGGATAAAATTTTTGACCACTCGGGGTCATTTAGTTTGCCCGATGGCTGGTACAGAATCTTGGCTGGTACAGAAATGCTTTTGCATTTCGGTGTTTCCGGAATTCGGCTGCGGAAGCTGGGAATACAACCCTAAGGACTAAGGTCTGACTAAAATCGGTAATACCATTTATGATTTATCAACGTTTTGTAATGATCCAGGAATCAATGCTATTTATAAACTGCATAAGGGGACACTAAAGATAAAGAATTATTTGAGTTGCATAGGTTAATATTTATTTATTATTATTATATACTAATTGCATGGGTTATTTTTATTTTACTAATATACCAGAAAGGATGCTGAAGCAAAAGACAGGTGACACCTTGCAAAGAAAGTTTCCGTACTAGCTCGTAGTGACGTAACGAATTCTGACGGTGTCTGCTTGGCGCCTAGTTAACATATTATCGGCAAAGATGGACTACATTGTGTTTTAAGATAGCCAGACACTGAACTTAGCAAGTTTCAAGAGCTTTTACTGAGCTAAAACAGCCCAAATATGAGAAAATATATTGTAATCCATGACAATGAACTGGGATATTGGCACAAAATTCACAAACGAAACTTGTATCTTAATTTTCTCTTCTAATAATCAACCTATTACCTCTAAATTAATGATTACAGAGTTCTGAAGGACACTTTGTCAGTTTCGACTGATTATATGTTTCTCTTAGAGTCCCTTTAAGTACTGACACAAGAGATAGCCAATTCAATGCAGCTGTAGACACCGAATACAAGTTGTTTTAAAACAATCAGTACTTTATTTAAAACTAATAAATCTTTTGTTCCCCGATAAGGTCAAAGTAAAAGAAGAATGACAGCGCACTGTTACTCATGACTGTATTTGTCTGCCATCGGCATTCAAAGTTTGTGAAGTATTTGAGACCATCGAGTGAATCTACATACAGTGAAACCCCAATTATATGACTTTAAGGGGGGCCACGCAAAACTGCCGCATAGTCCAGGTGTCGTATAATAATAAAGAAACAACAACTAAGAATGCAGTTTAAGCTCGATGTAAATAAATTGAAGAAAGTCTGCAATATTTCATTATAGTATACAGGTTTTTGTTAGATGCAGTTTCACATGAAAATTGGGAAGTATAATGGAAAAGAAAAACTCCAAAAATGAGAAGCTCTTACACCAGGTCAGCTTACATCACAAAATTTATTTAGGAGAAAAAAACTGCACGATTTTAGCTTGTTTCTTCTGCCTGATTGATGACATTATGTGGCACTCCAAAAAAGCTAAATTATGCAATGTGGCTTCATCATCCTGCACGCCAATGGAACGACGCAAGATGTCAAATGCATCCATCACTTCTCTCACGGCGGGCACAGCAAACAGCGGATCTGCCTCTGATGCACCTTCCTTATCACCGCAATCTTGCACGACTTCAACAAGTGCCATATCTGACATTTCTTCAGCACATATGGCGCTGTTGTCAGCATACAAAAATAGACCAAGTTCGATGTCGTCAGCACTCCACCATTTACATGCAGCGCATCCCACACTCGGTGACATTGGATGGGTTTTCAGGCTCCTCTTCGTCGTCACAGATTCCAGTTTGGAGGACCTTTATTTGAGCCTTGGTGAAGCAATTTGAAACTGTCTGGGTTCCAACTTCTGCCATGATGCAGGAACCACCTCAATTGCTTGAGATATTGTTACAGTGGATTTGGACAAAATCGTTTGTGCAGAAGGGGCAGGAAGAGGAAGTGGTAGACTGTCTACTGGAGCTGTGACCTTTGTATCAGCCTGCGGGTTTACCACTAACCTTTTCCTATGTAAATAGTTACACATACATTTGTGCATTGGGCTTTCTTTTCGTAACAGTCTGTTTATCATGTATATCATGTAACATGTTTATCTCCCTCTGCAAACATTCTTGTAATGATCGGGTAAACTTCTGCATAATTTCCTGGGTCAATGCTTGTTCCAGACTATCACCACCGAAAACGGAGTGTGCCTTAGATGGCTAATCACATTGATCACTTTGTCGACAATTTCTTTCCCTATTTCAGCAGTCTTTGTGCAGGTGCAAGCGTAGCTTTTGGCTATCTTTGAGACCGGGAACATTTTTGAAAGTGTTCTCCAGTGTCATCAGCAGCCGTGAATGGCACGTTGTGTGTGTTTGTGTGGCTTCGCATTTTGGTGCTTCGTGCCACCTCATGTAGCTTTGTGAGAGCTATGTGGTCTGAAGCAACGTGGCTTGTCTCTTCAATCTCCATGGCGACCTCTGCTGGCGAAGATCGCCAACGTGGTGGCGCTATTGTCGACTGTATATGGAGACATCACCCTTGCGCAAATCCAAGCAAATCTGCTTGCCCCCAGCCACAGTACGAGGCAGGGCATTATCATATATATTTTTTTGGCTGAACGGATTTTCCGGACGGTTAAATTTTTCTGACCATTTTTCAGTCGCTGTGAGGGCCAGAAAAATGGATCAGCGATTTATCCAGGATTGACAGTATAGTCGAATCTCGATAATTCAAACTCGAAGGGGCTCAAAAATTTTTTTGCATTAAAAGAAGGACTTGTTTTTGAAATATTTGTGCACCATAGCACGATGCACAAACGGTGCACGTGGTGAAATATTGCGGCGTGCAAGCACGTCGCGAGCAAGGACCACGAAACTGTCCATGCTGGCCAACGTTCGCAGCCGGCGGAGTTGGAGGCGCGCACGCGTGCACGGGAACTGTCGAAGGTGGGAGAGGGGAGCATAGTTGCGAGGAAGGGCGGAAGGGAAGCGGATCTGCTTTCCCGCCAGCTTGCTGGATGGTGCTAATTACCCCTGCCACCTACTGTCACTGAAGCAGCGGCAGCGGAGTTGCCGAGGCCAGGACTGGGCCTCCGCTGCTGCTTCCCTCTGTGTGCTTGCATATTTTTTCCTTCACCTGCTGACAGATCGATGCTGTGTTTACGTTCTTTGTAATGGGTCCTTAACGTGAGTCGTGTCATATCAAGATGATGAAGTCGTTGCAACTGACCATAATCACATAGGTGTGCTCCCTTCTGCTGTGGCGTCGCCACGTCCAAAAGACAAGGGGGGTGAGTGAATGAGTCCTTCCATTCAGGGTCTGTCTTGCCATACAGAAACAGATATGGTGCACTGTCTCCAACAACCCTTCCATCGAGATGTCTTGGTTTAGATGCATAATTGTAAAGAAAACGAATGCAAACGAGACCAACCAAGCCAACCAAAACAAGTGCAAGCGACAGCCGACGCGAGCAGACGATAGTGCGAAACAAGCAGCCTGGCTGAACCAGACATGAGTACGAATAGGGCAGTCGAGCGGGTCCGCATGATAGCAGTTTCCCGTGCGTATGTCACTGCAGGGGCCATTCTTATTGGTCTCCTCCGCTCACAGCTCGCCTGCCACCGCAGCGAGCCACGAAAAATCGGCCCAGCAACGATCCCTCCCATGGCGCTACGCAGAAATGGCAACCCTGCCTTTTGAGAGAGGGTGAAATTTCTATCCCGTTTCTTTTCATTTTTTTTTTTTTTTGTGTATGGCTTTGAGGGGTTTTTCCTAATCCTTTCTCCTCTATGGTGGGGTCAGAGCAATGCTGGTTGGAGGCGCCTCCGCGTGATTTGGCGCACTGCTGAGAGCATTGTTGGAGCACGGTATGTTCGAATTAACCGCCGAAAATGCTTGTGCATTCAAATTACCAGGCGTATTCGCCCATTGGAATACACATAAGTTTGATGGGACCACGGCGTCAGTTCGAATAAACTGGAAGTTCTAATTAACAAGATTCGACTGTATACACGAACGCTCTTTCAAGGTCTCCCACACTGGCAAAAGGGAGACAAGTTATATTTGAAAAAGTAGGAGTACATCCGATTGCCTTTTACATAAAAAAGAACTCCAATACAAATGGCTGCATTTGAGTTCAGACCAAGTTAAGAACCAGTAGATTAACTGTGATGTCCAAAGAGGCAGAATGTGATAAGTCACCTGTAGCAGTAGTTTGGTGCTGACCAGACGGTGAGGACGGTCTCGTTGAAGTGCCACTTGTACCCTTCCATGACAAGTTGGTGTGCACGGCAGATCATGTCGATGTGGTTGGTCGCATTGAATTGTGAGACCACGTCGCTGCCGAACAGGTAGCCTGCACCTCGCGGGCTAACCCCCCAGCCCTGCGTGTCTGCGAGCAAAAATAACTAATTCAATCACTCAATCATGAAATCAATATTGTACAGACAGTCAATCAATCCTTGTTGTCTATTACAGATACATAACAATACTTATTTGAACAGGCAGCACCTCAACACTTTCGAGGTTTGTAACAGCTATCCATCTACAGTAAAATCGAATTTCACGGGGTTGTGTGAAATATTTATATCACCCAAAATTCATATCAAAACATACATAAAATGAAGAAAAAAATGAATTTATTTTCAGCAGCGAAAATTCCTAATACAGTGGAACCTCGTCGCTACATTCCTCGCTGCTGCATTTTCCATGCTATGTCGCGTTTTCGCAGTCCTGACCTAAATCCCATTGACTTCCATGTATGTATTATGTTCTCCTTGATACGTCGCCAGTCTGTAATGTTCGTGCATCTTACGTTGCATTTGAATGTGGCGGTCATGTCAATTTGTCATGTCATGTCATGTCATGTCAATTTGCAACAAGCGACTGTTGCGTCGGAACAAGCGACCGACATGTAGTAAGCGACCAAAGTTGCACAAGCCATGTGCACAGAGCAGTTGGTGAAGCCCCCTAAACAAAGCGTGCATCAGTTAAAGCCCACCGGGAACCACGCACACTGGGCCAGGTCCACTGAGAGCAGCGTTACATTTATTTTGGAGTCGGTAAGGTCTTATGCGCGTAGCATACCTGCCAGTTCTCTTTAGTCAGCTTCGCCGCAATGGAACCATGTTATGCGGTGAAGTACGAGCAAACTGTTGCAGTCGCGCATATAAGAGTTGAAAGGGGCCACTGTCACAAAACATTGTACAATGCCCCTTAATTATACACGTGCGCACACAACGTCCTCAGTCACAGTATGATCACCAAGACATCTGATAAGTGTAATGGCAACCATTCCGAGCCGTTTATGACATAGCTGTGGTGATTGCTGGTCTTCAGAGTTACGTTTCCCTGGCTGTTATGTCGTTTTTTTTTACTTTATTCCGCAGTCCCTTGAAAAAACGTATCAATGTGGTTCTACTATACATGTGCGTTTTCTTCTCGCCTAAACCATCAACGATCGCCTTTTGGAAGGCGTAAAGGTGTGCACACGTGACCTCATGAATGTTTTCGCACGCCATTGAACACCTCAGTACGTCTAGTGCAAGGGACGTTTTGACCGTCGTGGATAGCCTGTCGTGGCTGGTGCCGCAGTCATTGTTGCTGCAGCGGTCTTCGTCTTCTTCACCGATGGTCAAAGCATCAGGCTGTGATGTGGTCCGGTCCAGTCAACAGGGAACCAGTGAGAGACTACGCAGCCGCGTGACGTAGCCAGTTGCTTAGTGACTATGGATCACGCCCAAATCCGACTGTGCCAGCTTGTCTGTGCCGGTCACTCCACCGGCTTGGCCGGAACTGTGGCTCACGTGTTCGTATGATCTACAGCGGCGCAGCAATGCGTTGGGAACAACAGATGTTTTCCTTATTGTAAGCAATGTATTTCGGCTGCGGAATGTTACGAATTCGTATCATACCGAAATTCGTACCAGCCGTGATTGCATAACCGGAGTTTTACTGTATTAGTACTGTATTTACTCGCATAATGATCGCATTTTTTTGTCAGAAAAATTGACGCAAATACAGGGGTGCGATCATTATGCGGGTTAAATTTTCTGCGAAAAAAAATTTTTTTTTTCGTCCCGCATTTGCTGTGGGATGCGAGATTGCGGGTGCGGGACACCAAAACAAAAATGGCGGCTGGCGGAGCAAGCCAAACGCGCCAAACGCGATTTTTTTTCTTCTTGTGAGTACATTACGTGCATTGAAACAGTTTCTTCCGTATCAGTGATGACTATTATCGTTAATATCGGCAAGTTTGCGGCAATAACGTAGCCATGTCCACTTTGAGGGGACAGAGACGGATGGGCGCGCTTAGCTGCCAGTGATATAGAAACACATGACGGGCATGCTGAGGAAACTGCGGCATCTGTCTTCGCTACTATCCTAATACGGCACGTTTCCGCTAAGGGTGGGCGAATATCTTAGCTGTGTTACAAGCGGCGGCGTATGAATAAAGTACACTTTTAACGTATCAGAGTAAACCTGGCTACTGTCATTGCCGTGCGCGATTTATTGCGTGCTCACGAGTGCAAAAGCAGATGAAAAGAATCGAAATGCACCTTTATTGTTTTTGTTGACATCAGCCATTATAAAGGCAACCCATAATAAAGGCAAATTTGGTTGTACCTCATTTTGTCATGGAAGTGCGGAAAGTGATGAAAGTAATGAAATGAGGCATCTACATAAGAATGTTTAGTGTGTGCAGGCCGCTTGTCTTGTCTTAAAGAGTCGTTCGCGTAGCATTCGACAGGTGATAAGCGCGATCATTATTCGCTAGAGTTAGCACACGACGTATCGCTGCGGCAAGTACGGGGTGCGATCATTACGCGGGAAATTAAAAACAAATCGAATTTTGACGACAAAATTTAGGGGTGCGATCATTACGCGAGTGCGATCATTATGCGAGTAAATACGGTATATAGGACTGTCAAGGCACTGCAAGACATATTTTTTTCTTCTTAAGAATGACATAAATGTAGAGTGGAATATCAAGCGAGTGTAAAAGATTTCTTTGCCAGCTTAAGAGTAACTAATCTTTTGCAGTTGAAGAGTTAGAAGTGAACAAGCTGCTTTCACAAATGATATGATACGGATGATGCGATGTTCTTCAACAACTGGGAGTCAGAGGAACATTATTAGCAGCAAGGACGACACATTTTACCTCGGAATTAGTGTTCCCTTAAAGGGACACTAAAGGTTACCAGAAACTCAAGTTAAAGTGGTAGAGCAATGTTCTAGAACGTCTAAGGCGTCAATTTAATCGCGAACAGAGCTTTAGCAATCGAGAAATTGAGGTAAATGCATGACACGATTTGAGACCCCCCAGCGACATTCCGGTACTAGCCCGATGACGAAAGGACTCCTCATAATTTGTGTTACTAATACTCAACTACTCGTATTAAAAATATCATTTCATTCGATTATAAGACGGAAAAAGATGCTACTTGTCTACGCCTATTCGATTCTAAGGAAAAATAACATTTTGACATTACCCTTCAGTAATATGGGTGTTTGAAAGGTTTCATTTTCGCTCGACTCTGCGCCACGCACGCTTTGGAGTTTCAGTAGTTTGGTTATCGTGTCGTGCTGTGAGGGTTCTGCTGGCTCACGAAACTTTCATTTGGAACAAGCAGCGAGAATGCCACGTCCATGTGATGTCATGGGAAGCCCTAGTTGCTTTCCCGCTCCGGAGAGCCGGTGTCGAAGCCGCCGTCGTAGTACGCAACGACGCCGGCAGTGCGAGCCCTCAGCAGCAGGTCACGCTCGTCGGTGCTCAAATCGCTGAAGTTGAGCCCACCATCGCGAGCCAATCTGTCGGTGTCAGGGTCCATTGCGATGAGCGTCGAAGTTTGCGTCATAGAATGAAGTACCAGCTTATGGGCGTCTTGCGCTGGAGTTTGAGGTATAGTAGCGGCGCCTGGTGGCGGTGCGGGAAACGACACCTGGGTCGTGACAGCTTGGGTCGTATGGAGCCCTGGCTGTGGCGAAGCACGTTGCTAGGCCGAGTTTTGCGTCGATTCGCACTTTTTTATGCTTTGTTGCGAGTGCGAAAAGGCTCGTCACTTCTCACACACCATGCCGACCACGCTGCGAGCTCGCCGCAGCCTATAGTTTAACGAAAACTGACTCTCCGTGTGCCGTGGGACGTAATTCGTTTCTCCTTCCGCTAGCCACCATACTCCCGCTTTCGCTCTGCTGTCGGCTCTGTCTTGGCTCTGTTTCTGGCCGCGCATTTGCGTTTTGCGCAGAAAAGCCGTAGCGCCGTCTGCGAACGCCGTTCTACTCGCCGATGGCACAACGTCACTATGAGACCATGATGTCAGTACTCCTCGATCGGAGGGCGGGCGATTTGAACTGCGCTAGAGGTACGCGGACGCTTCAGAACGCATTTTCTCTTAAAATAAGTCTCTCCTTGGCACGAAACAAGTGTTTCGAGGCTTCTGTGATGGTATTTCAACAGTCCACGTTGACTTAATAGTAACCTTTAGTGTCCCTTTAAGTTTAAAGGGGACAATGAAAACAAACACTAATTGCTTTAGACAGATGTACAGTCGCCGACCGTTTATTCGGGCCTCAAGGGGACTGCGGAAATGTCCGAATAAACAGGTGTCCGAAAAAGCAGATTAAGAAAAAAAAATGAAATCCTTTATTTCCACGCACTTATTCAGGCTCGGCAGTAGGCTTGAAGAAATCGTGAATGCGCCGTTGCATGCTGTTCCGTTTACGCGCAATCAGATAAGCCTGAATCTCGGAGAGGGGCGTACGGTCACTATAGGAGGCTGAAAGCACAGTCACTGCTTGTACTACACGATCCGCATGCGACGGCAGCGTAGCACATCGTGCGTCAACTTCCGACTCGGTCATCGTCCGGCGGTGCAGCAGAAACCTGACGAATGATCTCGCCGTCGTCGAGTTCTGCGCATGTCAGTACAGCAGTGTCACCACCTGTGAAACTGTCAATGAGACGGTGTCCGGAATCGCAATGCAACCACTGCGCAAGTCTCGGCAGAACATTTTTCGCGTCGGTAGGGAGCACATCGGAAGGTGACAAATCTTAGGCCTCCCGGCACCCGCTTGCCGGCATTCCGCAGCGCAGTCTGCGCGGGCACTGTCGGCGCCATTAGATACTTGACGCGATGTTTCCGTATGCCGCGTTGGATCACCGAAACCTCGACACAGCACACAGAGCAAACACCGCTGTGCAGGCACCAGTCACACAAACGAAAAAATGCGGCCAGCTCGCAGCGTCGTGCGCGAAGAAACAAATCAGCTGCTAGATTGTCTTGACATGGCTTACTAAGCTGAAACCGGAACTGCTGCAGAGCCACTCTATCGAACCAGGAAACGATGATGATGAGCGGGGATTTCCAGTAGCGCCACTTCGTGGGGCAGCAAGGAAGCTTCGTTCAAAACAAAAATGGCGTTCAGCAAGTCGAACCGTGCACAGGTCAGAGTCGGTGCACGGTGCTCTCGACCGAGTTGGCTCAAGGAGAGTCCGAAAAATAAGACGAGAGGTTGCAAGGTGTCCGAACTTTCGGCAGTTGTTATACATTATGCTCTATGGGGAGAATGGCGGTGCCGCGAAGCTGACCGAATAATCGGGCATGTCCGAATTTTTGGAGTCCGGAAAATCGGTCGGCGACTGTAGTATTCTCTCAAAACACAAACATTGCACTTACTTGGTGGAACAAGGTTAAATGTTTGACTGAAGAAAAGAAAGTGTTTCATGGCATGAGACAAGAACACATTACCTTATAGTATTTCTACAGAGCTCTCTTTGGTAATCTTGCCAAGTCTACAAAAGAGGGCGCCCACATGCGAGAATGGTTGCACAACTGCTATAGTTGTTTCCTGTTTTCGGTGATTTGAAAGTGGGATAATGGGGGAAAAAAAAAACTAACAGCAGAGTGAGCATTCTCGCACCCTGTGGGAAAGCTGGATATGCACGCCCATCTATGGTGGCGACTAGCCGACAGCACGCACTCTACCTTCAGTTATGATTGTGGAATGTGCTACATTGTTAGCATTTATTTGATGCCATTAGTACACTGTCAAACAACAATCTTCTAAATATGTGTTCCACTACTGATGCTATCAGCAGTGAGCATTAATGAGTGCGCAAATAATCAGAATTCACTAAAATGAACTTGTAACCTTGCAAACTTTATGGCAACTGACAGCATGTACACTGTGTTTCTAGCGATGACTTTTGTACAGAAAGTATACTATAGAATGTTCCTGTAATGTATTTTCACATTCTTGGTGACAAATATAGCATTTAGGAAGTTGCTGCCTCATCACCTGCTAAAGTCATCTGCCGAACCAAACCGATTCTTGCACTTTCCATTATTTTCTATGCTAGTTAAAGCACCACTGAAGAAAACAGTGTAGCCACTACAGGGCCTTAGCATGTCCGAGTCAAGCCCAGATGTAAAAATACCATTTAGAGGAAAATCTTGGCTATTGTGAACATTTTTTCAGCAGCCGAAATGTTTCACAAGGAGTATACGAGAGAGTGGTCCACTCATAATAACCAGGTAACCTGCGCATTTTGGTTACAATAAAAGGAATTAACCACAGCACAGCAACATATTGACGAGCCAGAGGAGGGCAGTTCCACAGCGAATACTACACGACGCAGCCAACCATAGCAGCGCAGCACTTCCCTTGCCAGCTGCAGGCCAACATGGGAAGCTACTGATGCATGCATATTGCATGTTTCTTGTGGACGATGCATGCAGGCACCTCGACGACGACGAACGCTCTTTGGCTCTCGAGCTGTAGGTTGAACTGGCCAGCGCTGCATTATCCTTTGTAAATAGTCTCCAGTTGTTAATCTTCCGTTCGTGTAACATTTTGGTGGAGGGTGCCATTCCCCGTCCTCGCCACGGAGCTCCGCAGCGGCCGCACCGTCCTGCCATGGCTCCTGGTGACGACGCCTCGTCTGCTTCTACTCCTCTGACCCCGCCAACAACTCACGTTACAGTCACCAACCCCCGCGATCCTGGCATATTCTCCGGCCAAGATAAAGTCGTCGTTTAGGACTGGCTCAACCTGTATGAGCGTGTTAGTCAAAACAACCGCTGGGATTTACCATTATCCTAGAGAATGTCCTATTGTCCTCGTTCCGAACACATGAGGACGAGATCTCTAGCTGGGATGCTTTCAAGGAGAAGCTCAGCGACCTCTTTAGAAATCCCACCGGTCGGCAGCTGGCTGCTAGGAAAGAGCTTGCTACCCGAGTTCAGTCTTCTACTGAATCGTATGTCTCGTACATACAAGACGTGCTCGCTCTTTGCCGGAAAGTCGACGACAAAATGACCGAGGTTGACAAAGTTAGCCACATATCGAAAGGGATTGTGGACGACGTGTTTTACTTGTTGGTATTCAGCAATGAGTCCACCATCGACGTCATTGTCAAGGAATGCCACGTTTTGAGCTCGCCAAAAGCCACCGCGTCATTCCACAGTTCTCCCGGCACCCTAACAAGGCTGCAACATCGTCTTGCGTCGACCATACAGCTTCACCACCCTTAATGAGCGTGTCACTCATATTGTTCACCACGAGCTCAAGGCTACAAGTCCTGCGCCGTTCCATCCACGTCCAACTTGACTCCATGATCGACCAACTAGCCCCAGCAATCTCTCCCATTCAGGCAGTGGTGCGGCAAGAATTTGCCAACCTCAGTTTTCCTGCTGCCTGCTCCGTTTCCTGACCTGACGCCTGACCGGTGCCAACAGCTACGCCTCACAGCGACCTGTATTCCCCTTCCTGATACCGGAACCTTACCGAGTGGAGAACTCCAGATGACAAGCCCATTTACCTCCGTTGCCTCTGCACTGGCCATGTCGCTCGCCACCGACCAGATAGCCGCAGCTATGTATTTCTCCAATGAAAAATAAAACCAGCAAACGCAAGTGAAAAAAAGGCAAAAGTGGCATCACTATAGGGCGCAGTAGTCACATGGGGCACAGGGAGTGCTCCTTCTGGCTGTTGTAGATTTGAATTGCTGATCAACCTCTCTCGCGTGCATTTGTACAGCAGCGAGCTGTGCATTCCCGTAAAGGTGATTGATGATCGTGGCAGCCTTACACACGTGTTCTGTGATAAGCCCCAAAGGAAGCGAGTTCAAAACCGCCTACGGCAACGTGATATCAGATATTCAGCTGCAGATTTTAGCAGCAGCTCTCACTAATGAAGAGGTTTCACGAGAGGAGACAAAAGCGGACGCTTTGAATGCACTCTCATATACTCCTGCATGATGCATGATGCATCAAAAAGATAACTAAGGAGCATAAAACCGCCGCAAAAAAGAAAAAAAGAAAACATCAAAATGTAAAGAAAATGTGTCCTCACAGGCAAAGGACTACACCTCAGGCGAGTTTCATATGCTTAAAGTAAATGTATTTAAATTTTTACAACAAACAAAACTCTTGAGCGCCGTTTTCACAGCTTTAATTTTTTGTGCAGTTGCTTTCAGTCATCGCAGTGCCATTTCAAATAAATCAAGACAAAATCACTGTCTTTTGCACTTAGATTATGAAACAATGATGAGTGCAGTAAAGCTGTGCATCTTTATCTGCACCTCATAAAAACATTTGTATTTTTTTTTTCAGAAGTTGTTAAGATAATATGCATCGGAAAGGTAAAAAAAAATTATGCTCATTTCGGCATTAAAGCTAATAGCTTTGTTGCACAGAGCAGGCCTTTGTGAACATGCTGATGTGAAAATCTTGGTGCTTATGTGCAATTAACTAATTATTCACATAGTGCTATGGTCTCAGTAGAGACTGGCAGTATTGTAAATAAATAAATAAATTGGGGATGACCATTACAGGCTGTCAAGTGTTGTAACTCGAAAGTTGTAACAGATACCACAAAACTGACTCCAGTTATGATGTCAGCATAACAAACTAGACGTGCATGTCAAATTTCATCAATTTATTCCTATAAACAATTTTAAAAAAATGTTTTCATTGCCACATTCCCCCTTAACATTAAAGGAGCAAAAGGTGGTAGTGCAGAATGCACAAAACAGACCATAAATGCCGCCTTTACAACTTAGTGGCTTGTCCCACGATTTGGCTGCAGTCAGCAACTACTGAATCAAACAGGCTTTGCCACTTTCGGTTTTGAAGAAGTGCTACAGACAAACCAAACCACTCAGTGGCCAACTAGCACGCAGTGGTGTTGCCAGAGTCTAAATTATCAAATGGCGCACTGTGAGGCATCTTATTTTGGTTGTCCTTAAATTACATCTATAAGACAACAAGCGGTGCCATGAAGCTGTCTAAATAAGCATGTCCAAATTAATGGTTGGCGACTGTTCCACTCTTTTTGTTGGCCTTTAGGCAGCAGCTATGCTTTGACAAGCTTTACTGGCCACATGCAGAATGTTTCCTTTTCTTTAACATGGTTGTAAGGCCCTGCTGCAGAGTATGAATAACCAGTCAGCAGCTGTAGAGGCTGGTCAAAAGCTCTCTCATACTGCAGCATTTCCCTCTGGGATGCACCAAGCTTGCACTGTGCCAGCTGCTGCCCACAAGGAATGTAAGAGCTCACCTTCAGGGTCTGACCAGAGCAGATCGCACATGGGGCCATCATGAGGCACCTCCTGCTTGCGGTCAATGGTGCGAATCTGGTCCAGGGTTTGAATGGATGGAGACAGGCCCCCATGAACGCAGAAGATCTGCACATGCCAGGAGAGCAGAAGCCGTTGAGAAAACTTGACAAACCTTGTTCAACAAGTAATGTCCAAAACAGAGGCTGCCAGAAGCTAAAGAGGAGCACACAGTATAAGCAGTGCCAAAACAATTCAGGCAGAAACTATCAACAATCGTAGTCAATGTAAGCGAATAGCTGAACACTTTGCAACAGCTATCGTATTTACTCGCATAATGATCTCACTTTTTTGTAAAACAAAAATTTACGCAAACTCGGCAGTGCGATCATTACAGGGTACAATTTCCCGCAAAAATTTTTTTTTTCATCCTACATTTGCTGCTGGATGACAAGAGGTCAAGCAGGCAATATAGTTTCATACAATAATTATTGTAAGAAACTCTATGAAGCAGGCGGCTGCCGCTGTACATTTGCGCTGTAATAGTGTGGGACTGGTGCGGAACACCAAAACAAACATGGCTGCCGGCGGAGCAAGCAGAACACACCAAACACAATTTGTTTTTGTTCTCGCGAGTTCATTTTGCGCATTGAGACAGTTTCTTTCGTATCAGTAATGAGTAATATCGCTAACATCGGCAAGTTTGCGACAATAACATAGCCATGTCCACTTTGTGGGGACAGACACAGGGATGGCCGCGCTTAGTTGCCAGTGACATAGAAACACATGGCGGGCATGCTGCGGTAACTGCGGCATTTGCCTTCACTACTATCCTAATACGGCACATTTCCGCTAAAGGTGGGCGAATATCTTAGCTGTGTTACAACCGTCGGCATAAGAATAGGGTACACTTCTAACCTATCAGTGCAAACGTGGCCACTATCGTTGCCGCTCGTGATTTGTTGCGTGCCCACGAGTGCAGACGAAGAGAATCGAAAGGCGCCTTTGTTGTCGTCGTTGTTGGCCAAAACCATTATGAAGCCTACAAGTAATAAAGCCAAGGCAAGTTTGGTTGTAGCTTTTTTTTTCATGGAATTGCGGAAAGTGATGAAAGGAATGAAATGAGGCATCTGCTTAAGAATGTTTGGTGCGTGCCGACCGCTTGGTATGTCTTCAAGAATCGTTCGCGCAGCATTTCACAGCATTCGACAAATGGTAAGCACAGTCATCATTAGCTAGACTTGGCACACAACATACTGCTGCGACAAGTTTGGGGTTCGATCATTAAACAGGAAAGAAAAAAAATCAAATTTTGATGACAAAATTCAGGGGTGCTATCATTATGCGAGTAAATACAGTATTTGCTTTATTAACCCTTTGACGGTTTTCGCCGTACATGTATGGCGGCAGTTTTCTGTCCCGCAAGGTCTTCGCCGTACGGGTACGGTTTCGACCCTCCGTTTGAAATTTCGCGCCATAATGACGATGCATGCTTACTGGGAGGTGCTGCCACCTCTTAGGTCTTACAAGAATATAAACAGAACTGACTTCAAGCTTCAGCGCGTCGCGCAGACTGCGGCCACACCCCTTTTTCGGTTTCGGTTTCGCCGCGTGATCGCAACGGAGGCGCGCGAAACGTGATTTTTCTCTTTGTCGGCACTCTCTTGCAAATGCTGTAGAAGTTGATTTCTATCTTGATTGGCGCTGCTCTTAGCTTGTTTATAACCGCCGCTCGCGAGGTATTCTCGCTCTCTGCGGCAATGCGCTTTCGCGGTTTCGGCTCCGCCGCAACAGAGGCGCGCGAAACGTGATTTTTATCTTTGTCGGCACGCTATCGCAGGGGCGGCGGAAGTTGATTTCTATCTTGATTGGCACGGCTCTTAGCTCTTTTATCACCGCCGCTCATGAGGTATTCTCGCTCTCTGCGGCTGCGCGAAGGCGCGTGTTTCAAGGAGTACCACACTCTAAAATACTATTGAACATATTGCAGTTCTGAGTGATGCCGACACCAAAATACTGTTCCCTAATTTTTTTTTACTATTTATTCCCGACTTTATACATCTTGTACATTCAATATCCGCAATAAAATAATTTGACCACCCGGGAAAATTTTTTTCAAAATAATTCGACCCTCAAAGGGTTAAAGGAACAGTGTACTTGAAGGCACATATTTATTGCAGCCAGAATATTTGGGTAGCATTAGCTGTTTCACTGCATAATTCCGCAGAGAACACAGCTGCTAGCAAGCCCATCTAATGCGGTTTTTACAGGTGGACAGCACATGTGAAAGCATGCATGTCTTAAAGAGCTATAATTGCTGTTTAGCAACAAACTTGCCCTGCAGCACAGTTATGTGGGAGCACACATACTTTGCAAATCCAACCATAACCACCAACCTCCGACCATGAAAACAGGTGAAAGATCTAAACAAAGTCATTTGCTTTAAAAATCATGCAGATACGATCGAGGATGATTGTCAATGCATGAGAATAGACAACTCATTCTATAAGGTTACTATTCGGTTTATTGAATAGAATGACGTGCCTATAGCGGTGACATAGCGGTGACAGATGATGCCAGTTCTGTAGGAGCAAAATGTACATTTTTGAAGTGGTGCCAACGCAGATGAAGTGCACTTTAGCTATAATGAGAACAAAAACGGGCAAGTATCGCCTGCAAATATGGCATGAAACTGAACATACAGCGAAATGCTTCCTTGCTGTCAAATTCTGAGCTAAAATCAGCCAGCAGCTGAAAGAGCCATGTATAACCCGCACTCCTAGCCATGCAACGCTCAGGCGTAAAGCATGCAAGGTTGGCGGACATAGGGTTTTCTTGTGCAAGCCACTGAGAAGTATGTGGTGAGATGATTGTGGCGATCTTGCCTCAGTGTTTCTTCTAGATTTCTCAAGCTGAGATACACAACTGCAAAGGCTGGTGAGCTGATTAGACAAGAACAGAGGATAAGAATCAATGAACTGGCAGAGCGTGTCAGCATTAGTCATGGTTTGGTTTACATTATCATTCATGACCATCTTGATTATCAGCTCTTGTGTGAACAATGGATGCCCAAGATATTGAACCACCACCAGAAGATGGAGGGCTTCGGCGCTGCCTTGACTCATCCAATACAGTATCAGAATGAGGGCAACAACTTTTTGGCTGCAATTGTGACCGGGGATAACATGGGGCCACTACTACGAGCCTGAAACACGACAGCAAAGCTTACGGTGGGAACATTCGAATTCACCACCCCCAAAGAAAGCAAAGGCAATCATCAGGGGCCCTTAGCTATTGAATTTGTTAAATCTGGAGAGACTCGCAATCAATTCTAATATTGTGAAATACTGGATTGACTGCATGTTGCAATCAAGAACGAATGATGTGGAAAATTGACAAGTGGGGTCATCTTGCTCCACGACATTGCCCATCCCCACGTCGCTGATGTGGTTAACACAAACTGGCAAAGTTCAAGTGGGAAAGACTAACATCCACCATACAGCCCAAATCTGTCACCTTGAGACTTGCACATTTTTTGGCAATTGAAAAAAAAAAAAAAACAGCTCAAGGGAACCAGATTCGTGATGGATGATGACGTCAAAGAGTCTGATACAGAATATTTGAAGCAGCAACCCAAGGAGTTTTACAAGACAGAAATGAAACTGTTAGTCAGTGGGACAAATGTCTAAATGCTCATTTTTATTTATTTATTGGAAAATACTTTTAAATAAAGTACTTTGTTTGTCATATATTCGTATTGGCTCACTTTCATTTGACTCATCCTTGTGATACATTTAAACACAGGCTAAAGCTCTCCATTTTGCAATCCCTATTAAATTTGATATCTCCAGGTAGGAATAAGTACTGCAATATTGCAGAGCTCAGTTCTTGGCCTGAGTACCGATATCACGCCAGCTTGCCGATTTTCCTATGTGGGCTGCTCTCTACCGGCATTCTGGCTTCATTCTGCTGCCATGTACCTTGCCATCGATGACAGCAGACAGGGAAAGGTAGTCGAAGATCTCCGTGCAGTAGCGCCAGACGGTGATAGAGCCATACTTGCGCAGGCACTCGTCATAGAAGCCGTACACCTGTGTGATTTGTCGACTCTCGTGGTTGCCCCGGATCAGTGTGATGCGGTCAGGATAGCGCACCTGCACACAGCAGCACAGGCTCACAAAGGCTGCAACGCACTCGTAGGTGGTCCATCGTTAGACAGCAGAAACAACAGGACATTCTGTAGCGCACGTGTAACCTTGTATGTGGCCCTCTGTAGTACTTAGCAAATGCCATGACTTGTAACAAATTTTTTTGCGACACAAGCTTTTCCTTGGCTGTGAGTAAAGGCAATCACACGCATTTCAATATAGAGCGCTCAAGTTTTGTAATCAGACACTTTCAGAGCCTACTTAAAACACTGGAGTGGACTAAAGAATCTAGAATAACTGAAGTAGAACCATTTGTCATTAACATCCGTGACCAGGGAGGAATAAGTGCACTATTCATTGATGGCCGAGATCGCATCCCAATGAGTGCCATGCTGAATGTGCACAGTTCATTGTACTTGCCGACTGGTGAGCACATCAGTCCAATGCAGTGTCTGCAAGGCACACCGTCACTTCCTCACTGAAATTGGGGTGTGTTAAATGGACACTAAGGCAAATGTTAAATCAAGCAAAACTGATAAGTTAATGCTAAAAGATGTCTGTGATGTCAATATTACTGAGAAAGAGATTTAGTGAGCAAAAAATAGAGGTAAGTGCAGGGCCCAATTTATTACTTCCCTAAGGCATTAAAATACAGCCAGCTGACATTGTATTCCCTCATTATAACTTTGTTAGTAATGGTACTGCATCACAGATAGTAAAAATATAATTACATTGCATTATAACAGAATGAAAGTGCTACTTTTCCACTTCTATTCAATTCACAGAAAAAGCTAATTGATGCTACCCTTGACAATGACGCAGATGGTTAAGAAGTTTCATTTTTGCTCAATCCAGCACCGCCCGTGCTAACTGCAAGCTGCAGAAAATGCCGCGTGCCTGTGATTGTCTTGGGATGCCCTAATGGCCTACATACCTGTCTTCCCTCGGTCTCTCGCCATGGACACAATCATGTTTTGTGCAAAAAATATAGTGCCAACTCTTGCATGGTAAAAGAGGGCAATGACTTGCACTGTGTCATACTGCTTCGCCTGTCGTGGACAATCTGAATTGTGCTAGAGGAATGCGGCCACTGCAGTCGTGATTTTTCTCTGCAACGAAGTAATTTCTTGGCCCAAAACAAGCGCTACAAAGTTTCTAAAAGGGTACTTTGACAGTCTATGTTAACTTAATGTTCACCTTTAACTTTAAAGTCCCTTTAAGCATTTGACAGGATAACAGTATGGGGTGTGGGGGTAAAAGGGCTGTGCTAAGTTCTGAGAAGTGACAATATGGGATCAGGCTTATCCAGTGTCGAAAACAAAGAAATGCATACTGAGGAATAAGAGCGGTCAACATGGTGGAGCACGTTGACAACAGGGGCAACATTTGCAGCTGGAGCTTCTCTGCAGATTCCCTAGACAGTGCTGCTGGCACTGTTTGAAGGGAAAAGTTGGAGAGGGGGAGATGATGCTACTCTGGTTCGTCCTTGAACTTTACAGTGAATAGGTGTTTCTTCAGTAACTTTGCATCATAAATGTTGCCAAGAATCTTTACAAACACACCTCAGCTGATTGGTAACATTGCCCTGTGATTGGTATGCTTGAGGAGAAGCTTTGAGTCATGGCAGATATCTCAATGTGAAGGTAAGATCTCAAAAGAGCATTTTATGAAGCACTTGCCTTGAGTGCAAGAAGTAAAAGGAAGGTCTCGACGCTGTAGAAGCCACGGTCGACAAAGTCTCCCATGAAGAGGTAGTTAGTGTCGGGCACATCTCCACCCACCTTGAACAGCTCTTTAAGGTCATAGAACTGGCCGTGGATATCACCGCATACCTGAAAATAATAGGCAACATGTTGCAGAAAGTGACTTGCTTGAGTGACTGATCTTTCTGTATGCCCAAATTAAACAAGAGCTCCAAGGGTGTCATAGTAGAGGGGCGCAAATCAATGTTTGTGGCACAAAGTCAGTGGAACAATGAAGAAACAGACAGAAAAAGCACAAATGATCTGTGCCATGCGAGGTTCATTGAATACTTCCTCAGAAAAGGTATAGTGCCTTAAGACATTCTTGCGCTGTTTTAATTTGGTGCAGCACGGCCATCTTTCGGTCATGTGAAGCGCATCTGCAAAATGATCAAGCTCGAGCTTTAGAAGCCAGTATGGTTATACGTTTCCCTTGAGACACGTTTCCCACAGTAGATGGTTGACCCCCGATTGTGAACCTTTTGCCAAATAGCAACGGAGACAACGGTGTTTTGATGCTGCGTCTGCTCGTTTCTTGTTTCCTCCGCTAACCTTTTACACCAAAAACGTTGACAGCTATGCACTAACTAGTCTAACGTCGCACTTTGTCAGGTGCCAAATGAATTTTGACCACCTGCGATTCTACAAAGGGGCACTGAAACACTTATTGAATATGGTAAGAAAATGTTTACAATGTGCTGATGATGCTGTCACGAACCAAAAATTATTTCACTGCGTGCAGCAGAAAACCTTTCATCTTGCATAATAGATAGATAGCCTGCTCTCTCCTGCAGCTTTCAAAACCACACATTTTTTCCCCCCATGCTAGGCAATGCCAAACGTTCCATGAAAAGTGATGGCCCATAGACGTCAGCCATGGACACACACATGCACGCACATCGTTCCAGATTTTCTAGGAGATGAGAAATTGCTGGTTGTCAAGCATAGCACCCCACCCATCCTGTCACCACTCCTTTGCTGCTCTGATGCATCTTTGTCAGATGCCAGCCTCAAAGTGTTACAAACAAAAAAGGAAGCGATAGGTAGGGCTTTTCTATTGGCATTATATCAGCTGGGAGGAACCAATGAACAGGATGGGATGGTGAAAAGTAAACCTTTAGCAATACGGGAAAGCAGGATAGTTGTCTGACATTCATCTTCAGAACTTATTAAAGCGTAATGAAAAGACCAAGACAGAGCAGCAACAGGCACTTACTCAGGTGGGAGTACCTAAAGTGCCTTGTTCTGTCGTTCCTCTTTCGTCTTCTCATTGTACTTTAAAAGAGTTCTAAAGATGAAAGTAAACACTGCACTCATTATATCACCTTCATATCAAGTCCTTTTCAAAAAAAGTTGTCTGGTAGCTTATTTCCTGTGCTGCGTGCACCTCCACATTCATTATTCGGAACATTCTCTATACCAATCTCTATACCTGAAAGAAATCGCACCCATACGAGCATGCTGCTTATACCCGTGTCACACGGGCGTTTAGAAGGCCTTCCAACCGTTAGTCAGTTGACTCAAAGGTCAAGTTCGAGCTGCTACACGGGCGGTTTTGACGGCCGCCGAGTCAATAGTCTATCGAGTCAACGGAGCACCTTACAACTCTATCGAAATCTCGATGGCCTTTGAGCAACGGAAACGGAAACAACGCGAACATGCCCTCTCGTTCACAGTGTGCTCCGACTCACGGTTAGAAAGAACAAATCAAACCAAAATGCTCTAAAAATACTATATATGAGTGTTATCAATTATTCAATAAAGTATTTTTGCCACTTGATATGCGTGAACTACACACACTCTCAACAACAGCGACGTGCAGCGACGCAAACGTTGCCGCAGTTTCGCTACTCAACAACTGAAAAACTAAACATATATGTAAGGCAATGTATAAACAATTGTTTTAATGTATAAACAAACATAAAAGAAATTATAGTGCTTTTAAGTGGTTTTAATGTTGTTTAACTTTTTGTGACATGAAAACGAAAATAAAGATACGCAATGCCACGCAATTTGGCGAGAAACGCAGGAACCACTCAAAGGCCTTTCAAAAGTGCCGTGTAGCAGCGCGACAACCCCTTTGAGTCGATAGAGTTCTGGCGTTTCGAAGGCCATCGACTGGAAGGCCTTCCAAATGTGCCCGTGTGACACGGGTATTAGTTTCGAGAAAGAGATGTTTCGGAACCCTTTTAACAGGCAAGAATGTTTCAATAAGCAAAAACACTTGCTTCCTGCCTCCACCAGAATGGCACCATGGCATCTACCTAGATGTCGGAACAGTGAGTTTGTACTTCACAGCAGTTTGCCATCGCCAAGTGTAACCCAGACACTATGACTATGGCAAGACACCTTAGCCGAACTTGAAAAACACTTACGAAAGTTTACTGAACACACTTTCGGAAAGTGTTACCGTGGCACACAAAATGAAAGAAAAGAAGAGTCAATTATGTTTAGGAGCCAAGCAATTTTAAGTTTCACTGCACAAAAGGAGAACAGTCTTGTGTGGAATTGGTGTGCAGTAATGCATGAAGCATCAAGAGTACATTTTCTCTTTAGCAATCGTAACATGGTTTTATGACAGGGGTGAAAGCAGCGATATCACAGGAGTGTTGGCGTGGTGGCACAGTGAAGGCATAGTCTTATAGTATTGCATTCTGCATGTATATAAACAGCCTGTATGTATGTATAACTGAAACATATATTTAAGGAATTGCCTGTGGGCACTAGTCAAATTTTATGCATGCATATCACTTAGTAGTTGAAACTTGTGCTTTAAGGTCTGAACTGTGCTGCATATAGCATGTGCCCAAAAACGCCTTACTACCAATTTTATGTATTGCAGCTGATTAGATTGATTTTCAAAGAGATTGTCACCTCGAAGCAGCAATCTACTTCACTTGTGACCAATGTGCTCAAATGAAAATGGTATTGCGAGCTACTATACTGTCAGTCGATCGTGGCACATGAACGCAATATGGGGAGTAGCAACCAACCTCCGAGCACCACCGGCCGTTTACTCACAAGGTATATGCGCTTCACTGTTCAGACCACTATAGCAGCAGAAGAGGCAGAAACACCTTTTCTTTAGGAAGTTATGGTCTCTGTTTACACAATACGCCATCCAGCAATGCGACATTCTGTAAACGATGGAGGCGACAAGTTTACGGCAAAGCTTAGCTCTCCGTGAAAGGGCAGCAGCTCAGTAATACTAACTGTGTAACTTGTGGGCGTGTAGTTATGTCATGAGAGCGTCAAGAAAGAAATCACACCTTATTCTTTCTCATTTTATGTGAAAGCATTATATGCCCGAGTTTGCAAACATACAGTGCCAGCGTGACCTGAATACTCGCAACTTACTCTAATATAGTGCTTAAGTGTTTCCGCTTATGTAGTAGCGTGCCAAAACCAGCCAGCGGTGCAAAGAGTAAGAACATGTCAAGAAATGCTTGGACTGATATCAAATTTTTCAGTGCCTTATACAACCTGACATCGTGTCTTCCCTACATGCAAAATTTCACGCAACACTTTTTATGGTGTCTGGGTCATCATCATCATCATCATTTTCTACCACGCGCCAACGATCCCTCAATATGAAATGTCGGCGTGCCCATTTCTTGGACAATCCCCCGTAGTGGGTAGGAGCCACATACGTGACAGGAAACAACAAGTACAACAACACTCGATGCCAAATCATGAGTGTATAAAACGAGGTGCAATACCGCCATCATGTCTCAAAATATACGCCATGCAAATTTACACCGTGCACTGTGACATGTGGATGAGTGCTTAAGTGAAAACATTCCTCCCGGTGGAGTGCCCGCCTGCCGCCCTTGTCTCGCTACCTCCCACAGAGGAACAACGGGAGGCCCTTCTCTCCAGCACTGACCGAGACAGCCAGACACGGGCCCTAACATACGCTGAAGACATCATCAAGAAGCACAGCCTGGCAGCCTACGTAGCTTAGCCTCCCTTACCCCTCACCCCTTTGATTCATAAAGTTGTTACTCATTCACACACCAAAGCTACTACAATGCTTTTGCATTCCTACATGTAAGCAGTTTTAAGTGCCCCTGCCAAAATTTGTTGTTGTTCTTTTCGTATTCCCACAGTGCGAACTTGGCAAATGGGCAAGCCTGCTCGCTCGCTCGATGTACAGGCGCCGACAAAAGTGGCATACTCCACGCAGCGGGAGCCGGAGCAACGGCAAACTGCATCGCAATGCCATCTACAGGCAGCATCTGGGATCGAGGCAGCCAATGGGTGCCCTTTATTATCTGCAAGCATGTCGCTTGACTCGTGTCAATGTTTCGTGCTTCAGCTCACCAAAATGCCGAGCGACGCCACTGCAGTAGCAATCTGCGTGGAGTTTACCACTTTTGTTGACGCCTGTACATTCTTTCCCCATAGTGCACCGTGCCCCCAAGCGACAATGTGGGATTGCTTGAAAAAAGGTGCATTGGTTAACCAGTTCCATACGATGAAAAGTGCGAACATCGGAAAGTGCACTAATTATCAAGTGAAGTTCATTTGTAGTTGTATAGTATGTAACAGAAATAAGAGACAAAAATAAAGATGCACACTACATGTCTATCTTTCATGTGTACTATGACTCCTAACAAACATCAGTGCCACTGTCTTGTTTGTAAATTACTGCCCCATAATCCATGCTGCTCACCATACCAGATGTGATTCGTTGAACAAGTAACATCCACCTCTCCAAATAGTACTAATCCATTTGCAGTGGTGGAATGATTGTGTTATCTGCCACAGACCTCTGAACAATCACAACTACCCGCCGTGGTTGTTTAGTGGCTAGGGCATTGTGCTGCTAAGCACGTCATGGCATCAAATCCCGGCCACGGCAGCCACATTTTTACATGTGTGAAATGCAAAAATGCCTACGCACTGTATGCACGTTAAAGGGACACTAAAGCGAAACAATAAATCAGTTTAGACTAATGAAGCACTGTTTGAGAACCCTGCAGGCAGTCATTTCAAAAAGATAGTTTGATTATTAGATGAGAAAATGAAGGTCCAAGTATCAGTATTTGAATTTTGCGCCAGAACCCCAGCGCCGGTACGTCAGCGTGATGTCAGGGATTCCAAAGTATGTTTTTGCATTTGGGCCGTGTTGGCTGAATAAAGGTTCCTGATACCTGCCATGTTTAATATTTGGTTCCTTTAGAACACAATGTAGTCAATCTGTACCGCTATATACCATTAGTAGGCCCTAGAAGATGCCATGAAAATCCAAGATGTCACAGCCCCCGGGTGCGGAAACTTAAGTAGGCGTCGCCACCCATATTTCATTCTTGCGCTTTTTCTGGCTTACCAAACGTCTTATCGTTGTAAGAGTGGTGTTTTTGGTGTTGTAGAATGGTATTTTACTGATGTAAAAGAAATCATTTTTCACTTTAGTGCACCTTTAAAGAACCGCAGGTGGTCAGAATGGCCACTACAGCATGCCTGATAATCAGATCATGTTTTTGGCAGGCAGAATCTCAGCATTTAATTTTTTTTTGAAACAATCACAACATATTTTTTGGAGCTTTTAGTGTAGTGTGCACTATTTATTCCCACCAAACACTGTCTCCTGGTAAGTGGCAGAGTTCATTCACACTTGAGCAACACAACACGTTAACAGCTTGTCTGAGTACAAGAGGATGAATGGCACAAAGAACTAAAAAAAAAAAAAAAATTCTATTACTAGTGTTAACATTCAAAGGTACCACTGTGCAAGCTGTCACAGCAAGGAGCTCCATGTTGAAGGCACACTAAAGAAAAGCAGTAAGTTTGGTTAGACTCGTGAAGTATTTTTTAATAACTCTAGTTATGTTGATTTTGTGATAATAAGCTACTTGAAAAGAAAATTAACGTCAAAGTTCTTTTTCTGAAAAGTTTCATCAAAACGTCAGCACCGATAATATCGTGACATTATGGATTTCAAACCATCTTTTCGAATTTGGGCAGCTGTGGCTCCGTAAGGGTTCTTAAAACTTCTTAAGTTCAGTCTGTGGCTCTCTTAGAATACAATTGGGTCCATTTTTTTTTTTGTTATAAAGAATTAACTAAGTTCAAGCAGATGCCTTCAAAATTCATGACGTCAAGGCAAGCTGATGCGGGAACTTTATGATGGTGGTGCGACCTGCTTTTCGTTCTTGCGTCTTATCTGGCTTACCGAGCATCTCACCGTAAGGGTGGCCTTTTTGGTATAGTTGATGGGTGATTTACTAATAGAGATTTAAAAAATTTTCTCTTCACTGTTCTTTTAACTTTGACACACGAGTGTGTTTGCCCTCTGCCGCTGGTGAAATGCAGTTCTCACAACAAAAGCCTGACTGTCCAGACATTTCCTTGGTAATGAGTAACATGCTCAATACAGATACATTGCAGAAGGATATGCTACGGAGTCCCTGGCCACTAAGGACAGTAGCACATAACTTCTGCAAGGTATCCATTAAGAAATATAGACTCGAGTAGAACACGCAGAATTTGGTGGCCAAATACACTTGCAATGTGTGAAGATTGCATACAAACATACTCCTTTTTTGCATTTATAATCTTAGTATCTGCATATTTAAAGCTCACTGGTAAGGCACAAAAAACGTTGCTTCACAAGAATCTACATGTTGGTCGTAAACTAAGAATGCTCTTACATTCTTTTTACGAAACACTGCCAGCTACTAACACTCATAAATTTACATCCCCGGTGTAATCGCTATGCGAAATATACGCTTCTACATCAGCGGAAACACTTAAGCACTATATTAAAGTAAGTCGCGAGTATTCAGGTCATGATTTAACTCACTGCTCGACCCGATGTAGAACATATCAAGCTCGTTCCCATACAGTGAAACGGGAGGTCACGCTCCCTTAAACCAAGGCGTATTTACCTACTCGGCGCGTGAATTACTCTCTGGAGTATACACGGGTCACCGCGTGTATAATCCTGAAGGCAGATAACTCAATTTCTCGATGTTGCAAGAAGACACTGTGCAAACGAGGATAGCACCGAGGGAAAGAAAAATCGCCACATGTATCCCACTTTACACAGCGACACAGTAATCAAGATATTCGAAGTGACTCATATGCACAAAAGATATTGACGCAGTGTAAGAGGCCAGTAGCTGTATCAAAACCACTGATGTGAAACTCACGGTGACCGGAGAGTCCACCCTCTGGACGTTGCTCTCTTCGACGAGGATTTCCCGGGCTTTTGCGCAGAGTGACTTGACTTCCGACTCCTTGATGATTTCGCATCTTCGCAGCTGCTCGATCTGGCGATCGAGATCGCTGCAATCGCCCATGCCTCCATCCTGAGATAAGGCGGGGATACGAAACACAATTACAGCTACCGAACGGTTCCGCGGTAAGAAGCCATCGCCGACTTCCCGGCGTAATGGATATACGAGTCATCGGATGTTACGCCAGCAGGAAGAACACATACTACACCACTGACTTTCAATACTGGATAATGACAAACGTGATATCCTCTAGTAGATAAGAAACGACGTAACCTAGTGAACCAAAGTCTAGACACGCGAGTAAACCAGCGCGAAAGGGCTCCCGTAACGCTACATCAACTTCGCTGCACGGTTGACAGGCACTGGCTACTGTGCTGGCAACTGCCACATTCCAGCAAGGCGCTACGAACACAAACTGCTAACTGTAGACAAAACAGGAGCATAAAGGACAGGAAGAGACTTGCCATTTCGTCCACAGCTTGCTTAAATTCAGCTTGCCGGGTGAAAAGAGAAAAAAAATCACAAATATCGATTCTGGACCATCGTCGCACCGCCTCGGCGCCTGGAGGGCCTGGACGCACCACGAAACAAGGGACGGAAGAATAACGACACGTGACCGGATTTGGCCGATTTTAGTAAGCGCGCAGTTTCGGAGTTGTGTAAAAAACAGAACTTTATAGCCCGCTAGTTGACTACTCACGAAATAAAGCGGTCATTCGCGACATAAAACAAATTAAGAGTAGCCTTAAGCTATTCTAAAGCACGCTCAAATGTGGAATG
The DNA here is from genome assembly GCF_038994185.2 of Dermacentor albipictus. Classification (NCBI taxonomy): domain Eukaryota; kingdom Metazoa; phylum Arthropoda; class Arachnida; order Ixodida; family Ixodidae; genus Dermacentor; species Dermacentor albipictus. The sequence goes on from NC_091822.1 coordinate 165,571,790, forward strand.
GCGCTTGCCTAACAACCGTTGCTAACGTACACCGGCCCGCACGCACGTAAGCCAGCGCACCCTCTGTGGCGCACCTCTCGCCCGCGCTCTCTCGCCGGAGTGGGAGTTGTCCTGGCGCTTGCGACCACCGCTATCATCTTCGGGAAATACCTGCAGGAACGCCCATTAGCACACCTTCGCCGCATCGGACACGCAAACGAACGAGTGCCTAATCGACTGACGGCGCATTTCGACGCCGGATTACTCCATGGTGGGTTTCGGCAAAGCGCGTTTCCACTGGCTCCACTGAGTGGCGGCGACGGCGTCTTTTGTCCCTTCTCTGCAATACGATCCCTGCTGCACGCGGCGTGCGACTAGTTCGAAGGATAAACTGATCAATCATGGGCAACATACAGACTGTTGGCCCCAACGAGGCCCTCATAGTGTCCGGTGAGTGCGCTTATGATTACTTATTTTCCTTGCACCGGTTCGGCCCGCGCTGCTGCCCGCTCGTTCTCCGCGCTTCCGATGCTACGGGGAACCGCATAGCCGCATCCACACACACACACGAAAACAGCCGCTCCGCCTAGGCCTACTCGTGAAATAAACAGCACGTTGCGATTGCGCTCTTGCTCTTGCTTCATTTTGTCGCTTCTTTTTTCCCTCGTCGAGACGTAGCGGTGACGAAAGCGCGGTACGTCAGAGCAGGCGCTGACCGAGCTTGACCGAGACCGGCGCCAACAAGGGGCGCCGAGTCGCGCGCCCGGCAAATAGTACGGGGACACTAAACTCGCGGACAGCACGCGCTGATAATCTTGCGCCCCTGGCTGTTTTGCTACCTACGTGCTTGTTTCGCGCGCGTCGCACAACTACGTTGCTCGCCGTATGCTCTCCGTAGCGCCAAACGGCTGTGCAAGCGGATGGCAGTAGGTTGTTTGCGTGATTGATAAACTGTTGTGCGACCAAATCTAAGACGGTGCTGCGGGAAAATAAAAATGCGCTTTCACGCTTCCAAAAATGAAACTTGGCAAAACGCTGTTTGATTCCCGGACAGACCGACCGAGGCTATGGTTTCGAAGTTTCTCAACTAGTATAACCTACCGACTAAACGTTCCCTTTTAATAGCGCGCGCATTCTGGATCGACTGTGGTCACGCCCCGCTCGCAGCTTTCGCGATTAGCTGTTGCGTTTCCTTGTTTGTTTTGTTTTGTTTTGCCTGTAAAACGTGACTGCGCAAAAGCAAAGAAAAATGTCGGTGAAGGACGTGCGCGCAGGCGAAAACATGCCGGAGGGCAGTGGCCATCAAGGCGGAGCCGAGCGGCGGGGCCTCGACACGTGGACGTATTTTTGTTGCGCCTTTCCTGTCCGACTCGCTTTAGCGCACGCCGATGGCCAGAGGGTTTGTTGAATCGAAGGCGCATGGCGAACCTGGAACACCGCTTAAAACAAAAAACAGAAAAACTAACGCCAGGAAATATTTACCGCGTTGTATTTATTTGATGAATTGCACAGGGCGAAGATAGACGCAGCGGACTTCGAGCACGAATTGCAGTTTTTTTCGAAGGTCCTCATTGGCAGACTGTCCGTTCATCACACGGTTCCATATGCACACTATCGCAGTTGGAAGTTCTGTTATCTAATCAAGTGTCTGGAACTTTAAATAGATGACATGTCAAAGAAGCTTTGTGGCATGAATTCATTATTTGGTTAGTTTCATCTGAGAAGTGATGTAAACAACTGTTCCACATATTATTCTACTACAGCATGTCATTTCCCTACAGCAGTACTATGGCTGCACAACTCTCAAGACAGGTTATTTAGGCACAGCAGTGCTGAGATGCGTGGATAACTGCACAAGAACTGTGCCCTTGAAATAAAGAATGTTGTTTAAATTGTGTGTGTGTAGTAATATGCCTATCATAATTTTGTGCATGCACTTGTTTGCAGGAACAAGATTTACCTTAGTTTGTCTTTTTAATTACTATGTGTGTAGAGGGCCTCAGTGAAAACTCGGCCGATGTAAGCAAAATAAATGTACTTAGGCCTACATCTCGAGCAAGGAAAAAAAAATGTAGGGTGACTCGGCTTCACACACTATGTGCTGCTCCTTTGAATGCTTCGGTCCTTGCTGTAGTGTTGTGGTGTTAAGCAACACTTTTCCCTGCGACGGCCCCAGATGTCGAAGGCACCTTTCTTGGCATTCTGCTCGAGTGAGGCCACACAGACAATGGCTACATTCATTTAGTTGTCATACCTGCCTTCTTCAAAGCGACATGGAAGGAACCAATTAGTGAAGAGCGCTAAAATTTCAAACTTTATTTATTATTATTTTTTGTATAGATTTTTGGAATAGAACAGTGGCAGCTTTTTACAAACTGGCCATTAATTTGAAAAAGTCTGAAACATATCCCATGTGCTGCAGCATAGATGGCCCTTTTAAAAGAGAAGCTATCTGAATACTTAAGTGAGCACTTGAAGCGTTCTCTGTTTTTCCAAATGTAAGTCTGCTGTAAGAAATTACACTGTTACAGCGGTGAGTCAATTGATGCAACCAGTGGAAAATGCAAATGGATCTGTGGAAAACACTGTGATGAAGGAAAAAAGAGATCTGCATAGAGTAGTTTATCAGCCTCTATAGGTGATTCTAGCACAATGCCACAATGCATGTAAAACCCCAGAATTTGAAACCATGGTGCACATGCTATGTTTAGGTTTAGTGGTATCTAACTAGCTTACTATTATCATGATTCAGCACAGAAAAAAAAAAAACTAGCATGTTGACGTATGCTTAAAACGAAAAACAAGAATGCGTTTACTGTCCTGTAAGAATTTCTCGGCACGCACAAGTATGCAGGTGAGTAGGCATAAGGGGACAAGTTCTCGATCTTGTTCCTTCCTTTTTTTTTTTTTTTCAGAGTTCTTAATGTTGAAGTTAAACATCTTAAACAAAGTTGAAGTTGAACAGTTAAACAAAGAAGTGTCACTAGTGCTCCTCTTGTCATTTATTTGCTCTTCTTTGAACAGTATATGTAGAACTAGAGCATGTGCTTGTTCTACAGCTTTGTTGGTTTGTGACAGGTGGATGCTGTGGGAATGCTGGCAAAAAGATGGTCGTTGGTGGTTGGGCTTGGGCATGGTGGCTGGTCACAGATGTACAAAGGTGAGTGCTTTAATCTGCAAAGATCTGTCCTTGCCGTAGGTTGGCAGGATAAACCGATACTGACACGCCAATCTTTTCGCATGTTAAGTGCTCACTCGTACTTGTCTGCACTCTCTTGCATTCCTACCGATGCCTATTCATATTGGTCAACACTCCCTTGTGTTCTTAGTTGCTTCCATTCATGCGAGTACAAACAAAAGTCACTGACAGATATTGAGTAGACAAGAGTATGAGTGGATGCCAGTAAGGCAGCCACTCATACTCATTCAAAAAGGCACGTTTGCCCTTCATTTTATGGACTACTAATCAATATATTTGCTTCATGGGAATGAAAGAAATATAGCTTTGGTAGAATACTTTGCCTTTATATGTGGGCTTAGTGTTTCTCTATAGTATTCCTTTGGCACATTCACTGCAGTGGCACTTTTTGAAGTCCCGATTAATGTGCGTGGTGACCCACCAGTGGGTCACACATCACATTCCTCTGGTGTGTGCAGTGACGCGCTGGTGAACCACCAGAAGGTCGTTCCTTTGAAACTTCCTGAAGAGATGGTGCCACAACATGTCTATTCAGAAGCAAGTTTTCCTATCTGTTGATTTCTAGCAAAGGCATCACTTGCGCACTGCAGGAAAGCCCTGCACAGTCGCACACTGGGAATAACTGCCATGACCCACATCGCAGTGGACATGTTAATAAGACTTCTTCTTGGAAGGTGCCATCTAGTACTTCCCTAAATGCACTTGATTCGAGAGTGACTTATTGAGTGTGGGAGAACTAAAGCCAGTGATTTCTCTTTGCCTTTTGTGTTTGAGGAGGCTGTTGCTTGGCATCTTCTTTTCCAGGTTGTCGCTGGAAGTGATGACACTGACGCCCCGTTGTGAACATGTGGAGACGTCGCAAGGTGTGCCATTGACTGTGACCGGAGTGGCACAGTGTAAGGTGATGACGGAGAAGGAGTTCCTGTCAACAGCGGCCGAGCAGTTTCTAGGCAAGGACGTTGACCACATCAAGGGAGTTATCCTGCAGACCCTCGAAGGACATCTGCGTGCAATCTTGGGTGCGTGTCTTTCTTATTGCTGTTATAACAAAGAATGAAATGTGGGAAACAGCAAGACCTGGTGTTATCCTGGGCTGTGAAAATGTGATGATTATTTTCAGATTAGCAACATCTGCTGTTGGATTCAAATTCTCTTTCTCTGTGTGTCTGCTGTTAGGTTGATTTTTTTCTTTGTGCCCTTTGTCAGTGGGTCAATTGGTAGTCTGTTTACGTTGTCAATCAATCTATCTTTCTTATAATAATAGTGACATAAAATATGCAGGGGGTGCCATATTTAGAAGTCGCAGGTAGGACCTTCTGCATTAATACAATTAAAAAAGTAACTTGGCAAACAAAAACTGAAAACTAAAATTGAGGTTTTAGCAGCTACAAAAACAGCTTAGCAAATTTCAATGGCTGGCACGAAAAGCACCAGGATTGGCCGATTGGTATTATTGTCACGATTGGCTTGAGTGGTGAATAAGAAAGGAATACAATCAAGTGAAAAAAATTCCTATATTATACCGGCCCTATTTCCGCATGCTTGTTCTAGTTACGAAGATGAATGAGCATCAGCAATTTTTTAGAGTGCAGCTCTTGTATGCCAGTTCCTGCATTGAGCTTCGGCTTCGTCGGCATAAGTGGGTGAACGAGCACAACGAATGATGAAAGAGAAAATGCGGAGCACAGCGGGTGATGAAAGATGGCGAGAGGGCAAGGAGAAAAGCAGAGGAGTGTATGGTGAAAGGGTGAGGAAGAAAGTGGAGTGCTGCACGAGAAATGCTTCACAGTGGCGACCAGGCATGTGGCAAGTGCGTGACCCGTTGCCATGGAAACAAAGGGTTGGCTTCAGACTCGCTGCGCATGCACTAATTTGCCTGCGCTACCGCCGCTAAAGTGTGCACTCTGCGTGCGCCACATGTTCCTGTGTTCATGCCTTCTCTCGGTGCAGTGATCGCTGCAACTGGTGGAAATGCTTCATCTGCCGTTGCTGCTAAACAAGCTACCCTAGCAGAGGCTCAGTGCTGCCGCCTAGAGGACCCTGTCATTCAGAATCAAACTCTTTGCCACAATATATTGTGAAGTCGAAAAACATGAGTAGCTGCACTCAAGATTCGCATTAGGGAGTACTATGATAATCTTAAATTAATTTTTTGTTCTTCGTTAGATGCAGGCACCAGTTGTGTTCCTTTGGCAGTTAGCCCCTTACTGCACTGAAAATAACTGATTTTCAGGTGTATTTAGTTGTATTTGCCCACCCAAAATACTAGGCACACTTGCATAGCTTCCACTTATTGTTCCGCTTTCCTTCACATTTGTGAGACAGCTTTTGTGTTGAATAACTGCTGGGCACCAGCTTATCTTTGAAAACAATCTACTCTAGCAGGGCACCTTGAGCTACACAGGACATTTGTACTGCTTATTTAATAAAATGCAAAAAGGAATCTTGTTCACAGAGGCTCCACACGTGAGTGATGCCAGGTGCGCAGACTTGGGACAGTCTCACGGGACTGGGCGTCTCTGTCAACCCTCATAGTATTCTGAATAATGAAATTTGGCCCAGTGTACTACAGTAATGATATAAATGTGCCATTTAAATTTTATTCAGGTGTGACCATTGCTTCAAAATTTAATCATGAATTACTGTCGTGTCCCTCCTTAACATTGAAATGCGCCTTTGCTATTCACATCAACAAACATTTACATTAAGTACACCCTTATTTTTATTCATGTCTGGCTTGCTGTTATTTTTTTCTTTGTCTGGGATAGTCATCTTTGGAGGTCAACAAAGAAGCTTGAGAAGTTTAGGGCTGCACAACGAGCAATAGAGAAAAATTATAGGCATTATGCAAACTTGGTTAGGTGATAATATAGTTGGCATTAAGAGGAAGAAATGAAGTTAGGTGCAACATCATGTGAAGCTAAAAATTGGTGGTCCATTAGAGTTGCAGAATGGATGCCAAGAGAAGCATAGTTGAGGATGGCAGAGAACTAGGTGGTGTGATGGTATTGGGAAGTTTTTAAGTATAAGATGAGGGCAGGTGGTGAAAGCCTGGTGCATAGTTGGCAATTGATGTGAGAGGCCCTTGTCCTGCAGTTTACATAAGTACGCTGTTGCTGTTGAAGACTATTTTACATCGCTCCCACCCTACTCATACAAAGACCCTGTATTAAGGCTTCAGTTGAGCAAACTTCCACTTGTGTGAATATTTTTGTTTCTTCAAGTTGGTTCAAGTGTTAGCTCGAGTTCAGTCAGTGTTGGTCACGCCCTTCTCTATGATATGCAGGTACACTCACAGTGGAAGAGGTGTACCGGGACAGAGACCAATTCGCCTCACTTGTTCGGGAGGTTGCTGCGCCAGACATTGGCCGCATGGGCATCGAAATTCTCAGCTTCACCATCAAGGATGTCTTTGACCGGGTCGAGTACCTCACCTCGCTGGGACGTGCCCGCACTGCAGCCGTCAAGCGAGACGCCGACATTGGTGTGGCCCAGGCTGAGCGGGACGCTGGCATTAGGGTGCATTCTTGTGTTGTCTTGCATTCCTTGGCTTTGTGCTGGCACCTCGATCTGATGCTCGTAAACTAGGGCTATGAAAAATGTGTTCTTGAAAAACACGATTTTTCTGTACCAACTTTCAGTATGTCGGCAAATTGCAATCAAATCATACAATTTACGGTGGCTTGATCCCTTGTGTATAGTAGCTGCCCACCGCTGCAGCTTCCTCGCAGTGCTCGCCCACTCTCGTCACGTGAAAGTGCCAGCACGCACCCACTTTTCTATTCTGGTACCAGCAAATCTCCTCGCTGGCCATTGCACGTTGTATTCACAGCTATTGCCACCAGCCCTATCGCAGTAATCATCTTCATTTATCTGTTTGACAGCATGTGCTTGTGTTTGGCATAGTGCTGTTGGAAGCATACTGCATGCTTTTAATAGGCGATAACCCAAACGCACTACCATTCCATGCTTCAGGCGACGCAAATGAACGTGTTTTGCTCTGGCAGCATCATATTCCGACGTCGCTCACCAGCTCGATTTCGTTTTGGTTTCTGTTCGCCACCTTAAAACAATATGCAATCGGAAAACAGCATAGCGTGTCTCTGGTAGCTCGAGTCCTACCTGCTTGACACACGTTTCCGTCTAATGCCACAGCGATTCTTGCTGAATAGGCATGTCAAAACTTCTCACTGGATTGCCCCTGCTCAAAGAAGCTACTGACCCAGGCCGAACTAGAGGAGCACATATGTAAGCCAGCCGAAGCTGCCAAAATGACAATATGCATCTATGATTGTTCAGTACTCACCAACTGTGTGCCCGTCATTGTCTTGTGCTGCAACTATTCGTGCAACACTTCTGATTACATGGATGTCAACTACAGTTGAGTCTGCCACATTTTTTAGTGACTTCAGATCGTATGCTTTCCTGTTCAATACTTTTGTTTCTCGCGCTTTCTTCCATAACAAAGAATGAGTTTTTACTGTGAATGTTTTAAGCTGGTTTGATAGGCTAACCACTTATTGAAATTGACTGGTATTCCATTCTCCTTAATTTTTTCTTTTGCAGGAGGCAGAATGTGAAAAGTCGGCCATGGATGTCAAGTATGGGGCCAACACCAAAATTGAGGACTCAAACCGGATGTACTCATTGCAGAAGGCCAATTTCGACGGTGAAGTCAATGCACGGGTAAGAGGGAGCTAAGTGTTTTATTTGACGCCTCTCTGTCGTACAGTCAGTTCATAATTTTAGATTTTCTGTTTCTTACTTGCGCATCTTTTGTGGCTTCGCTTGTTTGTCTAACGTTGATAGATTTAGTGTCAACATCATGGATTCCTGCATGACTTTATTGAAGAAAAACAGCTATACATGTTCATATGAAATGCACCACTCAGTTTATTCTGCAGGCCAACCAATAAATAATATATATATATATATATATATATATATATATATATATATATATATATATATATATATATATACACACACACTCAAATGTGAGAGAATCACTTCTGGCGCCTGTGCCTAATGGTGTCACTCAATGACATCTGTCCTGGTTTTTGTTGATTTTCAAGAATGTTGTACACACTTCAATTCTTGGATGAATAAGCACACTAGGTGGGATGATTGAGAACTTAGTTTGCATGGTTAAACATGTTCAGTACAGAATAGAGTAGTCAGCATTCGTTTCTGCAGCCTACGTTCACAAATTGTTGAGTAGGTGTAGCATTTTTCTTGCTATACAAGGCCTCATTAAACTTCATAAGGAAGCCGGGCTATTTTTTAAAGCTTTTTCTTAATTCTGGTAGAAGGCTGGAGAAAGCCATATTTACAATCTCTTCATCTCTTTATCCCAAAGTGCCCAAGAACGCAGCTCTCAACCAATGAGTGTTGCTGTATGCAGCATCTCAGGCAGTCCTGGGCTGTCCAGAACAACAAATCGAAGAGACTCCTTGTCACTTTTTAAAAATCTTGCAACATTTTGCTCCACTGCTGTGTTTAACAATGCCAGTTTATTGCGTGGTACGTTTTAAATGGTTGTGTGTGCCTTCTTTTCTGTCTTGTTTTTGCAGAAAGCGGAGGCGCAGTTAGCATATGAGCTCCAGGCAGCCAAGATGAAGCAGAGGATTCGTAACGAAGAAATCGAGATCGACGTTGTGGAGCGGCGCAAGCAGATCACTGTTGAGGAGAAAGAGATATTGCGTCGAGAAAAGGAGCTCACTGCCACTGTCCGGTTGCCTGCCGAGGCTGAAGCCTATCGTGTGGAAATGATAGCCCAAGGAAAGAGGTGTAGTACCTTCTATCACTGCTCACATCACAGGGCCTTTAGCGGACAACTTGGGTGACCTTGAAAGTCCCGTGGCATTCTTGTAGGCTTTCCGGATGGGGATGTTAGTCTTGTTGCACCTTAAGGGGTGCGGATTTGAACAAAATTGGTACTAGTAGCAGTAGTAATAGTAAACTTTATTAAGACAGAGTGGGAAAAGGGGTCAAAAACTGATGGGTGGCTCCCCTAGTTCAGGGCTTCACTGGTCTTGACTGCCCACTGGAATGTTCTGTGCACGCCAAAGTCCACACTGGCGAGCTGTACCTCACACTGCTCGGTTAATGATTGTTGTTGGTTTGTGTTAGGCTTAGTAGCTAATTCTGGGAGTATTCTTCTACATGTCCACGAAATGTAGCATAAGTACTTCCAGGAACTTTGGTCATGTGCATCAAGCGGCGTGACAGAGTTACATAGACTTTCTGTGAATTGGTAATCTTGGAAGATCGGTACGCTTGTGTAAACATCGAAGCAGACACGATTGAACGATCTGGAAGGCTTTCCGTGTGTCAATCCCACAAAATGTGCAGACAAGCCCAGTCAAATTGCGCACGACGCCACCATCCTGCAGTGAGAGGAGGAATCAAGTTCCTCTAGGGATGCTGTCAGGTGGCACTAGCATTGGAACACTAGCACCATCTTTCTCACTACTACACAACTACAGACTTCTGGCATCACAGGTGCTACGCGAGTAAGCCAGATTCCAGGAGCAAAAGAGCCGTGCGGGTGAAACATTAAGTTAAGAGTCGAGCATTCCCGCTAAGTTTTTGTGCATTTTTGTGTGGATTGAACTCTCTTATGCCTGGCAGGAGGCACAAGAAACCTAGAAGCACTTCTCCAAAGTGACAAAATTGCCAGTATTACCCTGTTAATCATGTTTTGATGAATCTTGCTTTCTATTGGCAGTTTTAAAAGGCCATTGAATTAACTGTTAGCACTTCTTTAAAAGGTGTAGTAAAGTAATGCTTTGTGATGCAGTTACATGGTGGTGTTCCTTTTCTAGAATCAGCAGTGAGCAGCGTTGCTGTCTTAATGTGCGAAATAATATGGTCTTTGGGGATCTGTATGTCAAATGTGCATTATGCAGACATTTGCATCATGAGAAAGTACCTTCATTTCTACTTTCATTCAGTGGAATGTCCGCATTCTAAGCTGTAACGGTTTCATGTGTTGTCCTTGCTGACATCACCACATGTTGTTGTATTCCTCACGAGCACTAGCAGTCGCATAAACTCTCAACATTGCCAGCGGCGACTCGGGGATGGAGGGCTTGTTTGCTTGCTCTGTACAAACTCTTGGAGTGTTGTGTTGAGTGACATTGTGGGTGGCTATGCAAATTTGCAGACTGTCATACCTAATTTGCCCTACCTTGCTTGTGGGCTCTTCAGGAGTTTTATCAGAGGTCTCTTCTGTTTATTTTTTTACAGGGCTCGCTTTTCGCCTCTTATGTTCATTTTCAGCTGTCATTTGCTGCCAGCAGATGTAGTGCTCGCACAGCATTCAACTGCTCACTTGTGCTCGTCATGCGTTTCCCTCATTGGAACCATCAATCGACTACACTTCATCGCTGTTCAGTAGGTTTCTGTTCAGCCGTAGTTGTGACTCGGAGGCTACATCTTTCTGCTGTTGAGCACAAGGCTGTGGGTTTGGTTCTAGTGAACCACGGCCGCACTCTAACGTGGATGGAATGCAAAAACGGTCATGTACCATACAATTTGTGTATGCGTAAAGAACCCATCTGTTCAACACATTCCCGTTATAGACGTTTTAAATGCTCTTGCATTTTGTGACTGCAGAACGCAGACAGTGGATGTGGCCCGTGCCGAGGCAGAACGGATCAAGATGATTGGTGCCGCAGAAGGGTACGCCATTGAAGCCGTGGGAAAGGCTGATGCCGAGCGGATGCGTACGAAGGCTGTTGCGTACAAGCAGTTCGGAGACGCTGCCATCCTCAGTCTTGTGCTGGACACGTTACCAAAGGTGAGCTGCCGTCCAGATGTCTGCACTGGAGGTGCCCAGCTGTAATGGTCGTTATAGTGGTTCATTGCTGTATTTTTGCGTGCATTATGCCCGTTGGAAATTGAGATCTCCAAGTACAAAGTAGGTGATGCGCCAATTTTTCCCTGCTATGCGGCTTCACTACAGTGCACTACGCACTGCCGTGATGCCACAGCAGTGAATGTGCTGCTGAAAATTGTTACTGAGATTTTTTTCTGCTAAGGATTGTTCGAGGTTTGTTTTAGATATGAGCTTTATCAAGAGTGTTTATCTGGGTATGATTTACATGTGGAATTTTTGTTCAAGGGGCAAATGGAAGGGTCGTTGTTTGAACCCATGATTTTTTTTCATGTTACCTTGTTGGTGCCATAACCATAATTTCCCAGGCCTTTTGAATTTTTGATGCATTATCAGAATTCTTGTTCTGGCTTGAAATTTAAGAATATAATTTGTTTGTGCTTGCCCCTTTGATATGTTTATCAAAGGACGGAGAGACAATGAAAGACAGCCTTCTATCATGGTTATGTGCAAAGGCAGTAGAAATGACGCAAACTTTTCCTTCAAACGAGACTTCTGTTGCCCTGTTGTAGAACCTGATAGGTAATAGCAGTAGTCGTGTGCCGGGTGTTGTTCGGGAAATTTTCCTTTTTGTCTTGCCTGTATTGCTTTTGTTGTTCTGCCTGTCATCGGCCATGTTTCTCTTTGCACATGCAGATTGCAGCAGAAGTGTCAGCACCACTGGCGAAGACTGAAGAGATCGTGATGACCAGTGGAGAAGACCGCACCACTGCCGAGGTGACCAAGCTGGTCAGCCAGATACCTCCCACCGTCCAAGCCCTGACGGGCGTAGACCTCACCAAGGTGAGCAGTTTGGTGGTGTTGCTGCTTGGCTGTAGCAATGCTCTTGCGGAACGAGATGTTAAATTAGGGGCACAAAGGAGGAAGACTAAGTCAGCTACAGCGAAGATTATTTCAAAGCTCTGTTTACTTTTGTGGTAGGAAAAGGTTGACTATTAGTGGGAAACGTGACTCCCCTTTTAGACTTCATACTGATGACACGTTCCTGTGACATCTCGCGTATATGATATTTTTGCATATTCATTTGTTTTACTTCATAGGAGAAATGTTCTCACATAAATACTCTCACAAACTGCAAGTAGCAGACAATTCAACTTTGATATGATGTTGCGGGATGCCCGAACGGCCTACGCCACTTGACCAAAAAGCAGCTGCAGCGGCGAATCCACCGCACTGTCTTGGCTCAGTAGCGCCATCTGTCGGGCGGGGTTTTACTTACCGACGGTAGCAAAGAGTAGTGATGGCGTATGCAACGTCACCACTTCCCCAGTTGGGTGGTGGGAGATTTGAATTTTGAAAAAGGCATTCAGACCCTTCAGATGCAATTTTCTTGTAGTCTTCGCGCGAAACAAGCATTGCGAGGTTTCTGGAATGGCAAGTAAACAGTCCACGGCAACTTAGTATTTGCCTTTAGTGTCCCTTTAAGGTGGCACTGCCACCTGCATTTTTCTTTTGCTTTTGCTTGCCATGGCTTTAGTTATGGCAAGATAGGATAGGCTTGTTTACAGTTTGGCAAGTATGCTCTGCAGGTAAAGCTTAGCCGAATACCAGATGTTGCGTAAACGAACTGGTGCCTCGAGGCTGAAGCTGTACGGCATAAATGAGCGGTCACACTCCGAGATTCTGCTTTCCAACCAGCTTTTCTTAGAAGCATCATGTTGGCCTACTCAGTGTTTTTTTTTTCTGGCAGTGTATTTGTAACGTGTGTAATAAAGACGAGCGCCTGTATATAATCAGCGGTATTAAGAATGCATGGCACGCAGCTTGATATCATAAGGTGCACCAAATGCTACTCCTCTGCTGGTAAGCTGTCCGCCTCTCGTTATTTTGATGCGTAAGCATTCTTTGGCAAGTTTGTGAGCAAAATCTGCCTGCCACATGAAAAGTCTAATTACTTGCATGTGCACAAAAATGTGTAAGTTTGCAAAGTTAACACATTTAATCATTATAATAGTGTAAATGTAGATGATTGGTAGCTTCATAAGTTATAAGGAACAATTGAAAAAGTTTCATCAGGGAGAAAACCCATATATGTAATCAGATTTATGCGTACCTATGGGGATGCATAGTGCTCCATAGAAAATGCATGGGGAAGCCTATAGTAGGGATGGGCCAACTTGAAATATGGGGAATGCGTACGCATACTTAGGCAACTCCAGTGCAGTTTCTGCGTACTTTCTGTATCAAACAAAACTTACGAGTTGCCACATGTAAAACTATCCATGTATTGCTGCTGCCTGGCGTCGTATTCAGTAAATTCAAGCTTTCAGGCTCCACAAGGCAAAAGGATGGTTGTGAACTTGTCGATCAGTAGGTAGTGCATATTGCGAAGGCAAGCACAATATTCCAAGCGTAATTGATTTGAAAACTGCATGAAACCCACCCTTGCAAGCTTCCACCGAAATGCCTGCCGACACTCGAGCTCTTTCTCTTGGTGAAATTATCTTTTGCATCACATTTCTTGGCTTTGAGATGTGTCCTTGAAGACCGAGAATAATTAAGTTGTGGAACTGTGCCGTGAACCAGCATGCATATTTCCCACAAGGAATCAATATATGTTTGTTCTCAAGAATGAAAAGATAAATCGGCATCCTCGACATGATGTTCACACACGTCGGACTTATCTGCGAGGCATTCTTTCTTCCAGCGCAGCATCTGTTTCCATATATAAAACCCTCCAGTCGTTGCACCGCATTGCATCTGGCCGCTGGAGCAGCTGTGGGCAATGCAGAACCACAAAGGAAGCTTCTTTTTGTTATTTGACGCCGAAACACTTCTGCGCGAAACTTTTCACCGGAAAAAAACGCTGCACATCACGTAACGCCAACATGACCACAGTGGCGACAGACAGAGCAGCACCACCAGAATGAATAAGCAGAGATGAAACCAGAAGCAGCAGAAGTGACGAAAGACGCGACTGCTAGGCCACTAGTTCGCGTGACCACCACTTCAGCCACCTCCTGAGCGGAGCTGTGAAACTGAAGTTCGTTTAAGAACATTGGTGCATGTGAGGCGGCCATGTTGAAATACCGATGGCGATATGGTAACCCAGACTTAGGGTCGAACTCAATTCTAACGCACACATGATTTTTAGACTCGTTTTATCTGGAAAAAAAAAGTGCACGTTAGATTCAAGTAAATACGGTTTGTGGCGAAAAAAAAAAAAAAAAACTTTACGTTCATTTGACATAACCTTGTAGAAACAGATTGGCAAATTCCTGCTTTTTATAATCTTGGGGGAACTGTCTGATGCTTGCCGAGTTTTCAGTTGAGCTTCAGATAGGCACACTTATATTTAGAATTAGTTATCAATATACTATTACCTATATTGTGATGCCTTTCGAATTTGATATGTCCAGGATTGACTCTGTTAGCATACGAATCTCACTGCATCAAGACATGTTGCAGGGCATATGCAGAAACTATTGCAACAGCCATATGTCACAGGAAGTAACATTGTCGGTGTGAGAGTGTTGCAAAAAAGTGAATGTTGAACTCCTATTCGTTTGTCCTCTGTTTCTGATCCTTGGCCTTTCATCCCTACGCAGATGATGTCGAAGATACCTGGAATGGCGAAATAACCTCTCGGGGTGCAAGAAGAGGCAAGAAAGGATGCCGGAACACAACGGAAGTTTGGGGGTTCCCTACTGTAGCATCATCTGTCGCAGTGCGTCTGTGTGTGTGCATGTGTGTATGTGTGTGTGTGCACACGTGTGCTTGCAGTGTTGCTTCATTAGCTTTGCCCCCTCTTTGAGGGTGACCCAGCTAGTCAGGCTCCACCCCCCCCCCCCCCCCCTACCACGGTCAGACGACGCTTACTATAAATCAGAGGGAGCCAAGGCAGGGGGAAGGCTAGGTACGCATAATATACACTTCTATTTTGGACAGTAACAATGGAGAGTGCGAAGAAAGAAAAATGACATGCTGCACTCCCTGCAGGCAATTTGCCTGAAGCTGCAGCAAACCAGAGAAAAAAAACCGTCTAGTGCCTCCGAACTTTTTGATTGGAAGAAATCTTTGCCCAATCTTGTGCGTGGCTGCAGCATGTGCACATAATGTGTCCAAGGAGATGTGGAATGTAATTGAAGTCAGTGTTTCGTTTCGTTCTCTATTTTGAAGCTTTTCATTATCACTGTTTTTTTGTTTTTTTTTTCACTTCTGTCATTTCCTTTCGAAAATGGCATTCTCGGCTCTGTGTTTCAGGATGTTCTCAGCTTTTAATCTTTGTTGTAGTAACTCTACTATGCGGTTGTACATGTTTATTGGAGAACAGCCACAAGCTGTCTATGCAAGCCTGCGCAATATTCTTTTCAATAAGTTGTGTGTTGAAGAAAAGGTCACGTTTATGTTTTAGCACTTCGTTTGGCACTGTTGATGTCTGACGTGCAGTGTTAATGCAACATAGCCACGGTTTAGTCATTGAGAAGTGTTGCATCTTCTGATGTTCAGTCGGGCCAATAATTTGCTTTGGTATGTGCTCATGTGTAAAATGAAGCGGCAAATTGACTGTGCCATGTACTGCAGCGACGCACATCCTTGTAGCGCTAGACTTTTCTTTCGTAGCTGTGTCGTCTACGAACTGTATGCAATCATCAGAACACAGATGTTCCTTTCAAGCTAATGATGCAAGGTTGTTGTGGCAACTTTGACGCTAATGTTAGTCGAGACAGACAATGAGCATGTTCATCGAAAGCATACAGCCATTATTCCAATACAGGCAGTTGAGATACCACACCAGCCAATTTCAACTTACGAAGGTCACGTTGCTTGGACTCGTTAGCGACAAGCTGTATTTTTTAAGGTAAGTGTTGGTAATTCGTCTATGTAAAATGATTGCCCGCTCCGAACCTTTTACTTGAGTGCAGGAAGTGTGTGCGGGTAACATGTGAGCAATTTTAGTTACTTCTTTCTTTATTGCGAAGTTGCCTAGCAACTAAAATGCAGTACTCTCGAGAGCAGCACCATGTCAAGGGTCATTTGTTATTGCTAACGAGAGCATTGTCCCAGCTTTTATTGGCAATGGCAACTCTTTTTAAGCCATGAAGACAGTTGTCACAACAAAGTCAATGGCAACTCTTTTTAAGCCATGAAGACAGTTGTCACAACAAAGTCAAAGCTTTTAATCCTAGCTTTGCATCATTCTTTTGAAATCAGTATATTTGTAGATATGATCTGTGTTCTTATTTGTACCTCAAAATGTGTGCTCTCATTTTAGAAATCTCTCATCACTATTGCTTGTGGAAAGCAGATCAGTGATCAACTTTTGCTAGTTTGTGTTCTCCATGTTAAGCTACTGAAGTTGTGGGCATCTTTTTGTGACATTTAAAGCACTGTATAGATAGCTAGCTAGCTGTGCTGTCTTTTTGCACATTCTTTACATGTTTTACAGTAAGCAGTGCTTTTGTTTCGTTTTGTACAACGACTTTAGAAGCATCTTTTTTGTGTTCAGCTGTGAACAGTATTGTTTTCTATTAATGCTGTCACACTTCCGTGTTTTTGCTTTGGTATGTTGACCTTGTTCCTGGTGACATCATTTAGGAGAAATTTCCTATTTACACAACTTATTTTTGTTGCTTTTCTTTTTTACCTCAGCAGGTCAAAGTGTTTGTACTTGTACTCGTTTGTTTTTGAATTCTTTCTGAGCATTTTATTCATTGCCAGGGACAGCAGGAAACGTAATAAAAGTTATACGAATACAAAATATTTGCGATTAACATTTTCTGAAAGCTTGAGACATGCCGAGCAGGAATGAAAAACAGTGGTGCCACGGGATTCACTTGGAACTATGGTGGATAGTGTCTTTTGTGTCTGTGCTCTGAATGCGTTTCTGTTCTCGGCATCATCTTCAAGGTACTGAAGAAGCACTAAGGAAATGTGTTGCAAACAGTTACATTTGTAGATTGCGCTTCTAAAGCTAAATATTGGTCAGTATGACATTAAGCGGTGGTTTGGCATACTTAAAAAAAATGCACTAACGAATGTTGTGGCACTGTTGCGTCAAAATTAGCCTGACGCCCGTCTCCAAAACAAACAACATTCTGCAGTAGCTTTCCGTAATGTCGGATTTTGTCAGTTGATTGCTTCTAGTCGTTTATCAGTAAAAGTAGGCATTGCAGTGTATGCAGAAGAGCAATCTAACCACTTGTGCATACTCGTCCTACTTGAATGAGCCGCGCAAGCGAAAAATATACTATTACATAATATCGAACATATTTTTATTACTCGTGTTCGATTTGAAAACTAGCTATGTGAAAATTTTTGAATATTAGGCTAGCTGTGAATATTCGAAAAAAATCTATTATATTGCTGGCTGTGGTTCTTGGCCTATTTTCTATCTATTCTAAGAAAGTGTGTGATCTTGTGCTGAATTATGAGATTTTATGCTGCTGGTGAAATTTTGCCTGTAAAACACGCTTAGCCACAACACGCCGAATCTGTGCAGAAAAGCCAGCCTTTCAGCAGCAAGGGGCATGGGTTTGCAAACAGCGAGGGTGCACTCTTTTGCAGGTTCCACCCCCAATTCTGAGGTCAATCTTACAGCAAATGCGATGAGTGGCGACTGGTACAGGGTCATATGGCTCTGAGTTTACCCGAAATTTATGCAGTATAAGGCATAGGCTGGCAAGAACAGACAGCTAGCAGAAATTATTCAATTTTGCAATGTTAATGTGACCGAAACACAACCTTTTAGTATAATGGCTTGCTAATTTATCTTTTACCAATGGCAATGTAATTGCTATGTTCAAACATGTTAACATAAACCAACTTGCTAATAAATGCATGCGCATATCATTATTCGATATTCAATGCTAAGTATTCATATTCGATTTGTCTTTGAAAATTTTAGTATTCGCACACCCCTGCATAATATGCATTGCAGAGACATCATAGATGCCGTGGTATAGCTTAAAAATTTGAAAGAGTAGGCCTTTATACCTCCTCATAAAAATTAACATATTACACTGCCAAAGAAGGGAAAGTTTAAAGGTATACATACAATGATGAGAGCAATTTTCTTTGGCGCCTCTTTATATGTGAAGACGAAAGCTGCTGTGGCCACTTTTGAGTGTCTGTGCTATTGCAGTACCGTTAAAGGGGCCCTGAACCACTTTTTATTGAAGGGGAGAAATACTTTGCTGCAAAAAGTACTTCAATGAATTCGGCAGAAGCGGAGTTATTGGCAATCAATCGCACCCTCTGCTGTGCTCCTGTCCCTTCTTCAATACCTTGCACTGCGAAGGCTATGGCGGAGTGGTGTGTGCCCACAACACTGCCTTCTAAGTGTCCCCATGGCGCACAGTTCAAATTTCATTTTGGATGTTAGCGTAGACGCCACAACTTCTGATCTTGGTCCCTACGACACGCTAAATGCAAGCCAAATGTGGTTGTCCTAAGCGAGCCACAATGTGCTTAGCCAGTGGACTCGTGGCAGCAGCCCGCGGCAGCCGCAGTATCTACACTATCAGACCGCAGCTACCAGTAGCAGCCACACATGGGAATCTGCTTTATTACGAAATAAATCGTACAAAAGAGAACGAGGAGCAGGCTTCCGTTGAACGTAGAGCATTTGAGAAAAAAGTGACTTCGTGCTCTGCTTGCAAGCTCCATGCACTGCGTACGACAGCAGAACTTGGCTGAGATGTTCACAGCAGCGTATGCTAATCGCGCACTGTTATTTCACCAAGCCTGAGGGGTGGTTCAGGGCCCCTCTAGTGGGTAAATTTCTCTGCCAAGCAGTATGTGGATGAATTTCTATTATGTGACGTGAGCTTTCACAAAATTTTGGAAAAAACACTTACTGTAGTGCACAAAACTGGCTTCACACACCTAAACCACCAGATCCTGGACTGCTGTGTAGAAATATAGAAAAGCAAACTAGTTCTGTCAGGCTTGCTCAACTGATCTGTGAACTGCGCAGCAAGACAGCAGCATTACTTGTACTGTTCTGTATGAAGGATTAACTAAAATATCGGAGCTCAAAGCAATCGGGTTTGAGCATACTTGTCCTGCCTGCAACGACAAGGCAAGTACCGAACCTTACAGCCGAGGTCAACCATTCAAGTCGCAGACATTGAAGAAACTGTCTCGCTCCTTCACTGCCAGTCATTAGTTCGATCCAGTCATTAGTCAGTGCCCCAGTCATGAATGAGTCTACTTGTGCCAAGTAAAAGGGGAGAAATTTCTGCTTGTCTGTTTTTGTGGGTTTTGTTATCGAACGGTGCTCTGGTAACTGCAGTTTAATGTCTTTGTCACTAGCATTGCCACTGCCACATAGATGCGGAGGACTTCAGCACTGTTTTACAGTCGTTCTGCAAATTTGGCAAGTGTTATTGCATTTCTCGTTGATCAGATCAAATTGTCAAAAATTGTGCAGCCAGTGCTGCTGATTTGGAACATGGAATACAGCATGTATTTTGTAAATTTTGTTTAGAAAATGCAGTTTGTAGTAATCTTGTAGCTGAGAGCTCTTTATTGTAATAGTGGAGAAGGCACCTTCTGCTGTGGTGGCTTGTTTTGGGCTGAAAGTTTCCTTTATGGGGTGGTCCTTGAGCAGGCAGTCGTCTTTGTAGCTTGTCCTTTCTCATACAAAGCTTAGCCGCTGTTCTGTCAAAAAAAAAAATGCATTTAATGAGTCGTGGAAAAAGTTTGCACATTTAAACTGCACAATTGCAAAGAGATGTCGGAGTATTTGACCCATTAGGTAGGCTGAAATGTTTCATCTTGTTTGGGGACTGCTTTTGACATCAGAATAGCTTGCAATCCTTAAGCATGCTTTACCATGATACTGTATACAAAATATGGTATAGATTCTTGCTCTCGAGTTGTCTTCAGTCCCTACTGAATTTTACTTGGGGGAAAGCAAAGCCACTCCAAGCGACTTTGTAACAATGGCATTTGTCTGAAATTTGCCATAATCGCACAAAATAAGTAAAAATGATATTACCAGCTTCTTATAGCACCTTATGTTATGTTTGTTATTAGAATTATGTAAACTTATATAAATACCACATAGAAAGAGAAGCAGGCTAGCAATAGTCTCGTGAAAGGGACACCATGCCTACTCACTTGAACAGGAGAGAGAAAAGAGAAATGGAAGAGGAAGACTGTGAATTGCTTTAAAGTGCAAGAAATTTGTACTCCACTTTTCTTACTTCAAAGTTCAGCAAACTCTGTAGTCGTGCAACTAAGCTTCGCAAGAAAATCAACCTATCGATGCCAGTAGGCGCGGATATGCGAATTGTCAGGGTGAAACCGAAAAGGCATGCTGACATCGGCTTAGGCGTGTTCAAATACAATAAGAGGGTATCTTGAGACTTTAATTCCAGTGGGCCAATCCACCACAGCAATGTACAGCTTTGCAATGCGAATGCAGATTCCCGGAGGACACATCTGGCCCTTTCGTGTATTGCATGAAGCCTACATACACATATGGCTGCATTATGCACTGTTAGTTTGCATTAAAATACTAATACCATTTCTTTGTCAAGTTTTCAGTTGCCTAAAGGCTTCCTGCATTATATTTATCAAAGCGTGGCACTTATTGCGACTACCTTTAGTGAGGGTTGTGCTTTGCCCAGTTGCTGGATTAGTCTTCTGCCAATGTGGTGATCGCCACTTGATTTGAATGTTTCGCATGGCAATCTGTGAGAAGCATTTGTGATAAATTAGTGCGCTATCGTGTGAAGAAAGTGCTCAGGTTTGCTTATTTCTCCTACAGTCGTGGTGCCTTTGTGCCATAGGCAAAAAAGAAAAAAAAATGCGCCTTCTCAGTTTTGCTAGATCAGGCATTGCTGCCCACTGCGATGGAGTTTGTGAAGGACTTGTGTGCTTGTGTGACTTATGGACACCTGGAAATGCCTTGAATTAGTGCGACATTTGAGCTTTTCGAACTGGTAGTAGAGTACTATAGAGGAAATGGCTTGATTGACTTTTATGCATGAAATCGTAAACCCCAAGTATTCGTGTACTTTGCATCATGTCAGTGGGTGATGGTGCCTGGTATTACTAGCTCTTCCAGCTCTAAGTTATGAGCTTTTTCATGCTCATGTTTCGCACAGAAGTTGCATTTCAAGGTTGGCTTTGTATAATGCAGTACTCGGATTTATTAGGTACAGTACTCGGGTTTGTTTGCTCGGGTGCAGTACTTGATTGCATCAGGATTAGATTAGAAGTACATCTGCTAGATGGGATGGCGGCACCGTCTGGCCTAGAAGGGCAAAACACTAGCCACCGAGATAAGTGGATACGCATAGCTAGTGCTTTCAGGCCGCAGCTTGCAGGTTTTCTCAGTGGAAAGAAGAGGGACATTTTTCAAAACCTGGTGTTGCCGGTGATGTGTGCTTCTGGTTCTTTCAGGATAAAACATGTGAGCACTGCATCCAAGCATGACGATACTGAACAAAACGCAGTGCAATATAAGACCGTTCTACGAAATTCGAGTGCGAGCTAGCCACGAATTGAGCCAGAAGAGCCATTAATACTGGGCTGCCTTGTCGACAGGGCATTGCATACCAAGATTTTCCCAAAGCGGCGCACGTTTTGCGTGGAATTTGGTTTCAAGTGTTCGAGAGGCACTCGAGGGGTGCACTGGCTGACCATCATGTGTGAAATGATATAGTGTAAGTAAATTCAGGCGTGTGGTCGGGTACCTTATTGAATGTTTGTACCATAACGAAAAGTGGGCATATTTGTGTGTCTTAGTGCCTAAATGAGCAAGACACTGCACTCTTGATTCTCTCGAACAGCGTCAGCCGTAGAGCACCTTGTTAGATGGTGTAGCATGATGAACATGCTCTCATTACATCAACGCACAGTAATTACATAACGTTTCAGAGGCAGAGTTCTGCAGTGTGGACATCATTGCATGGTTTGTAAAGAGTTGTTCAAGGTTGGCCAGTAGTTTTGCCTAAGAAGGTACACAAATAGAAGCACTCTGAGGGAATTTTCGGATGTTGTAAAATTATCCTTCAGCATTTGTGTGCTTGCGATTATGATGTCGCGAGTGGTGTGCTGTCATATTTCTAATGAAAGAAGATGTCATACAGCTGACTTGCCAAGTGGACTATGCTTAACAAGGCCGTCATGTACATGAGTGTGTGCATGGTTTTGGCATTCGAAGAGTGCGAGGCAATAAGTAAACTGCAGGCACGTTCATATTGCCACAAAAATGTCATGGGCTGCAGCAGCTACCTTGTTCCTTTTACACCGCAGGAACTTTAAAAAAAAGTTGCCAAAGTTATGGCAGCAGTGCCAAAACGTAGATACAAACTTGGGGGGGAAAAATCAACCTAATTATATAGCTGCAACAGATTTTGCTGTCTACGTAAAAATAAGTCCTGGTCAACCTTGAACGACTTTCGTGCTTCTACATCTGTGGAGACATTTACTGCCACCTTTAACATTATTCAGTGGAGTTCTTTGTAAAACAAATCGTACTGTAAAAATCCAAGGCATGCAGCTCTAGATCTGAACTTGTCTTCAAGAAGCGTGCTTTTTCTTCTTGTTTTGTCAAGTGGCTACATGTGGGTGTTCAGTGCAGCTGGTGGGCATATTTGTTTCAATGTACTTTCAATGAAGTGCACAGCTCTTCCTAATTTTGTGTATTGATAACAATGCCACGAATTATCTGTGCTGGGTATGTGCAAATATTTGGAGTACTTCAGTGCAAAACCTGATAGTCATACTGAATGCAGCCATCGAATTAAAAATATGTCCCTTGACTGCTGCAACATTTATATTAGAATGTCATCCAGGTATTGATTGGTAAGCTATTCTTGTGCGACTATGCCGCAGTTTACTGCCAGACAGTTCTAATCATCAAGAGCATGCTTTCACCCTGAAATGTATAAAATTAAGGTATAGCAAGCAATGGTTTAGATACCAAAGATCTCCCATTGTTCTTTCTTTATAGTGTCTGCACCACATTTTTGAAATAAAAGTTCAGTGGGCAAGAGCTAATTGCTTGACTCAGAAATTGAAGTGCTGTAACTGAATTTCCTCGCAATGTTCTACTCCTCTGATTTGCTAGATGTAATGACGAAGCCTGTGACATTTCCACAGTATCTGCACACACCTTTGTCACACGCCTCCTTTGAAGGCTCCTGCACAGCGGTGTTCACTGTGCTCGCATCAAAGTGTCGCTTTGAGAGTTAGGATGGGGGAAAAAAAAAGATGTACATGAGCTCTGCTGCATTGCAACTATCGCCAGTGTGAACGGACAATAAACTACATTTTTGCAGCTTTCTCTACCATTTCCCTCATTTGTATGTTTACTTTTCTGAAGTGCAAGTAATCTAAGGAAACATGTGCGTCTTGTTAGTACTTACAAACATTTATTGCAAAGTTTATTGTCGTGCTTCGTTTTCACAGTAGCCTTGTGAAAAAACAAATCGCAGAAAGTTCTCTCTCCTGTTGTACATAGCAAGTGTTTTTTTTTTTTTTAGGAATGGAAAATATTGCTGTTGGCCACACTGTCTAGCTTTGTCTGGCGACACCTGAATTGTGGCCAGCAGAAGAGAGTGGGAGCGAGTTAAAAAAAAAAATTGCTAGAGGGGACTATTGTGCTGCCATTAAGCATGGTGCTTCAGCTAGCTTGGAACGATGGTTTAATACATGGATTTGCCTAAACTTCGTCCTTCTGGCTTTAAGCAGGTTTGCGACTTTGCAGACTGATGATTTCCAACGAAATATTTGGCTACAAACGACAAATTAGAGATTGCACACATATGCAGTCATGATGCCTCATGTGTTTAGAAAATGGGATTAAGGTTTGGCCAAATTAAGGCAGATAAAGCATAGTAAACAAAGCTGCAAGCACAATTATTGGGCAAGTCTATGTACTAACCCTCATTGACATGGTAACTGAATGATTGCAGTGCCTAACTTCCCTCCCGTAATTTTAGTGGCAGCTCTACGGATGGGAGCAAATTTAATTTATATGGAGAGAATGCAACAGAAGAGGCAGGAGCTGGTAACGGACACCGTATAAAGGACTCCAGTGAAGTGAAAGATGCGAGAAAGATGCTGGCCACAGGAAATGGCTACACATGAAGGCTGGATTTGTTGAACAGACAAAACAATGCTCGCATGCAAGGCCTCCTTACCTTCTCAACCAGGTCAGGTTACTGTTACTTTTGAACACGTTCATCTCTGCTCCGAAGCTGAGAATTTAGATTCTATATTTCTTAAAAATTTTGGTAGAACCCATCTCGCGATAACTGTCGATAACGTACTAGCATAGAATCAATATAGAGAACATGTTGCCACCGTCGAAACAAGTTACGTATGAGGTGTTCACTGCAGCGGGGCTCTTTTGCGATTCCCCAAGAACACTCGGCACCATCTAGGATAGAGAAATGCATTAGTGCGGAAACGGCTTCTCTGTCGTGTTTCTGGACCTGCTCCGCTATCTAGTGGCACTGCTGAGGAGTCCGCATGTGGCCTCTGAGACAAACGTGGCACGCCGGTGCCTGCCAAGGCTGGGAATTGTTCTCTCACTTGCGGCACAGTCAATGGCACATACTCGGTGACCCAAGTTGGCGAGAGGTTTATTGAAGTGTGTCGCATACCCAGTGCATCATGGCACAGCTCGCGAAAGCGTTGGCGTGCACAATGTTAATTGAAAAGTGACACATACCCGACACATTTGGGGCACAGCGTGCCCAAGTTAGTGTAAAAGAGGTGCATTGGAGACCACCACAGACTGACTGGCAGGTATACCCAGTACTCCATCATCATCATCATCATCATCAGCCTGGTTGCGCCCACTGCAGGGCAAAGGCCTCTCCCATGCTTCTCCAACAACCCGGGTCATGTACTAATTGTGGCCATGCCGTGCCTGCGAACTTCTTAATCTCATCCGCCCACCTAACTTTCTGCCGCCCCCTGCTACGCTTCCCTTCCCTTGGGATCCAGTCCGTAACCCTTAATGACCATCGGTTATCTTCCCTCCTCATTACATGTCCTGCCCATGCCCATTTCTTTTTCTTGATTTCAACTAAGATGTCATTAACTCGCGTTTGTTCCCTCACCCAATCTGCTCTTTTCTTATCCCTTAACGTTACACCTATCATTCTTCTTTCCATAGCTCATTGTGTCGTCCTCAATTTGAGTAGAACCCTTTTCGTAAGCCTCCAGGCTTCTGCCCCGTAGGTCAGTACTGGTAAGACACAGCTATTATATACTTTTCTCTTGAGGGATAATGGCAACCTGCTGTTCATGATTTGGGAATGCCTGCCAAACGTACCCCAGCCCATTCTTATTCTTCTGATTATTTCCGTCTCATGATCCGGATCCGCCGTCACTACCTGCCCTAAGTAGATGTATTCCCTTACGAATTCCAGTGCCTCGCTGCCTATTGTAAGTTGCTGTTCTCTCCCGAGACTGTTAAGCATTACTTTAGTTTTCTGCAGATTAATTTTTAGACCCACTCTTCTGCTTTGCCTCTCCAGGTCAGTGAGCATGCATTGCAATTGGTCCCCTGAGTTACTAAGCAAGGCAATATCATCAGCGAATCGCAAGTTACTAAGGTATTCTCCATTAACTTTTATCCCCAATTCTTCCCAATCCAGGTCTCTGAATACCTAAGTTGACACCAAAGCATTTCTTCGAACAGTGGTACCTACCCAGTCCCAGCTGTACTGTGACCTGTGTGTACTGTGTGTACTGTGAAAGTGGATAACAAAACAATTCGCTTTCACAAAGAAACGATCCCACGTCACCGCGTAATGTGAAGATGTGGGATCATTCCCCACCTGCAGCAAGTTGTTTTTTCATCTACTCTCAATTCCATCAATTTATAATTTCTTTATTTCAATTAGTAAGTACAAGTGATTTCCCCTGTGTTGTCCTTGGTGTCTTTGTTTGTTGGCTTCTTAATATGAATAATAAAAATTGGGCCCCTCGGTTAACTCCCTTTCTTCTCGTTCATTACATAAAGAAGGTCTCGAATCCGGCAACACTGATGCCTTCAGGTAACACGTGTGGCTTTATTGACCATGTCATGGCATGACGGACCATGACATGGTCCGTCATGCCATGTCCGTCAGCGACTGTGCATATGATGCCATGACGAAGCTGGAGTGACGATGCAACAACCATGATGGTATTACGATGAGCACATACCTGGGGTGCGATTGGAGGTCACTGTTCGAAATGTGCGTTCAGTTTGTGTTCAGTTTCCAGGGTGTCTACCAAGTTGACATTTACAAATTCCCTGAGTTTTCCAGGTATTCCCTGAGTGCCATTGCAAGTTTCCCTGAGTGATGCAGAACTGTTTCATGTCAAGACGGGCTGAAACCATATCGCCTGATGCTGTCACTCTCTAGTAAGCACATGAAAAAAATGTAAAAAAGTGACTTAATCCCTTTTGAATACTAAGGGGTAGTGTTTATGTTATTCAAGAAGAGAATAGAAAAAATAAAGTGTCTGAAAAAATTTGCAAATGGAGTTGGACAAAAAGGATATGCATATAGAAGCAAATATTTTTGAATATAAGCTATTTCTATCAACTGATAGCAAGCTCAGTGGTGTGAGGCCCGAACTCTGTCACAATTGAGATTCTCTCGCAACAGCTCGTAAGTCAACATCGACTGTCCCGACATACTCTCAGCCCGCGCACGACGCTTGAGTGTTGTGTTTCACTGCTTTAAAGAGTTTATTTTGGTTTGGATGAAGGACACCTGCATCTCGGCATCAGCCAAAACTTTATTTTTTGAGCTCAAGCTCCTTCAAGACGTCGGCAGCAAGCTTCCTTTCCCGTTTATTCCTCAATGCGTAGGTCATTTCTGTTCTTGTCCTTCTTCCGCCAATCGTTCGCCCCAAGGACCATTTGAAGCATCTTGGTCAGTTTCACAGTGCACAACTGATTTTTTGAACTCCCTAGGGGCCTCGAAAACGTTCGAAAAATCGGCCAGTTGGAAAAAAATTAAAAAATGCGTGTCATTTACAGCCCATGGGGGCTCAAACCGCCACAAGCACGTTCGAAAACGCTCTGAATGCTGTAAAGAACGGCGGGTTGCACAACAAGATTGTCACCTTGCCACCCGATTACGACAAGGGGTGCAAGACGCGCACCTCCCGCTCTCCGCCGCAGCAGCTGCGAGGCGTTCAAAGAAGCGACCTTTGCGCTGGAATCCGCCGCCTTCCTCCAGCCCGCTTCGACATTGTGACAAGACGAGTTTGGTGTGTGGACAATGATTCCAGAGTTCCTCAACGCGGCGCTGATCTGACACGCCTGAAGAAGCTACCGCGGGAACGTCTTATTTTTGCGCTCTCACGGTTCAGCATGTTGCAAAACAACGAGCGTCCCTCGAGCGGCGTCGATTTTCCGGAACGGCACCACCTTCAACGCCGTCGCTTGGGCTTCGGAATGTGTGTGCCTTTGTGTCTGAAAACTGGTCTTCAGAGCAGCTGCGAGTTGGTGGTGTGTAAACGAACAGCCGCCGCGTCGTAGGACCAGCGGATCGAGTGTATAAAAACTGTGGTTGTGCGATTGTTGGACACACTTCTCTTGAGCAGTCATGTTAGACTGGTTCACTTCTCTCATGCAGTCCTGTTGGACTAATACTATTTTTCTCAAACAGTCATGTTAGACTGAGTTAATTTTCTGTAAATAAACCCCTTTTTCCTCGTTCTCGATGAGAAGCAGTTCTTCACTTCATCAACGATCTCAGCGTAAATAAGTTGGACGACGGCATGGGCCAGCTACCTTCGAATTCATGCCGTACTCCAATCTTGGCAAAGGACCACGGACGAAGGGATTGAGCCCCCAATCCTGACAATGCCTGTCGGCACACGTATTAGGCATATCGGTGCTCGTACTGTGACAGGAAATACCGGGTGCACGCGTGTATAATTAAGGAGTAAATACTGTTCCGTGGCAATAGCCCCTTCCCACGCTTGTTATGCTTCGCTGCAATACTTGTGCGTACGCTTCACCAAGTAACATTTCTGTACAGCGGCGAAGCTGACTTTCAGGAACCGGCATTATGCAACGCACTGTGTTTTCAGAGTTCCTAAACCAATCGCGAGGACCACAAATGCGGAGTCCGTGTCATTGCTGACAGCAGCTAATTCTTTCAATAAAAAACTCGGCACCCAACGGCAAGAAGCTTCATAGTGAACGTCGAAGCAGGAGGCCTAGCGTTGCCGCAATGGTGGCAACGGCTACCAGCGGATCTGCGTGCGAGTGTGCCGGTTCGAGGTGGTGAAGTAACCACAACGGCAGCGGTGGTGCCTTTGATTGTTGCCGTTTCGGACCTGCGGTCACGGCAAAACGTCCGGAAATTCGGACGGCGAAGAGTTCTTGCGTCGGAAATTTCACACGTTCTCATACGTTGACTCTATGGGGTACGTGGAGGTGTTGCGAAGCCGTCCAAATTATCGGGAATCCGGAAAGTCAGTCGTTGACTGTACACTGACTTCTCCAGCCGACGACAGGGCGTCAAAGACGATTCATTACGATTCCTGTCTGTTACTCGAGCGAGCATTACCGCGACCTTTGACCCTTTCAATAAAATTTCCGCTAATTTTCCCTGATAGAGGCCCGAATTTCCCGAATTTTCTCTGACTTTTTCCAGACTGCTCAAAATCCCTGAGAATTCTCGGTTTTCCCAGTTGGTATACACCCTGGTTTCGCCTCACGCGATTGGCTTAGGCCACGCCGAGTCGTTAGCCACGGGGCGCCCTTAGTGACCCAAGCTCGTAGACAACTTGTGCTATTGGGTTGGTGTAAGAGGTGCAATGACTGCATGATAAGAGTCTGATGACGATGATGGAATGTCACTATTGCAACAACCATGACAGTATCACGACCACATACCTAGTGGCCCAATTTATTAGAGAACTTGGGTTTGGTGTAAGAGGCTAGATAGATATACTCAATGTGCCTGAAGTAGGCAAAGAATGTTAATCACATGAACAGAGCATCAGAGCCAGGAAAAGCTGTTGCCACTTTTGGCCTACCTTGGGTACGGTGGATATAACACGACGACACTTCACAGTCCTCATACATACTGCAGCCCTTCATAAATATTACAGTAATAAATTACTTAAAAAAGCAGTACAATGCAAGTGTTTCATTTTTATTTCTTCAATCAACAGTGCTTTGCAAGAACAAAGATGACTGGCACTCTAAAACATTCAATAAATTAAGGTTCACTTTGCACAGCAGTTCAGTAAAAGCAGTAGTCCGTTTCAAAGCCCTCATCAATGCAAACATGGAGATCTGCTGCCTTTCTTAGTTCAACACAAGTTGTTCCACTTGCAAAAGGGCAATTGCATTTTGGCTCTGAAGAAATACCACAACAATCTTACACGCCCAGTACATACAGAAAGGAATCTTTAGCAGCCACATGGTTGTGCCATTATGATAGCCTTCTGCAAACGCACCATTCTTCTTATTCCAGCTCTACTCTCTTTTTACACTGATTCAAGGAATGGAAAACAAGCATGAGAAAGCACCTATCCCTGAGGTGGTGCTCTTGAATGATCACTTGTGGTGATACTCACTGGAAGCATCAGCATACACAGGTAATAGCATCCTAGGCTCTGTGCCGAGAATACTGTCACTCAAAGGTGCCGTGTTTGGCACTAGTTGTGCAAAATCTCGCATAGGTGAATGTATAGTCCCAAAAGTGACCATTTAAGAAAGCAGCCCCTGGTGTCTTTCGGTCTACCCTTTCCGCAATACAAATGATGTGTACAACAGAGCCTTTATACAAGAGATGTCCCTTACTAGAAAGTCAACTGCACTGAAAGTTCCCTTTGGTTAAACTGATTATAAGTGCTTAGAATACACCATTGAATCAATCTTGGCAATGCTGCAAGGCTGGTAGCTGTCTAATTGTCTCATGTAAACAGGTGACAAGTACATAGGTAGGTTAGCAGATTTTCAGCATGTTGTCGGTGCTGCAATCTTGAAGGCCATGCTCAAAAGCCACAGAAGTTCTCAATGGTCTAGGTTCTGCATAATTTCCAGCAAACCTTAAGACAGTTTTGATACGAATACTTACAAAAAAAGATAAGAAAAAGAATGAAATTTCTTTTTCTGTGATGCATCCACTTCGGCTTCAGTCAACAAATTGCTAGTGGAAGTAGCGCTATATAATAGACTATATGAAAGTAAACTTAGTACACAGTCTGACATTTCATTGGTCTTAAAAAGAATTTCCTGATTGGATGGTGTTGGAGTTTCCTGCCACTCAGGATTACGATTGGTGTGGTTACAAGCACTGCGTCGATGGCCAGTCGCAAAAGGCATTTACAAAACAAAACGTGTAGATATGGACCCAGAAGAGCTAAAATTAAAAACACTGCAAAGAACCAACAAAAGCATCATGCAGAACTGCCATGGCAGATGTATCCCACAGAAACCAAGAATGAATTTAATTACTGCAATCAGCCAGTGTCCACAGAAACGTGCATAAGGCCTGCTTTTTATGTCATAAGCTGCAGAAAATGCCTTCAGTTAGCAGCTATAGTGGCTGCAATGAAGTTTAAACTTAACTAAAAATCTGATTCAACTATCTTTTGAACAATGACTACAAATCTGAAGCTATTACAAGTCTAAATGGCATCACTGCCTGTTCTCCACAGTCTTTGGCATGGCAAATGTGGTTCGACACACCGTAAATTGTGCAGGCAGACAACTTTTAAAGGAGGACGGAAGTGGTTTTCCTGAAACACACTTTTCAGCCAATGAGTGTGTGCAGCTTGTTGGTATTCAAGGTGCGTATGCAGTTTTAAAAATTGTTTGTACATCTGCCAACATTCAACCCATAATTCTTGAATTAGTGATCAGTGTCGCTCCTTCTCCACCACTATGCTGAAAAGCACAACTTCTGATCTTTCTTTAAGGCTGTCACTCTGTGAAAGAAGCATTCTATCTTTCAGCGTACTTAAAAGTTTAAGGCAGGTACTTCCACTGATGCCAAAAAGCGAAATGCGTATCTGTTTCTGCCTGGCCCATGCCTTTCTAAGCAGGTTTGCATTGCACTGCCCAAGCCACTTACAGTGCTCACAGATCAAAATACATCAATTTAGTGCAATCTAATATGCATACTTTCATTACCAGTGTCTGCAGTTCCTGCGATGTCGGCGTAATTTCTAATCGTACACTTGGATCAGAGTTCGTGTCACCTTTAACAATTCATTATGACAAGACGTGGTACTATTAAAAAATTAGATTAAGAGATTTTACGTGCCAAAATCACAATATGATTATGAGGCATGCCATAGTGGTGGATTCCGGAATAATTTGTGCCACCTGGTTTCTTTAATGTGCACCTAAATCTAAGCACACGGGTGTTTTTGCATTTCGTCCCCATGGCTGGAATTCGATCCCGCAACCTCGTGCTTAGCAACCCAACACCAGAGCCACTAAGCAACCACAGCAGGTGGACATGGTACTACCGAGTGATTGCATGTATAGAGAGTTCTACGCAGTTTCCCTGTCACATTTCATTTTGTGAGCATAGTATAACCAATATCCTGGCCCAGTCACCATGAAATATACTACTTTCGACAGCCGGAATACACGCAAGCTTGAGACATTCATTGCTTGTATTAAAACTAGTATGTATTAATCCGATAGAAAAGCGGGTATCACATGTAGACAGAACTTGTAAACGTGACCTGGCAGCACTGTGGAGAAGATGACACCAGAAATTTCAAAAGCAGGCTTCTTCACTCAGCTATATAGGTACAATTATGATCATAGTTCTCATGCTGGACTTTCTTGTTCTACATCTTACAAAATACAAAGGAACATTAAGGTATCTGTACAGCACAAAAAGCAGACAGAAGTGGTTCAGTTTTTCTTATTACTTTGCATAAAATCCATAATAATAGAATTAGCCAACGATTATAATACTCCCTAATGCAAAATCTGAACACAACCAACGATCATAATTCTCCCTAATGCGAGATTTGAATTCAGCTGTAAACATGCTTTCATTTCGCTATATATTGGCTGGCGCGGGACACGTTGCAAACGGAACGAAGTGTGGTGCGACTGCCTCACTAATCGTGAGATCGCAAGAGGCAGTGCGTGGGCGCGATTCACAGCAGCTGCGGCAGACAGACTTCCGTTCATGCAGCGCTTTGTTTCCATACATGGTATCGGTGGACGCGCTTGTCGCATGCCTTATCAACGGCGTCACCGGTAAACAGATGACGCGCGCTACTCTGGTGCCACCTCGTAGCGGTCGTCGCCGCAGAACACATCTTGCATGTGACTATGCTTTTCTTCTCACACTTTTGCCATACCCTTCTCTGCGTTTCATCTCATGGTTATGCTGCACCCTCCTTTTCAGCCTTCCTCCTTGGGCTCTCTTTGCTATCGCCGCCTTTCATCTCCCACTAAGCTCCGCATTTGCTCCTTCATCCTTTGCTGTGTTCGTTTGCTCGGTTATGCCGAGGCTCAATGCAGCAAAAAGCGCCTAAGAGCTGTTCTCTAAAATTAAATAGAAAAATAATGTGCCAGTGAACCTGGTTTACAGCGCTGCTGAATGCTACATGTAAGTACAGTAGAACACCGTTTAGATTCTTAGGGGGACTATGAGAAAAGTGATCCAGGAAAACATAACATCTGGTAATGCTGTGGCAGCACTACAGATGAGGCAAACAGCTATCACCACACACAACTTTATTTGAAGCCAGCAAACAATTGAAAGCCTACTATATAAATCTCACTATCGCTGCCTAGCAGTTAGATTGAATGTTAAAGACTTTATATGAGCATTCGTAGCCATGAATCACACAAAATGAAGCTTGCAATTTTTATGTTGCATTTGTGTCAAATGCTCGATAATAACGGCCACTTTTTCAGTTTCAACGTAGCCGTGCGTGTCTCAGTAATTGTACAAGGTATCAAAAGCCACAACAGTGGCAGTTAACATAAGCCCTGCCGACGATGTCAGTGGTGGGCCATTGTAGTTTTTGGACGCAACAACCAGGAAGGGAAACATAAAATGCAAATACACACCATGCTAAAAAAGCTAATACACACCATGCTGTGGGAACTAAACAGGACCTGCGCTTCAGGGCGTAAAAGCTGGGCAAACACAACAAACAGGAAACTATCAACAAGGTTCTCTTGTATATTGAAAGGCAGCATACTATGGCTTTCGCTGCAAAGATGTTTGTTTTTGGAACTGCAGACAGCCAAGCACTGCCATGTAACTTTCAGCATTCCGTGCAGTAGCGTAGCCACCATTTCTGGGGATGCCTGCAGCCTGCACCAACCTGATTTCTTTTTGTTTGGTGTTACAGGGACTATGAAAATTCCAGGAAATGTTCTAGCACTGGAGCAACTCTCCACTTCACCCTGCCCACCTTCCTGACCTCTGCTACACACCCTGACATCATGGCTATACACCAAAAGCATAAGTCACCCCAAACATCCAATCCTCTCTTTCCTCTCTCCGTCGGCGCAAGAATCCCGAATCTAATGCCACGGACAACACAACCCATGTTCTTTTGACCTCAGGCATTGCGATCTTTTTTCAGTATACATGTAGCACTATGATGAGCGAGCAAAATGTTTTGAGGGGTGCTAAAAGAAAATATTAAGTCGAGCTAGATAAAAAAATTAGGCTTCTGTAGTAATGAACTGATCACTCATAGCAAGAACAGTGCTTTTGTAAACGAGAAAATGGAAAAAAATGGAAAGTTAGAGTGGCACCATCTACTTTGGACCACAATACCTCATGTGAAATCAGCACTGGCTCATTTAGAGAGAGCAACAGAGAAGGAGGTCATGTGGGTATTATGTCAACTCATCTGTTTTGGCACAGGCGATTCAGATGGACCTCTTTAGAAATGCGTGCGCACTGTCAGCAGCAGCCGCAAGGCAGTAGGGGAAATCAGAGCGGTGGCCACCATGCCCACTGATGACTGGCGCGTTCGGTTTGCTTGCAGTGTCCTAGCCACGTGTGGCCCTGTGCCCCCTTTTCCAACAATGCCTTGTGCCTAACTGTCAGCAGTGCGGCGGGCACTAACGGTACTTGTGCATTTCTGGAAAGGTTCATTGAGGAGCAACAGTGGGACCTTTGGTAGCGATTTCAAACACACCAAGGTCACGTATTGGCACAAAAAAAGACTGTGATAGACTTCTAGACGAATAATCCGTTGATGTAACTCCACTTAATATTTTCCTTTAGTGTCCCTTTAAATATTCAAATTTTTAACATGGCTTGGGCAAGGAATCTCCATGGAGAAGTACCCTCGTTGCAGCTCCAGCAACAGCCCTTGTTTCACCACTGTTATCACTTTAATAAGATTTGAGCTTTCAGTGAACTTCTGTTTTGCTTGCTATCATTTTTAATAGCCAGATGCCCACAGGGCACCAGGAACGTCACACCAGTCCATTTCTGGAACAGCGGCAGTAGAGCCCCGCCCCCCTCCCCTTTCCCCAAAAATGCGTGATCGACTTCACTCGGACCGCTGCTCGACAACGATTCCCGGACAGGCGAGGTCTGTCTTGGAAGGGTACACAACACGCAGGTTTCCGTCCTTGTCCACTACTTTGACCTTCTCCAACTGAAGCCTATGTGTAGTGGCGCCACTGTCGCCAGTACTTCCTGCCTCTGAGAGAGTCTCCTCGTTGCCTAGGCCGAGCTGGAGGCTTTCGGCTAACAAGGCGTCCATCACTTTCTTGCAGAACGGAAGGTTGTTGCCGGTCACTTCCGCAAAGATGTCCTGCGTCTGCTCACAGATCTGGTTGGGAGAAAACACCATACGTCAGCTAAGGCACGACAGTCATTACATTAACTGCATCATGGAGGGAAATTACAGACCAACTACAACAAAATTTCACTTTGGCTAAATGGGTCATATAATTGAGTGATATGTATTGTGACTGCTGTGAGTGCAAGTCATCTTCCTCATCTGTGCATACTCATCACCTCATGAGGCTGAAGCAACCTTTGAACTAACTGCTGTGTCACAATACCACCGGAAAAACTTTGGCAAAGCTGCAGGATGCAGTACAATGGATAGGTGGGCTAGTTGGTATTACTTATTTTATACTTATATTTATACTTATACTTTATACTTATTTTACTTATATTTATGCTACAAGACTAGAGTGACAAAACCATTAAATAATAGACTACAGGCGAAACTGTAGGTTTTCATGTAGGCTTCCATCATGAAACCTAAAGCAAAACTCGCATTATCCAGTTTGTTTCTGCATTTCTTCGAGAACTTTCGAGGTTGTTTCACTTCTGATACTTTGTGATACTTTGCTTCGCAGATAGAGAAGAGTAAGAGGAGTTTAATGGCCGGTTGTTGCTAAACAATTTGGTTAGTTATGAGTACTCAAAAATACCAAACAGTTGCTTTTCAAATAAGTGTATCATATTCAATTTGTATTTGAAATTTCCGATATTCACCCACCCATAGTAATAATTTATTAGCAGTCTTTAGATGGCACCTAATAAGATTACGTGTGCACCTAGTACATCCACACGATGCATCACATCAAATTTGAATTGTACAAATCTGCAGGATGACTGCTCTATATTTAGGACGGCTGAAAGTTGGGCATTTTGGGTTATTATTAATTTTTTTAGCACAAAGAAACACATGACACGAGAGAAAGCACTAAGGACAAAGTGCGTTTTTTCTCGTGGTGTGCGTTTCTTTGCACTAAAAACTATTAATGTGCAATACCAACTAGCCCACCAGTTTGCTTTGTTGCACTTTGGTTTATGTTCATTGTTAAAAAGCAGTGCGACTTTGAACATGGACAGACAGAAGACAGCTTTGTACAGCGCTCGTCTTTGCATTTATTCTGTCAGCGAGTGTCTGAAGTTCTGTTTGAAGATGCGAAAAGCAATTTCCTGCATGACTGGGAGCTGTTTGGAAGAAGTGTGTTCGATGTAAAAAAAAAAAAGATAGATAAATTATAGGGACTACTGAGAGGAATTACTTTTTTTAACATATGCCATCAATCCTTGTTGTACAAAAATTGCAAAAATCTGAGAACTTCCAGAAAAACTGAAGCAGCAAGTCTGCAATTCTACCTGTGCACTAAAAGCAGCAGCTATCCCAATTTCATAAACATCCTGTGTAAGAGCATCTAAGGTATACATCAACGTCCGATTTCTCCAACTCCATGAGACTGTGAAAACGTATGAAAAATCGGGCAGTACCAAAAAATGAATGCATGCCTTTAAATGTCTGCAAGGGCTCAAATCGCCACAGCGATTTCTGAAATAGCTTTTGTGGCCTAACAGTACCATTATTAGGGGTCTCGGTGCTCGTGCTGCGACAGAAGACTGCAGGAGCGCCCGTAATTAAGGAACACATTTTATGTTCCATGACAATGCTTCTTCGCTCTCTTAGTATGCTTCACTGCAATACTTTGTATATGCAAGACCGCATAACACCACTGTATTGTGGCGATGCTTACTTTTGAGAGCCAGCATTATGCAATGTTTTAGACCTTTGCCATGCTTTCCGTGATTCGATGCCATCGACGAGGATTCCGAAGGCGAAGTCGGTGCCATTGCAGACAGCGGCGAATCCTTTAAATAAAAGATATGGCATCGAACAGCAGAAAGCTTGACAGCCAACGTCCAAACAGCTAGGCCTAACTTGCACGGCTGCCTGCGGATCAGTGTGCAAGAGTTCGAAGCTGCGAGATCCTAAAAATGGCAGTGATGGTGGCGTCAAGGAGGTTTTTTAAAAAAAATTGCTGGAGTGGCAGCCCTGGCAGTTTCTTATCAGCACAGGTGAAGCTAGAGTTTGCCTATACTACTTTGAAAGAGGGCTGTGACAGCTGAAATCTGCTTACAGCTCACATCATTTTGGCGAGCTATTGCAAATGCTAGACTAACTTGAAAATAAAAGCTGGAAGTTTTTGCGTAATATGTTGCATGATCCACCATAAGATTTGAAAAGACATTTAGGCTTCCTTCTAAAACCAGTGACAGAAAGAAAGACGTCGAATTATATCTGCATGGCTAAATTAACCATCCTAAATAGCATGGAGTGGGAGGAAAATGCTTCGTATATTCCCCACTATTTGCCGACATTTTTTTCGTGCCTATGGTAAGACAGCAACGGTCCGGCTTCACTTTTAAGAGCAGCTCTACTCCAGCAATTTTTTTAAAACCTCCTTGGGTGGCTTCAGTTAATGCCGTTTTTGACATGCAGTCATGGCAAAAAGTCGGAAAGATCGGATGGCAAAGGGTTTCAGCATCTGAAATTTCAGACGTCCTTTATACATTGGCTCTATGGAGTACATGGCAGTGCCACGAAGATGTCCGAATTATCAGGCATGTCCAAAAAATTGGGCATCTAAAAAACCAGTCCCTGACTGTAGATACCGCTACTGTATATTGTGAGTAAGAGTTTTGTAGGAATAGTATAAAGAAGGCAAGCAGTATTTTATTTAAACTATAAATTAACATTGCAAATTCGTTCACTTTAATGCTTTTTAGATGAAGATCACACAACTCCTAGATCTGTGTCCACTGTGGAGCTAAACATGTGTCTTCAGCATCCCCCCCCCCTTCCAATTTTGATTTTGGTAGATTTTCGTAAATATGGAGTCGGGAAAAGAAAAATATGCACCTAGCACTCATTAAGATTTCACATATTATCTTGTATGTAACAAACTTCAACCAGTCAAGCAGTAGCCCAGGCATAGCGTTTTCAGATTTCACAGCTACTAGAACAGGAAGGGCAAAGGCTATATCTTCTTTCTAAGGTAAGCAAAGCAAGGTAAGCTATGGAAAACAAGTCAGTGAGGTAAACACGTCGACATACCCTCGTTCCGTCGCTGTTTGTCATTGGTGGGAAGGAGATGACCAACTTCGATTCATCTCTCAGGAAAGGGTACAGGGCCTTGTCCTTGAGCAGGTACAAGTACCTGGAAACAACATTAACTTTGTTTAGCATGAACCATCTCCAACTTGTCCAACAGTAAAAAATAAGCAAGGAGTGTAAGCATAACTAATATGACACCACGTACCAGTGCCTCCACAAACAACCCAAACATGCTTTTATGAGTGCCCCATTATAACACACTTTGCCTACATTATCCATTTTAAAGCCCAGGGCTAAATAGAAATGGTTAAGATAATGGCCTAAACAGCTCTTAAAGGGACACTAACAACCAACAATAAATCAGTTGAGCTTGTTCAAGCGGTCTTTCCAAACCCTATTTAGAATAATATTTTGGGGAAAGGTTGGTTGATTACGTTACAAAATGGAGGCCAAACTTTTCATTTTTTATTTATTTTGCATGAAGACCTCAGCTCTGGTACATCAGTGTGACATCACTAATTTAAAAGCATTTTTTTGCGTTTTGGCTGTCTTGGTACAGGAAAATATTCTTGAAAAGTGCTAGGTCAAGTCTTTGATCCCTTTATAATTCAATGCAGTCCTTCACTGATGTACAATTACCTAGACTTAACACTGTCAAAGCCTGTGATGCAACGATGAGC
Organism: Dermacentor albipictus; assembly: GCF_038994185.2. Taxonomy (NCBI): domain Eukaryota; kingdom Metazoa; phylum Arthropoda; class Arachnida; order Ixodida; family Ixodidae; genus Dermacentor; species Dermacentor albipictus. Next base: position 165,610,326 of record NC_091822.1, read on the forward strand.
TGGTGCATAAATGTCTGGGTCTTGTTGTTACACTTCATTCTTGCAGCTTTTCCAGTTTATCATGCCTTATGCCACGAGTAACCATTTCACTACTGAAGAAGTGTAGTTTTCTAATGCAAACTTAAAACTCAGTGTTCTTCTTCAGAAGTGCCATTCATAATAATTGCTTGTCTTGGAATTATCACTATATGCAATGCTTGATCGGAGTTACACCAATTCCAGACGAGTTCAAATAAGTGACCTGCATATGATTCTAATTGCTTATGAGTCCATGATACATAATATGCTATGCCAAATTCACATGACTCCTGGCGAGTCTGATTCTGTGTATCCAAAAGCAGCCTGAGAGGGTGAACACGTGCTTCCATGAGCCTGAATAATTCAGTGATTTCTTGAGTGCGAGTGAGCCTAAGTATGTGTGCATGAGCTCCGAATCGGAATAAGCATGCACCACTCCAATATACAAGGGTTCGAGCACAAATGGGCTCGGCAAGGTTAGATTTGTGATGAGTGCAAGTACGAGTGAGCCACCAAGCTGGGTGCGATTCTGGCATGTCTCAGTGAGCTCGTAACTAAAGGTACATATTTTGTGTGGGTGCGAGTTTCCTTTCATATTGCCGACATAATCCCGTGATTCACACTCTACTTTAAAGGGGCCCTGAACCACGTTTTATCGAAGTGGAGAAAGGCACTTGAAGTGAAACTGGGCTATTTCAGAAATACTTTGCCGCAAAAAGTACTTCAATGCGTTCAGCAGAAGCGGAGTTATTGGCAATCAAACATGGCCTCTGCTGTGCTCCCCTTCCTTCTTCAATGCCTTACACTGCGAAGGCTACGGCGCGGTGGGGTGTGCACACGACACTCAGCCTTCTGAATGTCACCATGGTGCGCAGTTTCGAATTTCACTTTGTATGTTAACATAGAGTCCATGACTTCCACCTTTGTACCTACAACTCGCTAAACATAAGCCAGACACATTTGTCCTCAGTGAACTGCAGTGTGCTCGGTCAGCTGAGTCGTGGCGGCACCCAACGCCGGGCACGGTATCTATGCCATGTAGCCGTGCGCACCTTGATGTCAGCTATCGGCCAATAGCAGCCGTTTAAGGGAATTTTTTATTTATTTTATTTTGTTACAGTATACCGCGGTCACGAAGGACCAAGCAGGCAGAATATTTTTTTTAATACAATTGCACAGTTTTGTGGCACGAACGAAGCCGCACGGCACACAAAGTGGATAATACAAAGCAAACATATTAGTGCAACTAGAACCATTGAAAGACACTGGTGGAACCTGCCCATGCAAAATAATACAGTTCATAGGAGGGTGCAAAATAATACAGCTGAGTTGAATACAATACATATAACAATGATGAAATAGAGCGTCCGATGACGAAATAAAGCGTCCAGAAGAGAGTGAGGACAGGGCTTTCTGTTGATAAGAGAGCGTTTGAGAGAAAGGTGCCTTCGCAATCCGCTTGCAAGTTCCACGCACCGCATATTACAGCAAAACTTGGCTGAGATGTTCACAGTAGCGTATGCTACCGGCAGGCTGTTGTTTTATCAAGCTTGAGGGGTGGTTCAGGGCCCCTTTAAAGGGTTAAGATGCAGGTAGAGATTCACCGCTATGTGCACTCACTTGTATATTCCCGGATAGGTGCTTCGCTTCTTCTCCTTGCGCAGGGCATCTGCTTCCTCTGTCATTTGCCGATACAGCTCTTTGCCGCTCACCTCCTGCTTTCTTCCCAGTGGTATAAGCTGTCACAACACACAATGAGTGACACATTACTGAACATCTGTAACTCCGCATTTGTGTGCCGTCTCATTTGTAACAAGACATGAAAAAGCTGAAGTTGCAGAGGCATACACTTTGCATAGTTAGACTGTAGATTTTGAACCACTTGCAGCCAGCGCATTAGAGTAAGACAGAACTAGATGAAGGACAGTTTGATATAGTGTTTCAGTGAGTGGAGATACTAGTACAGATTTATAGTTCCACTTGGCTTCTTGCAAATAGAAATCGTCACCCATATATTTTCAACATTCAACTGCTCACTGTCAAAACAAAATTTCATTCTGTCCTGTTCAGTTCGATAGCAAAGTGGGTACTGAATTGTTACTACTGCAGTGTTCTCTTACCCCAAGCACAAAATTGTAAGACCAGTATAGCATACATTAAAACCTATCACTGACCAAAAATGCAACGCATGAAGTTACAGTGCTGCAACCATGGTCACAATGGTACGAGACACACTAAAAAACAATGCATGAAAACAAGCTTTAGCACTCCAATTTTTGACAGGCCATTTCAAAAACTTCATTGCCAGGGGCACAGGCTTCAAACAGCTGTCTATCAACGTTTGCCAAGGATAGATACTGTTGGAATACTATGCTGAAGTAATATGTAATTATGTGCAAGAGTGTTTTCAAACCAGAAGCTCAAAAAAGTAAAGTGTAATGCCGCAATGGAGTACAAATAATGCAAAGCTAACATTCAGGATGGCTCACCTTTAGCTTGTCTGGCTCGATGGCATCGTAGTAGACATTCCCAGTTATTTTCGTAAGGTCGTGAGTAGCTATCGTAGCCTCGGATCGCTTCACACAAATGGTATCGTGTAATTTGTTCTGGAAAGTTGGAAAACACAAAAGAAAATAAAGATAAGCCTAAGGGCATTGAAGTTGCACCTTAACTTTTCTCAACATGTAACTGACCAAATGCATTTTCGATATTTCACTCCTTTATGTAAAAACAAAAAAATACATGACATCTGGCTTGTCCACCCATGCAAATCTCATGAACGCTGGTATTTAATTAGACGCACTCCTCAAAATCTCAACCAAACCTGAACCACATATGGAACCTTGGCTTCGATGTCAAAGAATTCAAAAGAATCACCCAAAAGTACCCAGTAATAATTTATAGGACCAAAACTTGCACGACGACTGAGAAAGTTGATATTCAGCACTGCACAATGAGTGATGGTCAAGGGAATTATGGGGGTCATGTTAAAGAGGGTGTTGAAACACCTTTTCTAGAAACTGGGCATGACACCGTAATGAATGCGATGCCACAAACGTGTTCCCGAAGAAATTTCTTAGAAGGACCAAATATCAACAGAGATTTACAGGATGCAATGTTCACTTGCTCCGGTTATCCTTCAACTTATTGGTTCCTCTCAGCTGGGTTGGCGCTGATAGCACTGCTCTGCATACCACTTCATTTGTCCCTTTTCTTTCTGCGGTGCACTTATGCTAATATTTGGAGGCTGACATTTGACTAAGGCACTCAAGGCAACAAAGGAACAACAACAGGGCAAGTGGGATGCGTTAACAACTGTTGCTTCACTGTTTCCTGGAAAATTTGGAAGTGTGTACTCAATGACTGGCAACTACGGGTTGTCGCACTTCATGTAACTCATTGCTGACATTGCCTAAGGTGGAAGAAAAGCAAGGACTTATAAAGCCACAGGAAAGAGTAAGCAGTTATTGTAAGCTGCAGAATAATATACTGACTCACGTGCCTACGGATCAGAAACACTTTCTTATCATGTTAAGTGATTCAGTGTCCCTTTAATAGACAGGAATTGATCAGAGGAAATGCAGGTAACTGATAGCTTAGGAAGGGGAGTTGGGAATGTCGTGTAATAGAGCAAATAACCAGCGAATTACAACAACAACAAAATGAGTGCAGAGGGTAAGCAAACATGGAACAGAGTGGCAGATTATATGACGCAACAAGATAAGAAAATTTGCAGGTATGCAGTAGCATCGGCTGATGCAAGGCAGGGTTGATTGGCAATCACTGGGAGGACAACCATCACTGATGACAATAGTAGAAAAATTACTCCTAGTTGCAGTGGACGCAAAAATATAGATTAATAACAGAACAATGTTACAGAAAGCTCACTTGATTCATCTGTAAATGTGAGTCTTACATTACATTCGCCTGGTAGCATTCAAGTGCTCTAGAGGACTCTTGTGGGTCGGTTTGCTTTCAGGTGGTCGAAATTAAGTGCTCAGAACACATTTACCTGGTTCATTCAGAGCACCACACTCATTTCGTCATGCTCAGAGGTGCTCCTACCTTCGAGCTGGTAGCGCGACTTGGATATGACAGAATATTCCAATCGTGCGACTCCTTCGATTACTCTGGGAGTAGCTTAAGATTTGCATCAGGCATGATTACTCCGGATCCAATGCGGAGAGGCTTCGATATAAGTGCAGAAACATGTCTTAGTGAGGTAGGGACGAGTTAAATGTACCAATAATGGGAGCTTGCTAAAGCAGTATATTACCTGGAGGGCAAGAAACTTGCGAAGTCGGTTGTCTCGGTCGAGATAGACGTTCCGGATGATGCAGCAGACGATGTAAGGCCTCACTTCCTGCACAGCGTCAGTGACTATCACCGTGGGGCTCTGGGAACTCAGTTGGAGAACTTCGAAGGCATTCTGGACCTGAAAGCACCAGCAGACCAAACAGCAAGTGAGACAGAAGAAAGTCATTGTCGTTCAGCATACGTAGTGTGCAACATTTAAAGACAAGGAAAGGAATACAGACACTGTCTTACACTGAATCATGCATTACTAACTCTCAGCCCTGCTAAACTGCTGCGCTATTGTGGTATTCAACCTTTAAAAATAAATGGCTAACTTTTCTTTCAATATTACTTGTACTTCCCGACTACAAGGATGGTGCAGTAAAGGTCCTCTGATTAGATAACTTTTTGCAGCCACTTTCAGTGACCCTAAATGAGGCCATTTGCTGCATGTTATTAGACTGGAAAAGATTAGGAGAGAGGATCAACGGAAAATATCTCCACAACTTTCGGTTTTCAGATGACACAGTCCTGTTTAGCAAGGTGAGGGATGAATTTCAACAAATGATTGAGGTCCTTAGCAAGGAAAGTGTAAGAGTATGGATGAAGATTAATACGCAGTAGACAAAGGTAATGTTCGATAGCCTGCCAAAAGAACATTAATTCATGATCAGCAGTCAGCCTCTAGAATTTGTGCATGGGAGGTATCCTGTAAGTGTCTACCTAGTGGGCGTGTCCATTTCGTCTGCTACTGGAGTACTGATGGGCTGGGTGCACCTGCCTCCTCACACGTACCCTAGCCCAGCCAGTTGGAACTTCAGCAGTAGACAAAATGGACATGTCCACTAGGTGGACATCTACAGAACACCTCCCCAGGAGTTCATTTGTCTAGGTCAATTACCCACAGAGGACCATGATCAGAAGGAAATTTACAGAATAAGAATAAGTTGGAGCGCACAGGCAGGCATTACCAAATCATGATCAGGACACCATCATTGTTGAAAAATTTGCACGATCATTGCATTCTACCGGTACTAACATGTGGCACAGAAACTTGCCAAGATTAACAAAGAAGCTTGGGGACAAGTTAACAACCATGCAAAGAGCGATGGATCAAAAAAAGAAAATGTTAAGTATAATGTTAAGAGATGAAGACATGAATGGTGTGGATCAGAGAGCAAATGGGATGGCCAATATTGCAGTTGATGTTAACTCATTCGCTGCTAAAGCCGGCGAATCACTGAGCTGCTGATTTTAGGATTTCCTGAAGCTGTTGATAGACGGCAGCACTTATCACCTTATCTGAAGAAGTTTGGATATATTACCGATAGGTAGCAGTACTGAGCTGTGTCATTTGAATGCACTTTTCTATGTTTTCGTTTCTTTTGTGATGTCTGGCGATAGAAGGAATGGTGGCGTCTAGTGGACGGCGTGCTCTCTCCGATCGTGAGACATTGGATATCCTCTTTGATAGCGACAGCAATGAGCAGCCTCAAGGAAATGCCAGGTGTATAAAGCTAAAGGAGAAAAAAATGTGAAGCCACTGGGAGTGCAAAAAGTGCAGTGCTGCTCTTCACATGCCTGAGTGCTTCAAGATGTTTCGCACAGTGAAACGCCTGTGACTTGAAAAAACTTCACAGAGTAAAGTGTGAATATTTCTCAAATGTCAAGGAATGTATTTTGATAAGTTTCCAGCAAATATTTTGCTTAGGCACTCATGACACACAGAAAGGTGAGCATGTGGGATGCATGCGCACTTTTGGTGAAAAAACATTCGTGGTACGGATGGCCTGCATGCATGCGCGGCGGACAGCAGCGAATGGGTTAAGAGAAAAAAAATGGAGCTGGGCAGGTCATGTAATGTGCAAGGCAGATGACCGGTGAACCATTAGAGTAACAGAATGGGTGCCACGGGAAGCGAAGTGCAGTCGAGAATGGCAGAACTAGGTGGGGTGATGAAATTAGGAAATTTGCATGTGCAACTTGGAATCAGTTAGCGCAAGACAGTGGTAATTGGAGATTGCTCTGAGAGGCTTTTTCCTGCAGTGGACATAAAAATAAGCTGATTACGATCTCTTAATGCATGCCATGCTCACAGTACCAGTTGGTCACTGTTAAGAATTATTAACGTATTCCAATACCCGTGAGTTCAGCAAGCCAAGCCTGTAAACCTAATCGAGTTACAAACATGCTTGAGCGTACCTGTGGCAATATAAAAAATAAAACAAGCAAACAATACGCCGCAAAATTAGGAGGTGTGTTGCAGGTTCTGGATAGCTTAGCACACTCCTTCTGCAATCAGCTACTATATTTTGTGTAAAGCCAGGTATCAAATTTCAACACATCCAGTCAATGGTCACAAGTACCCACTGCTGCCAATCCAGAAGTATGCAGCAAGACTTTACCTACTAGCACCGTAATTCAGAACTGAAATGTACTAGCGCTGCACCACACGAACTTTCGAAGCAGCCGAAGCAACACGCGTTTGCACAAGAGCGTCACTGCTATCAAGAATAACGTGACACTGAACGCACCTCCTGGACGTCGACGGGCGCACTGGTTCCTTTCTTCTTTCCTTTCTTGGACGCACCGGACTTGTCCTGTCCCGTGCCTTTCGACTCTCGCGGACAGTGGCTTTTGACGTATTCTAGGACTTGCTTGTAGTGACACTGTTCGACCAACTTCTTCAGGCGCTTGTCACTCAGCGGATTATCCTTCAGGAGGAGCTCCTTAAGCTTGCCTATGTCTCCAATTTCGCCTGGAACCTGCTTCACAGAGTTGCTAGCGAGATCGAACAATTTGAGCGACGGCAGGGTGTTGGATAGCTTGCCCGGCAACGTTTCTATGCGGTTGCTGTTGGCTATAAGCTCGGACAGTTGTTCGAACCGGGTCTCCCCAGAAAGAAATGAGGGAAATTCCTCAAGCTGATTCCTGGAAAAGTTTAACACGATGAGGCGCGTCAGCTTGGCAAACTCGTCGGGGAACGTCGTGAGCCGGTTGTTGCTCACATTGAAGCTTTGCAGTTCTCCGAGGTTGGACAGCTCGACAGGTAGTTCCTCGAGAAAGTTGCTTGAGACGTCGAGGAACTTCAGCTTGCGGAGTTTGCCCAAATCGGGAGGTAACTTCGAAAGCTGGTTCGCATTCAGCGCAAGTCGGGTGAGGTTGACAAGACGAGCGATGCCATCGGGCATCGCCGTCAGACACGTATGGCTAACCTCTAAAAAATTGAGGTGAAAAAGAGTGTACACGGAGACGTCGAAAGAGTCCTCTTCGATCTTTTTCGATATTTCCGCGCCGCTTAGCACAAGCTCGCATCGTTTTTCTATTCGAGCGTGGTCAACTTCTTGCCACGCGGGCGCCATTTTTGGGGTGATGTGCGGTGACAACCGGCGAGAAGTGAGCTTTTAATGGCGTCAGTTTCGCATTCCGCGACTACTGCGACGCCTGGCGCATGGATGTCGGGGATCATGCGGATCAAGCATTGGGTGCGTTAAGTTAGCGCGCTCCGAACTCTAAAGGAGCACGGTCGAGTGCCCTCGAGTGCGACGCCTTCGGAGCTTAACTTGACGGCCATTTTCGCAGACTGATTTCGGGTGCACCATACAGTTTCTAAAAATACTAATATGAAACTCTATGGGGTGCACGAACGGGGTCTGGCGAATGTTATGTTGCTTCCGCATCCGCTATTGCACTTCGCGCGCTTTTCGAAAATGGCCCCGCCGACCGTACTCATGCAGTTCTTGTTAGACGATGAAGAGGTAGAAGAACTTGACGCGCGGCGTGCCTTCTTTTTCCTGTTCTGAAGTTTCATAAAGCACGTAAGGCTACAGCGCTAAGCTAACACACTTAACAAACCAAGGTCCAAACGCTCAAAACATGTTCTTTCAACGTTTACGATGCCGTCGCTTTCTCTTCGGGGCTTCGACACCACACCGCGACACAAACATCGTCCCAGTCGCTGGCCCAGCGCGCTATCGCCACTTCGAGCAACATAACAAAGGCAGATAGCTTTGCGTTGCACTGTCCCACTGCAGAATTGCGCTTTGAGCGAAACCAAAACTGGGAGTGCGATTGTTCTCTGCGCCCAGCTCAAGCTGCAGCTGACGGCTGCCACCTTAAAGCTAAAGGCCCTATACACTTTCTTCTTTTTTTTTATGCCGCGTGACCACGATACCGCATACGTAGAGGATCGTTGCGGCGTCTCACCTGCTAGACTCGGAATTATCCGTGCGCGACCCATTCTCTATATTTGCCCATGCTATCTCGCACTGCTGGGTTTATTCGCAGTAGATAAAGCGGCTTCGGTAGGCTTTCTCCTATAATAACTGCCATAATCGAATCTTGGATTTTTTGTTTCTTTTTACTGGAACGTAGAGCGCTTGACGCCGTGTAAACCGTGTGCATTCATGCTCTACCCATAGAGAAATAAATTCAACGTTGAAATTTCTGTATGCTCTACCGCCGGCGGCTCGCTATTTGCAGACTGCTTGGCCGGTGTCGTGAGCTTGCTGGCGGGCAGTTCTGACGCCAGCATGTTCCAGGCGACAGTTTCACAGAAGGGGCCTTGCTAGGGTGGCGACCATGTTAAATGGAATTATCTCTGTTGCTGGCGCATGATATTAAAATCTGTTCGTTCAAGATTCGGCGATAGCAGTGCGTATCAGAGAAAGCCTGCGAAAGCCGCCTTCGCCGTGGTCCATTTTAGTCTGTCCGCGACTGTAAAACTAGCATTGACTATGGCAGAACAGTCAAGAAAGAAATTTCCAATATTTTTTGGTTTTATTTCTTTTTTTGTATACAACACTGAAACGCCATGAAACATTTTTACAAGCGCATCCACATCTCAGAGGTGTGCGACGACCTTAAGTTTGAAATCTCGCTTTCCCAAGAAAACAAGCCGTGGGAACCGCGTAATATATCGTTAATCGCATGTCGCCTCGGATAAGCGCAGCGATAATCTGGACCGCAGCCGAAACGATGTGGAAGAGATCGTCTGCTCTGTATATAACGTATTCTCCGGCGGTTCACGTTTCACGCAGGTGGGGCAATCAGCTGTTTAACGAAGCTAAGCTCCTGGGAGAGTAATTTAGATGATAGAGTGATCACTCCCGAGGTCGTGTTGGGTGTTGCGCCAATGGGCGTTGTCTGAGTTTTTGGTGTGTCTAGTTCAGTAGAAGTGCCGAGGCGAGTGGTGAAAGCTGGGTCAGTGATGAGTGTAAGCCCGATATCATGGGAGTCTTGCAATAAGTTATGACCTGCAGCAGAGCTGTCTCTGTAACCCCATCCTGTGTGCGGGAGATTGAAGTCGCCTCCGATGATAAGGGGGCTGCTGCCTGCGATGTTAAGGGCCTTTTTGAAGAGGGTTAGAAATCGGCTGTGGCGTTAAGAGGAAGTATTGTAGATATTGAGGATAAATATTCCTTCCTTACGTTTTCTGTACGGGATGAGCTCAATGAATATGTGTTCGATGCGCCGATCGTGGAGATCGTGTTCGATTGCAGCAATTCTTTTTCGAACGGGTGTGGAGACTTCGTGTGGAGCGTTGTTCACGGTGAAAGGTTAATATCCGAGAAGGTTGACCGGAGTGTCGTGCGTTTCCTGGACTAAGATTACGTCGTGTTGACATGAAGCAGTACGGAGGTGTTTATTTATTTATACATACTGCAGCGCAATTCGCGCTATAGCAGGAGTGGGTTGAGAAAAAGAACAGAAAATGCATCGGAGTATACATTCGAGTTGACGGAGAACGGGTTGTTTATGGAGGTAGCCTCGGCAGTTTCACTGCCAGAACGCTGTGTCAGTGTTAGTGTGGGCCATGATGAAGGATAGGGGATGCCACAGGTGGCAGGGTGGCGGCGACGGTTCCTGTTGTGTCCATGGCTACGGCTGACCCTCTCGCGAGACGCCCGTCAGGGCGTCTGCGAAGCTCACCCTTTCCGAGGTATATCTGGCTCCTGGAGTCAACGTGGAGCTTGATCTGGAACGGCCCGCTCTCGGTCGGGAGAGGGACCGGGACCGGTGCTTGGTCTCCATGGGCGGGAAATCTTCTGATTGAAGGGCTGATAGCTGTGCTGCTCGGCGTTCTCCGAGGCGTCTTCGTATAACGTACGGCGTTTTGTATCTGGCAGTACAAGCTTTGTCCGCTGTGGTGTGGGGTCCACCACACAACGTCCACTTGGGCGTACACTGATCTTGATCTGGGTTGCGAGCTCCGCAGCTCCGCAGCTCCGGCAGATCTTATTAGGGAACTGGCAAACGTCCATGCGGTGCCCGAGACGGCCGCAGTGGTAACAGATATCGATCTACTTGCGGTACAGGGAGCATGGTATTAGTGTTGCGCCATAGCGAACCATGTATGGTACGTCAGGTCCGTCGAAGGCAATGACGATGGTCGTGGTAGAATCGATTCGCTTGGCGGGTAGGGCTAGACCATTACGATCATTCATGTTGTTAGCGTCGGCTTGTCTGGCGTTATCGGTGAGAGGGATGCCTCTGATGATTCCTTTGGTAGTATTATCTGGGGCACCTTCGTACGTGCTGACTTCGTGGGTTACCCCGTTGACTTGGATGGACTTTATTCTTACGTACCAGTCCGCATTTTGCTGGCTGGGCGTGCTGATCACCATGAGGTTTTGCTGGTTGTTCGAGCAGATTGTGTCGTTTTGACTGTTTTCTGAGTTAAGTTGCGTTGCTTGAAGAATAGCTGCAGTCATTGTAGGGCTGCCGACCTTGGAAATATTGAGTGCTCCTTTGGGTCTAAGATGATGTTGATCTCATTTGCTGCTAGTGGCAGCACGCGCCCGGCCTTGAGAACCTTAGTCCTAACTTGCTGCCTGGGTTTATAGCCAGAGCGAGAGTCTTGCGACCTAGGTTGTTGTTCTTGGGATAGTTTTCGGCACCGTTTCTCGTCGGGACGACGGGCGGTACACCGGCGGGAACGGGCGGTACACCAGCCCATCTCGGTGATTAACTTCAATGCTTCGCGGATTTGGCCAGGGGCTTGTTCGTCGTAGCAGAGCTCGCACGGACACGCGCGGGAACGGGTCGGTAGCCTGGTAGGCCGAGCACCTGGGAGCCCGAGCACCCGGCGCACGCGCTTAGTCTTAGAGCGGCGACGGCGTGGTCATAACATAAAAGTGGTCGCAGTACCAGGAAAATGAATGTCCCACCTGATGACTTCGTATCTACAGTCCTGGTGGTCTCACGTACGGTTCGAATGGTATAAAATTCGGGCTGGTATTCACAGAAAATCGCGGCGAAAACACTTCAAGACAGAGCCGATGTGAACATAAGCTATGAACGTTGCACTTCTTTGTCTTCATCAAATAAACTTAAAGAGAGCTGTTTTTTTACATTAGGTACCTCTCTCGAAAGCAAATCTTTTCAGCCGTGCTTTGCGCGTCCTTCATTCTAACAACCAAATTAGCCCAGATTTGGTATCCTAGCCCTGGTTTCCAACTTGTGGCGTACTGCTTAGAAGGGGGTCACTGGTTATTATTTGCTTTGGAAACATATATACACATCGCCGGAAAGGGAAAGCGAGGAGACGGCTGGCAACTGCTACCGGAAGGGTCACTTGTAACGCCTGCCTGCTCTACATGAAAGGAGGCAGAAGCATAGAAATAGTTACAATGGAAAGTAATAATTTTTTTGTCGATGAACACTTTCGTAGTTAGACGCGAGACACACACACACACACACACAGAGAGAAAGAGAGAGAGAGAGAGAGAGAGGAAGAAGGAAGTGCAGGGAGTTTAACCAGACCGAGTCCGGGTTGCTACCCTACACGTGTGGAGGGGAATGGGGAGTGAAAAAGAGGAAACGTGAGTCTATAACGCACTTTCACATGAACTTAGACACATCACCTAACTTAGACACAAGAAATAAAAAATGCCAAATCCATTAGCCTAGACGTTTGCTCTGGTGTTCCACAGGGATCAGTATTAGGACCTACACTTTTTTTAATCTACATAAATGACATTTTTTCCTGTGTCACTCCAGATGTTGTACTGAGATTATTTGCAGACGACTGTGTTGTGTACACTACGGTTCGTTCACAAGATGACCAAAATAATCTGCACTTAACCCTAACTAACATTGATTCTTGGTGTAAAACTTGGGATATGAAAATAAATGTAAGCAAAACGTCCTCTGTCACCATAACAAGGAAAAAAACTCCCATCTATTTTACTTACCTTTTATCAGGATCTGCTGTGACGCGTAATAATGAAGTAAAGTACTTGGGGGTAACGTTTACTGAAAAATTGAGTTGGGAATCCCACGTAGATAACATATGTACAAAAGCATACCGACAACTTGGATTCATCCGACAAAAATTGTCAGCTGCACCTGCGCATGTAAAACTAAACGCCTATATGACTCTAGTAAGGCCCATCCTGGAGTACAGCGCCATAGTTTGGAACCCCCATCAGTCTTACCTGAAAAACGAAACTTGAAAGAATTCAAAGCCTAGCAGTCCGTTTTATTTACTCCCGATACTCCCGCTACGATAGCGTGACACTTCTCCGTAAAAGGGCTAGCATCTCGACGTTAGAATGCCGACGACTAACTGCATGTATGAAATTTCTTTTCCTGTTATATCATGATTGCATCAACATAACTAAAGACGTGTACCTAAAGCCACCTCACCACCGCTCCAAAAGAATCAATCACGACTTGTGCATACGGCCATTTGCTGCTAGATGTAATTTATTCAAATTTTCTTTTTTTCCTCGTTCCATAGAACTATGGAATAGCCTGCCCCGCCATATTGTGAATGATGTGTCAATTGATGTTTTTGTTGCGAACGTTGAATCTTTCTTTGAAAATGCTTTTGTAAATGTGTTGTAGTCACAGCCTTCCTGATTATGAGTCATGAATTGTATGATTCTACAGCTCTGCACACTTTGTGATTCCCTTATTTATATAAGTTATGTATCTCTTCATTCATGTTCCGGAACACCAAACCTGTTGTACCACCTATTGTACATTCCACTCCTGTCAGAGCCTGAGAAAGGCTCACAGTATTATGAAATAAATAAATAAATAAATAAATAAATAAATAAATAAATAAATAAATAAATAAATAAATAAATAAATAAATAAATAAATAAGAAACGTACTGACCTTTCAAGTAGCACGGAAGTGTCGTTGACAATGGTGGTGGTGGTGGTAAACTTTATTGAAAGGGGGAAGGGTAAATGCGGGACGTGGCTGGGGGATCGGGCTCTAGTAAGGCCCTGGGCCTGCTTGGCCTTCTCCGCCCAGTCCACCAGTTGAAGCTGTCGGTCGACGTCCCCGGAACTGAGCCAGGCTGTCCAGTCAGTCTCGCTGCTGACGTGGGGATGAGAACGTATCCCAAATAATTACTCCTCTCTAAATTCCCCTGTAGACCACGAAGTGGCACTTCGAGTGACATGCCCGTCACCGTTCGTATATTTCGCCAGCCGCATTATCTCCCAAGTTGTATGAAATTCAACTCGGAGCAGAGCATCTCCCACCTGCCCACACGGCTGCGCTCGCAAAGTCCGTTGTCACAACAGCAATCGACTGGAAGCACTTACCCGCCGACTCCGTGCACCACTCCAGTCCCGATGATTTCAAGAAATACATTGAAGAAATCATCCATTGTTTCTAAAAGCCCACCCGTCAGGTAACACCCAAATACAGGGGCATTTGTGGTAGAATGAAGAAAGAAAGAAAGAAAGAAAGAAAGAAAGAAAGAAAGAAAAAAAGAGAGAGAGAAAGAAGGAAAGAAAGAAAGGAAGAGAGAAAGAAAGGAAGAGAGAAAGAAAGGAAGAGAGAAAGAAAGAAATACACGAAGAGTTAGCCAGAGTAGCTCAGCTCATTGTGTACGGCTACAGCAGTTTCTGAGGACTGGACTGAGGCGAACAAATAATTTTAAAATATCGTACCGGGGCGGCCTGAACATTAACTCCTTCGCGATTGTCTTAATCTCGCCGACTCTACGGTGGCATCTCAATTTCATTCACCGCAGCACGCGTGAACAAGCCCACGCACCCAGTAGCTCGCGCTGTGGCTCACATTGATGAAGCGGACGTTTCGGCTCCCTTGCCATTTGCTCTCCTTCGCGGGTGTCGTGGGCAAGCGAATGAGAAGCGGCTGCGAGACTGCGTTGCTGAAATATCCGTCCCGGGTCACCTCGTGCGTATCGCGATCGTGATATGCAAAATAGTGGGAGGACAGCCTGTGGGAAGACGCCTCACGGGCGACGCTATAACATAGCCTGCGTCGTCTGCGTAAGCGTGGCGACGCGTAGGGAGAAGTTATCGACTTGCTTAGAAATACTAGTCTCGAAAGGAGCTCGGCGAGTGTGCACTGTAGGCTCCAGACAAATGACGTCAAACGCACAAGACATGACTTTGCATGCGCAAATCCACGGCACGTTGACAGTGAAAAATACTTCGGGGGTAAATAGGCACGCCAGGAGACTGCGCATCTCGGCGTGTTTGCAAGGCGTCATACAGTTCTTGGTGTTAAGAGGAAGCTTTAGCTCGGGCCCAACTCCGACGCGGCCTATTCAAATACATGTAAAAACGCAAAACCGTTTTTCTGGGATAACCCTTGCATAGATTTTAATGAAATGTGTTGCATTTGAGAGAGAAAGTTAAGTTCTAGTGACTGTAGGAAGCGGAATTTCGATTTAGGGCTTGAATTTGGTAAAAAGGTATTCGAAAATTCAGAAGTTTGAAAAAATAGAAGCACGATGTTTACAAACTAATAGCTCAGCATCAATAACATATATCGCGGTTCTGAAAAAGTCATCCAGTAGATCGCTCAAAGCGGGCAAATTTCATGTCATTTTACAGCTTACGTGAATCTGTTACGTTGTTTACGAGGGTTCTGCAAAAGTTGCAATTACAGAGGAATTTTTTGAGCTTCGTGTGCAAGATGTCAAATTTGTCCGCGTTAGATGTGCTATCAGATACAATTCACAGAATTGCGATGTCATTTTTTCTTGCCGAGTTACGGAGTTGTAAACTTCATAGTTTTTTCTGAAAATTTGCGCTTTTTGCGAACTTTTAATCACAGATTGACGACATAAACCGAACATTCGAAACAAGCAGTCACTAGATATTAGGTCTTTCTTTTAAATGCAACAAACCCCGTCAAACTTGAGGCAGTGGTTGCCGCGAAAAACGAATTCTCCTTTTACATGTATTTAGAGATGTTTGCAAACATGTGACAGACATTACCTGTGCAAGCTGCGTATTAGAAAGTCACAGTGGTAATATTAGAGAGGCTGTTATTAGAGCGGTGACATTAGATAGGCTGTTTTATGACACATAATATAGCGAGGAAATGGAACTAATTTTTGAGACACAAGGCATCACGAATTCTTGAAATTATGGCATGTCTCTTGGCGGAAACGTTCTCTTGTAGATCATGTTCTTATCACTCCAACCTGAATAAGTGGGAAGATACTGTATACTCTTAATTTTCACACCCTTATGAGTGCAATAGGGGTGTTTCGGTTTTTTCCCCTTCGTAAACACCCATGAAACTTTCTTCCAGAAAAGCGTGTTCCACAAAAGAACACCCTTGGAACACCCCAGTCCTATTTTACACCCTAATTTTATGGGTGTAAATTGACAAAGCTATGGTGTGATGAATGTTGGCAGGTTACGCATTTATATTAGCTATACGTGAAACACACGCTACCTGGCTGCTCCTGGCCCATAACCTTTGTACAGCACCAATTACCAGCTGCATTTCCTTTTAGATATGAATACTGCTCCAATCTTATTAGATCTACTAGTACAGTATGACTTACTGCAGTTCCCGGGCATGTAAAAAACCTACGCAAAAACCCTACACAAACCTACACAAATCAGAAAGCCTTACGTTCAGCAGGTCTCTGAGCTGCATCTGAAATTAAGTACACGAGCGTTTTCCGTTATCGACATGCTACTGCCGCGGCCGAACCCTTGACCTAGAGCTGATGAGCAGAAGCCCACAGCCGCTACTGCGATGGGTTAACTGATTTGGACTGCTATGGTGACCGGGTTTTGACGTCCATTAAAGGCATACGCATTACCAACGTTTCGATCTCTGTATCACTTGCGCCACATTACACTTATTTTAAATTCCGGATGTTAATGCCCTGAAACGCCAGCATCCTGTCTTTGGTAGCAATGCAACGGAAAGGTGGAGAACGAAGAGTTTCTAGAAAGCCAGTCTTCCTGTACTCTGAATGGCTCCCAGTGATGTTCCTATTCAGTCGGTGTTGCTCGACCAGTTGCAGACAGCGGATGTGCCACAACAGTTTGCGGGCGCAGCACAGTCGTTGCACTAGATGGAGTCAGTGAGACGGGCAACACGAATGAAGTTTTATTTTGACAGATGATTTGCAAGGTGCAGTTTAATGCAATGCATGCGGAGTACAACCAGCGCAAAACAAGACTTAAGTAAACCGAAATAAAAGCGATTCAATGCTACATAACTGGATTTAATCCCGAATTTTTCGAACAGGAGCATATGTACAGTGCATTAACATACATTTATGCATTTGTACAGGAATACAAGTCATACATACTTCAATTTACATAGCCCAGATAATTTCTCAGCTTCACGATACTTCGACGTATGAAAATGTGACAAGGACGACAGTTTTCTTAGATCAATAAACCGAAAATAACCGCACAAGTCAAGGCGCAGAAACAGACTTCTTTGCAGTTAAAGCTCAAATAGCTTCAAGCTGTAAAACGATGAAATGGGTAAGCTTTGTAGAGAGCCTTCGCTGGGAGATGTAAAAAAAAAAAACGCTTCCGGTATTTTTTTTTCAGTAAACAGTAAAGCGCGTAAGTATGCGAACTTTCCCAGTTAGATGGGACAGAAGGGACTACAACACATTTCTAGACGACGATCTATATATACCACGTCACATTCTCCAATATCATGACCTCAATGTGCAGCTATTTCGTGCTCGCTGTCGTATTGTCAACAATTGAGTGCTGTGTGGGTGTGTCTTTTCTCTTCGTCCACATAACAGTTGCATTATACAAAAACAGTAAGTAAAAGCCTCCAAGATGACACATTAACGAAAATTGTTTTACGTGTGAAAACCACGATCTGTTGATGCACGCCACAGTGGGAGACTCGGGAAATTTGGACCACCTGGGGTTCTTTAATGTACACCTAAATCGCAGTACACGGGTGTATTCGCATTCTGGCCCCATCGAAATGCGGCCGCCGTGCCCGGGATTCGATAGCACGACCTCGTGCTTAGCAGCCCAACACCATAGCCACTAAGCAACCACTGTGGATGCATATTGTTACGTAGGAAGACGCAGACGAAAAGCTATGTACAAGTATATTTACAAGAAAATACGCTGCGCTTGGCCAAGAGGCAACAGCCCGCGCTAGCTTGTAATCGTCTTAGTGCTCGGCTCTTCGTCATTGGAAATACTATCCCGTAGCACAACCCCGGCCCCAAAAGCGCCGTCCCTCAGCGACTAAAGGCCGATGTCTGAAGCAGTGTAGTAGGTCTTGAGCCTACTGACGTGCACGACATCACTAGATGCCAGAGGAGATGAGGTTGAGCTCACAGGAGCAATTTCATACGTCACAGGCGTCACCTGGCGCAGCATGCGGTAGGGCCCTGTGTATCGCGAAAGGAGCTTTTCTGAAAGTCCGACGTGACGAGAGGGCGACCACAGGAGCACGAGTGTACCAGGCGGAAACTACATCACGGCGGCGGGCTTTGTACTGACGCTGCTGCGCGGTTTGTGAGTCCGTCAGTCGAGCACGGACAAGCTGGCGTGCATGGTCGGCGAGGGCGATGGCGTCGCGCGCATACTCGGTTGTTGAGATCGCAGCAGGAGGAGGAAGTACCGTGTCAAGGGGCAAGGTCGGTTGGCGACCGTAGAGTAGATAAAAATGGAGAAAATCCAGTGGTGTCGTGCCGGGAACAATTATAAGCAAATGTGACGTAAGGAAGGGTAACGTCCCAGTCGTGGTGGTCCTTCGAAACGTACTTGGACAGCATGTCGGTAAGAGTACGGTTTAACCGCACTGTCAGGCCATTGGTTTGAGGATGGTATGAGGTAGTCAGCTTGTGTTGAATAGAGCAGGAACGCACAATGTCGGCGATAACCTTCGAGAGGAAGTTAGGACCACGGTCAGTAAGCAGCTGTCGCGGGGCGCCATGCACTAAGATAATGTCACGCAAGAGAAAGTCCGCCACGTCAGTGGCGCAAGTGGTAGGGAGAGCCCGCGTGATAGCGTATCGGGTGGTGTTATCAGTTGCGACGGCTACCCATTTGTTCCCAGAGGATGACGTGGGAAAGGGACCGAGGAGGTCTAATCCAACACGAAAGAACGGTTCCACAGGGATGGTGATCGGCTGGAGATGAGCGGAAGGTAGCACCTGAGGTGTTTTCCGACGCTGGCAGGGATCACAGGCAGCAACATAGCGTCGGACGGAGCGAGCGAGACTAGGCCAATAGAAGCGGCGGTGGACGCGGTCGTACGTGCGGGTTACCTAAAGATGTCCTGCAGTGGGTGCGTCATGCATCTCAAAGAGCACAGTCTGTCGTAGATGTTTTGGCACGACAAGAAGAAGATCAGGGCCATCAGGGAGGAAGTTCCTTCGGTACAGAATGCCGCCCTGGAGGACATATCGGCGAACGGATGCGTCGGTAGGTGTAGAGCGCAGACGCTCGACGAGTACTCGCAGCGATAGGTCTCGGTACTGCTCATCGGCGATGTTAGCGAAGGCAGACACAGAAAATGCCGTCGGCGGTACTACTGTCGGCGTCGTCAGGCTCGTCTACCGGGTAGCGAGACAGGCAGTCAGCGTCCTTGTGCAGTCGGCCAGATTTGTAGGTGACAGAACGAATATTCTTGGAGCCGTAAGGCCCAGCGACCAAGTCTTCCTGTAGGCTCTTCCAATGAGTATAACCAGCAAAGCGCGTGATGGTCTGTGACAAAGGAAAAGGGTCGGCCATATAAGTATGGGCGGAACTTCGCAATGGCCCAAACTAGGGCCAGACACTCAAGCTCAGTGATGGAATAGTTGCGCTCCGCGGGCGAGAGGAGCCTGCTGGCGTAAGCGATAACACGGTCGTGGCCACGCTCGCGTTGTGCCAGTACTGCGCCAATTCCATGACCGCTGGCATCAGTACGGACTTCGGTAGGCGCAGAAGGATCGAAATGGGCCAGAACGGTAGGCGTTGTGAGAAGGTCAATTAGAAGCGAGAATGCAGAGGACTCGTTATCGCCCCACTGGAAAGGGGCGTCTTTTTTCAAAAGCTCGGTTAGTGGTCGCGCTATGGCCGCGAAATTTTTCACGAAACGGCGGAAGTACGAGCAAAGGCCGATGAAGCTGCGCACATCCTGGACACACTTTGGAACAGGGAAGTGCGTAACAGCATGAATCTTGCCTGGATCCGGTTGCACTCCGTTCGCGTCAACGAGATGTCCAAGGACGGTAATCTGGCGACGGCCGAATTGGCACTTCGATGCGTTGAATTGCAGACCGGCTCGCCGAAAAACGTCCAGGACTGCTGAGAGTCGCTCGAGGTGCTTAGCGAAATGTTGGGGAGAATACTATAACGTCGTCTAAGTAACACAGGCACGTGGACCATTTGAAACCGTGAAGGGAGTCCGTCATGCGTTCAAAAGTGGCAGGAGCGTTACACAGACTGAACGGCATCACTTTGAATTGATAAAGACCGTCGGGTGTTACAAAGGCAGTCTTCTCGCGGTCGAGATCGTCCACGGCAATCTGCCAATAGCCGGAGCGAAGGTCGATAGAGGAGAAATAGCGAGCACCGTGGAGGCAGTCAAGGGCGTCATCAATCCGAGGTAAGGGATACACGTCCTTTTTGGTAACCCTGTTAAGGTGCCGATAATCCACGCAAAAGCGCCATGAGCCATCCTTTTTTACCAGCACAACAGGTGACGCCCATGGACTACATGACGGTTCAATAATGTTCTTGGCAAGCATTTTGCGAACTTAGGTGTGAATAACTTGACGCTCAGCCGGTGATACTCGATACGGGCGGCGATGAATAGGAGGGGCATCGCCGGTATTAATGCGATGTTTGACAGCTGTTTGGGCCAAAGGACGATCGTTAAAGTAAAAAATATCTTGGTAGGAAATCAGAACGCGGTAGAGCACACGAGCGTGTCCGGAAGGCATGTCGGGTGCAATCATTTTTTGTAAGTTGGCGATGGTACAAGTTGCCGACTGCGACGGTAGAGGACGATCGGCTGAATTGTCTACTGAAATCGATGCTACAGAGTGATCCTCGAATGAGCAAAGTTGGGCCAGAGACATCCCGCGTGGCAGCACTTGTGTCAAGCCAAAATTGACCACTGGCAGGCAGACGCAATTCGCCGTAATAGATAAAACTGTGTGAGGTACTGTGATCCTGTGTGTAAGGAGGACGTCTTGCATAGGAGCCGCGATGTAGTGACCGTCGGGGAATGGTGGGGATGACACGAAGTCAACGTAAGTCAGTGCCGAAGGTGGCACGCGAACGAAGTCGACGGAACTGAGGCGAGTAGGGTGTTCAGCGGGATCCAGAACAGGCAGGTCGAGGCGGAGAGCACTGGGGAGCAATCGATGAGAGCAGAATGTGCGGAGAGGAAGTCTAAGCCGAGGATGATGTCGTGGGGACAGTGAGCGATGACTGCATAGCACGAGTGTTGAACGATTGGCGAAGGAGACGCGGGCGGTACACATACCAATTACGGGGGCTGTTCCGCCATCGGCGACACGGACAACAGGCGTCGTGGCGGGCGTGATAATTTTCTTGAGCCGGTAACGAAGGTCAGCGCTCATTACGGACAAATGCGCCCCAGTGTCTGGGTGCAGACACAGAAACACCGTCGACTTGCACGTCAAGAAGGTTCAGATGAGTGGGCAACGTCAGTAGAGGATTTGGCGGCGTAGGGAGCAATGCAGCGTCACCTCGAGGTGCTGCATCGTCTAGTTTTCCGGCTGGGAGCGGCGTCCGAAGGGAGTCGGCGAATAGGAGCGACGGGGCTGGGGAGAGCGAGATTGTCGTCGTTGGGGCGAAGGCGAACGAGAATAGGAGCGGTTCGATGCAGGAGAATCAGCGGCGGCGTTATCGGAGCGTGCGGCATAGGGACGAGAAGGGCCACATGGGGGGCGAGAGTAGGCAGTATAAGTAGACCGGGTCGGGGAACTCCAGCGACTGCGACAGTGCCGAGAAATGTGCCCGATTCGATGACAGTGGAAACAAATGGGCTTGTCAGCAGTGCGCCATTCAGATGGGTTGCGGAAACGTGGTGGGTAAGATGCGGGACGGGGTGGAATCGAAGATGCCGGGCGGGTATGCGGACGATGGGCCGAGCAGACGGCGTGAATGTTTTCGAACTCTTGGCGGACAACTGCCTGGATCAGTGAGACCGTGACTGCAGATGTGTTGGTTGGACTGGAGTCGAAGGCAGCCGGATAGGCGGCCTCGATCTCACGCCGGACGATCCTGGTAACATCGGCAGTGTTGTTGGGACGAGCAGTGTCGGCACAGGAAGATGTCGCTGGGGTGTTGGGCAGACGGGCAAAATGCTGGTCAATACATCGGCTTTTAGCGAGTTCCAGGCGGCGGCACTCTTATAACAGCATCCACCGTCGCTACGTTGTTGCAAACGAGCAAGTTAAAGGCGTCATCGGCAATGCCTTTGAGGATGTGGGCAACCTTGTCGGACTCAGTCATGTGGGTGTCAACTTTGCGGCACAGAGCCAAGACGTCCTGAATGTACGTGACATAGGGCTCTGTTGACGCCTGCACACGGCCGGAAAGCGCCTTCTGCGCGGCAAGTTGGTGGCCGTAGGGGTTGCCGAACAAGTCTCGAAGCTGTGTCTTAAGTGAATCCCAAGGGTGGCGATGGCGTAGGCAACGTCACCACTCCTGGGGTTCGGTGGCGGGAGTCTCCAATTTCGGAACAGGTATTCAGGCCCTTCAGATGCCATTTTCTCGTAAACTAAGTCTTTTCTGGGCACGAAACAAGCGTTGGGAGGTTTATATAATGATGTAAACAGTCCACGTCGACTTGTCTGCCTTTAGTGTCCCTTTAAGAAAAATTCATTCGAATGAGCACAATCGCGCATGCGTGGTTTCCCGTCTTTTTTTGATCACAGCGGATGAAAGCAGCGAAAAAAATAGGCAGAGTAATGCGGCACACGTAACCATTTGCCAAGGACAGTGCTCTTTTTGTGATGAAGCAATGCAGAAGTAAGGTTATTACAGGTTGAGAACAATGAAAGTAATTCGTAATAAATCAAATGTGGTTCCTTATATCGAGGTTATGACAATAGCTGTAGCATGTGCAAATTGAAACACTATTCAATGCAAACTCATTGAAGTGCATTCGAAGAGCAATGGAGACTAACAGCGTACAGAAAAGAATTACGTGGCGATACTCTGATAAACTTAATTCACTTCAACACTAAAATTACAAGCGGACATTTTATGAAGATTTCTTTGAGCGTGCTCGTGCACGTCAGTTACCTGCACGTGTTCACACACGACTTGGCTTAAGGGAAGTACATGTAGCCCCTTTGAAGCAGCTGTTTGACAATGGCTCACGCGGTGCAATTTCGGGATTAGAGTACACAAGTGTGCGTAATCTGAACTACTGTCAGCAGGAAACGACGGCACAGCCACCTGAACGGTGTCACGGCACTTCAGTATTCCTACCGATCTTGCAGAGTACGCGATAGTTGTGGACACATAAAATATCAAATTACGGCGCAGTATATAGGGTGAACAAGCGGTGACAGCGGGTAGCACTGTCCGGTAAACAAACGACAGGTAATACACAAGTTGGACCATGTAGATCCAAAACAGCATTTGACGAGTCAAGGACAAAAAAAAAGAACTAGAAACAGCGAGCCCGGTGACATTTACCACCAATCAGTCTTAAAGATGGACGTCATTATCATGAACAAATCAGGAAATTTTTGTTGGCGAGAGTAACCACCCTCCCCTTTCCCATTCATTGACATTGCGTCCTTTTGCAGTGGCATGTTGACCTTTTCGAGTCAGTGATGAGTGACGTGGAGGAACCGAGTGTGTGTGAAGACCTCGTTTCTGGCACGAGAAAGACGCCAGAACAAATCCGCTGAATGCTGAAACGAGCACAGAGGTCCACCCAAGGACCAAAGCCAAAGAAACCAGCGGTTCGACCAATCCAAAAGCGGATGTCCATAGACGACAGTAAACCATCAAACCAGGAACCTTTCAACAGGAATGAGCCGGGAAAAGTGGAGCAACTGTGACGCTGGAAATGCTACCACCAAAAACATGAAAAATGCGAAATGCGCCAGGTAGCACTGGAGCTCATGTCATACGTTCTCGACCGAAACAGAAAAATGGAGCACAGAGTAGGTTACACGTGTACGCAGACCAACACACACACACACACACACACACACACACACACACACACACACACACACACACGCACACGCACACGCACACGCACACGCACACGCACACGCACACGCACACGCACACGCACACGCACACGCACACGCACACGCACACGCACACGCACACCAACGTGCTACTACAATAGTGCACAGTGTCAATGAATGTCCATTACTCTCGCCACCAAAAATTTTCAGATCGGCTCATGAAAACATTGAAAGTCCTTATTAAGGACCGAGTGGTGTCCACGTAACCAGACCTTTATGTTATGCTTCGTATTAACCCGATTCCTAGAATCGGCATCCATTCGCCGAGCAACGTACCACTCTTCCAAAGCAGAAAAGCTTGCTACAATGACCTTATTAAATATGCTTGTGGAAAAAGGCAACAGCGAACTGCAGGAGCACATCCGATGGACGGTCGCGGGATGGTGATGACACGAAGTCCTTCGGAGAATGAACACGCCGTCAACACAGTGCTAGACACCGCCAAGACAGAGGCGTGCGACGAGTTCACGAGTTCATTAGGAAACTTGTATAGAGCACGCGGCAGGACGATCGGGCTGAAGATGGTCGCTCGGGAGGCAAGGCCAGGAATATTCTTGTAAATGAGCGTGATGGAACATTTCTCTTGCGCCACAAACGACAGCAGAAACTGGGAACCTGAAACGACACAGGCCCTGTTTGTTGGTCATTCGAAAACACGCAGGTGCAGTACAGTCGTGTGTACGCGATATTTACCAGAATTAAGTGCAAGGGCACCAGGTTAAGTCCAGTCTGCCAGCAGGACGTCATCGGCGAGAGAACGTAGAAGCAATAGGAGTCGCACATGGAACGGGTGATGCTCGTGCCGGAAGTAATCGCATTTGGAGCGCAGAACGGAGAGCCGGCGTGCAGGAGCATGCTAGGTACCCACCGCAGTTGAAAACGGCATTGCAGCACCTGTAACGACAAAATGCTTACTTGTTCACCACTGGAGACCACAGCCGTAATACGAGTCCCGTGTAAACGACATTTACCAGTAGTAGTGCAGGGCGAGGAAGAAAGCCCAGTCTACCAGCAGGATGCCACTGGCGAGGGAATGTAGAAGCAGTAGTAGTCTCTCCCGGAACAGGTGATGCTCGTGGCCGAAGTAATCTTTTGGAGCGCAGACCGTAGAGTCGTGCAAGAGCACGCTGGGTACGATTGTGGACCGCAATTGAAGACAGGAGTGCAGAACCTGTAACGACACAATGCTTATTTGTTAACCAGTGGAGGACACAGCCGTCATACGAGTCCCGTGTAAACGACATTTACCAGTAGTAGTGCAGGGCGAGGAGGCAAGTCCAGTCTACCAGCAGGACGCCACTGGCGAGAGAATGTAGAAGCAGTAGTAGTCGCTCCCGGAACAGGTGATGCTCGTGGCCGAAGTAATCTTTTGGAGCGCAGACCGTAGAGTCGTGCAAGAGCACGCTGGGTGCGCTTGTGGACCACAGTTGAAAACAGGAGTGCAGAACCTGTAACGACACAATGCTTATTTGTTAACCACTGGAGGCCACAGCCGTAATACAAGTCCCGTATAAACGACATTTACCAGTAGTAGTGCAGGGCGAGGAGGCAAGTCCAGTCTACCAGCAGGACGCCACTGGCGAGGGAATGTAGAAGCAGTAGTAGTCGCTCCCGGAACAGGTGATGCTCGTGGCCGAAGTAATCTTTTGGAGCGCAGACCGTAGAGTCGTGCAAGAGCACGCTGGGTACGATTGTGGACCGCAATTGAAGACAGGAGTGCAGAACCTGTAACGACACAATGCTTATTTGTTAACCAGTGGAGGACACAGCCGTAATACGAGTCCCGTGTAAACTACATTTACCAGTAGTAGTGCAGGGCGAGGAGGCAAGTCCAGTCTACCAGCAGGACGCCACTGGCGAGGGAATGTAGAAGCAGTAGTAGTCGCTCCCGGAACAGGTGATGCTCGTGGCCGAAGTAATCTTTTGGAGCGCAGACCGTAGAGTCGTGCAAGAGCACGCTGGGTGCGCTTGTGGACCACAGTTGAAAACAGGAGTGCAGAACCTGTAACGACACAATGCTTATTTGTTAACCACTGGAGGCCACAGCCGTAATACAAGTCCCGTATAAACGACATTTACCAGTAGTAGTGCAGGGCGAGGAGGCAAGTCCAGTCTACCAGCAGGACGCCACTGGCGAGGGAATGTAGAAGCAGTAGTAGTCGCTCCCGGAACAGGTGATGCTCGTGGCCGAAGTAATCTTTTGGAGCGCAGACCGTAGAGTCGTGCAAGAGCACGCTGGGTACGATTGTGGACCGCAATTGAAGACAGGAGTGCAGAACCTGTAACGACACAATGCTTATTTGTTAACCAGTGGAGGACACAGCCGTAATACGAGTCCCGTGTAAACTACATTTACCAGTAGTAGTGCAGGGCGAGGAGGCAAGTCCAGTCTACCAGCAGGACGCCACTGGCGAGGGAATGTAGAAGCAGTAGTAGTCGCTCCCGGAACAGGTGATGCTCGTGGCCGAAGTAATCTTTTGGAGCGCAGACCGTAGAGTCGTACAAGAGCACGCTGGGTACGATTGTGGACCGCAGTTGAAAACAGGAGTGCAGAACCTGTAACGACACAATGCTTATTTGTTAACCACTGGAGGCCACAGCCGTAATACGAGTCCCGTATAAACGACATTTACCAGTAGTAGTGCAGGGCGAGGAGGCAAGTCCAGTCTACCAGCAGGACGCCACTGGCGAGGGAATGTAGAAGCAGTAGTAGTCGCTCCCGGAACAGGTGATGCTCGTGGCCGAAGTAATCTTTTGGAGCGCAGACCGTAGAGTCGTGCAAGAGCACGCTGGGTACGATTGTGGACCGCAATTGAAGACAGGAGTGCAGAACCTGTAACGACACAATGCTTATTTGTTAACCAGTGGAGGACACAGCCGTCATACGAGTCCCGTGTAAACTACATTTACCAGTAGTAGTGCAGGGCGAGGAGGCAAGTCCAGTCTACCAGCAGGACGCCACTGGCGAGGGAATGTAGAAGCAGTAGTAGTCGCTCCCGGAACAGGTGATGCTCGTGGCCGAAGTAATCTTTTGGAGCGCAGACCGTAGAGTCGTACAAGAGCACGCTGGGTACGATTGTGGACCGCAGTTGAAAACAGGAGTGCAGAACCTGTAACGACACAATGCTTATTTGTTAACCACTGGAGGCCACAGCCGTAATACGAGTCCCGTATAAACGACATTTACCAGTAGTAGTGCAGGGCGAGGAGGCAAGTCCAGTCTACCAGCAGGACGCCACTGGCGAGGGAATGTAGAAGCAGTAGTAGTCGCTCCCGGAACAGGTGATGCTCGTGGCCGAAGTAATCTTTTGGAGCGCAGACCGTAGAGTCGTGCAAGAGCACGCTGGGTACGATTGTGGACCGCAATTGAAGACAGGAGTGCAGAACCTGTAACGACACAACGCTTATTTGTTAACCAGTGGAGGACACAGCCGTAGTACGAGTCTCATGTAAACGACATTTACCAGTAGTAGTGCAGGGCGAGGAGGAAAGTCCAGTCTACCAGCAGGACGCCACTGGCGAGGGAATGTAGAAGCAGTAGTAGTCGCTCCCGGAACAGGTGATGCTCGTGGCCGAAGTAATCTTTTGGAGCGCAGACCGTAGAGTCGTACAAGAGCACGCTGGGTACGATTGTGGACCGCAGTTGTAAAGGGGAGTGCAGAACCTGTAACAACACAATGCTTATTTGTTAACCACTGGAGGAAACAGCCGTAATACGAGTCCCGTGTGAAGGACACTTACCAGTTGTAGTGGAGGTGAGGAGGAAAGCCCAGTGAAAAGACCAAACGAAGATACAATGGAAGATAGAAAATTTCCGACTGGATTGTGCCTGGCCCATGTGCTGTAGGAGAGAACTGCGAAACGCGAAACTTGCCATGGTTCTTGACGCCGCAGAAACTGACGACTTCCTTTTTGAACTTTTTGATGGCGGAATATGCTGGATTAGCTCCTCAGAAAGAAACGATGCTTGAAGTGGACTATGTAATCACAATGACTGTTCAGAAGGATGGAGAGAGCAAGTTAACGTGGAAATCAACGAAGTAGCAATCGGAAGACGATATCGAAGGCACTAGACAAATTCAGTACCGAGATAAGAATACAACTGTTCAATGCGAGATGTTTCACGCTTGGAATGGCAAAATGAGCGTGCTCGAAAGAATATGAACAATAGTCGTCAATATCGCGCCATCAAGAAATTCGAGAATATCGACTAGCAAGAAAAGTATACGTATTTGACGCCTCGTGGTTAGGATCAGGACTGTTCTGAATGATGATCCTCAGACAGGAAGAAATTTGAATGCAGATGTACGTACACTGAATGAATTTTGGAAGAAGTTGTGCGGAGACGAACACCCGACCGGAGACTGAACGTGCAAGGCGAAATACAAGATCCCCTACGCAGTGCGTAAGCGTCAATGGGAGCGCCGACAGGCCGAACGCCAGCTGCTGTCGGAGAGCGGTTTCCCGCCACTCGACAAGCCGCCAGATGCGCGAAAGTCAAGGACCCCATCGGAAAACCGCGCTCCCAAATCCAGAGACAGCAGCTGCTGCAAGAGAAGCCTCAGCAGAAAAACGTCACCATCACGGGAGCGAGTGAGCTGGGTCGACGCAGCGAAAGGAAACAATATAAGGAACGCGCAGAAAATCACCGAAGCCACGAAGAAAGAAGGTATGAGCAAGGTGCGGGAGGCAAATGAGATCCTAAGACAAGAAAACGCCGCGTTGCGAGTGACCATCAACAACCTCACGAAAGAGATCACCGAGATCCGTCAGTTGCTGCTAAGCAACAACGAGCCTCTGCAGAGACCCACTCCAAGCACAAGCAAGGCCGAGGAAACGACAACGAACATCCAGGAGAAAGCCATAGAGGAACCGGCATAGAAGAAGCGAGCCATCGAGGCCACGCGCACGCAAACAGAAAACGATCGCATCGACAGCCTCGAAGCGAAATTCGAAGCGACATTCACCAAACTCGAACAGCTAATCACGACAAACACCGCAGCAGTGACAGCATTGAAACAATGGAGACCTCCTACCAAGCTGAGAACACGAACAGATTCGACCCGAATCATCCGACGAGAATTGGTAACTCCGTGTCCCGGGACACCACTCCGGACCTCACGTTCGTCAAGAACGACATCCGCGGCGCGATCACCTGGAGAAACGCGGGGACCGACCTAGGTAGCGACCACACCATCGTGGAAATCGGCATACCAGAACACAACGACACCAGCATCAAAACACAGATGGATAGACTGGGATGCTTTTCGAGACGCCAGAAGAGCGACGGTGACGACGAGATCGAAGACATCGACTCGTAGACGGCCGAAATCACCAAGAGCGTATGCAACGCGACCAAAGACATTGAAACGAGCACGGAGATCGACAAAGTAGACAGCCGGCTTGCGCATCTCATCGAGGCCAAACAGTCGATACTCAATCGCTGGAAGAATCAACGGCTTAACCGCAGACTGAGAAAGAAGGTGACGTAGCTGAACCGAGCGATCGAGGATCACTGCCGCGCTCTCTGCACGCAACAGTGGAACGAGATCTGCAACGCGGCAGACGGGCAGATGCACAGCGGGAAGACGTGGAACCTGCTGCGGCACCTGCTCGACGAAACCAAGACCAAGTCGCACACAAGGGACAGACTCGCCAGGCTCATACATCGGGCGGTCTCAGCACACGGCGTCGACGAAGTCACCAGGCGCATTAACGATAAATACCTGCCGACTACACCCACCGAACAACACGCGCCGTACAGCGGCCTGACGAACGCGAAGCTCGATCGTGAAATCGACGTCGAGGAGGTACGCGCGACCCTGCACGACCTCAACAGCCGGTCGGCAGCCGGCCCGGACCTCGTCACGAACAAGGCGCTATAGAGAACCTCGATGGCTCGATTGAAAACCTCGCAAAATACTTCAAGTGCTGGAGAGCCAAGACCATCCTGATCCCCAAGCCGGGGAAGCCGCCGGACAGGGATAACCTCCAGCCCATCTCGCTCACGTCCTCCGTGGGCAAGGTGCTGGAGCACGTCCTGCTCAACAGGTGGCAAGACTACCTGGAACGAGAAGGGCTTTACCCGGCCACTTTGATCGGCTTCAGACAGCACCTCAGCACGCAGGACGCGATGCTGCAGCTCAAATACCAAATCGTCGATGATGGCGGCAGCGCCCGCGACAACAAAGCAATCCTAGGGCTCGACCTGCAGAGTGCCTTCGATAAGGTGAAACACTCGGCGATTTTGTCCCAAGTCTCCAAGCTCAACATGGGCGACAGATCCTACAACTACATCAAGGACTTCCTCACGGACAGGACCGTCGAGCTACGAGCAGGCGACCTACAGACGCAAGAGAAGCTCGGGAGCACCGGCACACCGCAGGGATCGGTCATTTCGCCGATGCTGTTCAACCTGGTAATGATCGGAGTGGCCGAAAAGCTCGGGCACATCGAAGACGTCAGGCACACCATCCACGCCGACGATATCACGCTATGGGTGACCGGTGGCAGCGACGCCGCGCGCCCTCGATGCAATAAAAGACCAGCTGGAAGGCACCGGACTGAGATGTTCGCCGAGCGAATCGGAGCTTCTCATACTCCCACCTACCAAAAACAGCAGAGGCAAGACCAGACAACGCGAAAAAAAAATCAGAATCGTTACCAAATCCGGCAACGTAATCCCCAAGGTCGGCAAAATTAGGATCCTAGGCATGGTCATCGAAAAGCACGGAAGAAACGGCGGAACCATCACCCGTCTCAAGGCAAAAGCAGCCAATGCGATTCGACTCCTCAAACGAGTCACTTCCCTGAAGGCTGGCATGAGAGAGGAGAGCCTAATTAGGCACGTCCAATCCTTCGTCATCAGCCACTTCGCGCACGTTGTAGTCTACCACAGACGGCTGCAACACGAACGAAACAAAATCAACGTGCTCATCAGAAGAGCGTACAAGACGGCGTTGGGCCTGTTCGAGTCCACGAGCACGACCCGCTTGTTACAACTCGGGATACACAATACGCTCGAAGAAATAGCCGAAGCGCAACGGACCTCTCAACTGGAGCGGCTGTCCATGACTAAAGCCGGGAGGAAGATACTGGACGACCTGGGAATTAGACGCTCGAACGAGGTGGAGATGAAGCTCCCCGTACCCGAAGAGGTCCGACGCCAGACCAGAATCGATCCCATACCGAAGAACATGAATACCGAGTTCAACAAGGGAAGAAGAGCGGTGAAGGCCAAGGCTCTCATCTACCAGAATGCCAACGACGAACACGCGCGGTAGGTGAACGCGGCCGAATACCAACGGAACGCCTTCGCAGCGGTCGTCATAGAGGCGTCAACCGGCGCCACGAGGACGGCAGCGAGCATGAGAAGCACCGCAGCGGAACAAGCGGAGGAGGTAGCCATCGCCCTGGCCATCGCCGACGCAGACTGCCACACGGTGCTGAGTAACTCAAGACAGGCGGTGCGAAACTTCGCCAAAGGCCAAATTTGCAGGGAGGCTGAGCGCGTACTGCGAGCGGTCAAACTAGAAGAACGGAAAGTACTACTCAAGTGGTTCCCGGCGCACGCGGGCGACGCGTCGGAACGCAATGAGAACCATGCTGAGACGGCACACGCAGTGGCGCGAGAGCAAACCAACCGCGCCCCGGCGACAGACCGACCGACGTGGTTCGGAACCAAGGACCGCATGACGGATTACAATGAAATCACGAAGGCCTACCGCCTGGTTTGTAGGACTCTCCCACACCGCACCCGAGACTGAGTCGAGCGGAGGCGGTAGTACTGAGGCAGCTCCAGACCGGATCGCTACCGAGCCCGAGACTGATGAATCGCATGTAGCCCGAGACATATCCGACAGATATGTGCAGAGTCTGCCGGAGGGAGACCGCAGACTACACGCACATCTTGTGGGTCTGCGTTTAATATCCAGAGGAAGCAAAAATCAAGAACGCTCCCACCGCGGCTCGAGGCAGCCGCGAAGAGCTGCGACCGAGATGATCAGCTCTGGGCCGTCCAGCAGGTCCTCGAGGCGCTCGAAAGGCACGGACCCAGCGAGCCGGCAACGGCGAGCGGAGACCCGCGTCGAGTAACGGCGACATCGAGGATGACGTAGGCCCTCGTCGGGGCGCGCGTGCGCCCAACTGCAGGCATAAATAACGTTGGCTCCAATCCAATCCAATTGCAATGACAGCAAACGTAGTTAAGTTTGCGTTGAAGTTATGCTTGGAACATCATGAACCAGGCGAAAGACTTGTACGCAAAAGCAAAAAAAAAAAAATCGCCGAGCTGCAATGAATCTGGAAAAGGACATCAAACAGCGAAGAAATTAGAATTGAAATGCGCATCAAGGTGCCGTTCTTACGTGATCAAGCCAGACCAGTATTCTAGGAATGAACTGGGACATGGTGGGCGGAATTCTGCTATCATATTGTTGTATACTGATATCGGGTGTCACACTACATTTTCATGATAATCGCTTATCGGCCACGCAAGCAGCAGTCGGCAGATCACATGTTCTTCACCCTATAAAAAGGGCACGGCATCAATAAACGTTGTCTGTTCCACCCTGGCGTCCGGCTGATACGCAACAGTTGGCGACGAAGAAGCGGCGGCGGTGGCCGTCGGCAGGATCGGCGAGTATCGCCTGGGCACAAACGCGTCATGGGACGAATACGTCGAGAGGCTAGAAATGTTCTGCGAAGCTAACAAGATAGCGAAAGAACAACAGAAAAGAGCCGTCCTGCTGAGTTCTTGCGGCGAAGAAGCGTACGGGCTCATCGTGACTCTGGTGAAGCCAGCAAGACCGACAACAGCAACCTACGATGAAATTAAGACGGCGGTTCGCAAGCACCTGCATCCAAAGCCTTCAGAGCTATACGCAAGGTTTTTGTTCTACAAGAGAAACCAGGCTGCCGAGGAATCAGTTGCGGACTACGTCACGGCGCTTCGGAAGCTAGCCGAAGACTGCGGTTTTGGCGACGTGCAGCTCCCGTTGGGCATCATGATGCGAGATCGTTTCGTATGCGGCCTCCAAAATGAAGCAGTTCACCAGCGACTTCTCGCAGAACACGACCTTACGTTCAAAGTTGCGTACGACATGGCCGCGACCGCAGAAGCGACAGCCAAGCAACAACGAGACATACGGATGCACGGCCGAGACGAGGCGAAGGACTGCCAGGGCATGATACAAGCAACCCGCACGAAGCAAGACGCCACGGCAGAGGGATCTAGTAGCTACCGTTGCAACGGTAAGCACGCTCCGCATTTATGCAGTTTTAGAAAAGCGGCATGCTTCAAATGCAAAAGGGTTGGACATATTGCGAGGGCTTGTCGTTCAAAAGACGAAAGTAGAGCGGCCCGGAAGACGCCAGAGCAAAAGAGGAAAGTTGAAAAGAGCAAGGGCGTGTACGAAATGAGTGCATTGTTTTCACTTTGCGAAGTGAATGAGCAAGAACAGAAGTTTATAGTTAAAGTACAGATACAAGGACAAGTCCCGGTGGAGGTTGATTCCGGAGCATCGTGCTCAATTGTGAGTGAAGATACATTTAGAGTAATCGAGAGAAATCTGGGTGAAATACCACTCTAAGATTCGGGAACAACTCTCGTAACCTGGTCAAAGGAGGCGTTACCACTGCTGGGTCGAGCAACCGTCTTGGTAGAATTCAAGGGCAGGGAGGCAAAGCTGCCATTGTTGGTAGTAAAGAATCGAGGCAACAGCCTGATTGGGCGAAACTGGTTTAGGCCGTTAGGCATTTGCTTGCGGGGAATCGAGCAAGTAAACGCGGAAGACGTGCCCTCGCGATTTTCCGAGGTGTTTCGCAGGGACCTTCCTGGCTTCAACGGACCACCAATTCACATCGAACTGAAAGACGACGCTCAACCAGTGTTTCTCAAAAGTCGACCAGTTCCACTGGCCCTCAAGGACGACGTGGGCAAGGAAGTGGATCGCCTGGTGCAACAAGGGGTATGGGAACCCGTCGCGTACTCCAACTGGGCCACGCCACTGGTAGTGGTAAGAAAAAAAGACGGAACTTTACGCCTGTGCGGTAACTACCGTAGCACTGTGAACAAAGCTATTAAGAGAGAGAGAGAAACAACTTTATTGAGCCGAGCTCGACATCTGCTCAGACGCCGTCGATGGAAGTGGTTCCCTCTTCACGGGACCCATATGCTTTCCTAGCCGCCTGGCCCCTGGAGATCAGGACGAGCTGGTCTTCCAGGGCGGTGCTGGTTAGCAAGGTCTCCCATCGCTCGGTAAGGGTGGATGAGGCATTGGGTAGGGTAGTGGGGCAGTTAAGAGGTGGGGGGATCGCCTTGATGAAATTGCATACTCCAATGACGTGTTGGAGCGTGCCTAAATGAGTTCTGCAGAAGTTACAATCCTTCTCGTACCTCTCCGGGTACATCTTGTTTTGAAGGTAAGGGTGCGGGAAGGATCCTGCCTGTATTTGCCTGTAGATCGCTTGCTGTTCTCTGCTAAGCGATTTGTGAGGATCGGGGTAACGGCGCCTCTCCGTCTTATAATGGTTCGTAATGTCTCTGTAAGTAAATATGGACTGTGGCTCATCTTCCTCAACCCGGTGTTCCATCTCTCGGGCGAACTGGTGGGCAAGTTCGTTGCCCTCCAGCCCAGAGTGAGCCGGTGTCCATATTAACTCAACTTTCCTTTCAGGTACGTCGCGTTTCCTTTGGAGAATATCTAGTGCCGCAAGAGACACCCACCCCTTCCTGTAGTTGTTATACGCCTTTTGCGAGTCGGTGACAATTCTTCCCACCTTGGGCTGCGCGAGTGCTAGCGCTATAGCGGCCTCTTCTGCCACCTCTGGAAAAGACGTCTTGATGGAGGCGCAGGTTACGAGCACATCCCGCGTCGTAACTGCCAGCGTTGCTTTCGATGAAAACTTGGGTAGCGAAGCGTCTGTGAAGAGAGTGACCCCCTCTTCCTCTTCTATTTGACCCAAAGTCTCCGTCAAGGCCGCTATAGGAGCTGCTCTGCGACCGTCGTTTCGACCCGACCTCATGTTTCTAGGCAGTGGCTTACTGTGGATTTTATGCACCCACAACCTGGGTAACGGCCCCGTTTCCTTCCGCTCTGCCTCTTGCCAGCCCAACTTGGCAAGAACGCGACGTCCCGCCGACGTCTGACTGAGCCGAACTCTTTGATTAGATAGATGAGCTTCTATTAGCTCTTCGACGACGTTGTGCTTGGCCATGCCGAGAAGCTTGTCGGTCGAAGAATGCTTCGGAATGCCCAGCGCCAACTTGGTTGCCTTTCGTATAATGACGTTCAACTGGTCCCTGTCTTTTTTCAGTAACTTGAGGTACGGCGCTATTAAAACAAAGCTATTAAATGCAGCGGGTATCCTTTGCCCACTACCGCTGAAATGCTCGCAGCTCTGGGTTCAAGCAAATTTTTTACAAAGCTAGATCTAGCTCAAGCTTATCAACAGCTAACGCTAGACGACGAATCGGCTGAAGTGCTCACAGTTAACACGATAAAGGGACTGAACAAAGTCAAACGGCTGCCGTTTGGAATTTCTATGGCGCCATGGGTATTTAAACGAGTCATTGATACGCTGTTAGCAGGCATTCCCGGCGTGAAAGCCTATCTTGATATCGTGATTTCTGGCCGTAACGCGGAAGAGCACGCCGAGAGATTAGAAACAGTGCTATCGCGTCTGCAGAATGCGCAGTTAAGAGTAAAGACAAGTGCGAATTCAACAAGCCGAGCATTGAATTCTTGGGTCACAGGATTGACGCCACGGGAATACATCCGAGCCGAAGCAAGACTGACGCCATCCGTAAAGCGTCCACACCTACAAGCAAAAAGGAGCTGCAAGCGTTCTTGGGGTTACTAAATTTTTACAGCACTTTTCTCAAGGGCAAGACTGAAGTGGCAGAACCCCTCTATCGACTGCTCGACCATGACCACGAATGGAAGTGGACAGGTGAGTACCAACGTGCGTTTGAGAGACTAAAAAAATTGCTTAGCTCCGACTCTGTACTTGTGCCCTATGACACCAAGCGTCCTTTGATTTTGTGCTGCGACGCATCTCCTGTGGGAGTGGGGGCAGTGCTAGCCCATCATACGACTGATGGGAAGGAACAGCCCATAGCGTATGCTTCCCGGACGCTTGGAGCCAGTGAACGTAACTATGCTCAGATTGATAAAGAGGGCTTAGCTGTTGTCTTTGGCGTGAAACGGTTCCACCAGTACCTTGCTGGGCGAGAATTTACGGTCATAACGGACCACAAGCCATTACTGGGCCTGTTTAACACGGACAAGAGGGTGCCTGAAGTTGTGTCGCCCAGAATGCTCCGTTGGATTTTATGTTTGTCTGCGTATAATTACAGCCTTCAGTACAGGCGAGGCCAAGAAAACTCCAACGCCGACGCACTCAGTCGTCTGCCAGCTCCGGGAGACGAAGACGAGCCACAGCCACCTGGGGACGTGCTCCTGTTGGAAGCTGTCGAGTGCGCACCGCTGCAGGCGGCAGACATCGCTGCGCTGATCAAGAAGGACAAAGTATTATCCATGGTAAAGGAATGGATCCTTAGTGGCTGGCCGTCAACACAACTGGACAGCAAGTTCGCGCCTTACGAGGTGAGTAAGACGGAGTTGTCGTTGCATCTTGACTGCATACTGTGGGGGAATCGCGTTGTAATTCCTAACGCAGCAAGAGAAAGTGTGCTTCAACTCCTACATGCAAATCACCCTGGGATGAGTGCTATGAAAGCGTCAGCTAGAGGGCTCATGTGGTGGCCGAAAATGTACCACGAAATTGAAGAGAGTGTACGACACTGTCAGCCATGTCAGAGTAACCGGCAAAGCGATCCCAAGGTTCCAGTGCATTTTTCGATCAAGCCAGATCAACCTTGGAGTCGCCTACACATTGATTTCGCTGGTCCAGTTAATGGAGAAGTATTTTTAATCGTGGTAGACGCGTACAGCAACTGGGCTGAGGTCGAAATCATGTCATCCATGAAAGCTACTGCTGTCGTCACCAGCTTAAGGAA
The DNA here is from genome assembly GCF_038994185.2 of Dermacentor albipictus. Classification (NCBI taxonomy): domain Eukaryota; kingdom Metazoa; phylum Arthropoda; class Arachnida; order Ixodida; family Ixodidae; genus Dermacentor; species Dermacentor albipictus. Next base: position 165,647,132 of record NC_091822.1, read on the forward strand.
GATGTTTGCGACACACGGTGTGCCAGACGTTATCGTTTCGGATAATGGCACAACATTCACTAGCTCGGAGTTGCAAACGTTTTTAAAGTGCAATGGTGTGCGTGCGATTTTCACTGCTCCTTACAATCCCGCCAGTAATGGTAGGGCGGAGAGAATGGTAACAGAAGTTAAAGCGTTAAAGAAGCAACAGGAAGGTTCAGCGCAGTGCAAGATTTCGCGGTTCCTGTTTAAACAGCACACGACGCCACATTCGGTCACGGGGAAATCTCCGGCAGAATTGATGTTCGGACGAAGGCTGAGGACAGCCTTAGACAGACTTCATCCGGACCGGCAATACGTGCCGGAACCGCAACGACCGGAGATTAAGAGGTTCCACGTCGGTGACGCGGTCTATGCTAAAAGCTTTTGTCCAGGTCCAAGGTGGAAGGCGGCCAGGGTTGTGGCAGTGCGAGGCCCGGTGTCGTACATCGTCCAGCTGGACAACGGCGAACGCCATCACAGGCACCGGTACCAGTTGAGGAGCGCCTGGACGACGCTCGAAGCAGATCCAGTCTCAAGTGCAGACTACCACGTCAGGCTGCCTCCTACAGCCAGACGACCACAACAGCTGCCGGTCAGCACGGAAGCAGCCGCAGGGGCAAGACCGGGCCAAGCTACCCAAGACCCGGTCGAGACGCGAAGATCAACACGCGTTAGACGGCCTATCGCACGTTATGGCATTGATGACTAACCAGACATTTTGCAGTTGTGTAACGAATCTTAGGGGAAAGGAATGTTGTATACTGATATCGGGTGTCACACTACATTTTCATGATAATCGCTTATCGGCCACGCAAGCAGCAGTCGGCAGATCACATGTTCATCACCCTCTAAAAAGGGCACGGCATCAATAAACGTTGTCTGTTCCACCCTGGCGTCCGACTGATATGCTACACATATCGATATGAAGGCTCGAGTGAAATGCTCACGAAGCAATGAGTACTTCCAGCTAACCGAATATTTTTGCCCTGGCTTGAATTTAACGTCCTGCACTGTAACAGCCAATATCGGTATTCAATGACGGGAAAAAACCGAAATCTTGGGACAACACTCTCCCAGACAAAGATAACTGATCTATGGAAAAATATACCGAGGAAAATAAAGGACTCAAGAGCGCATCGAAAACAAGAAACGGAAACTAAGCGCTGACACTTCTCGGATGCAATCCCGACGGTGTATTCAAGTGCAGCATTCATGGTAACGTTATATCAGAGCGGAGACACTGTTGGTCCTGGCAAAGAACAGAGTTGCTCTAATGAACACCGTCGTCAGTCTCGCAAATGAGAACTTACGAGCAACAGTAAGTATCAGACCACTTGTACAATCGTGCTGCATTGGAGAAAGTGCACGAAGCACCCGTTGAACACAGACTAACGAAAATAAAATTGCTCAGTAGGAGAACAATGGGGATACGTCAATAGTAGTGAGAAGTTGAGCAGATATAACCAGGAATCACCGCAGAAAAGATGTTGTAGTGAACAATTTAGTGGAAGGGATCCCAGTTGCTACAGACCAAATAGCCGTTACAAAATGCCGGATAAAAATGAAAGGAGATGATTCTAGTGTCAGATATACGTCGAAAATGATCTCAAGAAAAGGCATTAAAGTTGACAAGTTCGGCAGTTACTTGAATATTTGGAGAGCAACAACGTGAATGTTTCGTTCCGTGAATAATACTGGAGGACAAGTTCTACGGTCCACGAGAAGAAAAATAAGTACCGCCGACACTTGTCTCATTTGGCTTGAACAAAGTGTGTATATTGAAAAATCGCAGAAATTCAGCAAGCAAGCGAATGTGCACACAGTAGGTGAATACCAGATGTTTTTACGATAAAGACCCAATGAGACTTTAAAGACGCTTTCGGTAGGGCCCGTATCACAAGACGAGCAGCACCCGATCACATGTAAATGGAATAAATCCGTTGACTATTAGTGCGACACGTATATGGACCAACTTCACGGTGGAGTACGCGGTACACTGGCGCGTATACGCGTAAGAAATAATACGACAGTGCGTTGTGTGGCGAAGATACAATTCCAGATCCTTGTAAGAAGTACCTCCTCTTGAGGATAGAGTAACGAAGACCAAATTGTCTGAAATAGCTGGTCTACGTTTCAACGGTGCGCTGGGAGCAACTACAAAAAAAGTAAGGATACATAGCCAAAGTATGTGTAGCAACTTTCACAAGTGCCGTGGCAAGAGGTGTACACTGCGGAACTGTTGGAGGCGCTTCGCATCAGTTTTCTACACCATATTCGGCGTTTCTCAGCTCGAACATAAACGTGCACAGCAACAATGGAGAACGAATAAGGGATCGAATGCGGTCACAGGAACATTACGTCAATAAACAAGTGAACAATTTATGACCTATCACCAAGTGGAAGTTTCCTCCCCAAAACATTGTTTGGGGGCGGTTTCTGTGAAAGGCTCATTCGTAGTTTTCAAGTCTACCGCGGAAAGCGATCGGTGGATGTGTACTGCATAATGGAGAACTATACACCCGTGTATACGGAGTAGGTTGTATCATTAGAAAACAATCGTTCACACAAGTTCACGATGGACCTGGAGAACCTATTCTGCGAACCCAGTTTTCCTCCCAGTTTCTGCGGAGAAAACTAGGGGGTGGGTGGGGGGGGGGATATTGAATAGGACGGCAACCTTCGACAAAAGTGAACTATGTAGAGTTACTAAAGCATTGTGAAAAATGTGGCACTCCGAGTAGACGAAATAAATTACGGTTTAGGAAATGAAATCAGCTGAGAAATATAACCAGGAACGGAAGAAATTCTACGTCGTCATACCGGGAGAGCGACATACAAAAGCCTTTTGGAAATTCTGTGGCGAAGTTTTCCGAAGCATAAACCTAACCTCGAAGGTCTGCATAATAAATACATTCGACAGCAAATTTCATCGGAAGCCCATAAAATTTTTGTACTTGCGGGACCGGCAAGGTGTAGCAACAGGATTAAGGAGCACTGAAAGAACACTAAACATAGCCGTCAGAGGAAAACACGGCTTCATTCAAAAGCAGACGTTCGGAACCTTAAATGCCACAGGGCTTATCCGCCACACGAAGAAACAACCGTAGTACCATTGGAGTGTATAGATGGTACTTGCCAGAAGTAGTGCAGGGAGTTTAACGAATCTGCGCCTCCCAGCTGAAAGCCACCAGCGAGAAAAATGCAGGCGTAACACGGCCGGAGACTAGATGTGCAGAACCGCCCGCTGGATATGTGAAAATAGTTGCAACTGACAATAGTCTATTCTCAAGGTGCGCTAGAACGGACGCCAGGGATCGTCTCTGAACAGTATATTCAGGACAGTCGCACAGAATGTGTTCCAGCGTCTCCTCGCAAAGACAGGCATAGCAGAGAGCGTTGTCGGCCATTCCAATTTGAAACGAGTAAGATTTCGTGAAGGCCACCCCGAGCCATAAGCTAAAGCAGGGTGGCCTCACTTCGGCGGAGTCCAGTTGGAATACAGAGATGCATCAAGGAGGGCAGGTCGTGTTGGCGATTGCTCCGGTTGGTCTGGCTGCTTGGTGTGCAGCAGAGAGAGCGTGATCTCCTGTGCAAGCGCTCGAAGTATGTTGGCTGCGTAGGACCGTGAAAGTGGTATGGCCTCTTCCTGTGTGTCTTCAAGAGCTGTCCGAGCGGCTTTATCGGCGTCTTTATTACCTATGACGCCGCAGTGAACTGGCAGCCACTGAAACGTCACCTGATGTCCTTTCTCATGTGACGTATGGAGTAGGCATCTAATATCGAGCACGAGGTGTTCGAATGGCCCGCGACGCGGAGCTGATAGCACAGATTGTAGGGCTGCCTTTCAGTCACTGAAAACTGACCATTGTAAAGATGGTTTTCGATTGATGAAACAAAGTGCAGCGCGACGAGCAGCTAGTTCCGCCGTTGTTGATGTCGTTGGGTGGTCAGTCCTAAAGCTGATGGTAATACCTCTTGCTGGGACGACCACAGCACCGGACGAAAATTGGATGTTTGTGGAACCATCAGTATAAATATATGCACTGTCTGCGTACCTCTCGTGCAGAAGCAGAGACAGTTCTTTCAGCATAGGCGACGACAGCTCAGACTTTTTCCCGATTCTTGGTACGCTGAGATGGACTGTGGGGCTGACAAGACACCAAGGGGTATCGATGATTTAGATGTAGCGGTGGAGCCCGAGGGAAGTTTGTCGTTGTACTTGACGATAGCTTTAGAGAATGATGATTGGTGCCTATCTGAAGGTAGTGTTGCGAGGTGGGGATAGGTAGCACGTGCAAAATGTCTGATGTGCGTTCTCAGGGCTTCCACCATGTGAGCTTGCATTGGGTGGTCCCGAGCAATCGCAATAGTAGCCTCTGTTGACGTGCATCTGGGCAAACCAAGGCAAACTGAGTGCTTGAGCTTGTGCTGCCTGCAGAACACGAATATGTCTTGCAGGTGTTGTTTACTGCAGGTATAGACTATCTTAAAAACCGAGAAAGAGAGCTCTGTAGAGTTTCATCATTGCGTCAACTGACATCCCCCACGTCTTTCCTGTCAAGTAGTTAAACTGGGAGGTTGCTGTCAGGCGCCGTTTCATGTAGGCCACGTGCGGGCTCCAACAGAGGTCTCGCTCGATAATTATGCGAAGAAATCTGTGGGCTCTGACATAGGAAATGGTCCGCCCATTGATTGAGATGACATAAGGCGCAATTGGTTTGCGAGTAAATGCCACTAGGGCGCATTTTTGTGGTGATATGCTGAGGCCTTGTTCACACAAGTAGCTCGCTGTCAAAGTAGCCGCTCTTTGAAGCCGTGCACGTATCTGAGGACGTGTGACTGCCGAAGTACAGACAGATGTCTGCGTATATTGAAATTTTGGTGGTAGTTAGCAAGTATTCAGCAAGCCCAATAAGAGCGAGGTTGAATAGCGTCGGGCTGAGAGCACCGCCTTGAGGAACGCCCCTGCTGGTATAGCGTCGCGCGTTGGGCCATCGTCAGTTAACACATAATGATCTTGCAGATAACTTGCAATCCACAAAAATACTCGACCACCTAAGGCCAACCGTCACAAGAGCGTCGAGAATGGCCTCATGTAATACGCTATCATATGCCCCTTTCACATCTAAGAATAAAGCTGCAGATAATTTACCGGACCTTTCGTGCTGGACATATGAAACGAGATTAAGTACATTGTCGATGGAAGAGCGGTCACGTCGGAAATCAGCCATGGAATTCGGATAAATCTTGTAATGTTCAAGGTACCATTCCAGGCGGTGAAGGATCATCCGTTCCATTATCTTTCCTACACAGCTGGCCAACGCTATCGGGCGGTAAGAGGTGAGCTCTAGCGGGGATATGCCCTGCTTAAAGATTGGCACCAGGCGGCTCACTTTCCATTGGTCAGGAACATTTCCCTCCTGCCATGAGGTGTTGTAGAGACTCAACAATGCTATCCGTGCGGGTTCTTCGAAATAGCACAAGGCTCGGTATGATATACCATCTGGACCCGGAGATGAGCGCCTACAGAGAGCTAGTGCCACCTCGAGCTCCTTCATTGTAAAAGGAAGGTCCATGAGGCAATCACGGGAATGGGGGGCGTCATCTTGGGCTGGAGGATCTGGACGTGCCGCTTGGTCTGCCATCGGCGCACAAAAGTATTCTGCGACATCGATGTCTTGCCGTTCTTGGAAAAGCGCGATCGCCTTGAATGGAAAACGCTGTTCCGCATGGCAACGCATACCTTGCACCGTTTTCCAAATATGAGAGTGGCTTGCGGGGGTCGAGTGTCTGGCAAAACGTTGCCCAAAGTTCCGACGCTAATCTATCCATTCGACGCTGAATCTTTTGAATCCTCCTGGCTGCCCTAAGGTCATGGATTGATTTTGTACGTCGATATCGACGTTCTGTTCGGCGACGAAGTGCTCGAAGTCGCTCTAATTCCATGTCGAAGTCGTTTCGCGTGTAAGATCGTCAGCACGCGAGTGGCGTTTTGCATCGTATTTTTAATTGTTTGCTCTAACCCACAGGGTGGACCCTCGCGGCAGGCATCTTCCATATCAGATTTGAGGTTGGCCCATTGAATCGTCCAAACGATTTTCCGTGGGCCAGATCTAGACGACAAGCCTTTGATGTTCAGATAGGTAGGAATGTGATCACCCCCATGTGTCTCAATATCTGGAAACCACTTCACATATCTGGCGAGAGAGTTGGAGACGAAAGCAAGGTCGAGGCAGCTGCCGTATTTCACGCCTCGAAGAAAGGCGAGGCTACCATCGTTCAAGAGAGTAAGGCCATAGATGTCGGCGATGCTTGCTAATCTTCGTCCTCTTGCATTTGTCTTTGTATTTCCCCATGCTGGATGGTGTGCATTGAAATCTCCTATGATGACCCATGGGGCGGGACAAACACTCAAGATATCCGCTAATCGGTTAGTATCGAAATTGCTGGAAGGCGATATATACACGCCTATGAGAGTAAACAAGAGTGTTCTTTTTAACTGTGATGCATATGTATTGATTGTCGTCGTGGGGCGCAATTGGTTGCAAAACTTAGGCGAGTTCACGACGAAAAAAAAAAAACTGATTTTGCTGCATGCACCATTTATTTATGACATGATACATTCGTATCCTGACAGTCTGATTGGTTTCGACAAGTTGGGCTCACAAATGATGAGAAGAAAGACATTGGTGTACCCATACTGACGGAAATCTGAAATTCGTGATTTTAGCCCTCTGGCGTTCCACTGGATGACGGACGCTGCCTTGACTTCTTTTCGGAAGGATGGGGTATGGGTAGCCATCTTTCTAGTTGAGGGATTCAAGCACTGGGCTTAAGGCGTCCAGCACTTTAAGAGCGCAGCAGACGGTGTCCCCATGTCCACTAAAATCGTTCGGATGGTCTCCATGAGGGAACGTAGCACCGAGATGACTTGACGATCTGTCTTAGGTGAATCATCAATGGCCGGAGAAGGCTCTGATGGGGCCGCGACCTTCTGAGGTTCCTTAGCAAGGGAGCGGCTCGGTACCGTGGGCCATTCCTCTAAAGAAAGTCTTATCTGATTCCCTCGTGGAAGTGTTGGGCCCTTTCGCGGCGCGACTAAGTGGTACCGTAGTGGTGCGGGTACTATCGCTTCGCGCATGCGCCTTCTTTGAAGACGTACGATCGTGTTGACGTCGACGCCGGACTACTTCAGCTGCCTCCCTGTGGGCCGTATTGTCTCTGGCCATTTGCTTCAGAACCGCGCGCTCCCTCTTGATGCGGGGACAGTCTTTAATGCAAAAGCGTTAAGATGGTCGGTGACGGCAGGAGTGGTGATCAAGGTCATCATCTGCGACGCAAGAAGGAAAGTAAACAACCGGAAAAGAACAGCTGGAACCACAAAGAAATGGACCACTCACCGTAGGTGCTGCACGGTCGGGCTCCGCTCCCGACCGTAGGCGACGTAAGGTCGCCGCAATAGCTAAAAGCTGGCGAGGCAATTTCAGAATGGCGTTTGCTTCCGTGATTCCACATTTCGCTCGATAGCACTGACGCGCCCGGGCTACCTTGTCACGAAATAGTGGGGACGGGTCGCAAGGCCATTCGGAAGGGTCCATGTCCCTGACGCACTCGTAGAGGACGGCTATCAGCTGTAGCCTGCGGAGTGTGAGCTAAGCCTTATGTCAGCTAAAACCTGAAGCTATACGCCGCCACCCGCAACACGTGGCCCGTCCTCTTCGAGTCCGGCACGGAGAAGACCCGTGTGGCCGCAAACCATGCCCACGAAACATCGGGCTTTACAGCTAAGCAATTTTGTAATGTAGCTGTACATTACAAAACTACAAAACAGTTAACTTCCCTAAGGCGTGCGCCACCCTCGCCAGCTAGACCATCTGGAATATGCACAAAGACCACCTGATGAGCGTTCAGGACGCTCGATGCGAAGCTCGCAGAGACGACGCTCGCCGTGACGAGGCGTTGCTGCGCAGGTCCTGGGGTTGTAGCCACACTCGGACTTGGATGTCCAGTTGCCGGCCGATGTGCAAACGGCCACAGCCGTGGAAGGATTGTTGCTCAGAAGCATCTGATCTGGAAAGTAGGCAAGAAAATACTTGGAATTTTGAGCGGAAACCAGTGCTGCCAAATTGTCACGTGTAATTTTGCCACATATGTGGGCGAAAAGTTTCCACACGCCAGGACCAAATTTATTCAGAAAAGCATCCATACGCTGGGAGGAAGTGGCTTGCCGAGAACCTGGGGCCAAATTCACTGCAGCTGACTGAACTGAACCCCATTCGACAAGGAAACGCTAAACAAGCACGATGGAGTCCAAGATATGTACGGCTGAGTGGCCGGCTGTTAAGAAAAAGGGGAAGTTTCGAAACCAGGTACAGCGCCTTGATAAAATCCCTTTCACGCCTCGGACATCAAGTTCTAGTGGCAGCTATTCACGCGTCCAAGTAATATACGATGTCAATCAAGAAAGCTATCTAAATAAGAAGCTGCACTTCTCGTTCCTCATCGGCATGTTTCAAGCGTCATACTTGGCTTAGAAAATAATTACACGGTGTTCAGTTTGTTATACATGGCCACGTTTTGCCTGAACACGACCCAAAACGTATGAAACTGGTGGTCATAATCCCGTAGTGGAGCAATTCAGCGCCTTAACGAAAGATCTAACCCGCTTTGCTGAAACCGCTTACAAAATTTAGTCAAACTCGCACTGGAGACTCAAAAAGTGGCCGAGCTCGCTTACGTGAGCCTTTGGCAATGCGTGTCATTGCAACTTGCAGTCAGCTGGAGAAAGCGCAACCGAAGCTGGCCAACCGTAAGATGAAATTCAGAAATGTCGCAAAATAGAGTCCGTGTAGTAAAATTCAGGCATGTCGCATTGACTTCAGTTGTCTGCGAAGATAAAAACTATTGCGCATATTTGTTCACTGCATTTTTTAGGCTTGCAGCGCAGCTCAGAAAGAGCAAAAAGGGAGGTGGAAGGGGTAATGAAAGGGAACGGAGAACAGAGTGAACGTTCCCTTTGATTACCCCTCTCCCCTTCTTTTTTGCCCTTTCTGAGCTGCGCTATACTAGTGGAGAGAAGTCAGGACATAGCAGCTCGGCCAAAATGCCACGCTTTTGTAAACTGCAGCACATTAAAGCGAAGAAGCACTTCTGACGTCAAATTTAACACGTTTTTCATTGCCAGAATAATTTCCACCGAAATCTCGAACATTATCCACAATATGTAAAATTTCACACCTTTTGGCAAAACTGCCTCGGACGTTCTCCGCGCTCACCGCCATCCAAAACGGTCATCTGCAAAACGAGAAGAGCAGCGGGCTCATTGTTGACCACTCGAGGACACAGCCAAAAGTACGAGACGTCAGTACGCGATACTCACCAGCAGTGGCGGGCGAGGAGCAAGGTTCCGACTGCCAGCAGGACGCCATGGGTGAGGGAAAATTGGCCAGATTACGAGTGGCGCTCTAGGTGACCTCCCGAAGGGGACGTTGGGAGGATGGCAAACGGGGAGCAGCCTACTGGATAACTTATGGGCTTCAATCGAACGCAGACGTCGGGATCCTGAAAAGACAAGATTCCGTACTGAGCATTTCCACTAAAACACCCCAAAGCGTTTTGCACACAAAAGATTTCTCGGTTTCCTTAAAAAGCACGAAAGCGGTCTCGCGACACCAGCGGAGTTTTGAACGGGACAAGTTAACTGAGCTACCAATGTTGCAAGCAAAGGAAGCAATAAAATATTAAACAGTCGCTGGAATGCAGTAAGAATATTTCTGGACCTAAGACGGGCCTTTGATGAAGTCTAATAGTAAGCCCTTCTTACGGAGTTTTTTTTACAGAATTAGTGGGTGGGGGCTTAACTTAATTAGAATCTATCTCCAAAATTGTGGCAATGGGTTTCGCGGGTGCATCTACCTCCAGATAACGTCAATGGCTAAAGGTGTATCACAAGGGTATTTTAGGGTAGCTTTTATTTTTTGTTTTATAAGTAAATAATATCGCTACCATTCCACCAATAGGAAAAATAAAGGTTTTGTACGCGGATGACATGAATTTTGTCTAGTGCTGACTTAACAGATAAAGTCAAACCGGTGGTTAGGAGAGTTGTCAAAGTTGCCAGATGTGAATGAAGAAAAAAATATGGGGTTTTACGTGCCAAAACCACTTTCTGATTATGAGGCACGCCGTAGTGGGGGACTCCGGACACTTCGACCACCTGGGGTTCTTTAACGTGCACCTAAATCTAAGTACACGGGTGTTTTCGCATTTCGCCCCCATCGAAATGCGGCCGCCATGGCCGGGATTCGATCCCGCGACCTCGTGCTCAGCAGCCTAACACCATAGCCACTGTGCAGCCAGATGTGAATGAGCTGCAATTGAATTGCAGCACATAAAGCAAAGCAACGTGGACATTTTTTTGTAAGTTTTCGAAGCATGGGAGTAAACCGTTAAGGTCTAGCGGCATTGATCATATAGACCGGACAAACAGTATAATATTGGATGCTTTTCATGACTACCTTGGAATGACGACGTTGGAAATTTAAACGTGAAGCGATCTAATAGAATGGGTGCTTTAGGAAGGACGAGACCAAATGCCACTTAAATGCAGGTCAAGTCCAGCTTCGAGACGATCACAGATCCAGCGTGTATTGTAATGTGGGGCAAAACTTCAAGTACTAAAATTAAAAGGCAAACGACGAAATAAAGCATTTGCTTTCGCTTCAAACATGCCGAAAAACAGGCTACTAGGGATTCCCGAGATAATTACAAATTGCTATTCGCAATCCAACCACGCGTGCATACTGGCGACATAACACTGAGGTTAAGAGATCTACAAATAATTTATAAACAACCAAGGACAAATTACGGCAGACAGCCTTGACTTCTTGAACCCCGCTGTCTGGAATGGTTGCAATATTGAAACTGAAGTTCAGCAAGCAAAGTCCTAGAGACATTTCAGCAAGCTACCAATCCTTGTTTTTTTCCCCCAGGCTTAGCTAGTACACAAAGTATCTTTTTTTGCTTTTTAGATGCCACGTTTTCCGGGGCTATCCAAGTTCACGCAACAAATGGTTAGTAGGGTTTTCCTCGCCTAAAAAAGTTTTGTATTGCGTTATCATTGCTAGAGACTTGTTTCATGTTTACTCGATAACTATGCATACTATCTTCGTACTCCTTTTTGCTAATTCCCTGTATCCTCCCCTCACGCAATACTCCTTCGGGAGCCTGTGAGGGAACTGAATCAATCGCTGACAGAACGTTAAGCTTTGTTTAGTCATGTGATGAATTATAATTACAACATAGTAAATGCATTTCATACTTATGAAATGGTAGTCCAGATAAGTGAATTTTGATGAAGTGCATAAAAATTTACATTTCTATTTTAGTGAGAATGATATGTTAGCGCTTTCACTGGAATGCAAGATATTGAGGACAGGGACTTAGCTACCGACAAGCACTTGTATTCCCTGGTTTTCCTCATTCTGTTTCCTTTGTCGTATACTAGTCTAAGCGATCAAAGAACTTTATGTAACGAAAGGGAAGGTGAATCTGAAACGAACTGAAGAAATAAGGCTCATTTTTCGACCACTCTAGGACAAAGGCGTAGTACGAGTGGTTTGTGCGTGGTACATGCCCGTAGCTAAGAAGGGCGATAAGCGATCTCGTCTGCCGGCGAGACCGCACCGGCGAAGGGGAACGGTCGGTCAGGGTACGAGCGGTGCTCTAGGCCATCTCCTGAGGGGGACGTTGGAAGGATGGCAAACGTGGAGCAGCCCGCTGGATATCCATCTTACACGTGGGCTGCAATCGAAAGCACAGGTCAAGATTATGGAACAGTAATGCATGGATGCAGTAAGGCAAAGTGCTGGGGGAGTTGGTGCATACCGAACAAGGAATTAAACCAGTTGAACAGGCGCATACACACCAAAAAGCATAGGACGGTGCTCTTTTTTACTATCAAGCCACTCAACCAGCATCGTCCTGTGCACTTATTTGCACTGTGTATGCATCTTGATGGCTGGTTTAGTTGCTTGTTCAATAATGCATGGACATGGCATTGCTACCAACACTCGCCTCGTAATTGACCAGTTTTACGTTCTGCAGCCAGTGTTCGCGCCGGATCTGCCGGCGCGCGTGGAACAAGCAGTGCGGTTCGATGCGACTTTGCTGCGCTGGAGCACATCGCCAGATGCTGCTCCCTGCTACACGTTTTGTCGGATTAAGTGGCGAGACTGAACGGCTACACGTGTGGACCGCTCTGCACATATCGACATAGCGCAACCATACCTCAGAATTTGAAAACTCCGCACCGTCAACGCCGTGGTGACTGGGCATGGCAGAGCTACCTGCACTCGGGTCTCAAATTAACCCCCTCGCCTACATTGTGCAGGTGGGTAAACGTTGTGGTACGTGGGTAAGCGCGGGCAATACTTTTTTTTTTTTAGTAGCGCTGGCCTTCCCACGACCATTCTTGGTCATCGACACGGCTCTGTACTGGAGCTTACTTATGCGAGGGTACATCGAAACAAACCCAGGCTTAGACCTTAAGCAGATCGCTAAGGAACTCGAGGAAACAGCTGTCGATATTCAGGACGTTTAGGAATAGAGACTGGTTGAATAAAAAACTAGTTAACAACGCTGCAAAAAAAAAAAATTGATGCTTGCGATATCTAGGTTAATAGTATGAATGAAATAATTGAAATAAGACAATCTAGAAAATGTCAGTAGGTTTATGGCATAAGTTATATAATTATATCGTTTATGGCATACGGCGTCTATAGCGAACGAATACGCAAGTAGAAGATACCGTTGATACGGGGTTTATTGACAGCGGGAAGCTAAGTTACGCGTAATCGTGCGCTGAGCAGCCGAGCCATTCCCGACAGACGGAAGCGCGCGTTGCAGCGCCGAACCTTCCATCATCTCAGCAGTAAAGAGGCAAGAGTGACACACGAGCTCTCTTCGGCTTACGCAATCGGGACATGCTCGGTCCGTAAGCGGTCACTAGTGAACGTATCCACGGTTAATGCAAGGTAAGACGAAAGGCAAAGCAAACCATGTTATATGTAAGCTCCCGAATTCTCGACGAAGGATACTTCAATGAGGTTACAAATTGCAAAATACGGATATGGTTTATCGAGGAAGACGGCAGGAAAAGCACGAAAACACAAGTTTGAGACGGAACTAAAGAATCTAAGAGATACGAGAAAGTCGATCGCGTTCGAGAGGCTATGCAACAACAATCGGCTATAACTGTGTGCTGCGACCGTAAAAAACAGTGCGATTGCAGACAAATGTGGGGTCATCGAACATGTTGGAATTTCTGTGAAACGAAGCTTTCTTGAAGCTGTTCACAGGGCGTCTTTGACGGAACAGGCGCGTCCACGTTCTTTTGTGTAATTAACCTCGCTACACAATGCGACATCTTAAGCAGGCTTGTATTTATTCGTGTCTTATTTTAATTGCACCGGCTGCTTCCTCGGCAGTTATCCGTCCTGTGCATGTGCCATTGCACCACCTACTTCTTGGCCGATCCCTCGCTGAGGCTATGTGCCACAGTATAAAAATCTATTGTAATATATCGTCGAAGCACTCGAAGACTAAGCAAGAGAGCCGCTTCGTGTCGCGAGCACGTGCTACTTTAATAAACCACTCATATTTGAAGCACTCATCGGTCTATAGTTTTCATCAATGGTGCTGTGAACCAGCCTACTACCTCTCCGCCCATAAGGATGGTCAACCTGCTAAGAAGCAGAAAAGGAAACGGTGGTGGAGCAGCGGATCGGGAAACGCGACCGAAGAGAAGACCATATATAAGCATCGGACCAGCTCACTGAGAAGCAAGACGCCATTGTTACACGACTAGAAATGAGCGAAGCATATATTTACGAAAAAAAGCAAAGCAAAGCAAAGCAAAAAGCAAAAGCAAAGCAAAAGCAAAGCAAAGCAAAGAAAGCCCTACATCACGAAGCTGATCAAGGCAATTACCAGACAAAAGTTGCACACGACGCAAGAGAATAAGCGAAAGCCTCAACAGCACAAAAGAACAAATGGAGGAATTTGTAAGAGAAAATACTGCCGAAGCAGTATTTGAATGATAGAGTACGACATGAAAATAACGACGATCTTGCCTACAATAGAGTTCAGAATTCAAGGGGCCATACAGTTGGATTTGAACAGTGGAACGCAGGTGGCATCACAGTTCAGAAGACGCAAGGGTAATACATGAGCTACCAAATGTGCAAATGACAAAGTTTGGCGGAAGAGCCCTGGAGTCGAATCGCTTCTGGACTCAATACAAGTGAGCAGTTCACCTCAGACCTAACATGAGCAAGGGACAAGTTTATTAGCACCTCTAACCGGAAAGACAGCGTATGCTTTAGAAGGGCTTCATTGCTTTATCTGGATATGAAAGTTGCGATGAAGCGATAAAATACTGCGAACAAGTTCGGAAATCGTGAACGATCGGTGGAGCTGCGCATGAGTGAGGTTGGCGCAAGAAACTGATTAAATATGCAAGATAGGACACGGAGAGCAGTTGAACAGATTGTCGGTCTGCACCTTCAGTGATACGAGTGCCAGTTTCGCGTCGATGTTGACAACGTTGAAGAGAGCAATTCCACCGGAGTTATCGGTGCAGTTCCAAGTCACAAGGAGCAATGAAAAAACAGCTCAGCCATGAAAGCTAGCGCGCGAAGCAACAGGAAAGCAATGCAAGGAAAAGCTGGACAGGCTTAAGGTATTCCAGCGATAGCAAATATCTTGCGAGGAAGACGGTGTTAACAGGACAGGACAGTTGCGAAGCCAAGGAATAATAGCATACAGATTTATAGCTCAGAAACAGAAGCTGCCTGTTCTGCAAGCAGAACAACCACGTAACTGAGGACTGTCATCGGAACATTCCAATGAGGAAAAAGAAACATTCTCACTGAGAATAGAGTGTTTCAGATGCAACCGACCAGAACACTGCACCTATGTGTAGAGGAAGAGGAAAATACAAGCAGTGCAAAGGACAACATGCTAGATAAGTAGACATAACGGTGCGGCAAGGAAAGGTGGAGCAGGTCAGAACAGAACTAGCGGAAGCAACGACGGCTACTCTACACGCAACTGAAAATGTGAAACAATTTTGCGCTTTTGGAGATAGCTGTAGCTAGGATATGGAGAGAATAAGGTGGCAGACAATACCGATTAGTATTAGACAGCGAACGCCAGCGGATATTTATTGCAGCTGGATTAGTAAAAAGAAACAGGAGCGAAGATATTACAGGAAAGGCCGACGACTGGTTCATTCGAAGGAGACGAAAAATTCAATTTAACGTTGTCCAATTAACTGTAGCAACGCGAGGAAAGAAATCAGCCGTGGTAATAGAAGATGTACAAGCCGACGTGGCATCTGTTGTCTACCTGCTACAAATCAGAATTCCAAGGAGAAAAATGGAAAGCTACAAGTGTTGGATGACAGAACCGAGACGACTGCAACAGATGCCATAGGACTGCTGAAGGGCTCAATCATTGGGAGTTCTTCGCTGGTAGAACGTAAAATGTCGAAAGCAGATTGATCGCAGTCGAGACAATGCGGGGCTGGGTACTGCAAGGCCCCCAAAAAGGACTCCAAAACAATTTCGCCAAGCATGAAATCAAACAGTCATGGTTCTGAAGGTTGAAGCTGCGGAAACAATTCAGCAAGAGATATACAAAGGTTTTGGAGCATGAAATCAATGGGAATCCCCAAACAGTGTCAATACTAAAGAAGCCAAAATTCAATCACAGTAAAATACAAGTAAACGGTCACTATCAAGTCCACTTGCAGTGGAATGAAAGCGTTAACTTGTAAATCAACAAGGAAAATGCAATGAAAAGACTGCCGAAAAGGTTGAGGAAAAACGAAGATATTGTCCCGTGATACTGATGGCCATGAGGCGGCATGACAGTCATGAGGTGTCCTCAAGCTGTCCGAATTTGAGTTCTGTCCCATGCTTTCTTCAACTCAGCGCGGATAATCCACCGACGGAGTAGTCGGCTGCAGTGTCTACAAGCGCGTGGACTTCGTGGATGTTGAGAAGCACGTCGTGGCCAAAAAGGCGAAACAACTGATCAAAGAGGCGGCAATGAACTCGGGAAAATGGACATCCGATGAAGAGATGGATGAAAAACTTTAATAAGGTCCTGAGGTACGCGACTCGCCTAAACAAAATAGACGAAAACGACGACGATCACATAGGGATTCGATCGAAAAGATACACAATGCTTCTTGCCATTTTATGGTAGTACTCAAAAGACGTGCTATATTTTCCTGTGGAAAAGTATGCACCCTTAGCAGCTACAACGTACTTAACCAAAACGACTGTGCTGCAAAAGCAACAGGAAAGATACTTGATGCGCTTGGCTTGCCATCACCTTTAACGATACGCGCAGGGATAGGCTTTCAAAAATTAGAGAAGGGACGATGCGCGAGGTGAGCCACTCCTAAAGGAGAATGCGACAAGTGGAGAGACCTGACGTCTAAAACGAAGGAGCTGCTAGTTCTAGTTCAATACTACGCAAGCAAGGATCAAGTAGAACACCCATATAAGCATTACGTTGACGGAAGTCGAACAGCATAAGAAGCGGCACTATACTTGGCAGTAGTATAAAGCGATGGAACAAAGTCAAGCCTGCCTTCAGCGAAAAGCGACGTAGACCCAATCAGAGAACCAAGTTTAGCAAGACTTGACCTATTGGCAGCGGTGATAGCATCAAGGCTAGGCGTCTTCATCAAAAGTCCCTTCACAAGAATTGAAGCAGCCTGCTTGACCGACTCAGTGGTTGCACTTCATTGTATCAAAGGGACAAGCAAAAGGGATACATTTGTTAACAGAGTCGCAGAAGTAAGAGAAAACACAATCGAGTGAGTCGTGCTTTCAAGGTGAAAACAGGCTGGCCCATCTACACACACGTGGTATAAGCGCAGTGACGTTGACAGACTCGAAAAATAGGGTGGCATGGACCCGAATGAGTGACATCCGTGGAGCCGCAAACAGCAAGCGTGATTCACACGAATGTACAGATGGACGATGAACACGAATGACATTGTTACAACCCTGCACAGAAGCGAGAAAATTAATCTTGGAAATCAAAAATTCGTCCTACGCGCGGCATCTAAGAGTAAGAGCATGGGTATTCAGGTTCATAGACAACTCAAGATCACAAAGGCCGTTTACAGGAAAAGAGAATTGCAGAGACATATTGGATACGACAGAAGTACTACTCAGGCAGCCAAGTGGCAATGCCGATTCGAGCGCTAAATAATTTAAAATAAATGGACAAGTATTGTTACAAGAAAGGACTTCCAAGACATACTTTTGCACTACAGCCAAGAATCAAAGCCGGCGCGTCATCGTATTTCCAAAGGACGGGTATTTCACTGAACAGCCAATACGTCACGTTCATCAAATATTGCGCGGCGGATTTCAAGCAAAGCTAGCGCAACTGCGGGTTAAGTTCTGAATATTGCAAGGCCGCCAAGCTGTAAAAAGTGTTTTAAATAAATGCGTAGTCTGCAAGAAACATAACACAAGACCGGCCAATGAAATTCTGCCTCCCCTCCCGGCGGACAGAGTCAACGAATCAGGGTAATTGCAAGTCACAGGAGCTGACCTCACCGGAACACTTTATGCGAAAAACAAATACGACATTTTAGAAAAATACGTACTAATTTTCACCTGCGCGGTAACGAGTACACCAATGACATGTCGATATCCAGTTTTCTTTTTCAAGCTTTCCGGCAATTCACCGCACGACGGGCTATACCTGCCGAAATCTGCTCGTGCAATGTCAGTACCTTTACTAAGGCCGAGAAGGAAATGCTTGAAGCTGTTGGGCACGAACGGGCGAAGGATTACTGCATTACACACCAACGGAAAATAGCCGAGTGCGCCGCATGGAGGTGGGGGAGGATTTTTCGAGCGCCTCATACGAAGCCTGAAGACATCGATGCGAAAAATCATCTCAAGAAGTACAACTACAGTGGAGAAGCTACGCATAATTGTAGCATAAGCTGTAGGAACACTCAAGAATTGACCGTTAACATACGTGCATAGCGCACCTAATGAGCCCATGCCACTGATACCAGCAACTATGGGCTGAAGCCAGCAGCTTCAAAGTGAACAAGGCCATATAACGGAAACGTTGAAGCATGGCGAAGCAGCGAACTCGTGAAAGCTTGGTGGACGAGATGGCACTGCGAATATATGAAGTAAATACCTTCTACTGTCAAGCCAAAACGAGACAAGCGAAACCATTGTCCAAAGGCGATGCAGTGTTAAGACCGGGTCGAAGAACATGTTGGAAAATGTGCCAATCTGAAAGAAGTTACCCCGGATTCGACGAAATAACAAGGGCTTGTCCAATTCAGAAAGGCAACAAATAATTTCTCGGAACATCTGCGAACATCTTTGATGGGTACCGGAAATAGCCCGTCGAAGCCTATCTCAGTGCAAGTTGGAAGGCGGGAGCCTGTAAAATATCTTCAAGGTACTCGAAGACGAATACGAGAAGGACTCCTTGTCGCGAGCTACTTCAATAAACCATTCATGTTCGAAGCACTCACCGATCTCGATCGTTCTAACATGCGTCAACACGCCGCGGTCATCCAAGAGCTTGTTAGAGGGTGCGCAGTGTGGAATCTCGCACTTCTAGGCCCGATACCTCGCTCTGGGAAAGTGCCCCACGTATTATTGGTTTGGCACGTAAGGCCCCATAATTTAGTTTACCACTTCTATCACTCGCCGTGTAAGGCAATGATAGTGCGGACCTTTCTCCCCGGCTACGGACAATGGTGCACAAGGAAATCCCGCATCGCTGTGCGTTGTGTACACGACTTGTTTGCTTACGTAGAGCACACAAGGCAACATACCACACTAACTCTGCGCTAGAATGCATCCGACGTGAAAAAAAAAAAAACAATCGTCGCCAATTGCCGTCAATTAAAGCAAACAGTAAAGAAGCCTTCGCTTGCATCGATTCGAACTGCGCGCGAGCCGCGTAGTTTACTTTTTGTGCCCTGTGGCGTTCATTATCACCTACGACATGCGAGCACCTGGCAACGCGGCCACACGTTGCAGCGCCTACCAAGGGCGTTTGTGCCTTAAGTAGTCCCACCTGCTGTGCTCCGAGTCAAGAGCGGCGGTATTGGGAATAGCAGTAACAACAATAATAACTATGAATAATATTAGTAACAATGGACAACAAGGAATAATAATAATAATAATAATAATAATAATAATAATAATAATAATACGACACAGCGATAGTACGAATATTGTTTAAGCGATATTTACCAGTAGTAGCAAACGAAGTGCGCCGTAGCAGAAGGACGACGTGGACGTGGAAATGCAAAGGAGCCGACGCGGTCAGCCACGGTAATAGGTGCTCAAGGCCATCTCCGGTGGGGGACGTTGGGAGGATGGCAAACGTGGAGCAGCACACTGGATATCCTTCCGACTCGTGGTCCGCAATCTCGAAAGCGGACCTCGGGATCCTGAAACGACAAACAAGGTTTTTATTTTAAGCACTCGAGAACACAGATGTAGTACTATTATTCATCTGCATGTGGTATTTACCCGGTGCAGGGCCACAAGGCCACTCCGACGAGGGAACACAGTAGGCCGGGCGCGGTGCGAGTGATGCTCTGGAAAATAGCGAGGACAGTAAGCCCACAACGAAAAAACGAACAGCAACAACGGCAACGAAACGGGCCGCTTACTGTAGCTGCTGACCGGCCCAGCTCCGACGAATACAGCAGGCGACGTCCGGCGTCGAGGTGCTGCGTAGAGCGGGTTAGTGCCTAATAGCTGGCGAGGTAATGTCCGAATGCCGTTTGCTTCCGTCATCCCACATTTCGCTCGATAGCACGCGCTCTGACGCGCGCGGGCTATCTCCGACACGAAATAGTGGGGTCGGGTCGCAAGGCAATTCGGATGGGTCCATGTCCCTGACGCAGTCGTAAGAGGACGGCTATCAGCTGTTGCCTGCGCAGTGTGAGCTAACCCTGTGTGCCAGCTAAAACCTGAAGCTATACACCGCCACCCCGCAACACGTGGCCCGTCCTCTTCGATTCCGGCACGGAGAAGACCCGTGTGGCCACAAGCCATGCCCACGAAACCTCGGGCTTACAGCTAAGCAACAACACTAACTTTACAGAATCTTGTATTGCATCTATACAACCCTAGTGGGCGCTAGCTAGTGCAACTGAACAAACAGTTAACTTCTCTAAGGCTTGCGCCACCCTCGCCAGCTAGACCATCTAGGAAAAAATGCACAAAGTGCACACACACAGGCCTTTTGAGCGTTTAGGACGCTCGATGCGAAGCCCGTAGAGACGACGCTCGCCGTGACGAGGGGTTGCCGCGCAGGTCCTGGGGTTAGTGGCCACGCTCAGAGTTCATCCACAGTTCAATAGTCCCGGCGCCGTCGGGGGGTGGAAACGCGCACAAACAAAAGGACGAGTACTCGGCAGGAACGACTTGCGGCTTATATACGCTGCGCCGGCTCGACCGGAGTGTCGTCGGCGTATAGCAACGTAGTTATGCCGGCTGGCGGTCACTTACACTCCGGGAGCTCGAAAGCGGGGCCAGGAATTGCCGAGACGGCAGGCGGGTCGGGCAACAAGTCTCTCGAGGAGTGCCTCACGTTTTTCAGGCCCCGGTGCATGAAGCCGGTGCTTCCAGAGTCTGCCGAAGGCGAGAACATGCGCAGCGTGTAACTTCGACAAGCGCTGACACTTTTAGCGCGTAATTAAGACCAGCAGGAGCTCGAGGTAGGGCGCGACGCAGAAGGCAGCAGACACGACGCACGCTGAAGCAGACGGAAAATGAAAAATGGCGGCCCAAGGCCCCGGATGCTCGCTATAATCCCACGACGACCAGGATGCCAAGCTCTTCGGCGCATGCGTTGATACGCCCGGACCATTTCTTTTCTTCTCTCATTGGTCTAATGTCGAACTACGTCACCGGCTCGCTAGCCGCCGTACCGCTGTTATCACCGCGACTGGCGCGAGGGCGATGGTAAAACCAAAGGAATAAAAAAAAAAAAGTTGCGTACTGCGTAGTTGCCGAGCTCGGAATGTTCTAGAAGCTTCCACATGCTTCCACTGTGTTCTTAGACGTGCAATGGCGTTAGCGCTTTCGCCGTAGTTTTATGGATGTTATAACCCGCGGAGGGAATCTTCGCGGTTCCGTCATACAGGTTCCGTGGCCGCCTTCACATTCGCGTTGGGCTCCGGCAGCGAGCATGACTTGCAACTCGTGAGCGCGCGCCGCGACATGCGTCGAGTTGTCTGTGCGCGCAGTCGTCTGCTCCTGCCGCATCGTTTTTCTTGGAACAAAAAAAAAAAAACGAAATTCTGTAGCTTCAATTACGTGCCCGAACGACGCGATCTTATTTTGAGACATGGCGTAACAGGGGCACTAACGGGCTAATTTCGACCACCTGGGTTTCTTTCACGCGCATCTACAACCAAGCACACGAGCGTTTTTTGCATTTCGGCCGTTATCGAAGTGCGACTGCCGCGGCTGCGATGGAACCCTCGATTGAGCAGCGGAACCCAAGAGCCACTCCACCTGCGCCACTTGTGCTTTTTCCGGATGTAGGTGTCCCAGAACGCTAGCATTCGGTCTTTGTTGGCAACGTAATAGGGAGGCGGAGAACGAAGAGCTCAGTTAATAGAAGGCCGTTCTTCCTCTACTCTGAATGACTCGGCAAAAAAGACATCGCGAAAGATTTTGGACGAGAAGATCACACGCATGAAGATTTCATAAACCCAAGAAATATCATGACAAAATTATTCTATGCAGCAACTAATCACAAATAACACTTTTCAATATATTTGGATTCCTTGTTGAAAACTTCGTTTACCAGATTACTGCATCTGATCCCACCACCTGCTTCCTTCGCGTTGGTATGGTCGGTAGTATATAGAGTTAATTTTCTTTACTTCCTAATTTTTTTCATAGCGTTATTTAAATATTGTTTTGCTTTTGCCTTGCTTCGCGAGCCCTCAACAGCGGCCTCATTGAACAGTGGCCTTCTCGTGCTGAGCACGAGTTGTCGCCGGTTCGATGCCTTTGGCCAAGGAAGGAAGCTGCTTAGCATGGGTGCCAGTTTAGCGCAGGGTAAAACCTTTCATTTTGGGTTCAGAACTGTACGCAAATTATGTAGGGAATGAAGTAACTGCGTGTCTAATCGACAAAACGTTTATAGCCATGACAACTTCAATGAGAACTGCACGAATCACCGCAAGAGAGAGAGGGAAATAAACTTTATTGCTAGACCAGGCTTCTTGAACCTAAAGGTGGGTGGCCTCCTCAGACTAGGTAGCCATGGCTGCTGCCGCCGTCTGAGCCCTGTTCACCAACCGTAGCTGGTTGTCAGGGTCTTGCAAAAAAAAATTATAATAATTGTCAACGCGGGCATGTTTCTTGTTCTTTTTCATAGAGCTCCGAAATGCCAAGGGAGACTTTACATCCTAACAAAATAATTATAGGCGTGTACTATCGCGGACAGATTAAAATGGACCACGGCGAAGGCGGCCGGAACGGCTGCGGGGCCGGCGCTGCTATTAGCCCCGAGAAAGAGGAATGGCGCCCTCTCGCGAGTGACGTCACGGCCAGGACGCCGCTCGCTCCGGCTCGCTCGGCTGCCGCGCGCGCTCGTTCCCTTCGTGTATGCTTGGGGTATAGATGGCTCGAGTCGTACGTATTGATGAATAAGTCGGCTTCTTTCAGCTGTAATACCTTAACCACAGTTTCTTCTTCAAAAGCGTGTGAGTCGAGAAACTTTGCGACTTGGATATCGCAAGCTAAGTAGCGTTAAAGGGGTCTACAAGTTTTTGCAATGCATGCGCCGTGTCTATCGGTAAATTTTGACTAAAAAAAGAATATCTGCATATTCAACGCGCGAAGTTGTGTATGATGCTTCGCTAAACACTTAGCATTCCTTTAGTATTTAGTTATGAGAGGTATTGCATTTTACGTGGAAGAAAAATTTGGTACTTGGCGTCAACATGTTATCCGATGTTAGAAAGACACTGCCCAGCGAAGCTGTCATCATGATTCCTATTACTCTGGTGTGTTGTTCTATTCAAATATGGCCATTCATTAATGCGTAAAAAAATAGTTAGGCGCGCATTTCTTATGAAAATGTTTGCTGATACTTTCATCCCCCTCTGAAACAGGCCTCCAAAAAACGAATTGCTCATGGCTGCTAACACGACGGCGTGTCGTGTAGAGTATTTACATAGTTAATTCACAAACACCATAGTAGCAATCACCTGAGAGAAAAGTTTCGTTGTTTAGATCAACAGCCACTCAATTGAAAGTGATGAAATGTATCATAGTGACCCTCAGTAGCCTTTATCGACAATATGGCACACCCCTGATCACGTAACGGTAGCAATCGACTGTCCGTATGGCGAGGCACGCTATGTTCGCGAAACCCATCAGTTCACTTCAACTTCGAATTAAAACCATAAAGCATTTTTTTACAGCGCCAACTGGAATGGCTAAAGTATTCTTGAGCTGCTACTACGCAGCTTAGATTGCCTACAAAAGGAAAATTCAAGCACCTTTTGTCTCACCATGTCTCGATCCAGCGTTATTTAATTATACAAACGGATAACTATTCGCTTCGTCGGTACTTAAAAGAGAACCTTGCAGGCTAATTTAAGTTTGCTCCAATCCAATCGCAAACATTCATAAAGAAAGCACCACAAGCCTTGCATATACATTCACTTGATTTCTGACCCTCCACAGGGGGAATTTCGATATCTTCAATATGTCCCATACTACTAGTCATTGACGCTTCGACTGCTTTCTGGCTGCAGCTATGCGATCCAGCAGGCATACTTCACTAAAAAAATTGGGCCGAGCAGCCTGTGTCTGTTTGCCAAACAGATTCGTCATGTATATTCCTCAAGCAACAAGCACCAGTAAATTTCTCAAGTGAGTTTGATTTGATTTATTAATTTTCATTTACACACACACATGTACAGAGGAGTTGTAAATGGAGGTGGATGAGGGAAAAAAGCCGCACAGACGCGGCTTGAGGTAATCTCACCCTCTTAGGTACAATATGGCTGCATGGGGTAACACATCAAGCGCCATATAAATTACATTTGTATAGTGGCCATAAAACATTGCAGTTATACAATATATGAAAGCACAATGAAATATTTCCACGATAACAATGCAAAACACACTGCGGCATTGAAATAAATAAATGATATACACTTGGTAACATAGACAAAAAAAGAGGAACATAACATGCATTATTAATCATTAACAAACGCGCTCTAAAGAGGTGAGTTGAACGTGTAGCACGGAAAAGGGAATATATATTGGTACATTCCTATTTGTACTCTGTAAATAGCTGTAAGCCTTCATTAACTTTACTTCAAATTTCTGCCGCTTAAAAAAAATAAACACGTGAAGAACCGCCCAATGTTGACAAGCAGTTAAAGAAGCAAGTGAGACGTGTAGAATCTAAGCTCCAGTATTAGTTAAGTCACCGTGCTACTGCCGAGCGTTTCTGTGAGGAAATGCAAAAATTCGATATTATACCATGGACTACTCGTCGTGAGCAAACCTGTTTTAGCGGAATAAAATTAACGTAACTGCTGTAGAAGTCATATATAGCCAGCTTTGTGACATACTTGTTGCACCGCGGCAGGTATGGTATCATAACTGGATTCCTATAGGCTATGCTTTTGCGATTGTCTATCCGCGTATGAAAAACCCGCAATGGGCTGGTCTGCGTCGCTTCGGCTGGCACTGTAGCGTTGCCTTCGAGAGCTGCATTGTTGTCTAAGAAATTAGCTCTTTGAATAAATGTTCGCAAAGGAAGACGTCGTAAAAATATATTTGAGACGACCACCATAAGTATACAAGCAGAGAGAACGAGGGCGAACAAACGAAAACACCGCAGAAAGCGCCCGTACAACGCACGAACTGTAGCAGACGACAGGCGCGAGTCCGTGCCCTGACGTCACGCGAGCGGCGCTCGCAGCGCCGCTCGTGTTCGTTCTCGGGGATAATAGCGCTTCGCGCGCTCACGAACAGAGTACCCCGAGTGACGTCAAACATCTCCTCCGCACCCTCGCTCTCGCGCTGGTGCTTGTCATGCTTGATAAATTTCTAGTGCCGCGTTCGGCTGCTCTGTTGCTGACGGTCAAGACCATAGAGTTTCTAAATAAGTACCCTAGAGGGAAATGTGGCGCTAGTGTCTACGGGGCCTGAGCGTTGCCTCAACCAACATGGGAATGATGGGAAGTACAGGCTTCGGATTGACTTCGATCTTTAGAGTAATGGCGTTTGCTTGCGGCGCAGTAAACGAAACTATACTCAATTATTATCGCGTAAAAACTAATTTTATTTCTGCAGTATGTCATATAATGTACAACACGCTACATAAACTTTGTATGACTGTTAATGGAAGCACGGTTTACTATAGTTTATCACCAGGACACACCAGGATATGCATTCTTGAGGGATTCTGTCCTTGATTTAACGCCAGAAAATAATTATTTATTTATTTTTGCAACAGCTTTAACAACCGTGCATGTACTTATATAAAAATACTCATCGAGTATTTATGGAAATAAAAATGTTGTATTGTGAGAAAGTGTTGCGCCCTTGAGCGCAATGCTGCAAGCGTCGTCTGCTACGACACCTGCTCGCTGCAAACACTAGACATTTCTCGCAGACGACAGGCACTTGTGAACTCTCTCGTTCTTTCGAAAGGCTGCGTCAGCTGTCACGACTGCTGAAGGGCTTCAAGTGCTTTTAAGCACATCTGCTGCAGTGTATTTGATCCGCACCGATGGCACCGGCTGTTGGAATCCCAGCGCTGCCACCAGCTGTTGGAACCTCAGTGCTGACACCCGTTGTTGCAAATGGGTCGCAAGCCCCAAGGGTAGCGTTGGCCTGGCGGCCTGGGGCACACTGGAAGCATCCGAAGGTCCCAGCAAAGCATGAGGCGACTGCTAACAGAACAACTTGTTTATTCTAGCATCGCAAAGAGCGGGCGGTCAGGTCGACCGAAGTAGAGAGACGGGTGAGCACGTTACTCAACAGAAGAAATCGGAGCCCCTCTCTCCTGGCGTCCGGGGGCAGCTGCTCTTATACTCTTGGCGTCGCGGGCAAGAAGGAAGGTCACGGGACGACACCACGTGACAGCGGCGACGGACGGACTGAGAGACACGTTGGGACAAGGAGGTGACGCATCAGCCGGGCCGGCGCCGGTCAGACCTCCTCGCTTCACACTGGGGGAGCTCCTCTCCCCGGCTGCCGCGCTTTGACAAGCGTGGGCACACACACACACACGCACACACAAAGACACGTGGCACTGAACATGCCGGGACGCGCTCGGCGGGGATGCGTCGCGGCCGCTCCGAACGGGCCAAAATGTCCGCCGCTTTGAACGAAGCCCCGACGTCCGTTGCATCCGCGCCGGCCATATCGCGCGTCGTAGGCGAAACGTAACAAGTGCTAGCTAGGACGCTAGTGGCTTTCTACGAGTATGCGTCATCATACTTTATATTGACGTACCGCTTCCGAAGCGTTACGGCATGGCATAGCAAATATCCATTTTGCGACCCTAGACTACAGCCAGGAAGCAGCTACCTGTCCTACCACAAGTAAGTTTGTGTTGCCAAAGTCCTAAAACACGCATTTCAATGAGCACATAAACGAGCAATGCATGATGAAGCCCTCAATAAATTTGATTGTCAAGCCACTAGAAGTACAACTGTATATGTCTTGTATCAGTGGTGCCTTCTTTTCCCTATTCTGAAGTTTCATAAAGCACGTAACGCTACAGCGCCAACCTAACACACTTAACAAACCAAGGTCCAAACGCTCAAAACACGTTCTTTCAACGTTTACGATGCCGTCGCTTTCTCGTCATGACTTCAACAACACATACTGCGACACAAACATCGTCTCAGTCGCTGGCCCAGCGCGCTATCGCCACTTCGAGCAACATAACAAAGGCAGAGAGCTTTGTGTTGCACTGTACCACTGCAGGTTATAGCAATTAAGCTTGAAGCGAAACGAAAACTGAAAAAAAAATACTTGTAGACTGGTTCGCCAGTCAACAGAACGCCAATCCGAAGCCAGTACTTCCCATCATTCCCATGATGGTTGAACAATCGCAGCGCCAGATTTCCCTCTAGGTATACTAATATGAAACTCTATGGTCGGGACCGTAGAGTTTCTGAATAAGTACCCTAGAGGGAAATGTGGCGCTAGTGTCTGCGGGCTCTCCTGAGTGTTGCCTCAACCAACATGGGAATGATGGGAAGTACAGGCTTCGGATTGAATTCGATCTTTAGAGTAGTGGCGTTTGCTCGCGGCGCACTAAACGAAGCTATACTCAAGTATTATCGCGTAAAAAATAATTTTATTTCTGCATTATGTTACATAATCTACAACACGCTACATAAACTTTGCATGACATTGAGATGGAAGCATGGTTTACTATGGTTTATCACCAGGACACACCAGGGTATGCATTCTTGTGCGATTCTGTTCCCGATTTAACGCCAGAGAATAATTATTTATTTATTTTTGCAGCAGCAATAACAACCGTGCATTTACGTGTATAAAAATACTCATCGAGTATTTATGGAAATAAGAATGTTGTATTGTGAGAAAGGGTTGCGCTCTTGAGCGAATGCTACAAGTGTCGTCTGCTACGACGTCTGGTCGCCGCAAACGCCTGACTTTTCTCGCAGACGATAGGCACTTCAAGCTCTCTCGCCCTTTCGAAAGGCTGCGTCGGCTATCAGGATTGCTGAACGTCTTCAAGTATTTTAAGCACATCTGCTGCAGTGCTAGCTAGGACGCTAGTGGCCTCCTACGAGTATGCTTCATCATATTTTATATTGGCGTACCCCTTCCGAAGCGTTATGGCGTGGCTTTGCACTTTCCCATTTTGCGACCCTAGATTACAGGCAGGAAGCAGAAACCTTTCCTACCACAAGTAAGTTTGAGTTCTCAAAGTCCCAAAACATGCATTTCAATGAGCACATAAACGAGCAATGCATAATGAAGCCCTCAATAAAGTTTGATTGTCAAGCCACTAGAAGTACAACTGTGTATGTCTTGTATCAGTAGTGCCCTCTTTTTCCTATCCTGAAGTTTCATAAAGCACGTAACGCTACATCGCCAACTTAACACACTTAACAAACCAAGGTCTAAAGGCTCAAAACACGTTCTTTCAACGTTTACAATGCCGTCGCTTTCTTGTCAGGACTTCAACACCACACTGCGACACAAACATCGTCTCAGTCGCTGGCCCAGCGCGCTATCGCCACTTCGAGCAACATAATAAAGGCAGAGAACTTTGTGTTGCACTGTCCCACTGCAGGTTATAGCAATTAAGCTTGAAGCGAAACGAAAACTGAAAAAAAAAAATACTTGTAGACTGGTTCGCCAGTCAACAGAACGCCAGTCCGAAGCCCGTACTTTCCATCATTCCCATGATGGTTGAACGATCGCAGCGCCAGATTTCCCTCTAGGCATAGTAATATGAAAGTCTATGGTCGGGACCGTAGAGTTTCTGAATAAGTACCCTAGAGGGAAATGTGGCGCTAGTGTCTACGGGGCTCTCCTGAGCGTTGCCTCAACCAACATGGGAATGACGGGAAGTACAGGCTTCGGATTGACTTCGATCTTTAGAGTAGTGGCGTTTGCTCGCGGCGCAGTAAACGAAGCTATACTCAAATATTATCGCGTAAAAAATAATTTTATTTCTGCATTATGTTACATAATCTACAACACGCTACATAAACGTTGCATGACATTGAGATGGAAGCATGGTTTACTATGGTTTGTCACCAGGACACACCAGGGTATGCATTCTTGTGCGATTCTGTTCCCGATTTAACGCCAGAGAATAATTATTTATTTATTTTTGCAGCAGCAATAACAACCGTGCATTTACGTGTATAAAAATACTCATCGAATATTTATGGAAATAAGAATGTTGTATTGTGAGAAAGGATTGCGCTCTTGAGCGAATGCTACAAGTGTCGTCTGCTACGACGTCTGGTCGCCGCAAACGCCTGACTTTTCTCGCAGACGATAGGCACTTCAAGCTCTCTCGCCCTTTCGAAAGGCTGCGTCGGCTATCAGGATTGCTGAACGTCTTCAAGTATTTTAAGCACATCTGCTGCAGTGCTAGCTAGGACGCTAGTGGCCTCCTACGAGTATGCTTCATCATATTTTATATTGGCGTACCCCTTCCGAAGCGTTATGGCGTGGCTTTGCACTTTCCCATTTTGCGACCCTAGATTACAGCCAGGAAGCAGAAACCTTTCCTACCACAAGTAAGTTTGAGTTCTCAAAGTCCCAAAACATGCATTTCAATGAGCACATAAACGAGCAATGCATAATGAAGCCCTCAATAAAGTTTGATTGTCAAGCCACTAGAAGTACAACTGTGTATGTCTTGTATCAGTAGTGCCCTCTTTTTCCTATCCTGAAGTTTCATAAAGCACGTAACGCTACAGCGCCAGCCTAACACACTTAACAAACTAAGGTCCAAACGCTCAAAAAATGTTCTTTCAACGTTTACGATGCGTCGCTTTCTCTTCAGGGCTTCGACACCACACCGCGACACAAACATAGTCCCAGTCGCTGGCCCAGTGCGCCATCGCCACTTCGAGCAACATAACAAAGCCAGAGAGCTTTGCGTTGCACTGTCCCACTGCAGGTTATAGCAATTGCGCTTGGAGCGAAACCAAAACTGCCAATAAATACTTGTAAACTACTTCGCCAGTCAATAGAAAGCCAATCCGAAGCCTGTACTTCCCTTCATTCCCATGATGGTTGAACTATCGCAGCGCCAGATTTCCCTTTAGGTATACTAATATGAAACTGTATGTTAAAAACCAAGCCATACTTGGCTTAATAATATGACGCGTACAGGGCCCCTATAATTTAACATCAAGGTTTATTCCCCCCCCCCCTTTTTTTTTACAGCGAAAGTGTTAAGAGGAAGCTTTAGTTCGGGCCTATTCAAATACATGTAAAACGCCAAAACGTGTTTTCTGAGATAACCCCTTGATAAATTTTAGTGAAATTGGTTGCGTTTGAGAGGGAAAGTTAAATTTCAGTGACGGTTGGAAGCGCATTTTTGATTTAGGGCCTGAATATGGTGAAAACGATTTTCAAAAATTCGGAAGTTCGAAAAATATAGAGGCACGAATTTATAAATTAATAGCTCGGCATCGAGAACAGATATCGTGGTTCTGTAAACGGCATCCATTAGATCATTCAAAGCGGACAAATGGGATGTGTTAAATTATACTTTACGAGAATTTCTTACGTTGTGTGCAAGGGTTCCGCAAAAGCTGTATTTCCATGTTAAATATTTTTTTTAACATTCATGTGTGACGCATCAATTTTGTCCGCCTTAGATGTACTATTACATGCAATTCTCATAATTGTCATATAGTTTTTCATTGCTAAGTCACAGAATTGTAAACTTGATAGTTTCGTTTTCTGAAAATTTTCGACATTTGCCACGTTTTAATAAAACATTGACAACCGAAATAAAAAATTCGAAACTACAGTCCCTAGATTATAAGTTTTTCTTTTAAATGCAACAAACCTCGCGCAATTTGGTGCAGTGGTTGCCGAGAAAAACGAATTCTCCTTCTACATGTATCTAGATAGGGACGCCCAAGCTAAAGCTTCCTCTTAAGGGTTACTTCCCCCTGGATCCTGTCCGTGTGTAGACACAAAGCACCCCATACGTGCGTCGACCCCGAAGACCGTAAAACCCCTTGAACTTCGTAACGTAGCAACACTTTCTTCCTCCGCCTTCGTTCCTTCTCGTTTCTCCTCTCTTTCACGCTCCCTCCTCGACCATGGCGCCGCCTACACTGCTGGACGGAGTCTAGCAGTGCAGGCGGCGGAGTCTTTGAAGACGGAGTCTTCTCGCACCACCAAGAATCTGGCGTTTCTTGGTGGCGTAGTCTTCCTTCGTGTAATTGTCGTATACTTCGCTATCGCTAATACTGCTTCGCCTTTCAAAGGTGCAGCCTCTCCCTCCCTCTCCCTTTTCTTCTGCTGTGAGTCCGAGTATAAGCGCTGCTGCGCATGACTGCTGTTGGTTCTGATTTCGAGTGAATCCGGCTTGGCCTCATTTTGGTTGCTGAGTGCTAAATTATACAGGGTGCCCTAACTATCATGCACAAATACTACACTGCTTTTCACGGTTCGTGCGTGGTCAGATCGGCGCTTTGGCTGCGTTATCAAGAGGATTTTGTTATCAATGTGATCCGTCGGCCTTGGGAGACGGATAATAAGCGTGACGTAGAAATGAGGAATAGCTGCGAAGCCGCGAAACCTGCTGTTGTTGCTCCTCATGTAGGTGGTGGGGTGTCTTTTCGGGCTTCCGGTGGGCAATGCAGTTGCTTTCAAACAGCTCATTTGAGGGCGCTGCTTTATGATGCAGGTAGGACCGAAGTCACGTGGCATTTTCCATATTTCGCGGGGTTTATTTATCAGTCGGGAAAATTAGTACGCAATTTGTACGTCACTGAAAACACCGCAGTTAGATGTCCCTTGGTTCTGCCTACAAGTGCCTCACTGACACTTTGATAATTAGGATTGTACGTCTCGAGTTACATACTTATTTAGTTATCCAATTAAATCTCAGTAACAAAAATAATTTACTGGCAGCTACTACATGTACGGGAAACAATGTGCACTAGGTTTTCTTCTAGTAACGCACTGCTTCTTTTTTTTAAATCTTGGTGCATGATAGTTAATTGGGACGGCCTGTTATATCTATGACCTCTGCATCATGCAAGTGACGATATTGCCATCCCTAATAAACGTTGTAGATTATTATAAGATTTTTTCTTTCATGAGTCGTTAGGATTGCCTATTGGAAAGAGAAGCACTAATAAAACACATATAATTGACGTGCATTTCACACGACGTTGATAAAAGACTCTGCCGAAGGGGTCACTCTTGTCTACAGGTCTTTTTCGGGGTCAGAAAAGCACGCAAAGCAATTTCAAGCGAGGTGAACATAGAGCAACAAATTCATTCTCTAGGCATAGGCTATCGATACCTTTAAAAATAATTGTTAATTGGCTACCTCATTCTCTTTCAAGAATATAATAAACTTTATCCTGTGCATATATTGAAACATGTTGCATATGTGCATGGTGTTTACATCGGAAATTTAAAACAATGTTGAAATCAGAAAATACAGACGAGGCAGCCGCCTCCGATGCTTCTAATGCGCTTGTCCTCCGATTGTCAGGATTTGCAGAAATAGTGCGAAAGTATGAATTAAAAGCTGTGCTCGTCCGCGCTAACAATGAAGCAGTAAGTTATCAGCCATAATAAAATTTTAGGTGAGAAGGTCGAGGCAGCTCAAGAGAAGCCTCAAATGATGTGGGTGACAAAACTCCGGCAACGAGACTTTAGGCAGGGAGGGCAGTAGGCTTCGGTATCGCCGGAGGGGGGGGGGTCTCTGCTTCCTCCGGAAAACTACGGGGGGGGGGGAGCTGTCGGGTTTCGGAGCTCACCGGTAGTCGGCGCCTATGGCGAAGCGCGTGCAGAACGAAGTGCGAGAGAGGAGCCCTGTTGCCCGGATGACGCGTTTCTCAGCGCTCGCGCGCACCGGAGCCACGCATTTCGGAGGCCAAGCGCAGGCTTCGCGGCGGTGCCACAAGATGGCGTGAGTGTTCTTCGGGAAGCGCGAAAGAGGAGTTCCGCGGCAGTACACGCCTCACAGAACTCGCTTCGACGGTGGCAACCAATTTTTACCCTTAGGGGTGCTCTCTTTCTATAACTCAGACCCTTAGATACATAAAGGGTGCAAAGGTGCGAGTTGTAGACCGATGTGCTCTCGTAAGGACCCCTGAGGTCGTAACTCGGTCTACAGTGCAAGCGAGTAAGAAACAGTAGATTTAGCAGCAGGGTGCAAACGGCTTTAACTTTTCTAATACGCCTACAAAACAATGAATGATCACAGGTGAAAATTTTACATTTACTTCCATGGGGCAAGATTACAAACCCAGCACATATCGAAGTTGTACGACTAAACTGATTTTCTTAGCGCGAAATGCGACGCGGTCCGGGTTGTGCTCGAACATTTTCTGGTGTTCGGCGCTCGCAAGGAGAGTGAGTGAGTGAGTGAAAACTTTTATTGGGTCTTTCAAGAGTTTCGCGGTTACGAGGTCTCCGTCGGCTTCATCTTCTTGGCGCTGGCGACTTGAGACTTCTCTTCAGCAAGGGTGGGCCCCTATTCCAAGGCTCCACTGAGTCGCGCTGCATCGCTCGCGTGCTGCACTAGGGCCCTTTGGGCCGTGAGCTCGCTGCTGGTGAGCCGACTCTCCCATTGCTCCGCACTCGGGTGTTCGTGTTTGTGGAATGCTTTGTTGCGTTCGCACTCCCAGGTGATGTGCTAGAGTGTAGGTGTGGCACCGCACCAAGGGCAGGTGGCCCTGTATTGTGTCGGAAACATCTTATTGAGCCGGATAACTAAATTTTGTGGCACGCGCTTGTTCGTGTTGTTGCCGCGGCGAGGACGATTACTTGACCTTTACGCACGTCAAACGCTGCACTGCCGCGCATTGTTCTTTTTGAAAAGCTCAGTGCAGTGCTCGGTCGTCTCTCCGAAAACTGCGAGGCATGGGGCCCGCGCGTTCAGACTCACGTAAGCTTCGCGGGAAAGGCCCGAGCCGCAATGACATCTTATGCAGCGCACCGGATTTTTTTTCTTTTTTCTTTAGTAATATCGCGCGAGCGTCGACCACACGGCACGTTAGCGCCTTATAACGACGAGTATTGGCGATTTCGGAGATAGTTAGCGCATGCGCGCAAAGCGCATTCCAGCTCGAACGTATTGTGACGCACTGTTGACTTCAGGGCGACAAACGCCCGGCGCGTCAGCATTGCCTGCGCGGTCCTGTTTACGAGAAAAAATCGGCATGAAGCTGAACCCGCGCACGGATAAGATGACGTCATCTCCGATGTGCTTAAATTTTTTCCTTTTGTATTGTTCGTTCCGCGCACGAGACGTGCACTTAAGGTAAAAAAAAACGACAAATAGGTAATTTATTACCTCGTACGACGTATTGCTTATGAACGACAGGGTGTCTAGGTTAACAGATACCGGGCGCACGAACTCCCGAAGTGAACATCTTAGCAGTCGACGCTCGTACGGTAGTGTGCTGTGCCCTTGCGCGTACTGTTGCTGGTATCGCTACTCTTCGCTGGTGTAAGGCGCTGACATTCCGCGCTGTCGACGCTCGCGCCGGAGTATTAAAAGTCTGGGAGGCTGTACTGTTTTTAACGCGACAGCGTTAAGGAGCTGGTGTCACAGAAAAGCCGGTGTCGTCGGCGTCGGTGTCGGCGGCGTTGGCCGTGAGCGATAAATTCCAGCAGGCACTTCATGAATAAAAAACAACTTGCAAGATGGGCTGGGTGGGAATCGAACCAGGGTCTCCGGAGTGTGAGACGGAGACGCTACCACTGAGCAACGAGTTCGATGCCTCAAAGCGGTACAAAAGCACCTCTAGTGAATGCGGTGTTGCCTTAGAAACGAGCTGTTTCTAAGGCTCAGGCGTGCGTCGCTTGCTCAGGCGCACATTTCGTTGTCGCGCCGAACGCTGCGTTGCTCGACGCTCACCGCGTCCGATGCGGGGCGCGTAGTCGCTGCGCCGTAGCCCATTGTCTTACACCCCTTGGCGGGTCGACGGGAACGCTGTCGCGTTCCACTCTTGAAGGCGAAGCTTAACCCATTGAGGGTCGATGCCGTAAATATACGGCGCCGCGAACAGGTCCGAAAATGGTCGATGCCGTATATTTACGGCGCCGTCTGTACGTTTAAAACGCGCGCTAATTTCCTAACTTTTTCTTGCCTGGCATGTGGTGCTACTATGTGGGAATACATGAAATTTTTTTCTCGCGTCTCTCTCTTTCAGTTTTCGTTCTATACTTTTTTCTTGCTCCGGCGCGTCTGCTACCTCTCACGCATTGGCGCGCTCGCGGGCGCGCGGCGGTTAGTTTCGGTTTTGTTCCGCACGCGGTTTCGGCTTCTTTTGCTCGCAAAACTGATGGCTATTTCGTTCCTGTCACTCAAAGGGTGACCGCCTGTTACCCGCTCGGTTGTTGCTCACAGGGGTCCGCATACGAAGGATGCCGCCGTGCATGCGTTTCCTTTTTTGGCCCTTTATTCCGAAGTTGCCTCCCACGTCTGCTCAGGGAAGCAGTACCCAGAGGAGGTGCCATGTCTGCGCCAACACCACTCGGCAGCAAAAACATCGCGAGGACAGACTGATCCCTCAGGTCCTAAATAAAGTCCTTCATACCATACAAGGTACATGCGCGCTGAGTGCAACAAACCGCTCTGCGTGGAGCCATGCTTCAAGAAATACCACACGCTGAAGAAGTATTAGTGCAAAAGGAACATTTGAGACTTGCAAAAAATTTTCGTGTGCGCATTCTTCTTGTGTATTTTTCTCGTGTGCACATTGTGTATAACAATGCGCCAATTTTTTGAAAATCTTATAACTTTATTTGCTATTTTTATTGTTTTTCTTGAATAAACAGTCCATATATGCCAACGCCAAACATTTTTTTCTCACTTAACGGTCACCCTAGAAAAATTACAGTAATTTTTTTTCGAAATAGCTCCCTCTGAAGAATTTAAATGTGCAATAAAAAAAATCGGCCCTGAGTGGTCACATGTGGCGAAAGAAATCGACCCTCAAAGGGTTAAGCGTCCTCCAATTTTTTTTTCTGTGATCAATCTGTCGTATTATTCACCTGTGGTGTTCTATGCCTCACCATAAAGTTTATTGCAGATACTAATTTAATTTACTGCTACGCTCGCTAGTGTCCAAATCAAAGGTATTATTGAAACTACAGCAACCTCAGCCTTAACACCCGTTCAAACTGGTTTCACGATAAACAGTAAAAAAGAGAGGTGAAAAAAAAACAGGAAAAGAAAGAAAGAAGAAAAGATGAAAAAAGTCTAAGAAACAATGAAAAATAAAGAAAACATATGCTATGGAAGCTCAATAGGAAGGAAGCCCGTTTCTTCAGAGACAACTGACCCCAGCGCGTCACCTCCTTGAGTAAAGAGCGTGATAGTTTCAGCCCAATTACACTTATTACGTGCCGTACAGCCAGGTATGGCCACCTAATACGAGGTCTTGAATAATGTAGTATGATCTGTAAGCGGCTCTTCCCGAAGCAATTTTCTTAACTTCAAAGCCGCTAAAATGTCATTAAAACGTTTCCAAACGCTCCAGTCTGTTGCTTTTAAATAATGTCGCTGGTCGCTAAAGAAAAAAAATGTCGCTAAAAAACAAGTCGTTTAAATCTAGCGACAGAATCGCTAAATTAACAGCACAGCTGACACTCGCTTCCTTATTAATTACGTATAACAACGTTACCGCTGCTACGACAGGGTTATTTGGTTTACACTCACACATGTGCGTTAGGGAGTGCGTAAACGAAAACGTTCCCTCGGAAACAGTGAGCGTCGTTAAAATCGACAGAAAAATGCAGACAGGAAGTGGGCTTCTCCTTACAAAGACACTTACTGCGGTGGAGCATGCTTAGACGAAGTTCTTTTAAGGAGTCACGCGAGCACGCAGAGATAGCGTTTGTGCGCCTTTTGTACCTTACATGTGAGCTATCGTTCAATGTTCACGTTAACCTCGACCAGGCCGGTACTCTTTAAACCTTTAGACTGGAGTTTATCATGACTGTACATCCAGAACAATAGGTAGCAACTAAGCCTCTCATCCCGTGCTGCGCGCGTTCCTGAAAGTGATGAATACCCTGGAAATACTGCCTGCTTGTTTGTTTTGCATCGAGGGACGACTTAGACGCTGAAA
Source organism: Dermacentor albipictus (assembly GCF_038994185.2). NCBI lineage: Eukaryota > Metazoa > Arthropoda > Arachnida > Ixodida > Ixodidae > Dermacentor > Dermacentor albipictus. The sequence continues at coordinate 165,684,069 of NC_091822.1, forward strand.
AAAAATCATTTTTTATTACTGCAAAGTTAGCTTTCCTGCGAGGTAGCTTGGCCGACTAATGGCGGCGTCCCCATTTTATCAAACAGCGCGTACAAGCACAGCGTTCTTGTACTGAAGCATGGGAAAATATAGACGTGGATCTCGTGATGAGAGCGTGTGCAAGAGGCAAGTTCCAGCATGTTCCGCTGCGGATGAACGCAAATAATTGGGGAACGAGCAGGCAAGCGAAATTTAGGTGGTCGTCTTCAAGCTGTCCCCTGTCGCAGTAAATGAATTCTGCTTCCTTTTCTTGCTTCACTTTTGCTGGCATAATAAGGGGCACCATTCTCCGGCACAACCTGTTATTAGGCCTTCCGGATCGATACTCTGCAGTGAACGAAAAAAAAAAAGAACATGGACTTACGCAGGGTGAAACCGTTTGCGACGTGGTCGTTTTTTGCCTGCATACCTTCGCCGTAGGTCAAGCATTCTCTCGCTAACAATTCCTGGCAACTTGACTCCACCACTAAAACTGAGGCGTTATCGAACCTAACTCCCCAACAAAAGGTTAAGGAGTTAGCTTCAACGAAAAAGTCACTGTCGTAAAAAGAACTTTACCAGTTTAACGCAGATAACTTCTAGGATCATCAGAAGTTCAGAATGTGTAGAACACCGGGTTGTTTATAATTATCGTGGCAGAAGTGGTCGCTTATAGGTAGATACTGAAAGAGCCGAACTGAGTAAACGTTAAAACGCGTAATAAATTGACACCGTCAAGTTTATTCGGTAATCGGCCAATTTGCCGATTTTGTAGTCTCGCTTAAAATCAACATTTAGTGCACCAGGAATATGAGCCCATTCCACTACAACTCCATTCCGGAACCTTGGGCTCCCATTCCATCTGCTAAATTGGTGCTATTATTCTATTCCGACTACATTCCGGATGTTTGTAAGAATTGATTGATTCCGGAATCATTCCAACTCCGGGACTGGCACTCTGCAATTCTGGGAGTAACAGCGGGAACTCTCTCGCTGCTTTGACCAAAATAGAAAACGATATAGTTACAGCGCCGCCAGTGAGTTCGGCACTGTGATTATTATATGTGGACATAACAGGACACCGAGAGCTGGTTGCGTATTTTTACAATGCTGGTTTATCCTACGTTTGCATCATGTTCTCGCTTACAAAAAAAAAAAAATGTGTTCTAGGTAACCATGACACATTATGAAGGACATTTAATGACATTTTCAATGATAGTTAAGTACACTAGAGATATCACTTTATCTTGACAGAGTCTGCATATAGCGTCTCTTCCAAATAATTTTGTATGCCACCTTTTATTAGTAAAATCAGTGTAAGAAAGCCACGGATCTCGTATTATTACCGGGTTAGCAGGGAATAGCATACTTGTAGGATTGCACCTATGAAATTTGCTGATCTTCACCACAGTACCGGGAAAGGGTAGGCAAAAGGCACATTTCCTATAGCATCGAGAATTGCCCCAGGCAAAGCACATCATCAACAACAACAACAACAGCAAAAGAAGATCGGCGGCAACATTACTGGCGGGACCGTGAAGTGCTTCAGACGAAGTCATTAACGTGTTCACCAATCTAAACAAGGCACCCCCTGTACGCGACCAGCATGCCACTTTAGGCACATTGTTTCCGGAACTTCCCAAAGCCATGAAGCTGTTCACCGGCTCGTAGCTCGTAGGGAAAGGATTTCGTTTGTTGGCCTGGGGGCTTGGGATTAGCCCATCCAGCTGAGGCAGATGCACTCAATCGCCGCCGCTGCTTTCGTCGCACTAACAATGGCACATTCACCGAACAAGCGCTCGTTCCGATGCGGCAGAAAAGGCCGTGCATAACTAAACATCATCCTTCTGCAGTTTCAGTCGGCCCTGCAGAAAGAAAGAAAGAAAGAAAGGAAGGAAGGAAGGAAGGAAGGAAGGAAGGAAGAAAGAAAGAAAGAAAGAAAGAAAGAAAGAAAGAAAGAAAGAAAGAAAGAAAGAAAGAAAGAAAGAAAGAAAGAAAGAAAGAAAGAAAGAAAAGGAAATAAAAAGTCATGTTCTGCTCCCACGGACGCTGCAGCAAATGTTTACTCGACGGATTAGGCGTGAGGACAAATAAACAATGGATGGAGCGCAGCTGCGTAGGAAGAGGTCTTCAGGATTCTCTGTTCTTGCCGCTGAACATTGCGAACAGGAGAGAAGCCAGTGGATCTCACTTACTAGAAAGACAAGAACGAAGAATTAAAAAAAAGAAAAGAAAGGAACCTCATTTGCCACTGCCTGTACGACGAAAACGAACAGCGGCGTTCCTTTCCCGAAAGAATCGGGAACAACACTTCGCGTTGCACGCGGACTGGGTTCTTTATGCCTATTCATTTTTTGTCATTTATTTCCCTGCTCTAGAAGCAACGTCGTGGCGCGGACCGTGCACTTGCAGTGAAGAAAAACGTCTGAATTACTTTTGCGCTGCTTGTCCGGAAGTGGCATTTCATAACTCGACAATGCTCGCGTTATTTCGGAGAATGGGTCTCTACCGTGCGCAATATAAATCAAAGCCCCGTCGAGTCAAGTGCGATGTTATCCTCATCCGAACTCAAACACACGCACGCGCACGCACACACACACACGCACACACACACACATAGAGAGAGAGAGAGAGAGAGAAACATGCAATTTTACGTTGTTACTGCCTCACACAAGGCTAATAAAATAATACAAAAGAAGATCTTGCAAAACAAAAATATAAATAAATAAGACACAGCACGAAAGCGGTAGCAGCTAGACAGAAAAAGTTAAGTGCGCACGTTCTCGCTTGATTTATGGCGGTCATTTTAAAAGTGGCAAACAAAACTGACAAAACTGAGGGACCGCTTGGAAACAAATTAGGTTCTTTTTATATATGTATACGTATATACGTCTGGCGCAGTGCTGCTGGTCACCCTTTATATCATCTGATATTAGTAGAGCGTGGTACGGCACTATGTTTAACCAGTCGCAAGCAAACTGCGGAACCGAACGAAATTGCAGTGCCCTGCTCCGCAAGCCGCGCGTGCTGTGTGGAGTAGCGGAGCGCAGTTCATAACGGCCAGCGGGCCGGCCATAATTGAAGTTGGGCTTCTTTGCGATGCTAAACTACTTGCGACGAAGCCACCTTTACAGCCTTGAAGACACGGGGAACGGTCTCGCTGCACTTTCAAGAGGGGCAGTTGAGAAAGAACGAAGATAGAGAAGGTAAAAACGCCCGTATACTGTACATTGGGTGCACGTTAAAGAACCCCAGGCTGTGGAAAATAATCCGTAGTGCCCTCGTAATCCTCGTAATATCGCGGTAATCATATCGTGATTTTGACACGTGAAACCCCAAGACCTAATTTAAATCGAACTCCGATGCGTTATAGTGTGGCAAGTAAAGCGAGAACGAACAGGTAACCAGATCATCAGCGCGCTCAAACTCCCTCTCTTGATTTCCTGTTGCCAATTTCGCTTCGACAGATCGATACTATGCTCTGACTTTCTTTTTGTTTTTGGTATGAGAAGACAGGCTTTTCCTTTCATCTAGCTGACCGGCGACGTCACACAAGTTCACTCGACTGACAGCTTTTCTCGCAAACCTCCCCCAAAACTCATGCGTACTCGAGAAAACGTGCTCAGCGCTTCTAGCAGAGCGAGACAGATGTTGTGGCTTCGAAGGAACTCCGTCAAGAACTTTGAAAAAGAAAGACGAGGAGAACGTTCGAACTACTTTCCATATTCCTTCTAGGAACGTCTTGAGCATCCGCCTCCTTGTCGATCGAACGGAAAATCGGGCAGAACAGCGGAATGCTCAAAATACGCTAGCTCGAATTGGAAGAGCTCAGTTCTCGGAGTCTTCCTCTCCTTCAGCTCCCTAGTAGAGGTAGATTTAGCACAGGGCAGGCGTACCGGAGTAGCAGTGTACGCTGTAACATCGGGAGGGCGTATCACGGATCTGGAGCGCTGGTGGCGACGCTTCGTGGCGCTGTTGTCAACCATAACGCGCTAGAAATATCGTCGTGTTGCGCGCCTCTTTTACGTGCGAGAAAGGAATGACACGAAAAGCACACCCGATTCAATTTGCCCAATGCCGACAACGTTTCTTTTACGCCTGCGGCCGAGTGAACCAGCCGGGCCGTCGTCCCTGCAACAAACTGCAACAAACGTCCAGCGCGGGCCACGCCTTAGTTCAACCGCGCTACGCGAGATGTCGTCGCCGGCGCTGCCGCTAGCGGCGTTCCGCCGCCGCGCTAAAACCCTCTAATATAAGACAAGGTAAACACACAGCGAAATCAATAAGACCGCCGTTCCTCTTGCGCTTGTCGCGCTCCCAGCTTTGCGTACAGCGGATGGAGGGGAGGGGGGGACAAGGGGGAGAGGAAGACGGAAGAGGGAAGGAGGGAGGGAGGAGAGAGGCCAGAGCGGCGGCGCGCACTCTCGGTAGTCCGCGCTCCACTGCACTCGCGCCGCCTCGCCTGGCGTTGTCGTCGTATCCGTGCGTGCTGCGTGTGTGTGTGTGTGCGTGCGTCGCTGTTGGCAGGCTGGCTGGCGCGGACGGGCGGCCGCTCGCAACAGTTGTCGGCGCGCGCCGGTCGAAGAACTTCCGTCGGTGCCGTGCGGTTCCCGATCGCAGCAGAGGCTGCGGCGGCGATGGCTGCTGCTCGTGTTGCTTCCACCGGCACCGCCGCTGCCCGCAGCAGCAGCAGCAGCAGCGTCGGCGGCTCCCGGGCGCGATCGCGCTCGGCGGCGCGCTGATATGGTTTCCCCGAAGGTTTCCGAGCGAGACTGCGGACGCCGAGCGAGGCTCTGGACGCAAGCGTAAGTGAAAGCGGCTAACATATGCTTGAGCTGGCCGCGGCAGCGGGGGCCCGCCTGGAAAAAAACGGCGCCGTGCGACGACGCGGTGCCGCACGCGTTTTCGAGTCGCCGAGACGTGCGTTGTGTGTGCGCCGCACGGCTTGCGTGCTTGAAAGGGAATGCGATCGCGGAATGCGGGCACCTGCATGCGGAGAAGCCTTGCGGTGTCAGCGGTGGTCGCGATACCGCTGACTGGCGCGAGCGCTGCTGCGTGACTGGGGCTCCAGAAGGCAGGGATTAACGTGCGGGTGCGTGAAATTCTCGTGTGCCGTCGTTGGTAGCTCGATGAGCTCGCTTGTTACGGGTGCCGCGATTCACTGCTCACGGCGATGTTGACGGGCTTCGGACGGTGCATGCGCGGTTTGTAATCCGCGCCAAGCGAGCACAAACTGTCGCGAAGCCGGGCGTTACCGTGGGCGACGGACGCGCTATAGCACTTTTTTTTTAAACCGGTGTCTCCTGAAGCGTATAGCTCATGATGTAGCAGGGAGGTGTCTCTGATACGCGACGAATGATTGCTGGCGTTGAAGTTTATTCCAAATATAAGGGTGTTTTTTTCTTATTCGGCGTTTTGCTCGCTCAGAAAAGGAAGCAAGGAGAAGTTCCGCCGAGTCGGCATATGTCGAGCTTCCGTCGCTGATAACGCGCGCTGTGACAGATGCAGACGTCCTTGACCCGCCGGCGATATTGTCTTCCAATGTCTTGAAATGTTTGCGTCAACAGCTGGACCACATGTCGCAGATCGGTGCGCATTTGCGGGCTGTTTCTCGTCGAGTTTTCTTTTCTTTCTTTCCACGGGCTGTTGTTCTTTGCGAGCGCTGCCCGTATGTCGCATAGATCATCGCGCGACAGATGTTCCAGACGTGACCGCTTTCGCAGCAGTAGGATGACGCGATGCCCCCTTTGACGTAATCACATTGATTTAAGTACAGCGCTGCGCTGCTTTCTAAACCTGAGTGCACAACAAGTGCCACAACCATATAGAAGGTGTATATTTCATACTAAAAGAGTAGCGCTGAATACTTCAGGCGATGGGATTCACATAAGTTAAAGAAATAGCGCTCACGATAAGCTTTGTGCATGTCGTCTGCTTTGCTTGCTCTCCTTTCTTTTTATCTGTATTTTTCTGGATACCAGACGAAAATACAATGCAGATTAAGTAAACAAGTTTGCATTCCTTATGGTGGCGTCTGCAGAATGTTCTTTTTCTTTCTTTCTGCGAGGTACTCTGACCTGTACTTCCGGTATATGACTATATGGCACAGCGGCTTTATAAAACATTTCTGACATTCTGAGTCTTTCAGTTATTCTTTTATTGCATATACGCCGGCGCTTCGCGCGCGTCAGGTGCCTTTACCCACATGCTCGACCCACATTACTCGGTGTCGCAACTGGCTCACGAGAGAGAAGTGATAGCATTGCCATTGACGTAATCGTAGGCTATACGCACGCGGTCATTATAGAAAAAAAAAGAGACCTGCGTATTTACCGCAAGGACATTGACGGCGTACCTAGTCGTTCATATGTAACACGTCACTTCTTCATTAGCGCATATGTGGCGTGCCTCTCGCTAAGTTTATAAACTTTCGCCATCGCCGTGTGGCCAAAGCCTGTCGCCAGGGCAAGGTCGATTCAAATAGGTCGCGAAGCTTCGGGCGAAAAGCGGTTCAGTACAGATTGTCACCGACATCAGCATGGGGGGTTTTGGGAGCAGCGATTGAAGCGCGACTATGTTTGGAGGGAACAAACATTGGGAAAGAAAAAACGTGTTTTTTAATTCAAGCGAGGCACAGTTAGATTCATTCAACGAAAATAAAATTCCTAGTCAATTTTATATATTCGTGAAGAGTTAAGAAAATACAAGTTTAATTTTATTATTAGTAATAAATGCATTTTTTTCCAACGCCCATCGCTACAGGGGGCGTTGACGCCACTATCACTCACAATGCAATGCACGTCTTGAAATGGGCAGAAAGGCGCACTCTTAAAGTTCACCTGTTGAAATACGCCCCCCTCACAGTTTGTGCTTTCTTGTTTGTCGAAGTTTGTCTGAATTTGGTGACGCGTGTAGCTTCATCGCTTCTTAATCTGTTCGGTCAAAAGGAGTGGGTTACGACCGCCAGATAATTGTGTAGTTGTTTTCGTGCGACTGCGCTGGCCGACGGGCTTGGCAGAGGATCAGCACTCTACACCTAAAGCTTTCGTCGGCCTCCAAAGAAAGTATGTTCTGTGCAGGGATGTGATTTCAAAAACCGTACGGCTGCCCTTTTCCTGCATCGCATTCCACGCTGAAAGCTCGAAACGCCCATCAAGTCGAATGGCGGGGCATTAGAATCAGAATCGGTTTTATTTTCCTCAAGGAAAGGAAAAATGGACCCCAGACAAAAAGCTGCTCATTGAGCAGCTTGACGAGGCCTGAGGCCCTACAGGCAGTGGCAACAGCGGCAAAACAGCAGTGTATGTCGCACTAGAAGAAAAAAAAGCAACTTGAGAAAAAAAAAACGAACGAAAAAGAAAAAAAAGAAACTGTTCGCACCAAGCTGTGACGAATGAGAACAAAAATATTTACATATATATACACCAATAACAAACCAATATTGTACACTGACATGTTATATTCACACGTACACACGCAAAAACCCGTAGAAGTGGCGCGCATACGCCCCATATATATACACATATATGTACACCTACATATACACGCGTACATGGCACATATACACACACCATTCAAGTGCACACATGCATAACTTCCAGTAAAATATTTTATGAAGAATGAGCTGTTATAAAAACGGGGAGCGAGAAAAAAAAAGTGAAATTGGACAATGTCTGCAAAATCATTCCACACTAGTCCACACAAAAGAACGCAAAATGCCGAATGTAAACTGCATGATATAAATATATTGCCGATTAAGCTATACTGTTCAAAAAGTATTCAATTAAAGCACGTTTATTTATTGCGGGGCCATCAATTAAGGTTGTATTATTGTTCAGGGTGTAAGGTATTATATACTTTAACATTTGTTGACCATAATTCGTTCGAGTTTTGGGAAGACACCACTTTTCTAATTGTCGAGTGTTGGCTGCCGGTACACGTTCCTTGAGCGTTGATATTCTGATAAGGAAATTAGTACGAAACGTGGTTTTAGCGGTGAATAAAGAAACAATAATGTGCGGTAGCATAACACTAATGGGCAGAATTTTTAACCGAATAAAAAGCGGTTTGGAGTGTGCGCAGTACTCTTCGTCTGCAATGATACGAATCGCTTTCTTTTGCAGGCTCACAATTCTATTCATGTTAGTCGGTGATGCCGTGCCCCAAACAAGATGACAATATGCAATGTGTGATTGAAATAATGAAACATATATCTGTTTTTTAATGTGCACTGGAAGAATGCCACGACACCGGGAAAGTGCTCCAACAGCTTTAGATAAATTTAGAGATACGTAATTAGTGTGCTCAGTCCATCGAAGGTGCTCATCAAATACAACACCCAGTGTTTATGGTGGCTAACGACCTCAATAATATTATTGCCTAGGTTAATGGTTAAGTTAGTCCCTATGTGACGATTTATAGCACGGAAAATAACAGCTTTTGACTTAGCTGTATTTATTTTGAGATTGTTTAATTTAGACCAATTTAAAAGGCTGTTTAGGACATTGTTTGCTTTTGAAATTATTTCTGTAACCGAAAGACCAGAGATAAATAGGGAAGCGTCGTCGGCATAAATTACAAAATCAGCTTCTGTCGAAATTGTTATCACATCGTTTATATAGACATTGAAAAGAAAAGGTCCTAATATGCTGCCCTGCGGGACGCCACATTTTAGATAACGTTTGGATGAACAAAAACCGTCTATGTTCACTATCTGTTCCCGGTCTTTAAGATATGAACTGAAAATTTGAAGTGTCCTTCCCCTAACGCCGTATTTGTTTAACTTATCTAAGAGAATATTATGGTCTAGACAATCGAAGGCCTTACTGAAATCCACAAAGATTCCTAGTGTTAAGAGTTTGTTTTCAATATTCCGTAAAATAATTTCTTTTTGGACTAATAAAGCTGATTCTGTAGAAAAACCTTTGCGGAAGCCGAACTGAGAGTGTGATATTAACTGATTAGCATCAAAGAAGTTCTGCAAACGTTTGAGCAGAATTTTTTCTAGCACTTTCGAAAAAAGAGGAAGAATAGAATGTATAGCTCCACACGAAGGACAGCAAAACAAATTTCGCGCCTTCGAAAACAAAATGACGTCACTTCTGCTTTTAACGGAAATGGCGTCACATTATTTTTCTTCTGCCGGAAGTTTTCCCACCACATACAGATGGCGCTAAGCCCCATGAACCGCCCATGGACCGCCATGTTTTGAACGTACGGGCTCCTATGGAAGCTTCGCTACCAGGTATATTAACCTTGCCAGGGCGCGCGCGCGATAAGAAGTTGCAAGAAACGCTGCGCGTTCTCCGCTTTGTGTAGGCCATTCTTCGAATTTCAAATCAGTAGAAATTGAAATGCGTACCTGATTTGTACAGCGCTGTTGTCCTACGCGTGCAGTTTGTATGGGCTCCCGGACGCAGTCAGGTGCAAAGAAGCACCTTTTATCCGGGACTCTTTAATAATAATAATAATAATAATAATAATAATAATAATAATAATAATAATAATAATAATAATAATAATAATAATAATAATAATAATAATAAAGGTGCACGTGAAACAGGTGCGGCGTGCACGTAAATGTGCAGTTGACAGCGGCGCTCCAGCGGCCTTCCCGATGCGGGCCGTATTTTCCAGCGCACAACTTCTAAACAACCTAACCTTATCAACGTAAAATTCGAAAGTGTTTAATTTCGTGCACTTGAGCGAGTCAACTAGGAACGTCGGAGTCTGCTCTAAATCACATCCGCGCGTCTGCTGTAAAAAAAAAAAAAATATGCGATAATCCGCAACTTTCAAAGCCACCGCTCGCTGTTTGAACTGACGCAAGTAACGGATAGTTATTGTTCGTGTGCGTGCACCATTTACGGGATACCGAGAATGTAGAAGATACAGACAGACGGACGGACAGACATATAGAAGCAGACAGACATACACACATATAGAAGCAGACGGACGGACGGAGAGAGAGTAAGGAAATGCAGGGAGGTTAACCAGGTTTGCTACGCTGGTTAATGGGAGAAGGAAGAACGGGCAGGAAAGGAAATGGGAAAGGAAAGACAACTGATGCGCGCGCACGCACACCACAGCCTTCTCCGCACAAGGCCACAGAGAGAGAGAGCAAATGATAAATGAAAGGTAGGGAGGTTAACCAGGACTGAGCCCGGTTGGCTACCCTACACCGGGGAAAGGGAAATGGGGACGGAAAGATTAAAGAAAGAAGAGAAAGTCCACCGGGGATATCGTTCAGTCACTCAGTCCTCAATCAGTCACTCAATCCTGTATCTTTCACATATCGCAGCAGCGCTTTTGTGGCCTTTTGTAGCTGCGATATACGAAGCCATGGTCCCAAGATCTTGTTCAAGGTGAACGGTTTGCTATCTAACTTGTTGAGAGCTGTGCAGAGATCTTGTCTTTCATTTTCAAATGATGGGCAGTAGCACAGTAGATGGTCGATAGTTTCTTCGACACCGCAGGCATTGCACTCGGCGCTATCAGCCATGCCAATCAAAAACGTATATGCATTCGTGAATGCGACGCCCAAGCGTAAGCGGCACAACATTGTTTCCTCATTACGCGGAAGCCCTGGTAACAGCCGCAGTTGCATAGATGGATCGAGGGAATGCAATCGATGTTGAGTGAAATCAGGTGTGTGCCACTTCTCCAATGTCATACGGTGCGCTAGCTTGCCTAAGTGTTGGGCTGCGTCAGTACGCGATAAAGGTATAGAAACAAGGGTTGCTCCTTCGTGTGCTTTCTTAGCAGCGTCGTCAGCGAGGTCGTTGCCGGAGATACCGCAATGGCCAGGCAGCCACTGAAACACGACGTCGTGCCCTTTAGCAATCATGTGATGGTGAAGTTCTCGTATCTCCGATACGAGTTGTTCACAGGACCCGCGACGAAGAGATGGCAGAAGACATTGTAAGGCCGCCTTTGAATCACAGAATATTGCCCACCGATTAGCCGGTTGGTTGCTAATATAATCAACGGCACCTCGGAGGGCAACAAGCTCCGAACCGGTCGATGTTGTCATGTGAGAAATCTTGTATCGGATGCTTAGTGATCGTGATGGTATAACCACTGCCCCGGTGGAGCTGGTCTGGGTGGAAGAGCCATCCGTATATATGTGGACTCGGTCAAAGTAGGAAGTGTGCAAACAATCCAGAGCTGCTTGCTTCAAGGCCAAGGTAGATAGGTCGGTCTTCTTTCTTATTCCTGGAACCGTAAGACGCACTTGAGGTTGTTTTAAACACCACAAAGCTGAGGTTGAACGTGCTGATGGTGTAAACCCCGATGGTAGGGAGGCACGATACTTGCTGACCTCGTTGGAGAAGGATGCCTGTGGTCGTCGTTCTGGCAGACAGGCAAGAAAGCTTGATTGAATCCGTGAAATATGACGAACATGGGCCCTGAGCGAGTCCGTGCTGATGTAAGTCGTGATCGGATGGTCTTGAGCCATTATAATGGTTCCTGCTGTTGAGGCGCTCCGCGGAAGGCCTAGGCAAACACGTAGTGCCTGTGCTTGCACGCTCTGAAGTTCTCTAAGATTGGGCTTGCATAATTTAGCAAGCACGGGAGAACTATAACGTAGAAATCCGATAAAAAGTGCTCGATATAACTGTAGCATGGAGCCTATTGACGATCCCCATGTTTTGCCGGCGATGAATTTGAAGATGTGAACAATAGATGTGAGCCTCTTCTTCAAGTGGGCAACCTGAGGGCTCCAAGAGAGGTCCCGGTCAACAATGACACCCAAAAACCGATGATTTTTCTTGTAGCTGATAGGCTGGCCATTGATATATACTGGATAACCAGACATTGCTTTCCGCGTAAAAGCGACTAACGCACATTTTTCTGTTGAGATGGTAAGGCCTTGTGTCTGAAGATAGTCAGATGCCTGTGTTGCTGCTTGCTGTAGCCTTGCGCGAACCTGCAGGCGAGTGACCGCTGATGTCCAGATGCAGATGTCGTCGGCGTATATTGAAACACTCACTGTTTCCGGGAGGGATTCAGCCAGCCCCAGAAGCGCGAGGTTGAAAAGAACAGGGCTTAGAACACCGCCTTGGGGAACGCCTCGGCATGTGTAGTGGTCGGTAGTCGGACCATCTTCCGTACGCACGAACAAGGACCTTTGTGTCAAGTAGTTTCTGATCCATCGATATACTCGCCCTCCTAGTTCAACTGTGAGAAGTGCGTCGAGAATGGTTTGATGGGAAACATTATCGTAAGCGCCTTTCACGTCAAGAAAGAGTGCGGCTGATAATCGCTTCCGAGATTTTTGTTGTTCTATAGAAGATACCAGATCGATGACACTATCAATCGATGAACGGCCTCGTCGAAATCCCGCCATTGAGTCAGGGTAAATTTTGTTGTGTTCAAGGTACCATTCGAGACGCATGAGGATCATACGTTCCATGAGTTTCCCGACGCAGCTGGCAAGTGCTATCGGCCGATACGATGCCAGTTCGAGCGGTGTCTTTCCTGTTTTTAGTAGTGGTACCAGGCGGCTTCGTTTCCATTCCTGTGGGACGACACCATCTCGCCATGAGCTGTTAAAAAGGCTGAGGAGTTGTCTTCGTGCTTCTTGACCTAGGTGGCGCAAAGCACTATATGTTATCCCATCGGGCCCTGGTGAAGATGAACTCCTACAGAGCGCCATAGCAGCTTCTAACTCTTCCATAGAGAATGGAGCGTCCATACTTGTATCTCGTGGACCGGGGATGTCACCTGAAGTCATGTCAAAGGCTAAAACTGTGCCGCCGGCGACTTTCGCACAAAATTCCTCCGCAATTTCTACCTCACGGCGGTTTTCATAGAGAGCAAGGCCACAATTTTCGAAACGCCGAGCAGGAGAAACGAAAGCGCCGATGATGCCGTCTCGTGGCGTCGAATTCAACCAGAGCGTGCGAAAATGTTACTGCGATGGCAATTTACTACGACTCAACTGCCGTTGTATACGTCGTCTGCAAGCATCGCAACAGTGAAATGTGTTGCGGCTTTTAAAAGGCGAAGCTTTCTATAGCGAACCCTCCCCGACAGTGTTGACCGTGGCTCCTATACAGCTGTCTTGCCGAATGGACCATGCACATAAAATAAAGTAATTAACCCGTTCGCGATGGTGGGATCGAAGCCATTTCTTGCAGCTGCACAACAACAGCCCGACGCTCATCGCCATTAGGCCGCGCGACTGCATGCACCCTTCGCTCCCGCCGGCGCCCAGTAAGCGATTTGAGACGACTGGCGCGTGTGACGCGTCTCGTGTAACTTGTAACGCGTGCTCTCGCGCGAGAGCTTCGTGTGCGGCGCTGTTTCGCGTTTTCTCCGCTGCCCATTGGTCGACAGTTGCATGGTGTGCAACGTCTCGTGGTGTGCTTGCAGGCAGGTTCCAGAAGGCAGGTTCGAATGCTTGCAGGCAAGCACACCACGAGGAGAGCAAGAAACGTTCGATGATCCACTACACATACTGTGCGGATCTACTGTGTGGATAGTATGTGGAAAAGCTGGGGTGTCGGAGCACTTGTCCCACAGCAACGTCCTCCTTATAGTATCGGTGAACTGTGCTGAGTGTCACCTTACTGCAGTGTTTACTAAGAAAAGAAGACGCGCTCGATTTGCAGTGTTTTTTTTTTCTTTCTTCTAATTAAGCACCAGTACGTTCTCGCAAGCCTCGTTATGTTTTCCAGCGAGGTTTCTCCCCATTGAGTTGCCTACCGTTGCACTGCATGACTGGATGGCTCACGACATCGAAGCCACGTTGTAAATAAATGCTGCTGCGAGAGGATGTCGAAGAGAGCTGCTGCAAGCGCGAGTTCCCGTTTTTGGATTCTTGGCCGCGGCTGCTGCGCTTCCGTGGTGTTGCAACGCAAACTCGATTGGGCGCCGATCGTTGAGCGCACGTTGAAGAAATCCAAGTGGTCGAAATTATCCAGATCCTTCCATTCCACTACAGCGCCTCTTATAGACCCGTGCCTTGGTTTGAGTCGTTTAAACGTCGTCTATTTGCGTCAGAATGTAAGCAATTGCGTGTTTTACGACATTCGACGTGACGTTGAGTGCTTCTATAGTGCAGTTAAGAAAGGGATCTTGTACAAACTTAGCTAACGATAAACCCCGTGCAGCCTCTAAAACTGCGAATTTTGTCGAAAGCTGCAGAAAAGAAGACACAACGAGATAGAAAAAAAGAATGGTAGAAAAGAAAGGTCCGAAACTCAAGGGGGTTGGTTTTTTTTTGTTCGTGCTTTAGAAGTCACGGCAAGGCTCAGAAAGTCACAATTCTAACGGAGCAGGAATGATTTCACTTGCGCTATACCTATATACTTCCTATTTTGTCTGGTTCAATAAGCTTCTTGTGTGAAGCCTGTTGTGTGTCATATGTGCCTCAGAAATGTGCGCTCAGCTAGCGATTCGCTTGGGGTAGCAAGGTATACGTACTGTTAACACTGCTACGTGTCATTCTATCTGAAGAGACTCTCACAAGTGTGATCACGCAAGTGATAAAAAAAAAGAGCAGGAAGAGATGGAGAGGTGTGTACCGAAATCTTGGAGGCAACGGCAAGCATTTTCTGGCTGCATACTACAGATGGCGCCGCCTTCGCAACAAACACAGATGCTTCACGGAGTCGGGTGCACGTAGGCCTGCGCCTTGCTAACGCAAAGTTCGTGAACGTGCACACAAAGAGGCTATTGGTAAGCAAGCGTACGTACAGCCTTTGTGAAATGTATACTGCTTAATTCGGCGCTCTCCCCGTATGTGTCTTCCGGCTCTGTTTAGCGGTTGCTGTGGCACTCCTGACACTCCAGATCTCCGGATGGTGAGTACTAGCGTTCTTTTCATGACCCAGGGAGTTGGAGCTTCAGGCGCACCACAGTAATTTCCTTGAACAGTGTTTAGTCACCGTGGAGGTCGCAGGCAACGTAGCCCGTATACACGTTTGACAAAGTCATCGGCACCGTGCCCGAGAGAGACCTTTCTGTCGAAATTTCATGCGAAGGTTTTTACCCTTTTCGCTTCGTTCGGAATGTCCCAGGGAGCCGTAGAGCCAAACGGGTCGAGCGTGATGAGTTTTCTGCTCGCAACACGCGATAAAACGCGGTATTTCATAGAGAGAGAGTACATTGGGCGGCTCTCTGAAGAACGAGAGTGAGAGCCATGCAATTGAGCCTTCTGCGCGTCCCCCTGACCAACTTCACGCGGAACCGTGTAAGGACGACGGGGTCGAGAGAAGTGGAATTTTTGCTCCAGCCAAAAACGCGCCCTAAAACGCGAGAAGCGAGAAGCGCCCTAAAGCGAGAATACATCGCACGGCTCTTCGAGAAATGGGAGTGCGAGCTGCGAGCGCCCGTTGTGGAACTCCCATCACCAATTCACCGGAGAACCGCGTGTACAGTCAAAGGGACCGAACGTGTTCAGTTTCTAGGCTAAAGCAATACGCGCTAAAACACGGCATCTCGTATCGAGAGTACATTGCCTCGCTCTTTGAAGAATATGCCAATGAGATGCTACACAGCTGAGCGTCCTGTGCGTTCCCGTGACCTTAAAGCCAACCAACAGGTGGCCCCGAGGAGAATTGATTACAGACTTTCCTCGGCGACCCTCACCCCTCTCTTGGGGGAAGGAGAGGAGAATCTAGAAAGAAAGGGTGGGGGGTGGGGTGAGAGAGAAGTAACGACGGGATAGCAGCTGTACGCTTCAATGGGTCGCGGCGCAGCTGCCGCGCGTGGCCCGTATGACAGACGGCAAGCTTCTTTCGTTTTTTCTCATCTTACCTTTCCAACGGGCGGTTGACGCTCGGCGGCCGCACCTGGCCACGCCGCAGCGTCGTACATACCCAGAAGTTCGCTCGCCTATTGATATCACTCACTGACGGCGCCTATCGCTGGGGAGGTTTGTAAACGTTTTGCCTCGGGCGTTCTATTTTGGGATTTGCGGGGGACACTCCCGGCTTTCGAAGTACGTAGCGTGGCTAGCCTGTGGCAGGCAGCGCGAGCTACGTAATCTCGCGTTTTCCCGATGTGTGCGGTATCTCGTGCGATTGGATCGAGAACAAAGAAAAACGCCAGACCAGCAGAGCGACCTTGCGGGATCGCAGCCCGATTTCCAGCGAGGTTGTTTCTTTCGAGCCGTTGCGTCAGGAACTTCAGTTGCCCTTAATTAATCCGCACACTTTAAACCGTTGCCCGCTTATGACTATTTCGTGCACTCGCTTGAGGAATTTTTTGGGTCTTAAATCGAAGCTCTTAATTCGTCCAAAAAACTATAAATTTCGCATGTGCGTCAGCCTTAATGTTCCCCCATTTTTTCACAAAATTTGACCTCGGTGGCTGTTACAGTTCTTCCTGAGCTAGATAAACTCTACTCCGCTCCCAAAAACGTTCCAGAGCGCTCGCATTAGTAATTTACTACAAAGGTTGTAATTAAGCCACCCGCTGGCAGCTTTGCCGACACATCACACATATAACCACTCCCCTATATGTCACGAAATATAAACAAGGTGACTCGCTTTATTAATTTACCGAGGACACCGCGGTTTCTTGCATGAAAATAGGGAGAACGGGGCCTTATCAATTATTTGCTGAACTCGTAATTAGGGTAGAAACGTTTAAGTTTCACTTCAGATAACAATTAACATGCCTCTCTTTTTTCGCCAAGTGTAAACCCGGTGTGGGGCCTAGTTCTCTTAGAGCACAGGTAAATGATAACGGATAGAGAGTGCATATATATATAACGTTTTCCAGCGCTTTCTCAATTAATCTTTCTTAACGCTGTTATTTATTCACGCACGCTTAGTTTTGCATACATACGAGACGCAATATATGCTTTTTTTCTTCAATTTTTACTAAGTTGTATGTTGGTGGCACTTATAGTTGTTCCAGGACAGAGGGCGAACCTGTGCGTAGCTCGTGAAATACACTTATATCATACTGCTCCGGAGCACTTCATACGCGATGTGTAGTACAAAGGCTGTAATTACCCCGTACAATACAAACTTTGCTTATGCATCACGCATAACATGCCCATTACATTGAGCAAATATAAACGAAGTGCCTCGTTCATTCCACCGATGACACCGGGGAAGCCTGCTACGAACATCCTACCGCATAACCAAGAGAGAGAGAGAGAGAAGGGAGGAAGGAAAGGCAGGCAGGTTGACCAGACTTTGTTCAGTTTTCTCCCCTGCACGTGGGGAGGGAGATGGGGGAGTGAAAATGATAGATAGATAGATAGATAGATAGATAGATAGATAGATAGATAGATAGATAGATAGATAGATAGATAGATGAGAGAGAGAGAGAGAGAGAGAGAGAGAGAGAGAGAGAGAGAGAGAGAGAGAGAGAGAGAGAGAGAGAGAGAGAGAGAGAGGTCTTGATCGCACTTTCACATGCAATTAAGCCAGGCGCAGCGTATCTAAAGTCGGGCACTCAAGTCTTTCGCCTTCAGGTACTGCAGAAGAGCTCGAACGGCCTTCTGGGCTGATGAGCTGTGAGGCCAGGTTCTCAAGAACTTTGTTACTGTAAATGGCTCGTCGTCCAGTCTATTCAAGACACACTGGAGAGTCTGGCGCCGTTTGTCGAAGCGAGAACACTGGCATAGAAGATGATCGATGCTCCTTTCACACTAGCACTTAGCGCACATGGGTGAGTGTGCCATTACAATACGGTAGCTGCTCTTGCCCACAGCCGACACAGCAGTGTGGCGTCAAGCGCATAACCAAATGTTTTTGGACAGGAGCTACGGATTACTCATGACTGCCTGCGACAGACTGAACGATTGCGTGCACGAGCGTACTGCGAATTTTTCTTCTTTCCTTCTTTTCATCTTTTCCTCACATTTTGCTCCTTCACAGTGCAGGATAGCCAACCGGGTTCAGCCTCTTTAAACGTCTGGCCTTTCTCTGAACCCTGAGGGAGGACCTTAAAACCATGTCCTGTCTTCTGCGCAAAATTTAACGATTTTCACGCCCTTCCACCATTAACCGGGTGCCATTTGGAAGAACTGTGCAACCTCGGATGACGCAACCGACAGAAGCATTGAACATCCCTGAAACACTACATTATAGACATAGCAGGAGACACACCTCACCCAATTGCACCATTCCATTAACCGAGATGCCGTCGCGTGGTGGCAACTGCGAACTAATGACCCCCCTTCCCCTTTTCTTTTTAGCATTAACCTCTTCCGGCCCATGCAATATCCCTAATACTGTCCCTTCTGCGGAGCAGAGCCAACAATATGTCTGTGCACCTGGAAACACCCACACCCTGCGGGCAGCTCCCCCCCCTTCCCCCCCCCCCCCTATTTTCTTTCATCCGCGGCTTTCTCCTGGGAGGCTGCGAGGGCCAGCCTCTAGAACCTTAGGAGCAGCGAAGGCTGATCCAGCGGGCACAGAGTGACGCGAGCCAATGGAGTCCTGAACCAAGGGTTTCCATACTATGAAGGAGATGCCACACCCTAATATGAATCTCTCTCTCTCTCTTTTTCAAACCTTAGCAGTCCGTTTGGATCCGAAATTCGCTGGATACATGTCAGTTCGCGTGCGTGCCTTGTGCGAATAGAAAAATTTGGGCTTTGGTGCCTGTACCCAGTTCGCGGCCCCTAGAGGTGCTGATTCTTCATATCCGGCACCTCTGCCTTCCAGAAGCATCATCATCATCATCAGCCTGGTTACGCCCACTGCAGGGCAAAGGCCTCTCCCATACTTCTCCAACAACCCCGGTCATGTACTAATTGTGGCCATGCCGTCCCTGCAAACTTCTTAATCTCATCCGCCCACCTAACTTTCTGCCGCCCCCTGCTACGCTTCCCTTCCCTTGGGATCCAGTCCGTAACCCTTAATGACCATCGGTTATCTTCCCTCCTCATTACATGTCCTGCCCATGCCCATTTCTTTTTCTTGATTTCAACTAAGATGTCAGTAGCTCGCGTTTGTTCCCTCACCCAATCTGCTCTTTTCTTATCCCTTAACGTTACACCAATCATTCTTCTTTCCGTAGCTCGTTGCATCGTCCTCAATTTGAGTAGAACCCTTTTCGTAAGCCTCCAGGTTTCTGCCCCGTAGGTGAGTACTGGTAAGACACAGCTATTATACACTTTTCTCTTGAGGGATAATGGCAACCTGCTGTTCATGATCATAGAATGCCTGCCAAACGCACCCCAGCCCATTCTTATTCTTCTGATTATTTCCGTCTCATGATCCGGATCCGCCGTCACTACCTGCCCTAAGTAGATGTATTCCCTTACGACTTCCAGTGCCTCACTGCCTATTGTAAATTGCTGTTCTCTTCCGAGACTGTTAAACATTACTTTAGTTTTCTGCAGATTAATTTTTAGACCCACTCTTTTGCTTTGCCTCTCCAGGTCAGTGAGCATGCATTGCAATTGGTCCCCTGAGTTACTAAGCAAGGCAATATCATCAGCGAATCGCAAGTTACTAAGGTATTCTCCATTAACTTTTATCCCCAATTCTTCCCAATCCAGGTCTCTGAATACCTCCTGTAAACACGCTGTGAATAGCATTGGAGAGATCGTATCTCCCTGCCTGACGCCTTTCTCTAATGGGATTCTGTTGCTTGCTTTATGGAGGAATACGGTGGCTGTGGAGCCGCTATAGATATCTCTCATTATTTTTACATACATTATTTTTCCAGAAGAGGTGGGATATAAAGAGGATGGATGTCAAGATAAGCAAAACACGTCTAGAGTATTGGCGGAAAAAAAAAAGAAAGCAGGCAGGAAATTTACAGGAGGGAAAAGGCGATTTGCGAAAGCGAGGAAACGCTACTTCTAGACACGAATGTGATTGCGGGATACTGGATAAATCTGAGTTCAAGCTACAGGACGGTATCGTTTATGCTATTTCTGAAAAATGAACGCCACGCAAATTTGTCAAGCGGACAATTGACGCACGGCGTGCAGACTCAAAGCCGCGTAAAAACACCGTAGCATCGCACGTCAATCAACACTTCTGTGCCCATCGTGGTAGCTTTGCGGCTACGGCATTACTCGAGGTCGCGGCTTTGATCCCCACCGCGGCAACAACATTTCGACGGGGGCGAAATACAAGAACACTCGTGTACTTATGTTTAGGTGCTCGTTAAAGAACCCCAGGGGCTCAAAATTGATCCGCGTAGACTGCCACTATGGCGTGCCTCATAATCCGATTCTGGTTTGCCCCGTACAGCCCCTAATTAAATTAAAGTTTAACACTTCTGCCACGATGCGATGTGCCGCGGGGGAATGGCAATGCCAACTGTCTTGGAGGTTATGAACAATGGCGCACAACAACGCCTCAAGCTTCGCTTACGTCGATTCCCACAGGCCGTGGTATCCGCATAATTTTTTATGATTAAATTTTATTTATTTCATTCTCTATGACGACAAAGAAAGACGTACGCCGACTAAGTAAAACTGAAAAAAAAAGCAAGATGTTTCGGCTTCCAAACGGAAGCCTTATTCACACTGCTCCCAAAGTTTTACTCGGTCGGTGTACATCTCTCTTTGTCGTGTTTCGTCCCGACCAGACGAGCTTCCGCCGCACTCTCAATTACATTCTTTGTGGCATCCAGTAATTCAGCTCTCGGAACAAAGCAACATGACAACGCGTTTTTCCACCGAGTTTATTAGTATATAGCAGCGATGCCGTCCCATGTTTTTGTCCTCGAATGCGCGTGCTCTGAAACGTTACGCCACATTCCTTTTCTTTTTGTGACATATTTGCTTCGCCTGTCCTGCTTTACGCTCCCTTGGTCAACTTAAAACGCGAAACGGGAAAAGAGCAACAAGCGAAGCACGGGAGAGAGGGTCTTTATTGCCAGTGGGGAAAAGGTCGGCGTCTACCCCACGTGGGTTCAGGTTAAGTTGCTCGTTTAGGTTTTAAGCGAAACGCGCGGGTTCCCTACGGCTCCTTTAGCGCGGAGTCCTATACCTACGCACAGTAAAACTACTAAGAGCAGAACAGGGTTCCCGGAAATTCATCTAGACAAAAGCTATTTCTTTAGTCGGACAACGACGGACAATAGAGAAAAGCCTTCCCCAAACGACGTCGTAAAAATGCTTTAACAACTGCCAGCGCGGGCAAGTGGAACTCTCATACACAGCGCCCGCGAATTCCGGCTTTCTTTTTTTTTGCTTTCTTTCTTGCGTCTTGTGGTTTCGCTTTTATTCCCTTTCTTTGGACATTCGCTGTCGTTTGCACAAATGATTCGACTCTGTCGTCTGTAGTAAAGAAAAGAAAACGACCCGCCTGTCGTCTGCATAAACGTCTTTATTGTCGTTCCGGCGAATGACTTGGCTGTCGTCTGCATAAAGTGGACGCGGTAGAGGCTTATGGAGGCGTGGGCAGAAGGCGTGAATCGGGGATGCTGTGGGCGCCTCCTAACGGGAGGGAGATTTTAATACGAAGATTGCTGGAATGGCAGTCCTTGCGCATGTTTCTGCGGAAGCTGGTTATGTGTTGGGTCCTCCATCTTCAAAGAAACATTAGGCGTATGGCCAGTAAAATTAGGCTTAACACGTATTTCTGTCTTCTGTCGATTCTATGGATGGATGGATGGATACAACTTTCTTGTACGTCCGGCAAGGTTTAACGCGACCCGGGCTCAGGTCTCCCATGGAGGAACGTCAAGGCCCTGCCTCAACGCCGCCTCACGTGCTTGCTGGACTGCCCACGTCTGTATTCCGAGGTCTGAGCTGCGCAGAGCGGCGGCCCACCTCAACGACAGGGTCTCCGGAGTAACTGCCATCCCTCCTATAACTACATTGCACTCCCACAGCATGTGTTTGAGTGTTGCTGGTCCTTCCTGGCACAATTTGCACGTGTCGTCCTGATGCTTATCTGGGAAGATGCGTTTGAGACGGAATGGATTAGGGAACGTGTTTGTCTGGAGTTGTCGCCAGGCGACGGCCTGCCTCCTGTTCAATTTGGGACTCGGCGGGGGGTATATCCTTCTGGCGTTCAAATATGCACTGGTGATGTCGTTGTATCTTGTGAGCCTGTCCCGTTCTGCTCGAGAAGCGTTCGCTATCGTACGAGAGGCGTTGCCCTGTTCGGCGCGGCGGGTCATGTCTCGCGCCGTCCGGTGCGCCGTCTCGTTTAGGTTCGGGAGCGCGTCACCTTCCGTGGTGACGTGCGCGGGGAACCATATGATCCTCGAGCTCGCGGTTTTGGATCTGCCCGCTTTGGCCAGAATGGACATGGCTTCCTTGGAAATTCGACCTTTGGCATAATTCTTTACTGCCGTTTGTGAGTCACTTAGTACGACTTCGCATTCCTGTTCTGTGAGGGCTAGCGCAATCGCTACTTCCTCCGCTATTTCTGAGTGTTTGGTGTATACACTACATGTGGTTCTGATTTTTGATTCTGCGTCTATGACTACGGCGGCAATTTGTTCAGCGTAATTCAACGCAATTTGTTCAGCGTAGATTCGCCACATGTCCACCATCACTTGAATGCTTACGTGTTACTACTCGGAATAGTAGTAGTTCTCGTTCAATATACGTTGAAACAGCCCCATGGGACGCAAAGAAATAAAAACACGCACAACAGCTCGAGTCCACTTGTGTGTGCTTTTGTCCTGCTTCCACCGCGCTACTTCAATGTACAGCGCTCAACAAGTGGAACACGAATACCGAAACTACTCCAAATGTCGTCTTTCGTTTAATGCAGGTTCGCCGGCATGACTTGATTCAGACTCCAAAACGTACAGCAGTAGGGACTTTTGACTACTCCACGCTTAGAAACGGGCAACCGGCTGTACATCTTCAAAATAACCAGCTCACCCAAATCAGGTTGTTGCTGTAGTACTCGGTACAGCAGTAGCGCCGCGTAGCGCATGCTAATGCGGAGCTGTGGGACGGGAGCTGTGACACTGCAGGAATCGAAGACGCCGGGTTATCGGCGTCGACTAACGACTGCCGTTCAAAATGGCGCCCCCACCCCCTCCCGCGAGGAGGCAGGTTCGGCCCCGCGCGTGTCGGGAGCTGGACCCGCTGATGTATATAAGGCGGCCGAAAAATCGATGCGGAGTCACCCCAAAAATAGATTTCTATCGTCTTCGCGAACGCCGGCCCCTCCATTCAGTGCCCGGGTGGAAGGGTGGGGGGGAGGTGAGTGGTGAAAGGGGGCGGGGCTTTTCCCTTGTGCAAACAGCCGCCTTCAATTAGGAACGACGCGGCGAGATGATGGTGTATGGCGCGTCTGCGCCAGAAAGCTTTCGGAGGGCGAGTGCTTGCAGCACTTCGAGGTGCTTGCCGATCGACGACGCACAGCCTCTCTGTCGACGACAGACCGAGTGGACTGCCTTTCGGAGTCCTTGTATAGGCGGAGGACAACTAAAGCGACGGCCTCTTACGCAGCCTAAGGGGTGTAGTTAGCGACGCGTTATACACGTTTCCGCGCATCGCTTCACGCATTCATCTAGCCGCACAGAGTCTGTCTGAGAACTGGAGGGGTTCTCAGTCACGACATCCGTCGCGGTAGCCTAATGGCTATGAGGTTTCGCTACTGAGCCGCAGGTCGCGGGGTCGATTCCGGCCGGATTTGGCTGGCGCGAAATGAAAAATAAAGTAACGCTCGCATACTTAGATTTAGGCACACGTTAACACCTCAGGTGGTCATACTAAGCCGCGGAGTCCCCTATCACGGCGTAGCTCATAACCAGGACGTGACTTTGGGACGTAAAAACTGCCTAATTCATTTTAGCTTTTCACGCGATGCGCCATTAATGACTCGACGGGCCATTGCCGCAAACGATGGAGCTGCAAATTTCTCGATTTACGCCGACTCCACTTGTGTTTCTGGTACAGGTGGCCCCCAGCCGCAGATTCGCGTAAGTCTGTTACAGCGTCTTCCCCGTCAAGTAGCTGTTTCCGTCGCTTCCGCCCTGGCGCTGCATTCGCGAACGGTGGCTCGTGCTTGATTGGAATGGCCTCAGCACTGACCGCAACGCCTTTGCTTGCTAAGAAACACTAGCATACTGTGCATACCCTTCCGCTGAAGGTCAACAACTGAAGGTAAAACATACTCCGCTAGGCGGAATATGTTTTACCAACTTGTCCTCCGAATTATTCTCATACAGCTAGGCGGAATGTGTTTTACCACGAGGTAAATCTTGGAGCTATGACTTCGCATATCGCAGTAGTAGTAACCCGTAAGAGCGCTGCTGCGTCTTCCGATGTCAAGCGGACCATCCGAGTGACCGACTGAGAGACCGCCCTTGAGGCAGTGGTGAACATTCCAGTTCGGGTGAATCGCCGTCGGGCACCTGAACTCTGTGCTCTCTCAAACTGGTACTTCAATTTCAACTTTCCTTCTCGCCCATTGTAGGGTAACTAACGGGGCTCAGTTCTGTTTAACCTTCCTGCCATTCTGGTCGATGTGCCTGACAGCGCTGCGAGGCGCATTCACTCTCTCAGACAGACACGGACGGACGGACGGACGGACGGACGGACGGACGGACGGACGGACGGACGGACGGACGGACGGACGGACGGACGGACGGACGGACGGACGGACGGACGGACGGACGGACGGACAGACAGACAGACAGACAGACAGACAGACAGACAGACAGACAGACAGACAGACAGACAGACAGACAGACAGACAGACAGACAGACAGACAGACAGACAGACAGACAGACAGACAGACAGACAGACAGACAGACAGACAGACAGACAGACAGACAGACAGACAGACAGACAGACAGACAGACAGACAGACAGACAGACAGACAGACAGACAGACAGACAGACAGACAGACAGACAGACAGACAGACAGACAGACAGACAGACAGACAGACAGACAGACAGACAGACAGACAGACAGACAGACAGACAGACAGACAGACAGACAGACAGACAGACAGACAGACAGACAGACAGACAGACAGACAGACAGACAGACAGACAGACAGACAGACAGACAGACAGACAGACAGACAGACAGACAGACAGACAGACAGACAGACAGACAGACAGACAGACAGACAGACAGACAGACAGACAGACAGACAGACAGACAGACAGACAGACAGACAGACAGACAGACAGACAGACAGACAGACAGACAGACAGACAGACAGACAGACAGACAGACAGACAGACAGACAGACAGACAGACAGACAGACAGACAGACAGACAGACAGACAGACAGACAGACAGACAGACAGACAGACAGACAGACAGACAGACAGACAGACAGACAGACAGACAGACAGACAGACAGACAGACAGACAGACAGACGGACGGACGTATATGCACACATACACGCATAAACAGAGAGACGGACATATATGCACACATACACGCATAAACAGAGAGACGGACATATATGCACACATACACGCATAAACAGAGAGACGGACATATATGCACACATACACGCATAAACAGAGAGACGGACATATATGCACACATACACGCATAAACAGAGAGACGGACATATATGCACACATACACGCATAGACAGAGAGACGGACATACATGCACACATACACGCATAAACAGAGAGACGGACATACATGCACACACACATACACACTTTAGAAGCAGACAGACACGGACAGAGACGGATGGACAGACACGGACAGATGGACGGACGGACAGACACGGACAGACAGACATATATACACACATACACACATATAGAAACAGAGAGACAGACATATATACACACATACACACATATAGAAACAGAGAGACAGACATATATACACACATACACACATATAGTAGACAGACAGACAGACATATATACGCACACATACGCACATATAGAAGCAGACAGACGAATACAAACACAGAGAAAAGCACATAGAAGCAGACAGACACATACACACAGACGGACGGGCGGACGGATGGACGGAAATGGGCACGCATACGACAGGGCAGCACACATAGACAGGTACATACAGAGACAGGCGTGTAGACTGGCAGGTAGAAAAAGGCAAATTACATAAATACAACGCGGAAACACATGCGCGCACAAGAACGCGTTTACGCATGCGCACGTATATGCAGCTCACACAACGCACGAACACACACACACACACACACAAAAGAAGCTGCATGATGCGTGGGATGCGTAAATCTGATTTTGTTCCCGTCGCGCAAACGCGCCGTCCGTTCTGTTTTCTCTCATAACCTTCGAGCGTTGCCGGAAAAGACCGCAGCAGCTGTCGCCGACATTCGTCCTTGAAGGCGCGCGAGTTTTTCTTCTTCTCGCAACGTTTCAGGTGGCCGCTGCTCGCCCATTCACATTTTGCGCGTCGGTTAGTGACGTCCGATGCACTGCTGCGAACGGCTTTCCGACAACGTCAGAAAACTTCAGCGTGACACTGCTAATCGCATACAGTGGCCCCATAACGAGTTAAAGTAAATGGCACAACGGAACTGCGACGAAGGGCGTCTTCGCTGCTCGGACGACTCGTCCCGAATGTCGAAATCGCGTCCGATCGGAACGCGCTACGTTATATTGAATATTAAGTTCATTTCCTCCGACAACAAGCGCATACGCAATTCACTTCGTAATCTGATAAAGTGTGAAAGGTCGAACGGCGTCCCGAAACACGGGCAAGCGCAAACGCACGGAAACAGCCTCATCGACAAATAGTTCTATATTAGATTCTTGACGCACACAAAAAAACTGTGACAGTCAAATATTGAATTACTGAAAGTCGAGAACTGGACTGCAATTCTTCGCGAACGTATGGCGCACCGGAATTTCTTTAAGTTCGTTCCTTTTTGTGTGTGTGTGTGTGTGTGTCTACGTGTGGTACACGTATGCGTGTGAGCTTTCGCTTTAACACAGTATTTGCATAGTTGAAAAGTGCTCCTTGTGCGAACGTTGAAAAAAAAAAAGGTGCGCATAGTCTTTAAAATGTATGTACATATTGTTAGCGGTGCCACTGCTTGTTTTCGGCAGAGCGTAGCAGGTTGAGAGGACGGCGGTTCCGGTTGCACTAGCATAGAATATAATGTTAAATTACTTCCCCGCCTACATGTGCACGTCTACGATCGCTGGCTCATGCTCCCTCATAGATTGATTGATTGATTGATTCATAAAACGATCCTGACGGACTCCACTGCACGGTCGCTTGCTCCATTCACTCTTTTCCCTTCCTCTTATTACACGAAAAAAACCCCATCCTTCCTGAAATCAATCAATCAATCAATCAATCAATCAGTCAATCAATCAATCAATCAATCAATCAATCAATCAATCAATCAATCAATCAATCAATCAATCAATCAATCAATCAATCAATCAATCAATCAATCAATCAATCAATCAATTCAGAAACGATCCCGACTCTCTCACCCAATCGTTTTCTCATTCAGTTATTATATTCATAGGAACTGCACTCACCCTCTCGTTCATTAGCTCGCTCACTTCTTTAACAGATTAGAAACATCCTACATCTTCAATTTAAACTTCCTGCATGAACTGTCTGCGTTTGCAACATCCAGCTTGCATCACCGATTCGAAGCATCTCGTGCGTGCGTATTTCTGTGTTCGCTTGTGTTCGTACGTGCGTACGTGTGTGCGTGATATTCGAGGCACAATTTCTATAGTTTTTTTTTATTTACCAACGGCGCATTCAAACGCCCAAAATCCGTTGGCAGCCTTTGCTGCTGTGACAATATGCGCTATATGCTCCGTTCCTGCTATTTGACCTTCGGTGGTGCTTTGAAATCGGCGAACCGCGGTATGTATAATCGCAATTGAAAAGAGCCTTTTCCGCTTTGCTCACATATTATACCATATCTTGCTACCTTTACGCCTTTAATAATTTCTCACGATCTGTCTCGCAGGAATAGCAGGGACGTGAAACCGCTATCCCCGCTTTGCTTGCTGAGCACCGTATCCTGTTCGCAAGGCCAGTACCAGATGGCGCCGGCGGCGTTGTTAGTGCGAAGGCCATTATCTTTGTCTAACAGCGACGTTACTTCTTTTTCTCTCGCTGCTACTTTCATTATATGGCTCTTATGTATCTAGATAGAGCAGGGCTTGGTGTTTATGAGATGCATAAAATGACGCTGGATGTTTCGTGTTTTAATGCGATTGGCATACTTTGCCTGATACAAGCGTTTAATCTATCTATCTATCTATCTATCTATCTATCTATCTATCTATCTATCTATCTATCTATCTATCTATCTATCTATCTATCTATCTATCTATCTATCTATCTATCTATCTATCTATCTATCTATCTATCTATCTATCTGTCTATCTGTCTGTCTGTCTGTCTGTCTGTCTGTCTGTCTGTCTGTCTGTCTGTCTGTCTGTCTGTCTATCTATCTATCTATCTATCTATCTATCTATCTATCTATCTATCTATCTATCTATCTATCTATCTATCTATCTGTCTGTCTGTCTGTCTGTCTGTCTGTCTGTCTGTCTGTCTGTCTGTCTGTCTATCTGTCTATCTATCTATCTATCTATCTATCTATCTATCTATCTATCTATCTATCTATCTATCTATCTATCTATCTATCTATCTATCTATCTATCTATCTATCTATCTATCTATCTATCTATCTGTCTATCTGTCTGTCTGTCTGTCTGTCTGTCTGTCTGTCTGTCTATCTATCTATCTATCTATCTATCTATCTATCTATCTATCTATCTATCTATCTATCTATCTATCTATCTATCTATCTATCTATCTATCTATCTATCTATCTATCTATCTATCTATCTATCTATCTGTCTGTCTGTCTGTGTCTGTCTGTCTATCTATCTATCTATCTATCTATCTATCTATCTATCTATCTATCTATCTATCTATCTATCTATCTATCTATCTATCTATCTATCTATCTATCTATCTATCTATCTATCTATCTATCTAGCTTACACCGACAAAGCGGCTCAAACTACCAGCGCCACTAACTGTGTGGTGGTTCGTGGTCGTGATATCGGCATGGTCGTTCCATCGTCATCCCTCCAGTTTCGTGATTTGATTTCCCACCAGTGTTCCCACCCAAGTTCTCAGGCGCACAAGGTCTGTGCTCGGGGTCGCGATGCCGTCGTGGGCCTTGAATCGTTGTCATTCCAGCTTTGTCATCCGACACTCATCATGCCGTTGACATCACGTCATTGTCATCATACAGGCTTCGTCGTGCTGCCTTCATCACAGTACTGTCGCCATACACTCGTCGTCATCCCATTGTCCCGACACCGTTTTCGTGTAATCTTCGCCATTGCGTCGACTCCATGCAATCGTCGTCACGGTGTCGTCGTCGTGCATGTGTTGTTGTACCGTCGTCTTGAAGCCACCGCGGTTGTTCTGTTATCTTTGTTCTAACTCCGACATCCGACTCTCGTGATGCCGTTGTGACGTCATCGTCGTGACGTCATCGTCGTCCCGCCATCGTCGTCACACAGTCGTCGTCGCCACACAGTCGTCATCATGTCCGTCGTCGTCATGTTATCGTTTTATCGTGTCATCACTTCGTATAAAGTCGTCCCACTGCAGTCGTGCTGTTTTCGTCGTACCGCTTTTGCCGTTCCGTCGACGTCATTTCTTGTTCCTCATTATATGTAATCATATCGTCGACATTCAATCGTTATTACGACACCGCTGCCATAGCGTCAACGTCATTGCGTTGTCTTCAGAGAATCACTATCGTGCATTCATGACATACCGTCATCGCGACATCATCGTGCCACCATCGTGCCGTCGTCGTGCTCTTGTGGTCGTGCGATCGACGTCATTTCGGCTTCGTCAGCCGTTTGTCGGCACACCGTCGTCTTCACGCCCTCGTCTCGTGGCCACGATGCCGTCGTTATGCCATCGTCATCGTTTACGAATTGTCATCATCATTGTCGTCGTGCCATTCGCGTCACACGGCCTTTGTCGTTTCATCGATGTCATCCCTTCTTCGTCGTTCTCTCGCCGACACTGCGTCGGCGTCATGCAGCGGTCGTCACGCTGCCATTCCCGCGGACGATCTCGGCAAGCAAGTGCCACAGCAAAGTGGGTCTGTACAGGAATATGTCGCACATAACCGAATCGACGGGTGTCAGAAGGGCCATTACAGGTGTTAGATAAACGCGAGTTTAGACATGGGGTGCGTCGCTACCTAGCTTGAATGCTAATCGCATTACCGTCGACAGTCATCGTCCGATGAGTTATATTTATCTAATTGTCTTATCAATATGTTATCATCATTCTTCATTGTTATCGTCCTTAACTATGTTTGTATTTTATAATTGCTCACATTAGTATGATCTCTCTAGTCTACGCCATCATCTTCGCTTTTGAAGCTTTGCGGTGTAGCAGGCCGAAAGGTTCTTTACCTACGTGTTTTTTTTTGTTTTTTTAACAGTCATCAAACACCATTCGCGTTTCATACGGCAATCACATTCTGCAAGACGTCAGTGGAGCGCATGCTATAGGCGATACTATAAGTCGGAGGAAACGGTCAGGTGGGACGGGTCTAGCTGACTCCCGTCTTATGCAGTCGTTCTGCGGTAGTGTCCCTTCAGACTCGTGTCTCTCACAACGGCGAAGTCGCTGTCGGAGTACACGACCTGGCTGTTGGGGAAGCAGAAGTATTTAGACTCCTCCAAGATGGCGTGCAGAGTCCCACACCACAGCACTGGGAAGGGTCAGACTGCGAATAGACGAGTCGAGGAAAATCATCAACCTCTACCTTTGGGAAGTGGCTCGTGAAAAAATAATAAGGAAGTGCGGCTCGAATATCAAGAATTCTGAGTAGCTGCATGATAGTGTCGCATCATTTTCGACGTCCTCTCCTTCATTTTTTTTCCAATCAGGTGCAAGCTCCGCAAGCCACTTGGTCTCGGATGCAATGTGCCGGAAAACGTAGTAAAAGTGAATGACAGGAGCTGCCCCACGTTCTAATGTTCTGTTGGCTCTTCCTGCCTGAAAACGAACCCGAATCCGCGAGAGTCCAGCGATGTATGGGGCGTCGCAGAATGACGCCATCGGCTTCGAGGCTCGGATGGGGAAATGTTTCAAGGACAAGCTCCGTTATGACTTTCTCCATAAAAGAGAGAAAGAGAGAACATCTTGTTTTTATTTTTCCAGCGAAAAAAATGAAACGCAGCTAAAGATCCGAAAGAGCAATTCGCCAGTCCAGTCTGTTAAATTTGTATATGTGTTTTAGATATCGTAACTCATTCGACTTGACTGGCCCGTGACGACGACTGCTCTGCATACGCAAGCACGAAGTAATTCCGACGGAGGAGGAGGACGCTTTCGGCAAGCTTGGTTTTTTGACGACGCAGGCGTCCTTTTTCTTTGCTCTCTCTCTCTCTCTCTCTCCCCGCGTGTATTTCATAGAGCATGTGAGTCGCCACGCGCCTTATGGGGCACCAAACGCGGAAGCGCGCTATGTGCATGGTTGGGTCGACGCGATAAGCCCGTGATTTACAAGTTTCGCCGAGTCTTCGACGGCGCGGGTAAGACGCCGCGTAGCTCTGGCACGTCTTATAGCGTGCACCTGCTTTTTAGTTTCGTTCTTCTTACAGAGTTCGTAAAAAAAAAAGACTAACTAGAGGGAACCGTGCCGCTCTGATCGTTCACCTAGTATATGCACTGCAATAACTGGCAACACTGGCCTGAGCAAAACTGTGCACGGACCAGGGATACGGCGATGAAGTGGATTTTCTTCTCCCCTTATACGAATGCAACTTGATATTGACAACTGCATTCCGAACTTGGCATTGCGAACCTTCCAGTAGACTCGTCAATTTCAATTTGTCCGTCTGAATTATACGAATAAATTCATTTTTATGCGAAGCATATTACGAGAGCTCAACTCAGCTCCTCAGGCGCGGCGGTGTCGCCTTGAATACCACGTGACACCGTGACGTCACGACAGAGGAGAAGTGGCTTTGGCTCAACTCTTGCAAGATGGGCTGGGTGGGAATCGAACCAGGGTCTCCGGAGTGTGAGACGGAGACGCTACCACTGAGCCACGAGTACGATGCTTCAAAGCGGTACAAAAGCGCCTCTAGTGAATGCGGTGTTGCCTTAGAAACGAGCTGTTTCTAAGGCTCAGGCGTGCGTCGCTTGCTCAGGCGCACATTTCGTTGCCGCGCCGAACGCTGCGTTGCTCGACGCTCACCGCGTCCAATGCGGGCGTCCAAGGCGAAGTAGAGTAACGAATGAGTTGTTTCTTCGTCTAGCCGAACCAAATATAGCCAAGCAACAGCAGTTCACCAAGCTAAACAGTGGTTCAACAACTAAAATAAAGGCTAGTATGCTTCGCATCCTGGGCTTAACCTTACCTAAGCCACAGCCATTTTTTATTTCGTCTTTCGTCGAGCCTTTCGGTCCGTGTACTTTCGCACTTGTGGCTTCAGACGTTCTTGTGGCGTTATAGTTTTACATATCTTTGTTAATTAAAGAATAATAAATAAGAAGTATATAAAATGTACAGAGTATGTCCCCCTCCCGCCTCTCTCTCTCTCTCTCTCTCTCTCTCTCTCTATATATATATATATATATATATATATATATATATATATATATATTCGCAGATGTGCCTGTAGTCATCCGAATAGCTGTACCATTTGTAACGCAATATTATTTGTTTAAAATGATTGATTCGCAAAGGCGCAAAGCCGTTTGAAGCCAGAGGGACGAAGATTAGGCACATCGATGTAGAACAGGCACTAGTTCCCGTAGCACTAGCTTCCGTCTTGAACTTATTGCTAAAATCGCTTCCAATATTATTTTCACCGCAACTCGACTCTACGGCTTTATTGTGCCCTCAAAGATAAAAAAAAATAGTAATGCGAGTGAATGCCCGTACCACGGGAAGGAATCCAAAGCTTAATGTCAATAATAACAAATGAATAGGGGTCATACAAAGGAGAGAACCTAAAACTGAATTTTGAGGAAGAAGGACAAAGAAAGAAAAAAGGAACTCGTTAAGAGAGAGAGCGAATAAAAGTGTGCGATGCCGTGCTATGAATTGTATGTGAGATATGAATGAGACACTGGTGCCGGAAATATCTAGTACAGTCGTATATTATAAAAATACCTGCGTACTCGGATAGCAGCTGTGTATAATGACCTGAGTATTTATGTGTAGGCTGGACGGAAGGGAAAGGGTTAGATTATGAGGCGCGCCAAATGATCATGATCCGCGAAAAGGAGCGAACTCTGGCTGGCTTCATTGTTGCAGAAAGTTTTGGGCCGGGTAAGGCGCGGAAGCAGACGTGAACCATTCGCAGACCAGTCGTTTCAAGACGAGGGCACCTCATCGTATGGAAGGGGCAGAGAAACAAAAGGAGAACCATAACCGGGAAACGGTTCTCATGAAAAAGAACAACTACAGATAAAGGAAAGAGGTGGAAAGGAAGGACACCATGGCGTCGACCTTTTCGCAGAAGGGGCGTGGGGATGAGTGTCTCGCGATTCTGAGCGAAGGCACTCAGCAGCGGCATATGCCGACAGAGGGATCCGCCGTTGGTCCTTGGAGTGATGGAGACACGTATAACAAACACGGCCGTGGGATTATGCGACGAGACTCGGCAGACCATGCATGCAAGCGCCTCTTAACGCTCAGGAGGCAGCATCAGTAATACGAATAGAAAGGGACGTGGGATCCTTCTCGAGGCTTAGCTCTGGCCTCGTTGTATGCGTTGCATATTGCAATCACTCAGTTCAGCCCTTGGGCGCCGCCGCACAGCCACCATTGAGGGTATGAGCCATTGTTCATTGCTGCGCGTCTCATATGTGGGTCTATTCTCTTTTAAGTTTGCTATGTTTGTTATTAAGTTGCTTCTATTTTTATGCGTTGCATATTGCAATCACTCAGTTCAGCCTTTGGGCGGGGCCGGGCAGCCACCATTGACCTTTAGCGCAACCACGTGACGTGACGTCACGACAGCCGGAGGAAAAGCTGGGCCGCAACTAGCGCAATATGCAACGCATTCTTGGCTTAACCAAGCTAAGCCTGGCCATTTTATTGCCAGTAACCGCGAGAAACTGCAACCGGAGGTGGGACGAATGAGGAAACAATTGAAACAAGTCCGTTCGTTCAGACAGGAGAGCGCTGCCGCATGGATGGCTCACCTCGAGTAGACGGTGAGAGCGTCAGAACAAACCTAACAAGGCGTATGCCGACGTGCATACGCGCCTGCAGAAGGGCCCCGTGTCGCAAAAAACCCGGCGTCGGCGTCCCGCATCCAGCGTCGACCGTCGTTTCGGCAAGATTCCTTCCGAGCCACGCATACCCAACCGCGCAGGCCCTCCATTTAACGCAAAGAAGTTACTGAACTATTTGAATTTTTCAAGGTAAAATACGTCAGAAAAATCCTAAAGTACGACTTACACACGGCCTAAAGACATGATCGCGTCGGGCTGCAATTTCTATATCTGAGAAAACATAATTCTGTTACGCGGAAACTCAAACCCCTTTTCCAGTGTTTCTACCATTCCTAGACCGGCCACGGGGAACGACATTTGCGCGCGCCGGCGCGTGCCAATCTTGTAAACCATGGAGCGGCGCGCCCTGTTCCTTGCAACACCTCCAGATGGCGCTCGCCTCCGCCGCATCGCGGCCCAAGCAAGAGGTCGCGTTTGTACCAGAAAGCGACC
Organism: Dermacentor albipictus; assembly: GCF_038994185.2. NCBI lineage: Eukaryota > Metazoa > Arthropoda > Arachnida > Ixodida > Ixodidae > Dermacentor > Dermacentor albipictus. The sequence continues at coordinate 165,718,672 of NC_091822.1, forward strand.
CAGCGTGGTTGCTCAGTGGCTATGGTGTTGGGTTCCTGAGCACGAGGTCGCGGGATCAAATCGTCGAACTCGTCGCCCCCACTGGAGGCGACGAGTTCAGAACCGCAGCCTAAAATGGTGGTGTTACTGTTGACGTAGTTGCAAGTCTACCTTCGCTCTTCATTTTTTTTTAAATGAAAAGCATCTATAGCATACCTGATGGGTCAGTTGGTCAAGCAGGCTAGCTGACCATTTGTCACCGCACCCTTTCAAAGGGGATGCTAATAAATCATCATCAATCATTATCATCATCGGAGACGTTTAGCTTGGGTTTCCTTTGTAGCTGTGCGCTGCAGCGTAGCTTGGATGCCGGTTTTCCCCTTTCAAGTCCCGGGACTGTTAGCCAGCGCCATTCGGGACCGCCGTCATGCCCGTCACTTCATGAGCTTTCGCCATGGCCGCTAACCTTAGTGACATCACCAATTAGCAGCTTTTCACGCAATACAAAGGGTTTTTGGGTACGATCTGGTTACTTTGACCAACAGAATGTCACCAACAATGCCCCTGAGGTGCGTTCAATATCTGCGCCCTGCTAGCGCAGCTCCGTCAGCGACCCATAGCTGAAGCGGCGATTGATGAACAAAAGCAAATACGTCAGTGCCAGTTTACGCCATGAGAGAGCCGAACTTGCGACCGCAAGTTCGTTCAGTAGCAATTTTATGCCGAGAGCACTTGTTCTTGTTAGTTTTGTTTTTGTTGTTGTACTTTTTTCACGAGACCGAGCCGTCGAATTCCGATTATGCTAGAAGAATGCCAGCAAACTTTAGAGTAGGAAAAAATCGAGAGGCAGACATAGACAAAGAGACAGGAAGGTGGGTAGCCAACTAGCCCAACAACTAGACCAACTAGCCCAACAAGCCACTCTCATGAAGTCGAATTCCGAGGCGTGACAGCGGTTTCAAGCGTATGCGGGCTCCCGCGCAAGCGATCGAAACGGCAGGCTCTCCGAGGCGCTCTGATCCCGTTCCCTGACAGTATATGCATGGGACCCGCGGATGGGCGACGAAAACCGACCGTTCCGAAAAGGATGGCAACGCAGGACTGCTCGCGGAACTTTTCGGAACCCGGCAGAATCTGCAAACAAAAAGTGTTTTTTTTCTTCTTCGCAGCACGGCAACGATGGAACCGAAGCGCATGTTCTGCTCTTACGTGTGCGATCCGAGCAGCGCCCGCTGCTGTCTTGTTGCACGCCTGCGCGCTTAGACCTCCAGGAAGATTTCTCATTGTTTGTCACAATCTTTGTTTTTCTTTCGTCGACCTTTGGCGTTCTCGTTTTGTATGTTTGCCTGTACTTCATTTCTAATGAATGTCGCCTGTACATGGCCGGAAGCCAGCCGAGAGCCGTGCACACGTCGTCTCTTCCTGTCACTGTCGGAAGTGTCGGGCATAATCCTGACACAAGCCTTGTGTTATACTGTGTTTCTTTGTTGCTATGCTTCGGTTTCATGGGGGACGCCTTAAAGGTTCCGTGAAACGACGTATACGTAGAGCGCACGGTGTTGTTCCAGGCAAGCATGGCGACGCTCGTACACGATATATACGCAACCCTTTCCAGGAGCTTTGCGTCAACGTCTATGTATTCTCACGACTGTGTGGCGCTTGTATAATAAGGAGCGGTCGGTCGGCTCATAGCAGCTATGAATTGGGTTCAAAAACCGCCGAGCTTCTATGCTTTGCAAGTGCAGACATGCACATACGTACCGAACACACACAACTTGGTGCGACACTCAGTGGAGGTCAGTTACGCTGAAGATTACAAAGACAGGATATCTCTTCGTGCGTCGTCGCTGACCGTGCGCTGCTGTCATTGATAAGTTCCAGACCTCACGATTCACCGCCCTTAATTGTGCACTTCCACGGTTGTCGGAATCCGTTGGAAGGTTTGGCTGCTGCTCGTTAGAACCTATGCGAATGATGGACACCACTGCTCCTTGAGCCTATTACTATTAGTGTTGGGGAGATGGCTGCTGCCACTGCTGGAACGCCTGGAAAGATGGCTGCTGCCACTGTTGGAACCCGTTGGAGAGACGGACGCTGGTGTTGTTGGCACGTGTTGGAAAGGTGAAAGCATATTTAGCGCCAGCAAACAAGGACGGAAGGGAGACGACAACTCAGTGCGCTTCCGTCCTTGTTTGCTGGCGCTAAATATGCTTTCAATTTACCAACACGCCCAACAAATGGCAATGGAAAGGTGACACCGGCTAGTGTTCGAAGCCGTTCGAACCCACTGTTGAAAACTGTTGATATCGCTGATTCGTACCGCGAATCGCGGGTTTATTTTTTTATCATTTCTTTGATTTTTTACAACGACCGATCTATATTTAATGCGTCGTATTCGGAACACGTCCGCGGCAGGTGTCTCTCTCGGCGTTTACGCAGCTCGCGGAGACGTTCGTCCGCGCGGGCTGGAAAAGACGCCGCAGTTCCCGCTTTTTATTCTCGTCGATTGTTACGATAATGAGTCGCGCCGCCGCATATATGGTGGCCGCTGATGAGTCCGCTTAATCGTCAATTAATTAGCCGCAGTTTCACTGCTTTGTGCGCAGCGGCGTGTGGCCCTTCTTTAAAAGACCTGCTCCCCGCGGCGGTAATTGGCTGGCGGACATGCAGATTTCTCGTGTTTATTATGCGCTCTCCACAGGGGGGGGAGGGGAGCTGAGCTGCAGGAGGGCGGGAGGGAGGGTGCCGGGTTATTACGGTGCGCGCGCGCGGTGGTTGTGGTATTGTGTGAATGCCCACAAGTATAAGCACCGCCACCTGGGGCGTTTAAGCTCCGCGGTTCGATAAAAGTTCGCGCGTCTTATTAGCCTTCTTATTTTTTTTCTATAATCCCCTTCTTGCGGTCCTTCACCCTTTATTTCCAAATTGCTTTCGAAAAGCTCAGCCTATACGTCCTCTGTTTCTTTTTCTTTCTTTTATTGTCAGGCCGAGGAGCAAGTACGCATCGCTGATCTTTCATACACCATGAAACAGCAAAGGTTAAAAGCTCTGTTCCGGAAAATAGAGTTTCTCGCAAGACACACTTGAGTAATAGATATTAGTATTTTGAGGACACGGTATTCTGCGTAACGCCTTGTGTGGGACGCGCGTGGTAGCACGTGTTGATGTGCAACGGATCGCGTTCGCTTTATGGAATTGCCATTTGTTGGGCGTGTTGGCAAATCGAAAGCATATTTAGCGCCAGCAACCAAGGACGGAAGGGAGACGACAACACAATGCGCTAACTTCAACAACTTGATTTCCAGGAAATACACCTATATAACCCATGCACTGCAGTGGCGCCACCTTACCCAAATCTTACCCATCCAAAAAAGCCGTCTCCTTATCTAACAGGTCGACTGAAGGGGCGCGGCTCTGACCTCTGCTGCTAGAATGAATTCGTCCAGTTGCGGATTCTCCGCTCCCTGATATCCTTTATCCGCTGCCGGGCATGCGCGGCCTATATAGATTTATTTAAGTCGGTCGATGAGCTGTTCATCATTCCAGTCAAATTTGTATCTTGCCTTGATTTGCTCTATGTTGGCGTGGGTTTTGGTGTTGGTGGGGTCTATGAGGTGGCGCAGCATCTGCCACGTGTTAGGACGGCTCATATTCTTCTCTAGCTCGTCGAATTTTTGATCTCACCTTTTTTCTTCTAGTTTGAATGCGTAGCTCTCAATTTCTTTATTGTGCTCGGCATTTCTTTCCTTAGGTTCCAGTTCCATTTCTGGCGCTTTAGCTTGTTTTCGAGGGTTCGTTTTCGGTTCCACATATTTCTAAGCTTGTTGTCTAATCTGAATGAGAGGTCATCTCCCTCTACTGTTTTGGTGGCCTGTTTCACGTGTGAAACGACGGTTGAGGTCCACTCTGTTATGTCTCCGATTTCGCCTAAATCTGCTGTTGACCTGATATCCCTGAATTTGTCCCAGTCAGTTGCGGTGGCCTGCTTTGGCTTATGTATGGGCAGCCCTAGTTTCCTATCGATTTGGATTTCGATTACAATGTGATCGCTGCCGAGGTTTTCGCTCGTGTTTTTCTACGATGTTTTGCCCGTCCTGTGCCCTAGTGTTAGGTCCAGTGTTGTGTCGCAGCAGATGCTGTTACCCGTTCTGGTTGGCTCGTTCGGGTCCCTTAATGGCGAGAGTCCTGTCTTCTGAATCGCTTCCCACAGCACTCTACCTTTCTTGTCGATTTTGGTGTAGCCCCATTCGTGATGCTTTGCATTAGAGTCCCCTATTAAGAGCAGGAGGCACGATTTTGCTGCCCTCAGCAGTTTCTTAAATGCGTTCTCGAACTGTGCCTTTTTGTGACGAGGGGGACTGTATGCGTTCAGAACGAATATGCTTCCCCTATTCTTTTTGCTGGTAAGGATTTCTGCGAGTACGGCTTCCACTTCGTTCGTACTCGCGTCGTGTTCAATTGCCGCTATGTTATTCTTAACTAGGGTGGCTACTGTAGATTTCTCCCCACTCCTGCTGTCGAATGGGTGGTACCCTGAAATTTTGACTGGGGGGTTTTCCTGTTTCTTGTAACGCCACGGCAAGCGGAGGCTCTTCTTGATTTAGAATGTGCTGTTGCAGCAACGCCTTTCTCTTTTTGAAGCCCGTGCAGTTCCACTTCCAAATTAATGTTCCTGTCCTGGCCATGATAAGGGAGAGAACGGGGCTTCCGAGCTTGAGGGAGGCTCCGCATCGGGATGAGCTCGTTCGCCTCATAGCACGGTCAGAAGTGCGTTCATACGATTTCATATAGCCTGGAACTTCTTCTCTATGATAGCGCTTAGTTTGGTTAGCATGCTTTCCTCGGGTTCCTTGAGGCGTGCCTCTAGTTCGTCCTCGTTAATCTTTCTGTTCCTCTTTCTTCTTCTCTCAGGTGGAGCCGTTTCGTGCCCCTCTGCCTTCCTTTTTGCGGTGCCTACAGTATCTACCACCATGGTGCCCTCGTCCTGCGTCTGGGTGAGGGGCGGCTGTTCTCTCGACTGGGGTAAGCGGCCTTGTTGGCGCCGCCTGCGTAGCTCGCGCTGTTGCGTTCGTTAGCTGCTCAACTTGTTCTTTGGGTTGGTTTACTGTTTCCAGTAGGGTTTTGATTGTTTCTTCTACTTGGCTATTTTCCTCATCTCGTTTGTCTATCTCTCTCTTAGATAAAATAGTCTGTGCCTCTACTTCTGGCGTCCTACCTTGGGAGACCGCGCTTGCAATTGTGACAGGCATACCAGAGTGGGTCCTCTTGTCCCCTGGTTTCTGGAGGCCCGGCCAGTGGGTCTGGTCGTCCCTGGGCAGCGGCCTGGATGCACTTCTGTCCCTGGACTCGGATCGTTGCTTTTTGGTCGCAGGCGGTAGCGTGACCCTCGTTGTCGGCCTGTTTCTTCCACTTCGGTCGCTCGTTCCTTGTCTTGTTCGGCCCTGGCCTCAGCTCGGGCCACGTCGCGTTGCTTAAACCAGTGGGGCTTCCTGTAGAGTTCCCTGCATGTTGGGTCTCCTAACTGATGTTTCTTCTCGCAGAGGAAGCACTACGGCTCGCAGGCGTGCTCCTCGGGCTGATTTCGTAGCCCGGAGCCTCTGAAGCCGGTGCTTGTTGGATCTGGGCAGACGTCTTGCCTGTGTGCAATCTTGCCGCATGCGTAGCACACGTCGTACTTTTTCTTATGTAGGTGACATAGAATCCATTGACTGAAAAATTTTCCGACCTTCGGTACTTCCAGGTCCTTGAAGCTAATGACGACAGATTCGGATGTCCTTCCTAGTCTTCTTACTGCCGTATACGTTGGGTTGCGTGGGTTGTCCAACGCCTTGTGTATTGTTCCTTGCGTCAGCTCTAGGTTAATCGCATAGATGACGCTTTTGCCCGCTTCGGGCATCGCAGGGTGGGCAGTCATTTCGATATCTTCTCCTCCGGCTCGGATGTTCTTGATTTTGGCGAAAGCTTCTGCCTTTCCTTGTTCGGGGTTGATATTAGGATCGTTTGGTTGATTTTGTTGAAGACAATGTCCTCTTCTGCCATGGGGGGTAGCGCGGCCGCCTCAAGGATGGCGTTTCCGGTGAGAATCCCCAGATTCTTCTTTATGCTGTCGATTCCTCCTGCTGGTCGGAGGATAATCTTCTCTGTGCCCGATGGCAGGCGAACTTGAAGCTTGTCTGCCGTCCTCTCTGCCATGGCCTTGTTTTTCTTCAGGTTTAAGGGTTTTCGTTCCCTTGTTCTTGCTAATACTTCTTTCACCTACTCCTCCGGGACGTATCTGCCGCCTATGGAGCGGCACCAGCCCTTCTTTATTGTTTCTTCTTTATTGGCGAAAGCGCCGATGTCCATCTTTGCTCCTTCCAGCTCTCCTGCGTGGGGAGGTCTTCTTTCTGCATGATTTGCATCCGAGGACGTTGGCTGTGCGTCCTTTCCGGCAGTTGCCGCAGCTGTTGCGGCTGCGTTTCTTCGCTATTCTGCCGGCGTCTCCGCCGACGCTGCAACCACTACCCGTGGCTGCGTCATGCTTGGGCCGGCGCAGCAGCTGTGCGGGCTGCTACGCCGTTGCGTTCCCTCGGTGCTAGGCTTAGCTCGCGGCGTGGCCGCCTCGAAAATTCAAGCTCTTGCAGAGATTAGAGAAGTGGTCCTACCGTGGTGGTGGCGGTAGTTCCGTGATCCCCTGGTGTTTGTGGTTCTTCTCGTTCTTGAATTTTCGCTGTAGGACTCAAAATTCCGAAGCTATAGACATTTACGTCAGAGCTCGATGAGAAGGCGACTTCACTACGTCGCGCCCCCTAGTGTCCCCTAGTATTACCAGGAAGCCAAGACATGCATTTATAGCCTTCCTAAGCATTACGTTTTCGTTACATGCGGTTTTAGCAAGACCTCTGAGGCTGATGCAGACAGTATGCTGACATACTGATATACTTTCTGCGTTCGAAATGTATAGTTTCAGGCATATTTGCCTTGCTTGTGGTGTTGTTGTTATAAAGGATATGAAGTTATATTAAAGCATAATTTCAGGAAATTGCTACATTAATGATTTTTATAACAGAGATTAGATATCACGACGAAACCTGCAAACTAGCCAGAGCAAGTCCGATGGCTTTTCAAGATATTCTATGCTAGCAATCAATAAATGTTCGGCTACATTGACCGTGCAGCTCCCACGGTTCATACCGATTATGACTCAGTGTTCGTATCGTCTCTTGTCGAAATAAACTTTTTCTAAACACACCGGTTACACAATTTTTTGAAATGTGAATCTTTTCTCGTGAGGGGTAAACCTCCTTGATCAAATGCTAGAAGGTACGAGTTACGCACGTGGTCGCATTCACGCGTGTTTGCGCTGAGGCATTTCGTGAACAAGGATACTCCGGAGCCCGGGAAGGCAAAAATGATTAGACAAACATATTTCGTAGATGCGTTTGACATATGGGGAAGAAACTTGGAGACTGACAAAAATGCTTGAGAACAAGTTAAGGACTGCACATAGAGCGATGGAATGGAAAATGCTAGACAAAACGTTAAGAGACAGAAAGAGAGTGGTTTGGATCAGAGATAAAACGGGTATAGCCAGTATTCTAATTGACATTAAGAGGAAGCTTTAGCTCAGGCCCAACTCCGACGCGGCCCATTCAAATGCATGTAAAACTCAAAAACACTTTTCTAAGATAACCCCCGGATCGATTTTAATGAAATTTGTTACACTAGAGAGGGAAAGTGAAATCCTAGTGGCTGTCGAAAGCGGAATATCGATTTAGGGCCTGAATTTTATGAAGAGAATTTCCAAAAAGTCGAAAGTTTCAAAAAAAAAGTAGGAGGAAGAAGTTTACAAATGAATAGCTCGGCACCAAAACAGATATAGTGGTTCTTTAAACGGCATCCATTAGATCATTCAAAGCGGAGAATTAGAATATGTCAGTTAATATCTTATGTCAATTTGTTACATTGTGTACGAGGATTCTGCAGAAGCTGTATTTACACAATACAATTTTTTTAGATACATGTGTAACATATCAATCTTCTCCACGTCAGATGCACTATCAGATACAATTCCTATAATTTTTATATCATTTTTCCTTGCTAAGTTACAGAGTTGTGAGCTCCATAGTTTCATTTTCTGAAATTTCTTTGTTTTTGCCAATTTTTAATATAAAGAATTGACGACCTAAATGAAAAATTCGAAACCAACAGTCACTAGATTTTAAGCTAGTGAGGGAGATAATGGGCTCAGTGGGGAATCCTTCTAATTGGTGTAGTATGCCTGTTTCTTTAGCAGCGCCGCGCGGTCGATGTTTTCGCCCTCTGTGGCCATTTGTTGAACTTGAGAGGGTGGTTGTGGTGGTGATAAACTTTATTGAAAGGGGGAAGGGTAAAGAGGGACGTGGCTGAGGGTTAGGGCTCAAGTAAGGCCCTGGGCCTGCTTGCCCTTTTCCGCCCTTCCGGGCCTTGAGACACCCTGGCAGCCGCAGGAGAAGAACGCCCTTCCTCCCTCGCCTGACACCACTGGCGCGCTGTAGGAAAGGGCACACATGCGTGCCGCGTTTCACGCGTTCGCCGGCTCACCCTCACACGCTTTAACTCATATGGAACATCACGGCGACGGCGACGGCGGAAATGCCCCTGGAGTGTCCAGATAATTGCTATCGCAATAAAAATTGAGCTGAGCAGGTCATGTATTGCGCAGGTTAGATAACCGATGGACCATTAGGGTTACAGAATGGGTGTCAAGGGAACGGAAGTGCAGTCGAGCACGGCAGAAGACTAGGTGGGGCGATGAAATGCTCGCGCGTTGGTTGGAATCGGTTGGCGCAGTACATGATAATTGGAGATCGTAGGAAGAGGCCTTCGTCCTGCAGTGCATAGAGTTTCCTACAAGAGATTACTAGAGGGAACTCTGGTGCTAGTGTCTGCGGGAGCTGCAGTGGAAGCGGCTGTCCCAGCATGAGAATTACGGGAAGTACGTGGATTTGCCTAAACTTCGTCCTTTGGGCTGAAAACACGGCTTTGTGACTTTGTAAACACGTCATTTTCAACAGTGTATTGCGTAATAAATAATTAAATAAACATCATTAAAATTGCCCGACGGCAGGATTCAAACCCAGGGACTCTAGCACAGAAGGCTGATATTGAAACCATTAAGCCACGGACACTTTTCTTTTTCTTTGCATGTATCGACAAGCGAATGAAACGCCCTTATGAATTTATCACGGGCATGCCAGTGCCTTGAGACGCTTGGTGCGTTTCGACTTGGCCACCTGGACAAGCTCAACCGTTGCAATTAATACCAATTGTACGCGTTCCCGGCGTCTTCTGCACTTCGAAGAATATAGATTGCGCTGAAATATACGACAATAAGATTTATATAGCGTAATATACAAAGCCACAAGAACGTCTGAATCCACAAGCACGAAGATCAGACAAATCCATGTACTTCCCATCTTTCCCATGGTAGGACAATGACTGCAGCGCCAGAGTTCCCTCTAGTAATTTTTGTAGGAAACTCTATGCAGCAGTGGACATAACATAGGCTGCTGCTGCTGATGATGATGGTGATGATATTGTACATGTGTGCCAATAAGATCATCAGAACATCACAGCGAAGCTGTATAATCGATTTCCCACACTATATACACAAGTACTATGCGTCTGTGAGAAGTTCTTTGATTCAACATCCGACGCCGCCTGCGCGTTATCACCAACTCCATGGCCGTACGGTCGCTTCTTGGCTCCCACGTAGGCGGCCCTGCTGAACAACGCCACCAGTTTTCACTTCCGCGGCCGTACAATCTCCCAGTGACCTCCAGCCTTGAGGTGCTAACTAAAATGCAACGGGAGAAACAACAGTTATGGATTACTGGCAAAAGAAAAAGGTAAACCGCCCAGTGAAGTCATCGTACATTGCAGTAATATGTACACAAGGTAAATCCTATTTTGTAACAATGAATAATTACGTTTTAAAGCCCACTCGTAGTGACGGCTCCCGCGCAAGCTGCCATGGAATCATCACGGCATCAACTTTCATCGCCGTTGAGCAGCACTGCGCACTCCACCTCACACTGTCATCGTTTGCTGTCGTCGTGCCCAGTTGTGCGAAGGTGCAACGACGACGACGACGATCCAATAACCACGGCGGACTGACGACGGCCTCGTGACGACGAAGCCACGACAATAATTGAATCACTTCGACAAAATGACGGCCACGGAAGGACCACGCCGAAATGACGGCTACACTGTGACGACGGCGCGATGATGACGGATGGAAGATGGCGGCTCGATGGTGAGGATACGACAACGCAGGGGCGGCGACACGTTTGCGAATAGAGCGTGACTGCCTCGCCAAACTGGAGATCGCGAGAGCCAGCGCGTGTGTGACGCGCGGTGGGAACCACAGCAGGCGTCGCCAACAGACGGCGCAGACGACGCCCGCTACTCTCGCGCCATCTCGTAGTCATTGTCGCCGCACTGCGCTTTTCTTGTCACGCTTGCGCCGTGCCCTCCTCCTCCGCTTTCCGCGTCATGGTTCCGCTGCGACCTCCACAATGCTTTCCTCCTCGCGTGTTTCATCCCTCAATAGAACAGACTGGTGGGCTAGTTGGTATTGCATAACTTCAGGCTAAGCGCAAGAGAGCACGTAGGCGAACAGAAGGGAACGAGGACACGGCGCTACTGACAACTGAAGTTTTATTGCTCATGGTGCAATGCCTCGCTGTGCTGCGCGTTCACTTTGCTCTTTCGCTGTTGTTCTCGTTCGCTCGTTTGCGGCCATGCTCGCCGCAGGAACGGGCACCTAAGAGCTGCGCTCTAAATCGAATCGAAAGAAATGCAGCATATGCCGATGTATCAATGCGTACACACGAGACCTTTAGACAAACACTGATGCTTATTGATTGAAGGGAGGCAAACTACTCTTGCAGATGTGAACGCTGCCTACGGTAAGTTCTTACAGATATTTAAACATCGTTATGACGTGCCCTTTCCAGAGAAAACCTTCCAGGGCTGTAAGAAAGCTCGCAAACAGCGGGTCATTCCAGAATTAGTAAAACCTCTCAACGTGCAAAACGGGAGGTCCGATGCCGTCCTAGAGACTCGTGACAATGATATGTTGCGAGAATTCAACTTGTTTAGGAATAAATTACACAAAGCCGCTTCTAAATCAGAGGAAGAATATTTCCGAAGTATTTTCGACCGTGATTGCCCCAGAAAAAGTGACATCATCTGGAAAAAACTATACATCATCTATTGAGTAGAAAGTCTGCGTCATACGCTTTCGTCTGAATAGTACTTGAAAACGTTTCACTGAGCGAGGAGAAACCTGTGAACTGCTTTAGTTATATATTTTTTTTGTACAGACAAGAAGCACTGCTGCTTTCACATTTATTGCCCGTAGGTTTCCCAAGATTACCGCAGTTTTTATTTTTTCAGCCTACTTCTATTGCTCAGGTGACGGTTCTTTTTACGGCCCTTAAAGACAGTCGTCGTTGTGAGGCAGGCAGATTATAAATAAAGCTTGTTATGGTATGTACTTGATTGGATCGCCACTTGGAGTATAGACATATTAAATAGAGCTATTCGAACTGGTATTTTTCTAAGTAATGCGCCAGTGGCTAAAGTAATGGTAGTACATAAAGGAGCTGACAAGAACAGCTTTTGAAACTACGACCCCCTCTCCATTTTGCCAGTTTTTTCGAAAGGGCCTGAGAAAGTTATGCCCGCATTGAAAATTTTAGCAAGAATTTAATCTCCTTACTAAGCGTCAGTTACAATTAAGAAAAAATCGCTCCTCTGAAGACGCACTGCTGCTTCAGAAAGAGATTATGTCAGAGAACATGGAAACTACGACGTTGAATCTAGAACTGTAGCTAGATCCTATCAAAGCCTTTAATCGTATCAATCATGCTATCTATCAGGGAAAAAAATGAAACAGAGTCATGTTTAATGGAAAAGATTGCTCAAACATTCAAACCGAAGCAAGCCTGTTTTGCTGGAATCTTAATGAATATGGTGCAAAGCGAAGAGCCCAATATTGAACGAAACCGTAACTAAGCGTTTTGCATATTGTGCGCCGCTGGCACTGGCTGCGGTACCCAAGAACGTTGCCGTAGGTCTATACACTGTTCGCATTGGAATATGTGTTAAAACAATTGGCATCATCTTCAATGCACACATGCCACAGAATGAACAAGCAAAAGCGATAACGTCATAATTAGGTAAGTGTATAGGATTAATGAGCTGTCATCGACATGCGCTACCAGTTTCAATAAAAAGATTGCTATACGACGCTCTTTTTGACTATCATGTTATAGCTTGCTGGTATGGGGTAAAACTACGGCAGTTAGTGTATCTAAACTAAGCAGGTTACCGAAAAAAAAAGTGGTTGGGGTAATTTCAAGTGCTTCCTTTGCAAAACAAACCGCCCCTCTTTTCAAAAAAGAAAAATAGAGGAAGAACTGAACATTTTTAAAATATCAGATTTATACAATTTCAAACTACTAGGCTCTTACAAGAAGGCAGCGCTCGGCAAATGGGATAGTTTTATGAATCTCTGGCACCTTGATCGAAATAAACGCTGTTTCCTGTCGTTACCGATATCGAACGCCTTGGCACTTTCCATTTTCACGCCCGCAGTACGGGACGCATCACACCCGACGTATCTTGCTAACGACATCGTACTACTCCGACTCACTTCAAACCGACATTTCATTCTTAAAAAAAAGAGAAAAAGAAAGAAATAACAGCATTACTCTTGTTAGAATTGAAACGTGCGTTTTTCTACATTAGAGGTTCCTCGTGCGTTGCATATTTATTTTCTCATTATTCTTTTGCTGCACGCATGTCATAAAGTGCATTTCTGCGTTCCACTGTGAACTATACATTTCCTTCCGAGAAATACGTGCGTGGAAATCGTCATACTGCTTGTACACGCGAACTAATGGTGTGTCCACTGCGGTACAAGTGTGCGAGTATGGAACAATTGTTGGACATCGCATTTCTGTGTTTGCTTATTTCTTTCGCACAATTTGTCATGCTAAAGATTATCCGTGCTGCGCCCTGTTTTCACCGCTGACGGGGTGGCTGGGGTTGTGTCAAGCTTTGATTAGGCAGATTTTTTTCCCGGTCACTTTCTTTCACGATAAATTTTTGTATAGGTGAAAATAAAGTTATTTGATCGATCGATCGATCGATTGATTGATTGATTGATTGATTGATTGATTGATTGATTGATTGAGTCAGTCACGTAATCAGCTTAGCTACGGAGGCACGGCGCGATTTATTTGGGATGGGAGCGGCAGCAAGGAGCGTTCGCTTTAGGACAAGCAAGCGCGCTCCCTCTACCGTTGCTTCTCACCACGACAGCATTGAGCGTCTAGCGCACTAATGTGTCTTTAAATCTTCGTTTTCTTACACTGTACATATGCTAATCTGGAAAGCCAGTCATATCATAAACATCGTTGACGTTCCTATCAGTTGTGAAGACATGTACAGCGAAGACTAAATTTGTGCTACGAAAGCGTTGTTATCGTCCGTTTCGTCGTTGAAGTCTTTAAGTGACAATCACGTGTCCCACCTTATGGCGTCTTGTATAGCAGTTGACACTGAACAGGTATAGACAGGAATTGTGCGATTGAATGGATGCAGATGTGAGCATTTCTTGGAATGCTCAGTCTAGTTAGCTTCTCGGTCTGCAATGCTTCATATTCCAGATTCAAGGTTGTGGCACGATTGGCGCATTGTCGTCACACAGTTAATCGTGTCGTCATAATCTAGCTTTTCTCTCACTTGAGCGTGTAGTCTTGAGAACCGATTAATGACTGCGTATAGTGAAAATTCGACAACCTGTTAGAGACCATTAACGAAGCTATATACACAGAAAGATTTCCCCAATTGGAAAAGATCCACAATCGTCTAGGACCATATGGGTTTATATGGGAACATAGAGGTTTTCAATACAGGGTTCTATATATTCATATAAAGTTATGGATACAGCGCGTATGGGGTATGCAAGTTTTTCTCATTAGGTTTTGAACGACCGAGCCACGTTCACATGAATCACTAACCATATTATAGCTTAGGTAACGTTGTTAGATTAAAAAAAAGTGTTTTTATTGCGAGGTCGTGTGCTTTTCTGAAAGAGTATGTTGGCAGTATAACGACTGCCTATACCTTTAACGTCTGAAAACTCGAGATTCGCAAAAAAATGAAATAAAAGATGGCGCTGATAATTTATCTTTCCTAAGAGGGAAACCTTCAAATGTTGATTTGGCCGCCGTAGTAGTGGCTCACTTGTTATGACGTTAGTATGCTGACCACGAGGTCTAAGATTCGACTCCCGTCCTCCACGGCTGCATTCGAATGAGTAGTAATGCAAAAAAAAAAAATCGTGTACATAACTTAAGGTGCACGTTAAAAAACTCCCATCCATCAAAACAAATTCGTGTTTGTTTTCACAGTTCACGAAAAAAAAAAACGAGATGGCCAGCGACGCAGAAGTTTTCACAACGCATTGAAGAATTGCGTTCTGCCTGTCGCAACCAACTCCGCGCAGCTGATGATTCTATCTCTCTTTCTGTTTTTTTTTTCAAAAAGCATCAAATGTCATCGAAAACTGCGCTTACCAACATCGATGCAGCAACATAAGCTGAGAGGATTTCTCGCCGGTGATCGGATTAAAGGTTGGTTGGAGAACCGTATATGTGTACGTCATCGGCGAGAGTCGTCGCTGCAGCGATCGAATGAACCGAGAAATCGAATCACCCGCAATTGGAACGGCTTAGCCTGCAGCCTGTTGTTCCCACAGCGCAGATGAAAGGACACGAAAACGCCGCGGTGGAAGAGGTTTACGACACCGTGCAGAAGTAGGATTACGAACTTTTGGTCGCTATAAGGTCTGGCAAGCTGTATCAGTTTTCCTTGGTAATGTCTGCAAAGAAAAGGAAATGTGCAGTGCAGACGGACACAAACGACGTTATTAAGTGAGTTGAGTGCCGTGCCGCTCTTTGTTTGTTTGTTTCTTATTCTGTACCTCTTCGTGAAAAGATTCCTTGTCTTGTTTGCGATTTGTTTCTTGCTGTTATGGCTCGCACATTTCTGTAATTTAAAGAAGCTCTGCTGAGTAGGGAGATAGAAAACGTATGGTGCTATTGTAAAGGAATTGAATGTCACGGATTTTAGCAACGTTTTCTTTTGGCCTGCGCTATGCGTCGTTATGTTGCGGCTGCCAGTCCGCGACTTATACTGTGTAACACTGCCCACGCATCTTTGTTCCCGCGCTATTATTTAACCTTGATTTGATTTCTTTTTCGCAAACCACACAGATGTTGCAATATGACGGATAGCTGGGCTAGTCGGCATTGCATCACAGTAACGAAATTTAGAGCGCGTCACAAAAAGACGGAACACGAAAGGGGGGACACACCCCACACCCGCTCGATCTTGATCTTTAATCTGCATTCAGCTTAACTCTTTCTGCCGATTGTTTTACTCGAAAGTTGCAACACAATATGTAATTCGCGTGCCGTTTCTCTGTGCGCGTGTCGAGCCGAGTTAGTTAATTATGATTAACTACGTATCTCGGTAAACCAGGCTGAGCTAACCGGGCCTAGCCTGGTTGACCTCGTTGCCTTTACCTTGTGATAACTCTCTCTCTCTCTCTCTCTCTCTCTAAGAATAGCTTTCTGCGTGTCATATTCGCCACGGTGGGATGTTGTGAGCCCTTGCAGGAAAGCCCGAAGCGAATATGATAGGGCAGGCTAGCGGCGCGACGTGTAGCAATCAAAGGAACACGTGTTTGAACTCTGTTTTGCAAACACCGGAGAGGTGCCCCGCGCCGCGCGAGACTGGCTGCAACTGGCACGTCACACTCAACCCCCTCAGGCTGTTACGTCTGCTCGCGTGACGCCCGCCAGAATGTTGTTATTGCTGGAAGCGTTGAGAAACGTCGGTGTGTCATCTACCGTCTCGCGAAATAATAATAAAAAAATAAAAAAATGAAGTGACGTCCCTGGAAATCTGTCCGGGACAGCTCGCTGTCGTGCGGCCATAGCTAAAAATAGCACCGCCTCGAATTATAAAATGGGAGAGAATGCGCTCCACCGGCAGCGGTCGCAGTCAGTCGGAATCGGCCGCGCCTGTCTGACTCAGATCTCTTTTTTATTTTATTTTGATGGGCGAATTTTTCCATGAGGCGTATATGGTAAGGTCTAAAAGTGCCTATGAATAGAATACTTTCAGCTGCAAGCTGTTTCGTAAAGCTTGCGCGTGTGATGGAGTTGAACTTTCGAGCCGCTGCTCACACAAACCAGAGAAGCGAACGGCAGGCTCTTCGACCGTGCACTCTCTCTCTCTCTCTCTCTCTCTCTCTCTTGTATTTTAGTAGTATGTAGATATGGCACCTGTCCTGACCGAGTGCGTAGTTCGTTTACGGGAACAAAGTCAATTGTGGTAGAGTCGGCTTGTTGCACTGAATTGTGCGGGACCGCATAATTCAGTCCAACACTTGGGGCACGCTCGGTGCTAATGGCATCCTTTTCGCCGAGGGATGGCACAGTTGGCCACATTGTAAGATACACTTAAGGTGTTCGCTGCAACAGGGGAGAACCGAGCTGACGAAGAAATGCTCTTATATGGGGGGGGGGGGGGGGGGCGAGGGCTGAGGGGTGGTCCCGAGCGCACAATGTAAGTGTCGTTCTGAAGACGTACCGAGTAGCGTAAGCCACACTCACCATAATAATTCGCCGTTATCGCGAATTATTATTGTGAGTATGGCCTACGCCGAACGCCTGTACCTCTCGTACCGCGTGAGTTTGAATCCAGACAATTAATTTTCGCAAGTGGGTTGTGTGATGCTTGTTGTGTCAAAACCATCGAAAACAGCGGCGCGTTTGCGCGTTCTTGTTTTGTTTTTTTTTTGCAGGTCACCGAGAACAGCCGAGCAGACTCAGCGATGAGCGAATTCGCCGAGAAAGACAAGTGGGTCTGTCCCAACGACCGGGAGCTGGCGCTGCGGGCAAAGTGAGTGCTTGCCCGCGCTAACCATTTGGAGTTTCCTACTATTACCGATAGATGGAAAAGTGGCGCTGGGGTGCTGTCGCATGCACGGGAATGCCCGTATGTCGGGAACTCGGGACAGGCATGTTTCTCAAGATAGTCACGGACAACTTGAAGACGCGTCTGGCAAACAGCGTCCCGTCTGTTTGATTGCCTACTAAAACCAGCTTGTAATACAGCTGCTGTTTCGCCATTATTATTTAAAAACACCCGTTCATTTATTAAAGCGTAAGCACTCGCTCTGGGGCATGCAGTCATAGCGAGCATCAACAGTGCCAGCGGGTCGCCCAAGTTGAGCAAAGGCGGGGCAGTATGCGGCTGACTGTGCGTCGATTTCAATCGTCTGTTTTCGCTTTCTTCGGTTGCCTAATTAAGTGTGCTATTGTTGTAGCGGGCACTTCGCCCAAGGACCAAATACTTCTTTATCTTGTTATTGTTCTTGTTCCTCAGTAAAATGTTGATATAAGCCGCCATTTTCTCCTACCTAGCTCTTTTCGTCTTCCTTCTCCTTTCTTCTTATGAGCCAAATACTTTCACCCATTAGTCTATTCATATTCAGAGTGTCTTCAATAACGCGCTATCTCGCCCGTTACACCATACATAAATAATTAGGCACGATGTCTCCATGGAGATTGAGAGGAAGACCTTAGCTATAGAGTCTGCTGTCATCTCAGGAATTGTCGCATTTTGCCCTCCTACAAAGTGTGTGACACTTGAAACTTGAATAAAACCTGAACACTTGAACTCTGATTTCCGTATTCGAATGTATGGGAACTGCAGAAATGGTCGCATTAGAGAATAACTGCTGTACCCATTCGACCTAAATTTGTTGCATTTTAGAGAGAAAACAGAATTTTGCCGACCATGTTAGAAGCAAAATTCGCATTTAGAGCTTCAAACTTTTAACAAAGATTGCTGGAAATATGCTACTCTAAATGAAATAAGCAACTCTAAAGAAAAAGTTCTGAAGCACTAGGTTTGCAAATGAATAACTCTGCATAAGTAACAGATATGCAGTTATGTGGAATGCAGGTGTTAAACCTCATCAAACGGACAAATGCGATGTGTGTGTTTACAGATAACGCGAGAACGTTACAATATTTACGAGCGTTTTGCCAAAGTCCCGCTTACAAATAAGCACGAATATAACCAGAGTGTTGTAAGTACATTAATTTTGTTCGTTTTAGATACGCGTCTCAAAGTCTGTGTTAACAGAATCGTGATATCGCTTTCTATTGCTGAATTACAAAGCGGTAATTTCGACGCTGGCATGTTGCGTCATCTTGCGATTTCCTAAGCCTTTCCTTTAAAATATTGATGACCTAAGTTGAACGAGTACTCCCTAGGCAGTCGGTAGAAGTTAATATTTTTTTTTATAAAATGCAATGTAGACCTCGTCAAGTTTGCTGCACTGGATACCAACAAGAACTATATCTCCGTTCCCACGTGTTTGGATAGAAGCTTCCCGGTTACTAGAGCTTTCTCGCAAAGAAGGCTTCATTCCTGGAAAACTTTGTTTCCGCAGGTACAGGACCACGTAAAGGTTGTCAAGTCACGTGCAAGACACTTCGAATTATCTACATCCTGGCGTTGCCATTGGGGTACGGCACTCGTTAAGAAACTCGCATATCAGGGCGGCGCTACGTTTTCTACTGATTAATAGTTTAAACGTTGCCACAACACCGACCAAACTTCGCTCGTCTCAATATACCAGCGGTGCAAAGTGTGGGTATGCTCGCACCGTCGTATACATGCAAGTGTCACTTCGAGCAGATGTATGCATGCCACTGGCAGCGAAGTTTGACTTCGGGCGCGCTTTTCGCATCGTTGTACACTTTTAGCATGTGCGTAAACAGGTATTACAATATGCGGAATGCAGCTGGCGTAGACGTAAGTAGCGCCACTCCGGTGGCTCTATTTGGTGACGCTGAGTTTAACTCGATCGCGCTGAACTTTTATTGGACCAACTGTTTTACTTAACCGCTCTGGCTTTAAAGGGGCCCCGCAACATTTAAGGCCGCCATTTTTACTCTTTTGCCTTAGGCCTTGTTATCGTGGCTCACTGACTGCTGCGGGATCGCCCCCCCCCCCCCCTCCGCGCCCTCCCCTCCCACTTTATTTCCCCGCGCAGGGCTAGTGTGCTGGCGGTTAAAGCTGCGCTGCAGCAGAGAATTAACCTCTGCTTTCTGTATACCTTCCGCACACCAGGACACGTCATCCTCATCTCTACAACCGATCCATTGCATTGCGAAGGAAGCAAAACTGTTGCCACCACAGCCGCAACGTGAGACTCAACTCATCCCCCTGCGGCAATGTGCAGTTAGGGACGTTGCGCGCCAAGCCTAATTGCTCGCTCTCTGCCGCCACGTCTAACTCCTCCTCTTTCCCTTTCCTTCCATGAAGCGAGTGTCTCGCTGCACTCTTCGGGGCCGGGCTCGGCCTTGTGCTAGCCATCACTTGTGCTTGGGGTCACCTGTCTATATGAAGGAAGGAAGGAAGGAAGGAAAACTGTGTTTGGTCCTGCAAGTAGTGATAATTCATCACTAAGCGGGCCGCTCCCACGTCGGGGCCGGAAGGCCAAGCCTCACGGCCACATCGTGAGCCTGCTGGACAAGACGATAGGGAGTTTTAGAATAGGGCACCCAAGCGACATCAAAGCGCTGGGGACGCGAGCTCGATTGTGGGCCCTTTGCGTTCTTTTGCACGATCCGTGGTCGGCGTGCCCCAACGCTTGGGGACCTTAACCTAAAACTCTCTAATGTTCTGTCGTATCCGGAGAGCACCGCTCCTGCGTCCGCAGCGGTTGCCGGCCATCTACGTTGGATGAGCTGCTGGAAAAAAAGGCAGCCCGCGAAAGGGTACTTAACGAGCTGTGAACTTAAGAAGTGACCAACCTTAGTGCGGCAAACTATGGCAAATGGACGATGTACTTTATAAGTCGCTGTAGCAGTATCTGCACGAAACGAGGCTCGATGCTTATATGCAATTTCATTCCGACAATGTGCCTCGTTTCATCCCGGACGAATAAAAAAAAAAAAGAAGAAGATTGGCGCGCAGCTTTGGTGCTTGACAATTTTTGCGAGGATCTCGAGTGCCGCACATATATTTTGAGGGTATTGGCGTCGCTGCATGCCACACGGCAGGTAACGTCCTTTTAGGAAGTTGCACTAAAGAAAAAGAAACACTGGGCAGAACTGTCGCAGGGTGGAGATGATGGTGCGTGCGCATCGCGAGGAAGAAGCTCTTGTTCGGAATTTCTTCTGTTCCAAACAGTTCAGAGAAGCTTATCTTAATTTATTTTAAAATATAATCTCCCATTCATCTGTTCTCACTTCTCTCAGTTATGCACTACTTCATTATTCGTAGTTTTACCTTCTCAAGCTTATTTTTTTCTGAAGTCATTACCTGTCCGAACAACCACCCGACTTTTGGCCCATCCCCCATTATGGGTATGTGTCATGTTCAGAAGGCGTATCATCATCATAATCATCATCGTTAAAAAAACTAAATTATGGGGTTTTACGTGCCAAAACCACTTTCTGATTATGAGGCATGCCGTAGTGCAGGACTCCAGAAATTTCGACCACCTGCGGTTCATTAACGTGCACCTAAATCTAAGTACACGGGTGTTTTCGCATTTTGCCCCCATCGAAATGCGGCCGCCGTGGCCGGGATTCGATCCCGCGACCTCGTGCTCAGCAGCCTAACACCATAGCCGCTGAGCAACCACGGCGGGTGATATCATCATCGTAATAATCATAATCGTCATTGAATATAGAAGACGACCACGGCCGCGTTCCGCGAACATGCCATCGAAATACAGACTAGAGTTCCATAATACAAAGAATATCGGGGCAGCTATGTCTCGGTTACTTACATTTGGAGCCGCGAAACCCAGGATGACGACTGCGGCTTGGACTGCAACCGAGATGGTCATCCTCATCATCGTTATCTCCATCATCGGGATGGCGGTGTCTCCTGCTAGAGCTTGTCGCTGTCGCAGCAAATGATTTCGAAGATGAAGGGATACCCGAAGCCTGCTGATTTTGTTCGTTCGCGAGCCTCCAGTTTAATGCGTGCTCTTGCTCGAGTCGTAATACATTTTTGTCGCCTCTAAACGACTATGTCGCAAATAACTGCAGCTCCGCTGCCTCTCCCCAAGCGATCAGTGGTGTAACACGAAGACACGCTTCTTCTGTTTTATTGCTTTTCTCTAAATGTAGGGCTAGACGCGAAGTTAGGAAAAAAAAAAAACAAATTGTTCGCTGGCTCTTTACTTTCGAAATTGAACGTCCATTACGACGAAGGCATCGTTCCAACTCCTTGCAGCTTTCTAGGATTTAAAAAAAAACGAGAGGAGAAAAGGAAGGACACGGCCAGAGGACACGGCATCGGCAATGACGTGTTTCATTAATGAAAATTTACGAAGGCGCCGACACGTACTTACGTCTTGTCTGCCTCCTTGCTTTTCTTCGCGTTCCCGTCGTCGAACTTCGACGCATTGGGTTAGTCTTGTCATGGTTCCTCGACGAATTGGAGCGGGATTGATGTTACTAAAGGCGCGGCAAGGTGGGGCATAAATTATTGGGGACAGGTGTCCATTAAAGAAGTTCCATTTATCTCTCCGCGTGGGAATTGTTTGTATTCATTAGCGGCGCTATTATCTTGATGGAGTCGCTCCGAAACGCAGTGCTTTTCTTTAAGCTGAGAGCTTTGGTACCTTTGGGAGTTTCGATTCGAATACATGGCAACGAAAAAAAAAATCGTTTTAGTCGCCATTCATTAACCGGTCCTGGCACTATTTACTTTTTCGAATGTATGGGAGGAAGGCAATACGTAATGGGCTGTCGTGATCACGTTTCTATGTATTATAACTTTCAAAATCTCAACTGCGCGAAATGGGGAGGTAGGCGTCTTTTACGTCGGCTATTGCAAAATACTAAATGTGCTACTAAGAAAAAAGAAGAAGTTCTACTCTGTAAGATTGCGTTAGGATTAAGTATTCCGGTAATATTATCATTTGGGGCTTCCATACTAGATTATAGTCACAGTGATGTTTGTGCCGCATTGTTCGATATTTTTTTGATCAGAACAAAACGTTCACCCTGTTATAATTTTTGTAGCTTTATTCTGCTTATCTGATCACTATTCATTTCGCTGAAAACGTTTTGCCGAATCCCTAAGTAACGTTGTCCTTAATTTCTCCCTAATTTTTACCTTTTTCTTAAATTTACTTCAGTTGTCCTGACTGCTCGCTCGCACACTATTCTATTTTTCCGGAATTTCCTTCTTTTTGTTTTTTCTTTCTTCGTTTGATTGGCGTTCCTGCTTTTCAAATAAGAATTGTCTTAAGCTCTCTCCGGCGCCCGATTCTCGGCCTATCGCCCTTTAGTGGCTACGAGTCGTGAAAATGAACATAATCATCATCATAATAACGCTCACAAATGGCTCACAAATAACGTTATTCCATGGACTCTATAGGACCGAAACACGATCTAGCAGCTGAGGCAGTCATTCATCACACCGGAGACGACGACGACGACAACAACAACAACAACAACAACAACAACAACAACAACAACAACAACAACAACAACAACAACAACAACAACAACAACAACAACAACAACAACAACAACAACAACAACAACAACAACAACAACATCGTCAAGTTTACAACTCTGGCACTCAGTAATGGAAGCAGACGTCACAATACAAAAAAATCACTGAATCAATGCACATGGAAGACAAGATTTGACTGAATGATTATCTCAATGTCCTTTCGTATTTTCTACTTGGCGTATTTTGCAAAACTGAATCTGACCATTTAAAGTATTATACGCTCTAAAACGATAACGCATATTTGCTGCCTTTATAACTCTATAATGGATGCAGCAGTGTACAAGATTGTGGCAACTGTTTCTGGTGCGAAGTTGCTGATTGAATCGTAAACTTGATGCTTTAATTCTTAGGAATTCGCCAGTTTACGTCCCCGAAGCATTTTTAAAAATTTAAGCCGTGCAGCCGGACCGAGGAAAAAAAAAGGACCATCTCACAGCAAAATTGAAATTATTGATACGTTTTGCAGTTGTATGCTTGTTTTTAATGATGCCGAAGACGATGATATCTGTTAGGACATAAATTTCAACTGACCGAATTAGTTAGCTTCTCAAGAGAAATAATGATACAGGTAGAGAAATATTGTGGGACAGCATTGTAAAAGGAGACGACGGTGAAAATCTCCGGTCGACAGAGCGGTTCGCCTAGTGGCTCTCTTGGGGGCCGTTATATCTATAACGCACTGCGCTCCGGAAGTGGATCATTACATTGCGATACTGGCGGGGTTTGGACCGTTCAGAAGCCTGGCAAATGTGCCTTTGTGGCAAAAGTGGCTGCACGAAAGGCATCGTGAACACTAAAGCCTCTGCGTCGTGTTCGCTCTGAAAGCAAAAAAAAAAAAAGAAAGAGAAAAGATTGACAAATATTTTATGGCTACTCAGTGCACAGACAAGCCACGCCAAGGCTGGGGAATATGATTACTCCAGCGGCTAGCAGCGCGCGGGCTAATTCATGAAGTAACGGCTGCGGCTTAGTTGCTGTGTACACAGTTAGTATACCGCGAATCGCTCTCTATGGTGCACTAAAGTGCAACACCATGTGATAGTGCGTAACTTGCTCTTTCAAGACTCTGGCTACATTTATACATTTACTCGGCGGGAAGAGGCTGAATAAGGGCGGGGAGAAAAAGAGTCTGAGGTCAGCCTTTTGTAGTGAGCTCGTGGCCGTGATGTCACGGTTTACAAAACCTTTTTCTTCTTTGCTTATTTTTATTTGTTCTTGCGTATTCGCGGGCCGGTCTTTCTTCGCGGGACCAGTTTCGAAAGCTCGTTGAATTGAGAAGCAAAGTGAAGTGAAGCTCATTTCTTCATCCGCCGCGGTGGGTCGGTTGCTATGGCGATGCGCTGCAAAGCACGAGGCCGCGGCTTCGATCCTGCCGCTGCGGCCGCATTCCGATTGTGTTTCGGAATGAAGAAAAAAACTGGCAGTGGCTTAGCTAAGGTTAAGCCCAGGATGCGAAGCATACTAGCCTTTATTTTAACGCGACAGCGTTAAGGAGCTCGTGTCGCAGAAAAGCCGGTGTCGTCGGCGTCGGCTCAGGCGCACATTTCGTTGTCGCGCCGAACGCTGCGTTGCTCGACGCTCACCGCGTCCGATGCGGGGCGCGTAGTCGCTGCGCCGTAGCAAAGCCACCTAGAAAGTCTCTGTAGCACGCCGCAACCTTCGCTTCTCATTCCAACGAGCAGCTCTGTCTCCAGGAGGCATCTCACCTCGTGAGTGTCTAGCAGAGGCAAGCGCAGCAGCTTATATACCGCCGCGACGCCGCGAGCGACGGCGCGAGTTGGAGCCCCGTTTCTCCTCTGTCGTGACGTCACGGTGTCACGTGGTCAGCCTTGAAGGCGACGCCGCCGCGCCAGAGGAGCTGGGTTGAGCTCCAGTAATATGCTTCGCATAAAAGCACCGGCGTACCGCGCAGTCCTCCACTGCGGCGTACCTCGGAACCCGTTCGCGCAGTACCGGAACGTTTATTTTTAAAAATGTGATCCGCCGTGGTTGCTCAGTGGCTATGGTGTTAGGCTGCTGAGCACGAGGTCGCGGGATCGAATCCCGGCCACGGCGGCCGCATTTCGATGGAGGCGAAATGCGAAAACACCCGTGTACTTAGATTTAGGTGCACGTTAAAGAACCCCAGGTGGTCAAAATTTCCGGAGTCCCCCACTACGGCGTGCCTCATAATCAGAAAGTGGTTTTGGCACGTAAAACCCCATATATTATTATTATTATTATTAAAAATGTAGTATGTTTAGGATACGTTAGCGTCTTTAATTGACGCCGGCTGCACTTTTTAGGAATGCAAATATTAAAGGCCACGAGCGCAAAAAAATAACATAAAATCGCACCCAAAGGTAAAGCCAGCTCGTATAAACAGGTCGACACATTTAAAGTTAGGCCACATTAAAAACAACATGTAGAGATAGAAAACCCGCATAACGTGAAAAAAAAAGGACACGAACACAAAGTGCAGTCTTATAGCTGACGTTGAATCTTACAATCTTACATAATTGCTTTCTTTGAAGAAAGAGGGTGTGATAGCGAAAAGTGCATGGGCCTAATCTGGCGCTGGTTCTTCTCCAATACAGTTACGATAGCATCTGAAAAAAAAAATTGCACGTGACAGCACATGCTACACTAGGCGTTAATGCCTATTACCGCATTTGCACGCAAATAACGCGACCGCGAAAATAGCGCCAGGGGGGATATATATATATTCATCGTTACTGCGAACTGAAAGGACGGGAGCTACCATCCTTCTCACCCCTGTCGAGAACGACGTCGTCGTGCCCGGCACCCGCCAAATTTATCGGACAAAACATCGCTTCAGAAATTCCCACGACGCAATCCAACACGGTAAAGCCCTTCGCGGGTTGCGTGGTGATGCATCACGCGACTTCGAATACCGCCGACACTCAACACAGGAACGGACGCCTAAGTGTTGCGTTCTAAAACATGTAAAAAAAATCGCCTTATATTCGTGTCACGAAGCCGAATACATAGCGTAAGGCGCGCTCTGCGGGCGGAAAATAAAGAAAAGCGCTATATTTGTGCAAATAAGGTAGATTTCACAAGGCATCAGTTAACTAACGACATAGAAATGGGAAGCTTGCCAGGATAAGCAGTAGAACACATGAATGACAAAGTACTGTGCTCACAAACAAGCACAATATGAATGCATACGTCATGGCTGCACAAAATACATGAACTGAAAAATACAACGCAGCGTAAAACAGCGGAAAATATTGAGGTCGGACCCTCGGTTCACTTGCGACGCGGTGTGACTGTGTCGATGAATATTTAACTGTAGTCCTGCGGCAACGCCGTCGATATTCATGACGTCAACGAAAGACCTGGTGCGGGAACTTCGAGCTGACGTCACTGCGAGTCTTTCTTTCTTACTTTATTGCTTTTTTTCTTTCCCTCTCCTTTTTTTTCTAATCAGAAAGTGTGATTTTCTAATTCAGCTCAACGTCATATTTTTAGCTAGCGTTTCTCTAATGGGATCTTCAACCCCTCTTGCAGACTATGGTGTTTATCTATAGCTTCTGTTCGTTGGTATGCGCCAAATAATAGATAAAAAGATAAAAAAAATGACAGTGTTTACGCGATCTTTACGCGATTTGAATGCGAAAGCATAAAGGCTTCCCTCAGGAATTGGTTACGTCGATGATACGTGGCGTCATACATTGTCACGTGTCCTTCACAACTCTACCTTAATCAACCTTGTAAAATATCCGATCGGGCTAGCTAGTTTACATTCATAGTGTTTGACCGCGCGAACTTGGACAAAAGACGGCGGAAGAGTCCTTTGTCCAAATGCCAAAGTTCCGAATCTGGTGGAACATACCTGGCTGCAGGCTTTGCTTGATCTCCGCCGCAACGCTCTAACATCAAGTAAGGGACACAACGGGGTTGTCCACACCGACGGCAATGTCTCCCTACCTGACTTCGTGAAAAGCACCTTCGCTGTTCAGCGCTTGTCTCCGTTTGTCGCCTCTTTCACCGTCCTTTGTCCAAGTTCGCGCCGTCAAACATCATCGATCCACCTTGGTCTAATTTGTACCAACCTTAATCCACCTTAGTACACATTAATCCACCATAATCTACTTTAGTCCGCCTTGCTTTAATTTGTACCAACCTTAATCCACCTAAGTACATTTTAATCTATCATAATCCACTTTATAGTCCACCTTGCTCTAATTTGTACCAACGTAATCCATCTTAATCCACATTGCTCTAATTTGTGACAACCTTAATCCACCTTGCTCTAACCGGTACCAACGTTAAACCACCTTACTCAGCCTTGCTCTAATTTGTACCAACCCAAATCCACTTTAATTAACCTTCATTCACTTCACTTTACTCATCACTTAACTACTTCACGTTACTCACTTTACTCACTTTGCTCTAACTTAGAGTTTTAACTTCAATTCTGTATTACTACTGACGTCATACAAGACGCTGAAGACGTCACTAATAATGATGATCTTTACTACCACTAATAATGCTTTCGCATTTATGAAGAAGTACGAGTGTCAGTAGTGTCACTAGGGCGCAAGACATGCATTACAAAGTATTACGTTTTCGTTACATGCGGTTTTAGCAAACGATCCCCTATGCTGACCATACTGATAGTCGTTTTGCGTCAAAACATACAGTGTAAGGTTTCAGGCATAATTGCCTTACTTCTGGAGTTTCTATTGAAAGATATAAAGGAATCTCAAAAAATATTGCGTGCAAATTTTTACATTAAGGTTGTTTGTAATGCAAATCAGATATGAAGACCACATTTGCAGACTAGCCTGAGCAAGTACGGAGGTTTTTCAAGATATCGTATTCTAGCAGTCTGTATTAGGTGGTTCTATTCAGCGCTGCTGTTGCCCATTATCTATTGGTGTTATCATGGCAGACAACGCCTGCTTTTCTGTCTCATGACATAACATAGAGAAAAAGATTCAACAAGAACGGACACTCCCATAGAGCCCAGCAGTCGAATTGACTAGCGCACCAAGCGGATGGGATTCAGCGCTTCGGTTGCCCACTTACCTATTAGTGTTAGCATGGCAGACAACGCCTGCTTTTCTGTCTCATGGCACATACATGCATCCCATAACACTGAGAAAGAGATTCAACTAGAGCGGACACTCCCATAGAGCCCAGCAGTCGAATTGACTGTAGCGCACCAAGCGGATGGGATCAACTTGTTTCGGTTTTGGGCGCGCGTGTTTTCAACGCCAGCTGGTACACGCCACGCCGGCTCCGCTGATAGGCGCGGCACTTTTTTTTTCGCTTCCACTGCTGAATCACGCGCGGCCTTAGCGCGGAATTGTTTTATTATTTAGTAAAAATGATTGCGAACGATCTCTACAAGCCTCCAATTGCAGGTGGCACAGATTCGTGCCACGTGCAATTTCATAAAGTAAACGCAAGACGTCTTCTGAAATAGTGAAACGTTTATTTTGCTCTGTGTAAATACTCGTTCCGGGCTTTTTGTGTATTCATCGAAACTTGTGGCACCAGGTAAGCAGCAGTCGTTGCCGTATGAAGCTCCACCGGATGCCACAGGCTGAAAAAAAAGTAAATTATATATATGTATCATTCTGGTATCTTGACCTAACAGGAATATTGCCTGTAGAGGCGAAACGTGCCTAAGTGGTGAATGGGCGGAATTACAGATAAATTCACTTTTACATACATTTCGTAGCAAATAGACTCCTCCCAACCAATGCCATAAAATATGAATAAAACATCTGATATTCAAGCATCCCTCCCTCCCTTCCCCGGCAAAATTTCCTGCACTTTAAGAGCACAAATACATGGGTGACTGCGCGTTTCCACAACTTGGCCTCAATCGACGCGATGGTACGCCATGTACACAGAGGTGGCCACAACACAGGCTCTCAGCCAGACTATGTTACACGCTCGCAGAATGCCTTCTAGTCGCACTCAAGACAAATTCGTAGGTGCGAAACCTGTTTTCAGTCGCTCAGAAGACAGATGTCAAGTTCTCGAGCTCCTCGGCGTTATCTTTTACGCGTCCTGCCGGCGCAAGCAACACACTCCCGTGTTATCACTCTTGGCAACCGCGCCAAGGACGCTGACGGACTGTGAAGCCTAGAGCCGCGGCCTCTTACTCCGCCACGGTCTGCGCGCACGGTTCTAACTTTTCCAAATCTTGTCTCTCTCAATACATTCTACCCACACTGTTATGCAAATCGTTGCCCTGGCTGTGGCAGCTCGCCAACAATCTTCCACGTCGCGATTGAGTGCACTCACCTCTTTCCTCCCTCTTTCCTCCCTTGCCTCTTTCCTCTTTCCCCTACCTCTTTCCTCCCTTGCCAACTCTCCTTTACCCCCTACGCCACAAAGAGCTGTGGGACGATGCCCTCCGCGACGGACCTCCCGAGGTCCTCCGAGCTGGGATACAACGGGCTCGAAACATCGCCGGAATCATCTTAGGGACCCTGGACTGAGGGTTCCTCCCACACTGCTCTCACCGTCCAAACATTAATAATAAAGATGTCTTACTCTTTCTCTTCGCACGAAGCGCTGTTGAGTGCGCTGCAATACGATAGCGCATGAACGCAGTCATTAGTAAACGGAAAATGAGACATCCACCCAATTGTAGCAGTTGCCACAAAGGAAACCCACACGGGTTTGTCGAAAGAAAAGCCTCGCGGTTGAAGAAAAATTCGTCCTGGTCCGGGACTGCAACCCTGGACCACCGCCTTTCCGGGGCAGCCGATCTACCGTCTGAGCTTACCAGGCGGCTATAGCAGATGGCAGGGCGAAGTCGAACCCATCAGCAACTCGAAGCAGAGGCAAGAGTTTGACGTAATAGTTCTGCGGAAATTCACAAGGAGCAGAGAATTATTAAAGGGAACGTGAGACATCCACCCAATAGAAGCAGTTGCTTCCTTTCTTTAAATTGCTTCAGCGTTCTTTAAACAGCGTTCTTACAGCGTTTTTTAACAGCATTCTTTAAACGCAAAAAAAAAATCGGAAAGCAGCACGTACGTTGCCACAAAAAATTGTATCGGTCCTTTCTGAAACCCCTACAACTCAAAACAACGCGTTTGGCCCTAAAATAAATATTAAAAATATTGCATAATTCATCCTAATTAGTGAACTAATTAAGCGTAATATAAAGAACACTGTAAGCAGCGCCACATGACGACAAACCATATGCTATTAGGTTTGATCAGCTGCGGCTAACCACTTCTTTAAAATCCTTAGTTCTTGTATAATCCTATCGAATTAATAAAATAACTATATGGGAATCGATGTAAGCGAAGCCTCCTGTGCTGTTTGCTTTGAGTGACGATAATTAGTGGTGACGCTGGTGGGGAATGTGTAATTGCTTCAGCGTTAAGTCCAATACGAGAGGGGTTAGTTTGCGTGCCAAAACCACGATCAGATTATAAGGCACGCCGTACTGATGGACTCCGGAAGTTTTGACCACCTGGGGTTCTTTAACGTGCACCTAAATCTATAAGTACACGGGCGCTTCCGCATTTCGCCCCCATCGAAATGCGACCGCCGTGGCCGGGATTCGATCCCGTGACCTCGTGCCCAGCAACCTGACAACCATATAACCACTAAGCAACCACGGTGGGTAAAGCTGAGTTGATGCTGAACGTTACCTTGCGTGCACCACTGCTGTTATTCTGCGTAATCCGCAGAACACGCAGGAAGAATGTTTGCATGAGGCGTTGTTGTGCGGCACTTTTTCATACTCTCTGAGATCTTTGAGCATTATCATTGCGTCTTGTGGCACGTCGCATCATGACAGAAGTGTTAAACTCTAATTGCATTATGGGGCTCTACGTAACTCAGTTAATTATTATAATCGTATGTATACATTGCATACACACATTCATGGTCTGCAGCTCGTTTCGCTGCGTATCGAAGACACTCCTGTTCCACGCGAAACTTATTTCGGGCCTGGGTGTCCTCGAGGCCGAGTGCACGCTTTGGAGCCATTTTGCTGGCGCGTGTTTACGTGCCCCTTCTGCATACGTGGCCAGCACGCTGTTGAGACGCCAGCTCCAGGCGCCCTCTTCAGGCTACGGACGATTGTATAGTTTAGACCATCACAGCCCCAGCACGCGACCTCCACAGCCCAGCACCTCCATTTTTGTCGCATGGGAAAGCAAGCACAGCACGTGCCATACGCACAAATTGCGAAACGCTGCCGCGGCGGCGCCGGCAGGGATGCGCCGAGGCGAGAGCCACCTGGCTGTGTTGCAAGAAACCCAGCAGCGCGCGAGGAAGACGACGAGGCGGGCGCCATCTCGTGGTGTCGCAAGAAACGCGACGGCACGCGCGGGAAGACCATCACAGAAGCAGCAGCGCCCGGACAGTGGGGGAGAAGAGGCAAAGGAAGCTTTGCTTCAAAAGGCTAAACGTTGTCAGAAGGCTCGATGGGGCTATTGGTTTGGTGAGGGGAATTTCCCTGCTCGCAGCGGCATTTCAGGGAAAGTTCCTCTCTTTAGGCGCAAGGAGCTTCGACCGACAGTTTCACGCCGAAGCTCTCTATGGCTAGTATCCCGGGGTTTCTTCGTGGCGTAACGTTGACAAAAAACTATCATCATCTATGGGTCAGCATCCCCCCCCCCCCCCCCCCCCCTTCCAATGCAATGGCTCATTCGAAGCACGTAGCACTCCTCGCATACGTGTCTCGGTGAAGATTGCTGCTGCGCCATCTGCCGCGGCGACGGCATCTTGACTGTAGCATACTAAGTAGCGTACTAACTGCACTGAGCATACTAAGCATACTAACTGCACTTTCGTACGTCCAAGAAGAACCCGCCTGGCAACTGATTTGTGTTGGTACAGTGCTTAGGGAAGGCCATCTATTGAGAGGACTCCTGAAGAGCAGCGTACATACCAGGCGCGGCAAAAGCGTACTTAAGTGCATTTCTTCTTCTCTCTGGTCCACTCTTTGTAGATGCACGAAGTAGCGGAGCAAGCCAAGTCGCTGGCCATCGAGACATATTAGGTTAATAATTAGGTAAAATGCAGGTGAATGCCACGCCAGGTAAATTATTTAAACCTACGATGCAATGGGGTAATCGTTATAGTTGTTATTTCCAGCTTCGCTGTACAACCACCTTCACAGCGTTGATTAGAGGCCGTTTTTCTCATTTTCATTTCTTTTCCTTTTTTTCTTTTCTTTCCGTTCTTTCTTTTAGCCCATGAGCCGTTTCCGACCAGTTCTTTAGAACTCGTGATCGCAGTAGATGATCGGAACACAACAGATTGAAAACCAACACGTTGGACGGTTTGTGAATGTGGGGGCTGGGAGAGGTAATGACTGCTTTGTTTCGAGAGAAGTAGCTTCAAAATTTGTCTACAATACCTGCAGCGAGACAATACATACCAGTCGTAAAAACAAGACATGGCAGACTCTACTTGGTAAATTGTAGATCAGCTTCTACTGTGTAAAAAGAAAGAAAGAAAGAACCGCGCCACAAGCAGAAACACTCATTACATTTGTTACCGATACTTGTTCTGAAACAAACAAAGTCATGACGAGCTTTTCAATTTAGTCCGGCAAATCTGCTCAATTCGCGGACTGTGCCAACACAGCGGCGTTCGAAACAGTAAAGGGAAGCGAGAAATAGTTCGATGGGCCTCGCAGCTGTGGTAGTGTTGGAATATATAGGTCGCATGCTCCTTCTTCTCATTCACCATGCTTTTGATTCTCATTGAAGAACCGCTTGACTCTTCACCTCGCGAGCCGCGAATGTATGCCAAAGACAATTACTTCAGCATGCTTGAGAAAAAGAAAGAAGAAAAAAAGAAATATATCTGTGAATGTGTGTTGGCGAAACAAAGACATGTCAGATAGGCGCACCGTCTTTGTTCCTCGAATTCCAATCGAAAACCTTTGTCTTTGAGGCTCGTGCATTATCGAACCAAAAGTTATCGAAAATAACGTTTACTAATATATGCCACCGCTGCTGTCCCTTCGGGAACAATCGGCCACCTGGCTTCTTGACAATCGTCCCTAATTTGCAATCTTTACACGCGAGTCAGATGAAGACGGAGGAGTATGTTAACAAAAGTTTAGCGCTTGTCCTGTTCTTGTTTGTCTATCTTATGTCCCGTCTGGGAATTGCGCTTACCACTATTCAGTTGTGAAGACAAAGAAGGAGCGAAACTTCCTTTTTTTTTTCTTAAACATCTTTTTGGTCGAATCGTCGCCGTCATACAGTCCGGCTGGGTCCAGAACTGTATCGCATGTAATGGAATATACGCGATGCGGTCTGCCAGGAAATAATGATGGCACTGTCGGATAAATCTCTCGAGCTGGAGCGGTTTGCCTTTACGAAAACAAATTTGCACAGGTTCGTTCGTAGATTTCTTGCGAACCGCTCTGGGGGGCATTCTTGAAGCTTGTCCTTTCGGCTACGTAAAATGGGCTCCGCTGAGCTAAAGTACACAGAGCAGGCACCACGCGATGGGGACGTTTTTCTTCTCTACATCTGAATGTAACTTGAAAATGAGGGCTCTAAACTTGGCATTGCAAACTTTCCAGTGCGCTTCTGTTTGCGCGCCAGAATTACGAATAGTTTAAGGGTTGTCTCTTCTTTTCTTTTTTCTTTTCGGGGAGCCTGTGAATATTATACTTTTGCCCAGGGATCTGTACATACTGTCAAGAAAAAAAAATCGTCGAGAAGTCAGCTTCTTTTGATCTAACACTGTGATCCATTGAATCGCTGAAGCGGTCTTTCCAGAAGTCTGCAAGTGCTAGTTGGCAAAAAAATGTGTCAGCCTATATGTAAATGCTTGTATGGTATCTCTAAGCTCCCCAGAAGGCGTCACAGAGGAACTTTGAGAGATTTTCTGCGAACTATTTAAGTAATATTTTTTTGAAGGCACGGGCCTTTTTTTATTCATGCTTCCACCGTGTATCAGAGAGCAAATACGTGGTCGCTCTAGATGAAATCTTTAAGAAGCATGTGGGTTTTGAAGGCACCAAAGGGACAAGCAAAAGTGTTGGTGGCGGTGCGGGAAGGGTAGAGACGGTGTGATTTTCTTTTCAGTGGGCGGACGAACGAACGAAGGCACTAGGCGTCAGAGGAACGTGACTGACTGACAAGGGACAGCCGCAGAATCGTCAAGGAGGGCGTACGTGTCTCGATGGCCGTGAAGCTAGCCGACCTACGCCGACCGACGAAGTTCTCCCGTTGTGTAGCATATATGATCGATAGGTTCATCCGTCCCAAAGCAACCCGTGGGCTACGAGGAACACTGTCTGTCGGAACGGGCTCGGGTATAAATTCGGGGGCCGCCTGAAAACGGGAAAGAAAATTCGTCACGCACCTGACAGTGTCGCGAAGTTCTGGTGAATATCCTGGTTTACAATGCTACCGATGGTCGAAGAATCGGAGTTGTAATTTTGCTTTCCACATGCGGCGCGGGGCACTCTTGGGGCAATAGAGATCCTCTGGCCTATCCCTACGGGGGGAGAGGCATTACAGTTTACGAAACACCGGAATATTGGAGAGGCACACTTTAAAACTGATGGTAGCGCTAAATAGGAACGGACACACGGTGAAAAGACGACACGACGACGGAGCGTTTCTTCGTCGTCGTGTCGTCTTTTCACCGTGTGTCCGTTCCTTTTTAGCGCTACCATCAGTTTTAAAGAATGCATCACCAACTAGCACAGCACCAAATTTTATTGGAGAGGCACACGTGAGCAGCAACGCTGGTGGCGCCATCTTGTGACGTTGAGTTCGACCAGAGTGGGCAGGGCTATCATCGCAACTTTGACTACGTTCTACTTTACTGTTGGCGTAAAGGCATTAGCAGCCGCGTCATTCTTGTATAGTAACCCATTTCTTTCGACGAGAACAGTAATGGAAAACAAATACTTTTTCTAGCGCATTGTATTTCTACAGAGTGCTACAAGGTGTGGCTGTCATCGCTTGTGCTCCCATCCCCGTATCCGGTGTTGTTGCACCCAGGAACCCGTTACGTATACGGACAGCTTTGTTTGTCGCGTAGCGTGACGAGGGACCTCGGTGCTTGACGTGCTTTTCATTTTTGTCATTCTTAGATTTAGTGTAACAGTTAACGGCTGTGTGTTGTAGTGTTTTTCGGCCGTGAACCACTCTTTTCGTCCCCCTTTTCCCGCATACTTTCAATCGTCTCCTCCCTGAATTGCGGGCATCGACAGTGTCCTTTCTGGTGTTTCTTGTTCTTTTCTCCTCCTTCCCCGCCGCTCCTTATTTATGTCTTTTTTGTATATTCGCACGAAACGACAATTCCATCGAGGTGCTCTGAAATCCCGGTTGTCGAATTAAGGTTCCCGCATTCCTCCCTGATCGGAATGCGGGCGCCTAGACGGGGAAGCGAACTACGCACATTTGCACCTCGAGGTTTGCCGAAACACAGGGAACGATCGACAAAGATAAAGGAAGTACAGAAAGTGACCTTCTTGCTTTCTCGCAATTCTTCGGTGTTCGGTAACTTCAACAGCCCGGTCTCAGGCCTATACTTCCCTATTCCCATCGAATCGCGTCGTTTTACCTCGAATACCGAACAAGCGGCACTCGCAGTGCAAACGCCCGTTGTTATAAGGGTACCGGCGAGACCCTTAGATAACAGATTTGTAGGGGAAGAGACTCAGCTCCAATATGCCGCAGACACTGAGGCGTACGTCGCGGTTGGCCATTGCACGTTTTACACTTTCCTTGCAGTGTAAGTAAAAATTCGAGGTACTTAAAGGAGAATGATAGGCTTAGCGCTATGAGGCATGAAGACGGCAGCATAGCTTAGTGAGTAAACGTATGTATTGTAGTTTTTTTTTTAATCGCCCGGTTGGCCGTACGGCGTGTAGTTGTTAAAACAATGCGTTTAGTTTTTTCTTTGTGAAGAAGCTGCATAAGTGGCCCGTTGAACTTATCGCCCGTAATTAGGCGTTCGTAGCCTTTGGGCTGGTCTGTCTGCATCCCTGCACCGCTGAGCTCATTCTCTCTTGTAGCCTTTTTCTATAGGCATGGACATAGCACAGATGTCAGCGTATCTGCTTCAGACAAGGGGCTAGAGCTCTTTGAGCACTCCACAGGATCTTAAGGTGCTGAACCCCAGGCAGAGGTTGCGGGAAGGGTGAGGGTCATCCCAGCACGAAGTCTTCGGAGGGAGATTTCCTTCACCCGAGTTAGAATGCAAGGAGGAGAGCAAGCACATTGGGGGATCAGTAGTGGAGTTCGGCAGGTGACGTAATACGTAGAGAAAACAACCGCTGCTGTATTAGTTTAACAGAACGGGTGCCAAGGGTAGGGAAGTGCATTCGATGTTGGCAGACGATAAGGAGGTGTGTTTAGATTGAGAAACTTGCAGTCATAGGCTGGAACCGGCTGACGCGAGGCAGTGGCACTTTAGGATCGCTGTGGGAGGCCTTTGTCTTAAGATGGAAATAAAATAAACTGATTACGATAATGATGGTGATGGCCCCTTTATGTGGCATTGAGTAACGGGGGCTTAGGACAGGTTTCACACACACACGTACAAAAAAAAGAAAGAAAAAGAATTGAGGGTAAAAATCACATAAAAACGAAAATTGAAACGTAATAAAATAAAACTATTAAATTGAAGCATATCAAATGTAACAGCAGCATGCTCACATATATCAGTGATAGGCAACCAGAAGGTTAGGAAAGAACGTAGAAGCGCCATAGAACAAACGGTAGTAAACGTGTTTATTTACTGACTAGCCGCAAAAATCAGAGAGGTCCGATCACTAAATTTTCACTTTTGTTTTCAATTTCGAATGCAGAAACTTCGAAGTGCAATCGATTTCATTCGACAACGGCAGCCGCCTTCCTGGCGTCGCCATTTCTGCAGTCTCACCCAAAACTCGTTTTGAGCGTGTGTCTCGTGGCAGCAGTCGCCTCAAGGTCTTCCTTCTGTCGCAGGCTGCAAACGGGCTGGTCGGTGAAGACGGGCGCCCTGAGCAGCTTCTCGCGACAGGAGCAACTCAACGACAGCGAGCAGGAGCTCATCGTGGACGTCATCAAGAGGGCCGACACGCTCGAACAGCTTGAGAAGCGACGGGTCGGGTGAGCGGGCTCCTTTCCTTTTTGTTCTCTTTCTCGTCTGCGGCGTCGGTTTTCGCTCGTCGCTGTTATTTCCTAGCCTGTCAGTGCTTAAAGGCCAACTGCAAAGACATTGATATTTTGCTTAATTTGTTCCAAATGAGCAGTAAGTACCACTGAAGAAACCTTGGCAAAGCCGCGGAGTGGGCAGTTGCATAATTTTCTGGTTTTAGCAGCTTTTAAACGGCACCTAAGCAGACGATGCGTGCACTTAGTAGGTACCGCTAGACGCAAATATCGGCACTCCGCGTCCGACATTTTTTTATTGCGCACTTTCGGCCCATGGGTGGTCGTGGCGCCTCCTTACACAGCTGCGCGTCACGGGACCGTGTGACGTCACGCCAGACCGAGAGACGGGGCCCGAGCTCGCGGCATCGATGGTGGAGGCGAAGCCTTGCGCGCCGCTGCATCGGCGCTACCGAGAGAGGGCGCTCGCTGGTGTGACGTCACGCTAGGAGGATAAATGGGGCTACAGCTCGGCTCCTCGCAGTGGTCGGCGCGCTGCCTTGCGCTATGTCGGATGATGTATAGCCATAAGTTTAACAAAGGGCAACCATGTCCACACCATCAGCCGAACCAAGGCGCAGCCAAGGGTATTGCTTTCGCAATCTCCCAGGCTTAACCAAGCTAAGCCTTCAGCCAATTTTTTCATCCACGCATTTTGAGCGCGCCGCGGGCGCCGGTCGATCGACCCAGCTGGGTCGCGCCGGCCACGCCTGCAGGACCACTGACACGAATCAGTGCACGTGGTAGTTCCGAGCACATCAGCAGAAAGAGGTAGGGTGCGTCGAGGCACCCTAGCAAGAGGGGGCCAGTCGCGGCACCTCGTGGCATCCACGGTATATGCGCTGCGCAGAAACCTGGCCTCCCGCATTCTTGAAGGCAATGCCGAGGAGTCGCGCACAAGGCCGTGCGTCAGTTGGCCTTTGGCTGCCTGCTCCGTGACTCCGTTTTCATAATCTCCCGTGTACTCCCAAGTGGAGGAAGTCTATGGTTTCTAGCCTGTCACAGTGAACGTAACTCCATTAGAGCGCTTCGAGAAATGTCGAAGCTAAAGCATTCTACTACAATCGAAGTTAGATATTCGTTACAGTTGTGCAGAATCTACGAGATATTGAGAAGACTTAAAGGCCAACTGCAACGAAATTTTGAACCACGCAAGAAAGGTTAGTTTAAGATAACGAAGGTGTAGAGGAGCCGCCACGAAAAAATTTGGTGCTTGAAATACGAGTGGAAGCGTAACAAAAAACTCGAAAAATACATGTTTTTGATACCCAAACAAACAAACAAACAAACAAGCAAACAAGCAAACAAACAAAGTGCCGCCATCACCTCTATCCGGAAGTGACGCATCACTTAGAACTAGCGGCTCCTCGCCATGATCTTCGAGTTAAGGCGCCGCCTGCGGCAGCCAGCTGCGCGCCGAAAAGCATCTCGGAGGCGGCATGCCGGGGCTCGCGTCATAGCGACGACCACCAGGTGCGCGCGTCTTCTGCTAAGGTGCTGTTCAAAGGCTTCTAACAAGAAAACTACGCAACTACCAGACATACTGCTTGGCCAAGATTGCTTTTGTGGTATTACGATGTCCCAGCTAACGTTCGTCAAGCTGGGCAAGGAAAAAAAATGGTATTTAGAAAACATGGTGCGAGATATGATTTTAAGACCTACGGTTTCAGTTTCAGCTTCAATTTATTATTCTTTCAAGATACATTGCTGGTTGTTAATAGTATAACGGCGAAATTCCCAAAGTCAAACGACTTCAGCCGGACCGTCGGTTAACAAGCTTGGTACAAAATGGTTAATTAGTGCAGCAGTGTAAAATTATGCAATGTATAAGTAAATAAAGGTGTTCGGTCATCGCACCTCTGATGACTGAACACTTATAACGAGCTTTTTCTTTTTTTGTCGTGCGCGTCGCAGGCGTTTGGTTGACCGGCTGGAGAACATGAAGCGCAACGCGCTGGGCAACGGCACGAGCCAGTGCGTGCTATGCGCCAACGAGTTCGGGCTGCTCAGTGGTTCTCCGCTCATGTGCTACGACTGCAGGAAGGTGGGCAGCTGCAGAGTGCGCCGCGGCGTCTTGAAAGCGCACGATGCTCCGTGGGCACGCTGTTCTGTGTTCTATACCTGCACCAAACTGTCTCTGTCCCCTTTACCACTTGGCGTTGCGTGTGAGCATGGAGGTTCGAATAGTTTCCGAATCGAATATGAATACGAATACTCTAGAAAAAACGACTACTTCCTAATATCGAACAGAATGCTGAATACTTCATTATTTATAAGCAAAGAGGAATTTGAATCTTGAGCGCAGTCCGTTCCGTCAAAAATAATGAGCCATAGCACTCTGTGGAGGTGGACGACCACTTAGCATACGACACAGAGGTGACACAGAATTTTGAACATAGGTAGGGACTCATTTACCGTGAGGTTTGTATACATTCGCGTGGGGGACGGGCCCGCCGCCCTAAGGAGCCAGAAGAAACTAGACACGTGGGACGTTTCGACGGCACCTCCAACAAGGAGCGGAAGGATGGGACAGGAGACAAGCGAGCGCTTGGAACGCCGACAAAGAGAGGGCGGTGCGAACGTAGACATGGCCGACGCAGGTCAAAGTGTAGCATCTGTTCTTAACAGGTTAATATTATGCGAAGCATATTAACGTAGGTTTCGGGCCTTCGCGCGACGCCCGGCGGTGGCCACCATTGACCCTGAAGTGGGGTCACGTGACATGACGTCACGTGATGACGTCACACAGGCTGCAGATGGGGCCTTATATCGCGCCGTCGGTCGCCTCCCGGCGGTGGCCACCATTGACCTTCAAGTGACCTTCAAGTAGGTCACGTGACATGACGTCACGTGATGACGTCACACCGGCTGCAGATGGGGCCTCATATCGCGCCGTCGGTCGCCTCCCGGCGGTGGCTACCACTGACCCTGAAGTGAGATCACATGATGAGACGTCACGTGATGACGTCACACCGGCTGCAGATGGGGCCTCATATCGCGCCGTCGGACGTCGCCCGGCGGAGGCCTCCACGCTTCGGTTCGCGCCGTCGCGCGCGACGCGGCGGCGGCGCCACCATCTCTACATCACGTGATATGTGACGTCACGCCAGGGATGAAGCGGCGCGCGCCCGCCGTCGCGTCAGTCTCTGTGCCCGCAACCGCGCCAGCGTCTTTGCGCCGGGCGTGTATGCGGTCAAGATGCCTCCAAACGCTAAGGATACGCTAAGGTTAAGCCTCCAATTTTTTTGATACGGGTTGTATTTGAACCAAAGATGTTAAGCTTATTCTTGCAAGTTCGCGGAGTGCTTGAAGCCTGCTTCATCTCCGCCGCGTGTCGGCACGGTATTTCACTATCTTCGGGATCGGCCCACGGTTTTTGGTCTACGGACATCGATCCGCTGTCGCTGTAGAAAGCAGGACTCGCATCCCTGATGTCTCGTCGTGTCCATTTAGTGAATTTTAATGTTTCAGTTTCTGTCGGAATAGAAATTTGAAGTGCCGAAATTTCTGGCACCTTTGAAACCTTTAGCACGCTGTGCAGGTCCTGTAATAGCACAGCGTAAGTAATAACATTTATTTTAAAATGTTAGCCCTAATATCGTTTTACAATTGTGAATTATCTGAATTTGAAGAGTTTATATAAAAGGGGCCCGCTGTGAATGAAATGTCAGCGCGCCACACGTAAAACAGAATAAAAAAGAACGAAAGCTTTGAGGAACGATTCGGTCAAGGCCAGAGCAACTTGGTGTTTGAATGCAATAGCATCTACCTTGCATACCGAAGCTCGCCCGGCTCCAAAAGCAATCTGCTCCCTGTTCACCTTGTTTTCTACGCGAGATTAATCGTACGTGAAGTATTTCCAAGTGTACGTGTGGGAAGCCGGTCAAGTGGTAGAAGTAGAGATGGGCTGGGAAAGCTCACAAGGACGTCCGCGTGTGTGTGTGGGGGGGGGGGGTGAGGAGGGGGAGAGGCAGAGGCGGGTCAACGACCACCGTAGTTGCACTTCGC
The DNA here is from genome assembly GCF_038994185.2 of Dermacentor albipictus. Taxonomy (NCBI): domain Eukaryota; kingdom Metazoa; phylum Arthropoda; class Arachnida; order Ixodida; family Ixodidae; genus Dermacentor; species Dermacentor albipictus. The sequence continues at coordinate 165,759,432 of NC_091822.1, forward strand.
TCCTCGAAGAGGTAGGACATATGTCTAGTAAGCTCCTGAACAACACTTTGCAACGTGGTGAATGCGGTTTAAATCATAGATGTGGGACCTCAGAGAGGTGTGACGTAATGCTAAAGCATTTATCTCGCATTTACCACTAAATCGCCACTGATCTTTTTTGTTTAGGCATTCAGCTTTTTTTGGGAACTAATCGCTATTTCTTACGAGTTCTAACCGTTTTTGCGGGCCGATCCGTACGATCATCATCATAATCATCAGCCTATTTTTACGTCCACTGCAGTACGAATGTCTCTCCCAGCGATCTCCAACTAACTGTTGCGCTAATTGGTTCCAAGTTATGTCTGCAAATTTCGTAATTTCTTCACCCCATCTAATAAGCTGCTGTCCTCAGCGGTGCTTCTTTTCCCTGGCACCCATACTGTAACTCTAATGGTCCACCGGTACCCGCCGGGGTTGCTCAGTGGCTATGGTGTTGGGCTGCTGAGCACGAGGTTGCGGGATCGAATCCCGGCCACGTCGGTCGCATTTCGATGGAGGCGAAATGTGAACACGCCCCTGTACTTAGATTTAGGTGCACGTTAAAGCACCCCAGGTGGTCCAAATTTCCGGAGTCCTCCAATGCGTCGTGCCTCATAATCAGAAAGTGGTTTTGGCACGTAAAACCCCATAATTTAATTTGTTTTAATGGCCCACCGGTTATCTACTCTACGCATTACATGGCCTACCCAGCTGCATGTTTTAGAGCGCAGCTATTAGGTGCCCGTTCATGGGTTGAGCTCTTGTAGACTGTAGTTGAGCGTTTGGCGTCCCTCCATTGGCGTAACCAGCGAACTCGACTCGTACACTGCTCGCGCGTTCGTCGTCACCTTCTTCCACAGCTGTCACCGATGCCGCTCATCATGCCAGGGTTCCCATCCCGCCCCTCCCTCTGCGAAGGCGCTTACTATAGAGGCTGGAAAGGTTCTCTAGAACTTTCTAGCCTCTATACGTTGACTGCACTGGCCCACTCCCCGTCGGTGCGGTGATTTCGGTCTCACATTGTTTGCCTCAAGATACTATTGCGAAATGAAACCACGTACCGAGCTGCGCTCAAATTTCGCGCCATGGAGAATTGCAATCGTCGGACACTTTCTTTCTCTCAATTTCAACTGTAATGTCGGCTGCCTCCGTTTGCTCTATAATCCGCACCGGTGTCTTCATATCTCTTAGCGTTACGCCAAACATTTTTTCTTCCGTCACTTTTTGCGAGGTCCTTAACATTTTCTCGAGCTTCTTTGTTAACCTCCGAGTTTCCAACCCATATATCAGCACCTGTAGAATGCAGTGGCAATGTTAGCGGCACTTTTCTTTTCAACGACAGCGGTAAGCCCCGGTATTGATTTGGTAATGCCTGCCGTATCCGCTCCAACCCATTTTTTATTCTTTTGTGTGTATTTCGTTCTCTGTATATATTTGCCTCAGTCGCATCTCTGGTATGCGCATGCGCGGTCTTTTTATGTTTCAGCGCGTGCACGACTGTTCCTGGGCCATGCGCCGTGCAACGCAACTTGTTGCGGCGTCTTGCTGCTGTACGATTGGTTCAATCACCGAGTGCGGGTAAAAAGCGCACTCTCCTGAGGTCTGCATAGTGCTAGCGACCAGTCGCACGGCGTGCAGTAGCTTTGCTGAGACGTTTAAATTTTGTTTCTCGTCCTTCTAGTTTCTAGTCTTCTGCTATGTTTTCGTTCCCTCTGGGGAACGAAAGGGGGGCAGGTGGAGGGGGAGGGGGGGAGTCAGCTCTTTACAATTGGATCGTTTTTTTCGAATACCGCTCTCTCTCAAGTATATACCCTGAGCCGCCGAAAAGGAGACAGGTGAAAATAATAAAACACACCGGAGGAAATAGATGAACAAAGAGCTGTTACGATAGTCGTCCGCCGTTCGAGTGAGTCTCCACGCATAAGGTACACCTGCCAGTCGCTCGAACGGGGGAAGCAGCTGCGCGTTTTCGCACGCCAAGAGGGCCTTCGCCGGCCGTTTTGCTGCAGCGCAATTCATCGGGACGCCGACGGCGAGCCCACAGGTGCGCGCGTGGGCGGGAAAGGGCCTCCTCCCCTTTCGATCTCGGCCCTGGGGGCGTCTCTCTCGGCCCCTCGAGACGAGTCTACAAAGGGGGCTTCGCCTAATAAATGGCGACGGCTGCCTCTGAGGGACGATCTACGGGTGAGAGAGGTTCGGTATATTGCGAAGTGGGATATTTTCCGCCCGTTGCGCCGGTCTTCGGATGAAGGCGAGCTCTTGCGGTGTGGTCGAGCCCTGGCGTGTGCTTAAGCTGCTCGTGTGTACGCTCGTGCGAGTGCGTTTGACAGGAGAAGAACAAAAGCTGTAGCTTCGACGATATTCGCTTACGCCCGGAACGATCTGCGCTGCTTTCTTTTGAGATCGGTGGTCGCGCGGTCTCCGAGTCTCTGAGCATGCACATTTCAAGGGCTGCCATTTTTTTTCTTGTGTCTGTTTTCCCCGTTCTGAGTGCGTGCATGTTTTAGGGACCATAGTGTGTGTGTGTGTGTGTGTGTGTGTGTGTGTGTGTGTGTGTGTGTGTGTGTGTGTGTGTGTGTGTGTGTGTGTGTGTGTGTGTGTGTGTGTGTGTGTGTGTGTGTGTGTGTGTGTGTGTGTGTGTGTGTGTGTGTGTGTGTGTGTGTGTGTGTGTGTGTGTGTGTGTGTGTGTGTGTGTGTGTTGCGAAAAAAATGGCTAGCGGTCGGCAGGGTAGTGGATCACAGATGTTTAACGAGATGGTAAGGATATATATGTTTTGTTCGCAACAGAGTATAGTGGCAGTGTCTGCCATTGTTGCCGCGCAGCCTTCAAAATTTATGGCTCGTAGTGACCCCGCCCATTGTAGTTTCCTGAGATCACGGTTACACGAATATGCGGCATAAGCATTGCTTCGCCGCTACGCTGATAGAGGGCACCACTGTTCTCTTCGTCGAGATAAATTGCTTCTTTCCGTGCCTCACCGCTGCATAGAACACGCACTTGTGACCAGACATGGGCACCCTCACGAAGGCCTTCCTCACTCTCATCTGCGCTCATCTCACCCTCATCTCACCCTCATCTCCTTCGGGGAGATTGGTGAGGTTGAGTTGAGGGCGAGGGAGGGTGCGGTAACGATGTGAACGTTAATGAAGAAAATGCCATTCATAATGATGAACTGCATAAAAGTCACTCAGATCAAATGCATGGCGGGTTTAAAGCCTAAAGTTTTCAAGCGCACTGGCAGGAAGTCTCTCTAGCGCAGATGTACGTCGAAGCCCACTTTTAACTGACTAGAGTCATGAATGGCTGAACCTAAGCCGAGACACAAAACCTAACAAACCTAAACACAAAGAAAAACGTAGCTAAATTTGCGGCGTAGGACGGCAACATGACACTAGATAAATCACACGAGTGCATAAAAGAAAAAAAAAAATGTCAAGCACCGGATTACGCGGCTCTGTACCACAACTACAGTTTCCGCCTCCATCCTCCGTGTTCTATGCTAGCGTTCAGCGCAGCTGACAGCAAATGTAGTTATCAGCAGTGCCACTGCTGGAATTGCGCATCTGAATTTATGGTACATGTATAATATCACAGACGATACATGGTTGATCTCGTGAACCAAAAAGGACTTCAGAATTCTCAGTGCCTGGCGTTATGACCGACGCCTCAAAAGGAATTACAGCGAGCTGGACCTCCTGCGGTACTGTAGTAAATCATGGACAAGTGACATTACGTTCAATCAAGCTTCTTTGCGCACCGACGCAGCAGGGAAAACTTTTGTTTACGAGGCATGCCTTAGTTTAGTACAGTGCTGGAAAGAAGGAACTGTGATCTATCCCGACTGCAAAAAAAAAAGCACATGCGCCGCTGAAACAAAAGCGTGTGCGCACGCACGCACGCACGCACGCACGCACGCACGCACAAACAAACAAACAAACAAACAAACAAACAAACAAACAAACAAACAAATAATAATTTGCATATTGGTTAAATATCCCTTTTTGCACATTTAATGTCTAGGCGAACTAAATCTAGCACTGCCAAATCTAGTTCTTGCAACACATCGTGATGAACAAGAAATAAGAAAATTTCTTGTAGATTAACAACTCTCGTAATACTCATCTTTAAATTATTTGCGTTTTTTATCCCTCTACATTCCTCATATATTAGCCTGGTATGAAGACATTTTTATCATCTATATGTTCGATTAAAGAGAAAGTCTGAGCTCTGAGGCCAAGAAGACTTTTCTGGGTCTGATTGAGCTAGTCCGAGCGAACCTGGCTGAATTTAATTCCGGTGAACGTGAGTCTGAGTAAGCGTGACTGAATAGAATTTTTGTTAGTCTGAGCCCAAATGAGCTTGGCTGATTATAACTTTTGCAAGCCTGAGTCGTAGTGAACCTGGTAGAGTAGAATTTCGTTGAATCTGAGTCCGAGCGGGCTGTGAGCAAAAAAAAAAAAAGTCCAGAAAGGAAAGAAAAAAAAAGATTTCTGAGTGAGTCTGAGTGAGCTCCGTTTATTTTGCATACCTGTAGCCAAGCGCCTAAAGCAAAGCAGCGTGCCACGTTTTGACAATAGGGGCGACACTAGACAATCAGTGTTGTAAACGGAACTCGCGGGTCAAGCAAATGGTTTATTTGAAAGTTGTAGAAAACGGAAGGTAAGAGAATAATGGTAGCCTTTTCAGTATGAGGGTGAGTGAGGTCGGATAATTTTTCCTATATATGCGAGGACGAGGGTGAGAGAGAGCGGTCAAATGTTTCGACGTGAGGGTTAGGTTAGGACGGTACTTGCGTCGTAAGGCTGATGGGGGGAAAACGAAAAAGTGAGGGCATTTTTCCACCTTTGTTTGTGACGTTTCTTTGAATGAGAATGAATTTCCGACGTGGTGTTAAACGAAGCGCACTCAGAAATTCTACCTCCATGCGAAATTTGAGCGCGAACTAACGACAGGTGTTGCAGAAGGGCCACATCATGTGACCTTCTCTTGGCGAAACATTGCGTGTACTCTTTTTTTTTTATTCGTAGAATTTGCCGGCACAAGGCATGTATGTAGTAAAGAAAACAACAAAAGGGCATAATATAAACCCATGCATCCCGATGTGATGCACGAACGAAAGCAATGGTTTAACGCATCTGTTGTCCGTTATCCAACCTGTGTAGCCCTTTGGAACATTTAGCTTTAGTTTGGCCTCCCTGAGCATATTAACTGGGCTTAATATTCTGAGCGCGATGGCACAGTCTCAAAAGGTGTCGAATGTCCGCCGCGGATGCCGGTTCCGGGTACTTATAACCATCATGGGATTGTCACGCATTCTCTTCGCCACGCTGCAATGGTGAATTCGCTTGTCCTTTCATGCACGCGTTCTTCTTTGACTCTGTAGATTTTTTGTGTTCATTTTCTCGCAGGCTGTGTGCAGCAAGTGCAGCGTGGACACTTACGGTGCCCAGAAGGAACAAATATGGCTATGCAAAATTTGCTCAGAGACCCGAGAGGTGAGTGGTGATCGGCTTTCTTTTTTTTTTTTGACTCACGGCTCTACGTGGCGCGTATTTGAGGTGTTGCTTTTCTGATCGCTTGGAAGACAGAGAAGTAATCAAGGCTTAGACGGAACACCGCCTGGTCAGGTAGAAGCGTCATCCATACGACAAGTTGCGAAGTAATGTAAAAGAAAAAGTAACTGGGACGAGGCGATAACGTGGGACATGGTCCATCATTAACGGAAAGGCCGGGATATGCCGGCAAGACTACGCCTGGAATCGCGGCTTATGCTAACCACAGAAAACGCGCCAAAGAGGACGCTAAAGAATACTCAAGACAATCGAGTCAAAGTGTATATTCTCAAATCCTGTAGCGAGTACTCAAGCATTTATAACCGAATCTTGTAGTGACTGGCTTATTGCGATCAAGAAATCCCGCAACGTCACCGTTCTTTTTATTTTTGTGACATCGTTGTAATAATGATAGACGAGCGAGACAGTCGCTACAAGGAAGTAAAGGCGGCCAGGTCGACTGGCTTTCGTGAAGTCAAGGGTCTCTAAAGGTGACGGCAAAAACAATTGAGTGTCCGCCGCGATGACTAAATACATATGGTGCTGAGCCCGAGGTTCAACACGAGGCTGAACACGAGGTACAAAGAAATAACACTCGTACAGCCACATTTAAGGAGAGGAGTAGAGATGGTTCGCCAACAGAACAGGGCACAGCTCGGCCGGAAGAGCATGGCCCGCTACTCACGACTAGGGTAAGGAGTAACCGAAATAAGTGGAGTCCTGTGTTAAAGAAGCGTACTGAAGGAAGGCATATCTGGTCGAGATAGAACCGGCGCCCTCCAGCTATGGTCTCTGGCCCGCGTGGTAAGTTGGGTCGCAAGCGGTTATGGTACCGTGCGCCTTCTGCTTTCGAAGCGAAGGTTTATTTGCCTATCGTAAGTAAATTAGTAAGTAAAGTAAAAGGGGTTTGGAGTGTCGTCGTCGTCTGTCTAGCCGAGTAGACTCGGCGGGCGGTTAACACAAGCTGTCACAGTAAAAAAAAAAGAAAGACCGATAAATAAATGTGTGTCAAATGGTGGGATTTGAAACGGTCTCCGAGCGCACTAGCCCGGCGCTCTGCCGCAGACGCTTCTTTTTCCTAATTGATCAGGCTACCGAGATATGCATAGTCCAAAAGTATAACAGCCTTACCACTGTTAACGTGAGCTAGCGCTTTGAGACGAATGGCCCGTGGGTCGCGTCGCGTAGGTGAAATTTACTTACGAAAGTCAGGTCGCGACAGTTTGCCCCGTCCTTCTAACGGTACAAAGCAGCAAAAGACATCGCTTTTGTTTACCCTCATTTGCGGTGGTTTCTTCACTGTGTTTGCGCAGACGTTTGCTCAAACGATGAGATTCGACGTTGGGCGACTACTCGCGACATCAGTGCAGCATCCGACAAGTTTCCGACGGTAATTCCAGCAGCCGGAGCCGACGCGTGTTAGTCGGAAACACGGCTGCTTGAACCTGTTGGAAACTTGTGCGCCGTTGCTGGTGGGGGGCGGAATTGCATCGCTAGTCCAACTAGCGCTTCGTTCTAACAGACGCGCCGTCCTCCTCCTCCTCCTCCTCCTCCTCCTCTTTCTTAAAACGCGAGCAGATGTGGAAAAAGTCCGGCGCCTGGTTCTACCGGGGCCTGCCCAACTACATCGCGCCGGAGAAGACCGAGACGAGCTGTCGGTACGGGCCCGTGAGGAGCAGCCACAACGGCACCGAGGCCACTTCGGCCGCGCTCGCCGGTCGGGGCTGGCACAGGGGTGAGAGCACTTCGCTTAATCCCGGTTTCCGCTATAGCAATTCTAGAATATAATTCTAGAATCATGCACTCGGGGCATTGCTAAACCGCTTCAAGAAAGCCTGCTCCAGAGGTTGGGAAAGTAGACTAGTGAGGCTTAATTGACCCTGCCTTGGCCAGTTGCATTGCAGAGCGTCATGTTTGTAGCCTCCTTCGAGAGCACTAAGCGAGGCCTAATTTGCACTTTCGCTATGTTTTTTACTCCATCCGTTCGACCTGCGGGCAGAGGCTACAGTAGCTATAGCACCTCGTATATACTGTGAAGTGCAACTCCCATCCTTCGTCCCTGCGAAAGACGTGCCTCTCCACGTGCGACGCTGCGCTAACATTGCCCCCGAGCCATAGCTAACGGACCCGCGCTCTGCAAACAGGACTCGCTAATGGCCCACTCTCGTTTGCATGCGACGCCTGCTTTGACCCGAGCTCGTCTCGACGTCACCAACGGAAAGAACTAGGGTCGTGCTTTGAAGATTCACTGCTAGGCGCGGGTGAGCGGAGCGCTAGCCGTCGAACACCCGATCCACGTTGCGATGGATGATAATGTGACTGAGGTTGAGCAACTCCGTCTCGCTACTAGACACTTGGGATGCGATCTTGTACGCATTCCAAAATAGAACGGAGGCGGTTCGTTCCAACGAGCCAAATACGATTCGTCAGTTTGAACCTTGCCGAACGCCATGACGTCAATTGTGACGTGATATCTGCTGTCGATCATTCCGTGTCGTCTGCTATCGGACGAACGGAACGGTACATACCGCCTATTTCGTGACGAAAAGAACGAACCGCCTCCGTTCTATTTTGGAACGCGTACAAGATCGCACCCCTGGTCTCTCTATTTATATACAGAATTTTTTTTTTGTCGAGTTAGCGTATAGCGGTGTCGTCCCTTTGAAATTGAGAGACTCGATCTCGCGCGATACTATTTAAGTATTAATTTCATGCGCTTTACGTTCGCATCGATATATATATATTTCGCGAAGTTACGTTTTGTGTAAGCAGCCGCGTTTATTGACGAAGGCGTTCCGTTCTTTCAGACGTGCGAGTTATCGTGGCTGTGGCGCGTGCTGTACGCAACTGCGTTTCGTGGTAACTAAACAGGTCATATTAAATAGGACGAAGCTGTATAAAAACACAGTAAACGTAGTGCCCGAGTGAAGGGAGGGTGCTTGTATATAACGGTGCATCGAAGTATGAAAAAGAAAAGCACTGAACGTGTTCCAGAGTATTGTGCACGCTGTGACGTTGTAGCGACGGTAAATAAAGACTTAATGTCGGAACTGAGTTACGAATTTAACTCTTTATTGGGCGAACCTGCACCCAGCAACACAGGCAACACTCAGGACATATGATAGCGGCGGGTGCACACTCGTCGATCGTCGAAAAAATCTGACCGGTGACTCGATCGTGTCAGGTATTCAAACATGACTCGTCGAAGATTCCAACATAATCGCTGTGGGCTCGCGTGCCTTCTAGAATGTGCAGCACTGTTCGAGTCGTGCATGCACTCTGATTAGAAAAGTTTCGGCTACAACAGAGGCAACGAATAGAATCGGCGAGAATGATCGAGAATGTTTCGATACGTGCAAGAGCGACGTCATCCGCTCAACGATAACATTTGCTAGCTGGTGAAACGCATGCTAACGTGGAAAAAGTAAACAAGCAGGTTTGTCAAATCATGTACAAACATAAACAACAACAACAACAACGACGACGACGACGACGACGACGACAACAGCAACCAGATTTCGGGATTTTTGGATGGCTGGCTTCGAAAGAGGCCTACCTTCGCTCTTTCTATACGTGCAATAAGATACCAAATTGTGAAAACTTTGGCTGCGTTAGTTGTGGTAATGTGTGTTTGACATGGCACCTTCTTTTTCTGCTTTTTGAACACTTGCTTGAATCGTCAGCAGTGTGGCGCGGTAACGTGAGCCGCAGCCAAACCCGGCGTCCGAAAATTTCAAAAATCTGCGAAACTTTTGAACCGGCTCCATTTTTGCCTCCCTACGCGCCGCGGTAACTCTGGGGTTCTGGCGTTGAGCTACTGAAATCGATGTGTAGGGTTTGATACTGGCCTCGGCGGCCGCATTGCGGCTGGGGGCGGAATGCCGACATTCACGTACCGTGCACGAGTTTGCCAGGATTGACTGACGTGCTATAGTTGGTTCATTATCATAGAAAGAGCAGCGTTTCAAGACGGGACACAAAGGAGAAACCACACACACACACTGCGCTTGACTAATAACTGCGTGTTTATGATATTGCTGAGCCTTTTATACAGATCAATAAAGGCAGTGTCAACAAGACAACGAAAAGAAGGCACACCTCATAAAAAGGCGAGAGACCTCGCGCCAAGCACAGCCTTGTTACAAGGCAATTTTCTGAAAATCGGTTTCTTTCTTGGACAGATTAAGAGACTGCATGAAGACGCAATCAACATTTAAGCGTGTAATCTCAAAAGATTTCCCTGGTGCATTTATCGTGGTGTTTATACAATTCCTCACTCTGCGATCACACACACACACACACACGCATATATATATATATATATATATATATATATATATATATATATATATATATATATATATATTTCCACTGATTGCAATATTTATTACACTGTTATAACTCTTTCTAAGCCTATCGTTGATACAACGGCTTGACTGGCCAATATATCGTTTTCCACATTTTAACGGCACCTAATACACTATCTATTGCACGCAGTCAACAATACAGTTTTTAATAATAATAATAATAATAATATTTTTTTTATTCACTTCAATTCGTACAACATGTTCCAGCCTGCATAAGCGTTGCCGCTTGTGTGCCGAGCTGGGCAGCCAGGTTAAGCACATGAAACAACAGCGAGTAAATCATAGTTGAAAAGTAGGGAAAATAAAATCAACCAAATACTCAGCAACTGCTTGTGCGACATAAGAACAAACAAGCAAACAAACAAGAACCAGCAGAACATATGATAGCAAATCCACCGTGCACACTTTCGTACACGAAATGAAAACGTTAAGAACATGATCAACAGCAAATTACCTTATTCTATATTATCGTTCAGCCAAGGTCGAAGAAAATTCTTAAGGTCTTTTAAACCGGTAATATTCGGGAGGGTTCCTAATTTATTGAAGTAGTAAGGAACATAGTAGGTGCGGGTTCTTTTGTCATAAGTGGTGAAGATGCGGGGTATGACATACTTTTCTGATTGACGGAGAGGCCGTACTTTAATGTTGCAGGTTTTAAAGGAGCTGTGAAAGAAATGCTTGTATAATATGTCAAAGATAAATTGCTTGTGTACAGGAAGCATGTCAAAATATTCCATACTGTCTCTGGCTGACTTATCATGATAGTTGGTTCCATAGGAGAGATTGGTTGCAATCCTGTGCACAATGCGGCTTAATGTGTTTAATTTATATAAAGAAGCGGTTCCGTAAATTGTTATCCCGTATCGTAATATTGACTCTCCCAATCCCTTATATACCATTTTTCTAACCGATACATCACATATAGATCGTAGAGCATATATATAAACACACACTAGGCGTAGGCGTTTGGCTAACTCTGAAATATGAATATTCCACGACAGTGTTTCGTCAAATGTGATACCAAGGTATTTAAAATTGGATTTAAGTTCCAAAGGTGGGCATGAACAACACGTACAGTTTCTCTCATGAAGGTATATATTTGATAGTACTCTAACCACTTTATATGGGCTATGAAAACAAAGTAGGCAGGTTTTTGTATTATTAGTAAAAATCTGATTAGTGTTGAACCATTCTATCAAAAGATGCACATCCTGTTGCATCCTGTCGGAGGCCTCTTCATACGTTTCACTTGGTATCGCCAGGGCAGTATCATCCGCGTATAAAAAGAGTTGCGAGTTCAGTGGAAGACAGGTCATATCATTGACGTAGATATTAAATAACAAGGGTCCTAAAATTGATCCCTGAGGAACACCTGTCGAAACGTTCAAAATTGGGCTGTGTAATCCGCCTAGTTGGACGCATTGGGCTCGATCAGCAAAATAGCTTTTAAAGAACGACTTGTATGGACCTCTAAAACCAATACTGTCAAGTTTATCTATTAATAAATTGTGATTGATAGTATCAAAGGCTTTTTGCAAATCAATAAAAAGTGTAAGGACAATGTTATTGTTATCTATTTCTTTGCAGACTAGGTCATGAAAATCCTCTAGTAGGTTTACCGTACTTTTACCTTTGCGGAAACCATACTGGGCTGCATTTAGTAGATGGTACTTATCAAGAAATGATGTCATGCTAATATGTATAATTTTCTCTATGATACAAGCGAGGGATGACAAAATTGCGATTGGCCTATAATTATTATAATCCTTTTTGGAGCCTTTTTTATGCAATGGTCTTATTACGCTTACTTTCATGAACATGTGAATTTGCCCAGTTATTAACGTTTCGTTGATAATGAAAAGTAAAACAGTTTTAAGTATGTCAAAATGCACAATGAGATCTCTTATCCTAACACTATCATAGCCTGGGGATTTCGTTATTGGCATTGTTTTCAACACATCCCATAATTCCGGCTCAGTGACAGTAGGCATGTAAGCTGAATGAATGCTTGAAGCAACTGCAGTAACGTTCGCCATTTTGCTTCCCTGTCTACACAAGAAAGTAACAGATTCTACAAAGTGTTTATTGAACTCAGTGGCCAATTCTACCTTGGTTTTATCTGGAAAGGCCTGTTCTAAAGTATCATCAATGCTTTTCTTGGATGGTTTTCCTATGGTGGTTTGAACTAATTGCCAAGTTTTTTTTACGTCACTACTACATGCCGAGAATTGATTAAGCTGGTACTGTTTTTTTGCCAGTCGTATTTTTGCTGTAATCTTATTTCGCAGTTGCCTGAATTCTTCTCTTAGTGCAAAGTCATGAGGGTTCTCATTGCGCCTTCTTAAAAGTTTACTTTTGATGTAAGATAGCTCAATAATTTCCTTGTTTATCCAAGGACTTGCCTGATTTCGCCGCTTCATCCTCACCTTAGTTTTCGATTTATTGTAAATTGATTTTAGTTGTTCTACGAGCAGTTCGTAAGCATATAGGTGATTGTACTGCAACAGGGAAGTCCAGTCATACAACTTAATTAGTTTATCTACTTTTTCATTGTTAATTACAAGCCTTTCTGTAGATCTCTCCTGTGCCACCATTATACTATTTTTTAACAACGTAAGCGCAACAAAATAATGATCTGCAACTTTTTCTTTGATAATACAGCCGAATGTTTCCTGTTGCGCTACGGTTGTACTGATATGGCCAATACATGTCTGTGTGAATTTACTTCCTAGAAATTCTTCTCGCGTATAGCCCTGAATTTTATTCTCCAAGCCAAAACTGGCCAACAACGTTAAGTACTCACTTACACCTACCCTATTGGTCACCGAAATGCCAATGTTGAAGTCTCCTGCGAGAATCACACGTTTATTTACTCCATATTTTTTCAGGAATCTAGCGAGCTCCTCTAAAAAAACTGCAATATTCTTGCTAGGAGGTCTGTAAACCGCACAAACTAAAAATTCATCTTCATTGGTAGAAAGATAAAGCGCTATAACTTCCGCTTCATCAAATTCAACTTTTAAGCATTCACAAAACCAGCAATTTTTCACAAATACTAACACTCCTCCACCGCGTTTGCTCTCTCTGCACCAGGCAAACGATTGATAGTTCTGTATATTATAAAGAGAGCAATCAAACTCGCTTACATTTATCTCAGTAAATATTATGACCTCCAGAAAAGTTAAAACATTCTCCAAGTACATTTGTAACAAGTTCCAATTCTTGTGAAGACTTCTCACATTCACATGGATAAGATGAAAACTTGTACAAGATTCAACTGACATGAGTTCCCGGCGTATCTTCATCCACTCAGAAAATGAATGTACAATCTCAGTCATCACGTTATCTTGCGCAGATCCGCTTCGTTCTCAACAAGAATAACAGGGGCACCTTCAATTTTCTTAACAAATATACGACCATTTCGCACCCAAACATATTTGTAGTGTTTCTCAGTTGCTTGGCGCTTTGCCATCCATCGAAGCTTCTTGGCTAGATGTGTCAAATTTTCATTTATGTAAATGTTCTCATGTTTCAGCATGTTTCGCTTTGCAAGCCACTTTTCTCTTGTTTCTCTCTTGGTGAAACGGACTAGTATGGGAGCCTCAGCATCTGCTTTGCCTTTAATCCTGTGCACAACTTCGACTTCCTCATTCCTGGGAAGGGGTAGTTCGAGTCTCCCTGCAAGGGAATTTATAACTGCTCTCAAGTCTTCCCTCTCATGGCACTTGATCCCATGAATTTCCAAATTATTACGTCTTGAATAGGATTCCATCCTATTCACCTCCATTTCCAGTTGAGAAAGTCTAGTGTCTTTTGCTATCAGCTGAGCTTCCATGTCCGTAGCTTTTTTCTTCAGCTCTTTTACTTCTTGATTCTGGGTTTCAAGAGTTTTAAGCACTTCATCATATTTGGAAGAGATCAAATCGAGTGATTCTTCTATGCTCTGTATTGTTAGTGCTTGGTCCTCAAGTTTTCCATTGGTGGTATCATGTTTAGCCAGCTGCTCCTCCTGCTTTCTTTCGAGCTCATCAAAACGGCGTAGCATAGTGTCAAGCTTCGACATGACGTCAACCAAAGAAGGTTGCTCGCTGTCTGCCATTAACTTCTTACGCTGGGAGCCAGCCCCTTCTTCAGCGTTCGACAGTCGTGTTTTGTGGTTTGCACACGTGGGACATAACCAAATACGGATCGTTTCTACTGACATGCTTTTTAGGTTAGTCTTTGTGACGGCAGAGCATTTGCCGGCATGATAACGGTTATCACAATCGCTACAACGAAGGCACTGGCTATCAGGTGCAATAGCTTTCAGGCACGCGAGGCAATCATTGCTAGACATTGTGAACACAACTTTGTGCAGTCCGGCGGAGCAAAATTTATATTCAAACACTGAAGTAGTTAAGAAACGCTGCTCTCACCTACGTAAGCGAAGAAAGAGCGTTATGCCGCGCTCATGCACTCCGCCGGACTGCGCTGGTTCACAATCGGCGTTGGCTTTTTAAGCGTTGTTGCCCGGTGTCGCCCTCCTGGATTGGCTGCCACCACGATGACGCACTCGCGGTATGGACTGTGTAGCCATGGGCGCTTGCACAGAATCTTCTCCGGTATCACGTCGATAACAGCGCCGAAGATGGAAGCATCCGAAGCCGGGGAAGCGACAGTCAGGTCCCTTGGGTCTGGCGGTTCCTACGTAAGCGAAGAAAGAGCGTTATGCCGCGCTCATGCACTCCGCCGGACTGCGCCGGACTCCGCCGGACTCCGCCGGACACTTTGTGCGTGGTTATCCACGCTCGTTGAGTGCTGGTGTCGGAGTTGACCTTAGCACACAGGGCCAATTATCATGCGGGGCGCAGAAAAAATAAAAACATTGAGGCCTGCAGCCTGACCGATCCTTTTAAGATTGTGTGATATCTGGTGCGTGTAAGGCAGCACAACCACTTTGTCCGCCCTCCTGTGTTGCCCCGTTTCGGCTGGCGTCATTGCGCTTCCTTAGCAAACACCCGGCCACCAAAATTATCACGTGCCCAGGATATCCTGGTGACACAAGGTTACCGACCTGCCTGCAGAAGCTGTCCGATACCATGTGCGCACATGATTTGTTGATTGCATTCCGAAAACAATGCGACACAATACTGATTTTTACCAGTTTACTGTGCTCCGATGTGAACGGGAGCAGTGGATTTTTGTCTATAGGCTCGTATGACCAGCAGACTTGCCGAAGGCAGACGTGCCTTTGGCCAAAGAAGAGTTTCAATTCAAGAAATGTGATTCATTTTCCAGCGTCTCATGTGTTAATAGCAAGGGCTTCAAGCACTCGCGAAAAACAGCAACAGTCGTCTGCACATTCGAATCGTAGTCAACATGTTTACAATCTAAAAGCACCAAGCACCAAAGCGAAAGGTCTTGAGCGCGGATGAACCAACGAGAGAGGAGAGCAGCATTCTGTCATAATAAGCTAAGTACAGTTCACTTAAGAGTGGTGCTATGCAGGATCTTATACAGATCCCATTTGTTTGAATGAAAATATCCGCCTTCTTTATCCACAGGTAGGAGACACAATGAATTATTCCGAAGGTAAGCGACAGCTTTAGAAATTCTGAACTCACTACCCCGTTGTCTGGACTCTCTCCCACACGCGCTCTCAACGAACGTGTATGATCAAGCAAAAAAAGAAAAAAAAACGTTTTGTTGACTGTGTGTAAGGGATAGTGTATTCGGTGCCATTAAAATGTGGAAAACGATATATTGGCCAGTCAGGCCGTTGTATCAACGATAGGCTTAGAGAGCATAATAACAATGTAAAATACCTTGCAATCAATGTTCACTGCCAAGATTTGTGGAATGTCAACAAGTGCTATGCTACCATTATACAGGGTGCTTTTTCTCGGCTTTTTGAGGCACAGCTTGCCAACAATAACCAACAAAGGCAAGACGAATCTACGCACAATACAAAGTATTCAGGTTTAAGCGCCCCGGAACTGTCTAGGCCTGCCTCAGAGTGCATCAGCAGTGGCAACTATAGCAATCGCTGAAGACCACCTTGTCAAGACCCACATTGAAATTGAATTGCTCAGGACCCATATAAGGCATCTAACCTCTCTACCAGTGGACAGACCACGCACCTTTTTCAGCCAAATGATAACCGCACATGGTGAATCATTGCCTGCTTGTTTCACTCCTGCTGTGAGAACTTCCTCCATGGTGCCTCGCTCAGCCAAAAATCAATCTGACAATACCTGGAAAAGCTGATCTATCATCACCAACCTTTAAGCAACTCACGTTACTACTTTTGTACGAAAACTACCGTGACTCTACGCATGTCTACACTGATGGATCTGTCCTGCCAAACAGCTCCACTGCGGCAGTCGTGGTACCAACGAAAGTTACAACCATCAAATTTAAGACGACTCACTCGACAACATCGACGGCAGCAGAGCTTGCAGCGCTCCTTACAGCCCTTCATTACATCGGTGATGAACCGCCACACAAGTGGACGATCTTCTGCTATTCAAAGGCGGCGGTGCAATATCTACTGTCACCTTAACGACGCGAATCGCACGAACAGCTAGTATTTCAGATTACAGAGACGATGCGTCATATAAGTGACACAGGCCATGAAATAACTTTCGAATAGCTTCCAAGTCACTGCGGGATTATCGGCAAGGAACGGGCCGATCAAGCTGCCCGTTCAGCCCATACTGACGACTACCACGTACCGATACCATTTTCTAGAACTGACGCAACACGGAAGCTCCGCCGGCTTGTGAACCAATGAACAACGCCGTAATGGAATGAGCCACATTTCAGGAATTCTCGACTATACTCCCTTGACCCCACACTAAGCTTTCGAGTCCCATCAAAGCTTCGCCGTGGAGACGCCACGCTTTTGTATCGACTGTGGTTGGGCGTTGCTTTTACCAAAGCCTAAGCGTTCCGCATAGGAATAGCCGACACCGCAGCCTTTGACCACCGCATGTGGCCATGAAGAATCGATTGGCCATATTTCGTGTGACTGCCCTCAGAGGGAATCCCTTCGCCACGAACTCGACCAGCTGGGTGACCGACCGCTATCGAAAGAAGGAATTCTACACCATCGACAGGACCTGATGTCACAGAAGAAGGCCGTGCAAGCGCTACTGCGCTTCTTGCGATCTACCGGCCTTTGCGAACGTCTCTAACGGTAACGCCCTTCGCGTGTGTGTGTGTCTCTGTGTGTGCATTTTTTCTTAATCCTTTCCTATCTGTCCTCTTTCTAACGCCTATCTCCCAACCCCAGTGTAGGGTAGCAAACCGGAGACTAATATCCGGTTAACCTCCCTGCCTCTCCTATTAATCTCTCTCTCTCTCTCTCTCTTGCAATCAGTGGAAACCTAGCCTTTCATTTTCGGCAGTGTGGATATAAGCCTCTGTTGTCGCAGAGTGAAGCATTGCGTAAGCACCCTGATAAATGCACCTGGGAAATCTTAGAGGCTTTTGAGATTAACCGCTTAAATGTTGATTGCGTCAGCATCCCGTCTCTTAAGCTGTCCAAAAAAAGAAATCGATTTTCTGAAAATTGTATTGTAACAAGTATGTGCCGGACGCGAGGGGCTTCCCCTTTTCCTTCCTTCCCTTTTGACCAAGGTGTGCCTTCTTTTATTGTTGTTGTTGACACTGCTTTTATTTCTCTGCGTAAAAGGCCCAGCAAGATTATAAACACGCAGTTGTTAGTCAGCGCAGTGCGTGTGTGGTTCCTCCTTTGTGTCCCGTCTTGAAGCGCTGCTCTTTCTGTGCATTGAGCACACGTCAAAGAACCCGAGGTAGACAAAATGAATCAGGAGGCTCGCACAAGGGCTTGTCTCATAATCATTCTTTTTCAACAGTGTTGCAAAGGACAAGGACGAGACGAGTGCGCGTGCACAGCGCTGACCATACAGACACTGAGCTCACTAACAACTGCGTGTTTATTATCTCGTCTCGTCCTTGTCATTCGCGCTGTTGAACAAGAATGTTACACCAACTTGCCCAAGCTTCTACAGTGTCTCATAATCATATCGTGGTTTGGGTGTGTGAAATCGTAAAATTTAGCTTTAGTTCAATTAGTTTACTTCCTGCGTAGTTTTGGTGGCGTTAGTAGTTGGCGGTCACGACTGCTGGCATATCTTCACGTCGGCTGCCATTGTGACGCGTCAAATGTGGTGTCATGACGTCATTCCCTAGTTTTGTGGTGCCCTACTGACCACCCCATTGCACTTGCTGTACGCATCACTGTCCGTGCGCTTTCACCCTCGTTCGCTGCAGGTACGCAGAATGAGAAGGACCTGAGCGACAGCTCCGAAGACGAGTCGAAAGCAGTACGCGTCAACAGGAGGGTCATCTCCAGGAAGGCTCTCTACGACTCCAGTAAGTGATGGCCGTGGCTTCGCTATGTATTATAGATTTTAGCCCCTTCAGTCCCAAAATTATGAAGGGCTGCGGATTGAGTGTTTCAGTGTTACTTACGTATTTTTATTCTGAGGTGCTATAGACTACGCTGAAAAAGAAAGAAGCCAAGGTGGTAAGACTTGTTCACATTACGGAAAAAAGTCACCGATTAGAATTGAAATTACTTCTTTCGAAAATGTAATTCACAGCAGTTACCAATTACTGCCGCACAAATGTAATTGAGCAATTACTAAAAACAGTAATCGATTACTGTAATGTTACTTGCCTCCCGATATTTTAATAATGTGAACCGCATACAGAGGAGAGGGCCTGGGCCTTTCAATGCACCTTTTGCAGCATCTTTTGTTTATCTCGACTAAGAGCTGCTTTTCAAAATTTTCTTCGGTAATGGCTCCTCGTTTCTTGCGAGGACATCCGGCAGTGACAACCGGTTGCAGCAATGAAGACGATTACTCACAACCGTCTCAACCATCTCCCAACCATCCGCGGCGGTCGCTGGTGGCCTGGTCACGCAGCGTGGCGCAAAACCCGCGCCGCGAAACTCACGGACCGCTTGCGTTAAAAAGAGCACAGACAACCCTATCTCAGCGCCAAAAGATGACAATCAAATGTATGGTGCACTGTATCTGGCTTTTGAACGTCGCTGTTGGAAATTACAAATTAAACTTCAGCGTACTAGAAGGCAAAGCATGAGTGATATTGTAAACAAACCTTAGGAAGAAATCGAAAGGAAATTTTGTTTTGTAACTTGTTTGGGCAGTAATTAGCGTATGTAATGCATTCCCGTGAAAGGGGTTGGAGGCCAGAGACTGCGTTTTCTTATGTTTTGACTGGTTGCTCGGATAATCTCAATTTGTTCTCCCAACGCTGCCCGGATGTTCTCGTTTCGTTCTCGCCCCACTCTCGTCTTGCGTACCCGGATAACGGCTGTAGATTTTGGCTCAAGGTCTCCCGAAGGTCGCCAACAAAGGGAGCTTAAAGCATTTCGTGCTTAAAAAAAACCACGTGACCTTCTCCGAGAGAGCGGCGGGTGGAGAGGGGAATGAAGGTGATAAGTCGCTGACGTCACGCGGTGAATGCAGCGGTTGTGGCGACAATCGAGGACGCTCGCCCGGGGCCTAGCGGATTGCGCGGCAGGCCTCGGAAGTACGCTACGGTCGAGGATGCTTGCCATGCGAGAAACAATGTGTTACGTGCGAAGCGGCTGGAGCAAGATATTCGACCGCGAGTGCAGCTTTTCCCTGCTGAGAGGATGCAACGTAAAAATGCGCGGCTTGTGTTACGCATTCGTAACGCTTACTGGGGACAAGCATGCTGCCCCTTTAGGTCACGCATTAAATGCTGGCATCCGTCGTTGAGGAGGTCGACCTTAAGCGCCACACGTGTACTTCGCACTGCGGCTCGCTATGTCTTGCAAGAACTCTCACCCCTACGACCGTATACCTTAATGCATTGCCACGCGTGCAGCAGGCTTTCGCCTTCACTTGTAACAGGAATGTAACATGCTGCCGAACTTTTTTGCTACGTCTGTATAAAGTACGATCGTGCGTGTCTACGAGAGCTTCCTCTCCATGATGGAAGAAACAGAATGTAAGGCTGTGATCGGCGTTCAGCGTGTGGGACAGTATTAAAAAAAGTGAGCGTCAACTGGTTTCTTTCTTTCTTTCTTTCTTTCTTTCTTTCTTTCTTTCTTTCTTTCTTTCTTTCTTTCTTTCTTTCTTTCTTTCTTTCTTTCTTTCTTTCTTTCTTTCATTAACGGTGCCACGCCCGATTGGAGAAACCAACTTCCAATCCCGTTTTTCGGAGCGCGCTCTCGCCTGCTAAGTCTCGCATAGTCGGTACGCCGCGTCGCGTCTTCTCTCGCTTCGCACGCGCCCCTTCGACTTTAACTGTTTGATCTCGGCGGCTATATACCGCGCTCGCGCGACATTCAAATCAGCGACGCGCTCTCTCCCTCGAGAGTACAGCGCCTCCCCAGCCCCTGTCATTCGATAATGAACTCGTCAGGAGGTGGCGACGCGTTGCTGCGGCATCGACGCTCCTCGGTGCCGAGCTATGCTCGCTTAAATACCCGCTATAGCTGTAGGCGGCGCGCGCAACCCGAAGTTGGTAAAGCCCCTTGATGTTTGAAAGTAGCGACACTCTCCTCCTCACGGCGCTTTCCTCCTCGATTCTCCTCGCCCGCCGGCTGCGCACGGCACGCTATTCCTCCCTGGCTCCCGCGGACGGGCCGCAGGATTCTATGGAGGCGTGTTATTTTGGGCCAGTTGCGCGCCCCAGTGGGGTTGAAAATTTTGAGAAATGTTAATAACAGCATCTATAATGCTACAGGCAACATTTATGACGGGGTTGGTTTTTTCCTAAAGCCGTATGAACGGTGTATACCGATGTAAAGGGAGCTTTTGAGGCGAGTTTAAATTCCAGACAGTTTTTATGCCGCATGATGAGATGCTTTACTTTGTGCGTCTGATCTAGTATTGCTTGTGACACATCCCTTTGTGTGCGGCATATTAAGCAAAAGTCTTAGACCTCTGTTTCAAGGTCGTGTTGTCACCTACAGGAAATATCGCGTGACCGAAAGAAGGCGGGAAGCGAACCAAAGCATGTGCACCCGTGTATAAGACATGATTATTGATTAGCAAAGTTATGATTGATTAGTGATTGGATTAAGATTAATTCGGGTGTATTAAGGAGGGTTGAAGTCGATGAAAGTGGATTAGGGTGAATGATGGTGAATTAAGGTGCATTAGTAAATATAAAGGTGTATAAAGAAGGACTAGGCTGGATTAAGGTGGATGAAGGTGGATTAGGGTGAATTAGGAGGGATTAAGGTACATTAGAGGGGATTAAGGCCGATTAAGTTGGATGAAAGATGTCTTACCGCAGTAGGCTTTAGAAGGCTTTCACGCTCGCTTCTCTTGGGCGATAAATAAGAACACCTGGCACCCTTTTTTCTTGCCTGTGCGCGTATGTGCACCGCAGTTAATATATTCAGCATGCCTTAATTAGTCGCGAGTGCATCGACTGTCCATGCCTTTGTCTTCACAATGTGAAAGTTATAGCTTTTTTGCTGTGGTCTGTAAACTGAATAGGACGATTGCGGAATTTCAGTGTGAAAAAGCGGTGCCGGCAACCGCTCATTGACTACAGTAGTAGAAGCCGAGGAAGGGCATCTAATGAATATTCTTTAGGGGTCGCCGTCAAGGAAGCGTTAAGAAATACTCGGTATATCTATAGGAGAAGACATTCTATACCTTTAGGCAAGAGAAACGCCTTTGGATAACGTATTGTAATAGTTCACAACGAAATTTTGTTACATTATGTAGTAGCATATTTAAATTTGATTTGAATTAAGCATCACAAAACATTTATAGCAACGAAAATCAAACAGCATTGTCAGCAGAATGTTTTATTTTTATGTACACGCACTAACGTTGGTTGACAAGATACACGTAACCGAGAACATAAAATAGAATATTCGACAACAATAATAATAGTACTGAATATAATATTCAACATCAGAATCAATGCTAGTGTAGAATTATGAGAAAAAGAGACGCTCAAGAGAACACAGCAGTGGTAAGATATCATGAGAAGCCAACAAAGACGCGAAGGACAACATAGGGGAAATTACTAGTGCTTACCGATTGAATTAAACAAATGATAAATTAATGGCAATGAAAGTCAGCGAAAGCAAACTTTTTTCAGCTTCAGCTTTTTTTTTTCCCGAGTCTTTGTAATATGCGCGGCTCAAATTGGTCTTCAGTGAAATGTAGCTAGAACAATTAGAGAAGAGTTAGTCACTCAGGCAGGATGAGTAAAACGTCTTCATACATTTATAATAATACGTTACTGAGGGCAACCGCATTTTTATGCAACGTACAAATTGCCGCAACAAAAACGCTGGTGAGCAGGCCGGAAGAATTACTAGATGCATTACGATATGATTTGCTACGAGCAATGAGAGACGCCTCACCTCACAAACAACGCTGTTCTTTGTCGGAACAAAGTTCTTTCGGCCGATGTTATGCAGCCACTGCTTCTTGCGCAAGCCGTCACGCTTTCCTTGCGGTATCACAAAAACGGCATAACCATGCTCAGGCTTCTTGTTGCAGTTATATGCGCAACAGCAAGGCATAGCGCTAGCTTATACAGCAGGAAACACAGCTTTCAACGTTCGCTACGCCGAGCTAAAGCGCCGAGCCAGCCGTGCTGAGGAGGAAAATGGCGCGAACGAAAAAGAAAAACACAAGCAAAACTCAAGATCCGCGCGTTTCCAAGGGCAACGGCAGGGAGACCAATCGTCGTGCAGGAAAAGGGGGCAAAACTGGTTGCCGTGGGGGGGACGCGCAAGGGGCGAGGAGGAGGCGAGGAGGTCGCGCGGCGGCGGCAGAGTTCAAAGAGTGGCGGTACTTTCAAATTATCAAGGGACTTTAGAAGTTGGTTTAGTTGCCCCCCCCCCCCTCATTTGTTCGCTCCCGCCCCCCTTGCTAATTCTCCACCTCCACGGCAAGAGGTTCGCGACCCAATCCAAGAGCCTGTACTCTCTGTCTTCGGAAGTGCGTGCAGCGTGGACAAAGCTATATGGACCGCGTAAGCCGATCAGGATTGGGAACTTCCTGGGGGCTCGATCGTCCGCTGGTCCGTGGCTAATCCTCCCGAGCACGGTGTATCGATCGCGCGGAAGGATCAACGACGGATTAGCGGCGCACAATGGGGCATTGTAAGATACCATTGTTGTTCTTGCTGCTGACGCAGCGCACATGGGCAAACTCGGAAGCAGAAAGCGGTTTGTCCGTGTGTCTGCTGTAATCAGCGTGACCTCTGGTGATTTCTTGTTCCTCGCCTTTTACCTATTTGTCAACTGTTATACGTTTTCAAATAAAAATTATAGATATTTATTAAAGCAACCTAGGAACAGCCGTCAAGCCTTCCTTCTGGCGCACAGTTATGATGCTATTGTACAGTGGATGGAAAATGGCTATGACAGATATGACACATATTTCAACATAGAACAAGAGATAGAAGAATAAAATCAAGAAAGGTTTGACGCTGCAGGCACTCATCTTTCGAGACGCATGTTAGAAGGCAAGTTGCCCGTTTACGATGTTGCTGTCTGTAAATATATGTTCACTGGCTTGCGTCATTTAATTGACTGCCGAGTAAGTTCAGTAATAAAGAAAAATGGATAGCCCATCTTTTTCAAAAGATAATGTGTCTGGAAGTGCGCTGCGTCTCCGACAACAGTGGTCAGACAACTATAACCTATCCGTACATATCTGCTTAACACTGGACCGAACCTTTACCTGATCCCCGTTCCGCATTGGTCGACGCGATCCGCTGCAGCTTTTCGACAGCACTGCACGCATTTGTGGGAAGCGAGAGCATGTCGAGAATTAAGCCGGCTTTAGGTGACTTCACGACCTATTTTCAGCCGCAGGGGAAGTCGGCACGGGATCTCTAGCTGGAGAACGTCTGGCGGCGTCAGAAGACTTGCCGAGTGCCCCGGCCGTAAGAGGATTAAGTTCGCCGACACGTATATGCGGCCGAGGCCGCCTCCTGGCGCACTAAGTGGACCTCGCCGGGAACTTTTAAAGAAGGGTCCCGGACGACATGAGAGCCGGAGAGAACGGGTGGAGCGGTTCGCCCAATGCGCGCTTACACGTGGGAAACGCTGCCGCGCAGACGTAACGACACGTGGCTAATTAATCATTTTTTTGTCTGCTAAAGCATCCGATGCAGTAAGCCCGAGGAGCCAATCGCCATGTTGTGCGGGCGCGCCATGAAAATTGATGAATGCGTGTGATCCGTGCTGTCGTTGATGCTAAGGCGTAGACTTGGTCGTCACCGTGTGCGCGTTGATGCGCGTTGGCGATGTAAGTAGCCTAAAACTAACGTGCTGGTGGTATAAGCTGGGTGCGATTAATGCTGCTGTGGCTGTCCCGAATGTAATTCCAACCGCGTGAAGCCGCCAGACAACGAAGACAAGGAACACGTATAGGGGAAGTAGGCTTTCCTAATCCTGTCATGGGACCTATTCGCCTGCCTCCGTCAAATGGGGTTTTCGTTACCTTAACACCCCTTCTGTTCCTTTAATTCGACCGCCGGTGATTACAGCATTACGTGAGTATCGATTTCGACCGACTGCAGTCTGGCACGTGTCGTTTTCCAGTTCGCTCGGAGTGCTATAGGCTCGACGTACATCTTTGGTTTGTTCGCACATGTGCACTTACTGCTGTTTACCGGGCACTGGACACGTACGCGTGACAAGCAGTACTGATGACGCCAGCTCGCAACATTGAGTTCAGCCAAAGCGTACAAAACCATTATTGAAATTGCATGCTGTGCACTACTCGGTCGCTTGTGTCTAAATGGTTCGATAACAGCATAGTCCATAATGCACAGTGACTTTCTTTCTTTCCTTCGATAATAACATTTCAAAAATTATTCTTACGCTTTCCGGTTGGACAACCTGTCACAAGTTGTCACTACCAGCTCTACTGTTGTCGTCTGAATATCCGGTGTTCCGGTGATCCATGAACTTCTGAGCGTATTCGGTTCGGCTAAAATTTTCTTTCAGCGAACAATTACATTTTTATCAACTACTTCTTTAATAACTTTACTCATTTATACTAGATAAGAGAATTTTAGATGATCCTTGTACGTTTTATTCAATACAGAATACTGAATCATTCGGGATGTGAGTGGCAGTAATGGCGCTGATAACGACATCTTGCAACTCTTTGTTCAGAATCAATGCGTTCGAAACGTTTTTGTATTGGAGTGGCTGCTCTCGCCAGAGGAAAAAGAAACGGAATCGTTGATGGTTACGTGGCTACCACGCGTTGCATCGGCAGCTGGGGAGAACGGGATTAATCGCTGAAATAATAACTATTCGTTCTCTGTCGGTTGCGCCACGAGATGACGCCACCAACGCGGCTGCTCACTTCTACGTCACCGGTATACACCGAATTTTGTGAAGTGTTCCTCTTTCTCTACTCACTTGTGGATGCCGTCGCAGCGGACAGCGACTCGTCGGCCAGTCCACGGATGGGCAGCGGGTTCCCGCTGTCGCCTGACCAGAGCTCGGAGCGGCTCAAGCCCGAGGGCCCTGCGGACTCTGCTGGCACAGAACATGCGTCCGACCGTGAGTCAGCAGCTTTGATCATCCAAAGCAGGGGACGGATGAACGCTAGTGGCCTCGGCGAGGACAAACATGTTCGATTGCAACGAGAATAACTTTTGTTTGTAGGAAGACAGAAAGCTCGGGCCTTGAGATAATGCGCTTTATCTTGTTGCTTTGCTCTAGGGAAAGGGGGAGAGAGAACAAAAAAGAGATAGAGGGTGATGATGGGAAGAAGAAGGGTGCGATAGGAGCGTTTAAGCCCCTCAGATTCATTGAGATTGCAGTCGTTGGGGCAGGTATTCGGAAGCCATGGCAGGCCAGGATCTCTATGGCCAGGGTCCAGGCTCTCTTCTATTTGTCGTTCCTGACTGCCAAAGACGCCGCGCACGTCAACGCTCATCAGTCGAATACAGTGCCTCGGGCAGTCCTGTGCATTCTGGAGCCGTGAATCGAAGATACCAGCTATAGCACGTGGGGAAAACGTTGCTTAAACCCCAAAGAAGACGCTTTTTATAAAATGGCGGTATGTCCGCTATGGAGAGTCCGTTGCTGTCGCAGTAAATGTGTTCAGAAACGAGAAAAAAATTGGTGAAGGCTATTGATTTTTAAAAATTATTCTGTCACCCTCGTTCACTTTCTTGCTAACTGCATGTGTGTGCAGTGTCACCGAGTCGCAACTCGCCGACACCCAGCGTGCGCTCTTACCACTCGGACATGGCACCATGGAGGCAACGGCAACTGCAGAGGGAGAAGGAGGCCGCTGCGGCCGCCGCGGCCGAAGACGAGGACAGCGAAGACGCGGCCAGCACGCACCGCTGCTCGCCTTATCTCGTCGAGGTGAGAAAGACAGTGGGAATGGCACGCCGCGCTCGCTGACTGACTGACTGACTGACTGACTGACTGACTGCACTCACTCACTCACTCACTCACTCACTCACTCACTCACTCACTCACTCACTCACTCACTCACTCACTCACTCACTCACTCACTCACTCACTCACTCACTCACTCACTCACTCACTCACTCACTCACTCACTCACTCACTCACTCACTCACTCACTCACTCACTCACTCACTCACTCATTTATCCGCTCACTCGCTCACCCATTTATTCATTCACCCGCTCACCGCTCACTCACTTTACTCTCACTATCTCGTACTCTCATTCACTCAATCTTGGTATGTCAAGATGCTTATTGTTACTAAGCTCATTCACACGTCAGAAATTAGTGATTACTCTTTTCTTTACAGTTACCCCATCTTTGTAAACATAGGGGGTCCGGCCCCTTGTCATTCCTTTATTCTACCCTGTGGGATCTACTGCTTTAGTGTTTCTATCACGTATAGGTAACCTCATCACACTTTTCGAATTAAACTTGACACCACATGACGCCGTATGGCGCGCGCCCGCTTCTTTTTCTATCGCCGCTACGCAGGACCGATCGGCCGACAGCCTGGGCAGCATCGGCGGCACGGGCCGCTACGTGAGCGCCCACCCGCCGCGATCGTCGCGCCGCGAGCTGCTCGACGTGGAAGGCGACGACGCGAGCAGCAACGGCAGCCGCGCCGACTCAAGTAAGCCCAAGAGCAAGAGTTTCATCCGCAGGCTCAGGCTCACCACCAGGTAGTAGCGAGCGAACGTGTGCGCGTACGCGAAGTGACTTTTCTCGGCTCCCCACCACACGCTACAACAGCGGCGACTGTAAAGCATTGTTGTGAATGGAGTGCAACGTTGAGTGTGTTTGCAAAAGGCGGGTTCCTCTCGAACGACGGGTTCTGGCAGCGCGACACAAGAGGCCTTGGCTGTGGAATGACACATTCGTTTCGAGCGGGCAGTTATAACTGTGTAGTTAGTGCGCTGATCGACCTGATCTCCGGTGTTCATTTTTGAAGACAAGGTCTTCTTAGCTGACTTCGTGAGGTTTGTAGTATCTGGGATCTGGGTATCTTTTAACCACTTCCAGAAAAAAGAAAACCTCACTTTTGCGCCTCGGGACTGTGCTAGCAAGTCGCAAGAGGTATCAAACTAGAGGTTTCAGTGAGACAGGAAGCAATAATTATTCGCACAGTAGGTAAAATTAGCGATAAGGGTTTAAAAAGCGCCATACTGTAGAACATTAAGTGTATTGCAATGTACCCCTGTAAAGGGTGCACCGCCGTATGTACATGCATGTTGGGGCAAAGCTGCCGCACGGCCCGCATTAGGGATCGATTTAGCTTGGAATAAGCAGGACTCGCGCTAGACAATGGCTTCCGGAAGCCCGCTTCGGCGGTGCCTACAAGAAACGAGATTTAGTCGCAGAATAGGTAAAATTAGTGGTACGGGCGTAATTAGCGCCAATATATTCAAAAAGTAAACACATTGCACTATAGACTACGGTATCTCTGGCATTAGTGGGGATAGCTATAGGCCTTGTTGGTACGGCATATCTTATTTTGTTGTAGCGAAAGCTGAATGACAGACAAGAACAACAGAAAGGCACCTTTTACACACACAGTGCTGTGTGCGTCAAATGTGCCTTTCTGTTGTCCTTGTCGTTCAGCTTGCTCTACAACGAAATAAGCTCTGACACCGGCCTACCTGGCCTCTTGGCCAAAAGGAAAAAAAAAGGAAGAAAGGGGTCAAGCAAGTGTTGATGCTAAAGGAAACAAGGTGGACGGTTGCTTGCTTAACATGTTTATTTTTCTATTTGGATTCGATAATCCCTTGGTATTGACCATATTGATCACAAGGAAATGATGTGGGTTGCAAGAATTAGTGATCAAAGTGGCTCAGGCATGCACATAGATATACGCTTTCGAAGAATGTTTCTTGGATAACAAAGTCAACGTAACTGGGCGTAATATACGATTCAAGTAAGATATGAAATGAGTGAATCATTAACACGGAAAAATAGAGATAATAGAAGATATAGTCAACATTTAATCATCGAATCATTTGAACCGCCATGTACGTCGACCTCGTATTCTTTGGCGTCAACACATGCTTGAACCATTTTTTTTCCTTTGGCTGTATAGCTTGAAGGAGAAATATGACATGGCGACTCGTCTTTACAGCCACAGCTACGACTCGTTAAACAGGCGCAGTGAGACGCAGGGATCAGGAAACACAGCGGCCGTAGGAGCATTCGCTCTCAGACAAGATGCTGGACCTGGGTTTCAGATGGACACAAATGCGAAGAATGCATCGTTGACTGCGAAGAGATTCCGTTGTCATCGCGTCAGCCAGTTTCAGTAATCTTCCGCGCCTGTTGGTGGGCAGCGAGGTGTAAATGTGCGCAAGCAATGTGCGGTGCCAATCGCCGGTCCTATATGGCTAAAGAAATGCAGAGATATATGCGCGTGACGGAGCAGAATTTATCATCCCGCGTACAGGCAAGGCTTCGCACCAGTGTCGACAGGCCTCCGCAGATGTTGGCAAACGTTGCTCGTTGAAGCATACAGGAGAGAAGAAAAAGAAGTGACTCTCTATCTTTGCTTCTTGTCGCGAAACTTAGCGCGTCATCGCTTACGGTAGAGAGAAGCAGCACATACGCACCGGTGGTCTTTTGCATTGGCTGCAGTTAGAGCTGCCCGCGCATACGTGAAGTAAGAAGGCGCTTGGAGCTCGATTTTGAAAGCGTAACTTCAGCTGACAGTCCTAGGTATTATCGAAAAAAGAAAACAGAGAAAGATAACTGCAAAAGACGACTGCAAGAAGTTACACTTACTGCAGACCTGAGAAATTATTGAGAAAAATAACCCCAGCCGACCTCCTTGCCCATAGTCAGCTCAGCGCCTGCTTTTCTGTAGGTTAGCCTAGTACCCTCACGTAGCCAAACACGCGGGTACTTCGGAGGCTACGTCATTTCCTTCAAACACCAATGTCACGTGGCTTCCAGCGTTTTACATGACATAGAGTGTCTGCGATGACTTCGACAACAGAGAAAAAAAAACGAAAGGAGCGACAGCGCTTGCCTTAGGAACCCTCCGATGCAAACTTTGTAAACAATGACACCTCTGCTTTTCTGTGCGGCGACTTGTGAACTCGCGGCTGACACTTTCGCAGACTTTTCATGGCCGTCAGGATACGGCAGTATTCGCGCACTATATCATAGTTCAGTGGGCAGGTTTTACCGACGTGTTTTACTCGTTTCGTGTCAGGATGTTCGAAAGCACTCCTGAAAAGAGGCATATGCAGGGGCCTTGTGCTTGTGTCACATCTGACGAACGTGTTTGTCGCAGTGACGTATGCAAAATTTGTCGTCGTTGTTTGACGTGTAAAAGCACTACGTTTGTAGTATCAACCTCATGACGTGACGCACTGAATTGTACTCGCACATTTTTGTTCGCTTGGTAGAAAGTGATCGCCATCTAGTCATGAGCGTGATTTG
The DNA here is from genome assembly GCF_038994185.2 of Dermacentor albipictus. Taxonomy (NCBI): domain Eukaryota; kingdom Metazoa; phylum Arthropoda; class Arachnida; order Ixodida; family Ixodidae; genus Dermacentor; species Dermacentor albipictus. The sequence goes on from NC_091822.1 coordinate 165,789,292, forward strand.
TGTCGGAGCGCAAGGAAGAAATCGCTGCTTTTTCTTAAGAGAGCAACTTCACTCTTCCACACCAAGGTACATGACCTGCGGAAATGTCTATGAGAAAAGGTGTCCCATAAAAATGCAATTTAATATGACTCGCATGGCTGCTTCTTGTCGCGTTATGTATTTCTGTGATTGTATGGGCACGTGAGAAGCATTCTGCGCAGTCATCGTACCGGCCTCACGGGATTCTTTCCCGACGTTTTCCCGACAAAACGCGGAGTAGTTTTGATGTCCGCTTGCTCTTTAAGTGGACTGAAGGAACATGTTGAGGAAATTTGAAAGTGAAGCTTACGGTTTTTCTGTCACTGTATTAATAGCGAAATAAATTTAGCCTCTCGATGCTCCAGGCCGCTTAGAAATGTGCTGCTAAACTGATACTTGATATATTAGTAGTTCACGAAAATCGAAGGCATGGTTCTTGCACGTAAAAAAAAGGAACCCACACTTCGTAAGTATGCGAAGGTTGGGAAACGAGTACAATAGGTTTTAATTTTAAGCTACATTTGGTCTCGAAATGCCGGACCTCGCGTCATCGACCTCACTGTAACGCCATGACAAATAACAAAATTTGCTGATCTCGTGTAGCAGTAAATCTAGTTATGATGGCGTGGCAAATAAAAATAATTAAACATGATGTGCGCATTTCTTCTGGCTGCACTTGCGTGTGGCAACTGCTGTGATTGCAGCAACGGTGTATCATGACGTCAGTTTCTCATGACGTCAGTTTCCCGTGACGTCACGACTGGGCGTTAAGGGAGGGCCTCGGTGCGATGGACTCTGGCGCAAAATGCTTCGCCGTGCGTATCGTTTGCTATGGACTCGTGGAAAGCTGTCTCATATGGCGCTACAGGCATGACGCTGTGCCGAGCCTCTTGTATTTTTTGCTTTCGTTCGATGCCTGTTGCACGTTTACGATGCATTAAAGAGCTCTGCTGTGCCTCGTTATTTTGCTGGGTTATGTTAGCTGCTTGTTGCTTTGACGAGATTGCTGCCTCCTGGAAGCATTGCATGATCTTACTCGTCCAGTAGCGGTCCCACAGTTGTGCATTTGTATTGTCTTTTTCTGTTGTTGTTGAATACTTGTTGATCGTTACAAGCAAAGAAGAGAAATTTTGTGATGACTCTTGAAATTTTGTTATATACCAAATTGAACGTGTCCCTACTTTAAATTGCCATCGAGGTGCCTTTTAATGTAATGTTGGATTTAGTAGCATGTACTCAGAGGTTTTCTTCCTTGTGTTCTAGCGACTGCAATTTCGTAATTTAGTCAAATTTTGAGTGCTGTGCTGGACTATAGTAAGACAAAGTAGCGAACAAATAGCTACGCTGCTTCCATATGCTTTCTGTACTCATTGATCATGCGACAAAGAACGTATTGAGAACTTTCCGAAATAAAAGAAAAAGATGAGTACCAACACGAGCTGACAATATGAGACCAAGCGAAAATTCTCCTCTTCGTTAACATCAGCATTTCACGATGTTTGAGGCGTTAGGTCTCCCGTCAGCACCGTCATGATCGCGCTCAGTTTAGTTGATAGTTGATACAAGTCTTGTTCATTATTTAGTGTCGACTTCCAAATTAAATTACCGTGGAGCAATATAAGGAAGCAAATTTAGTTTTTTAGCAACAATTATTCCTCAGACTCCAGGATTCTATCCTGACGACTGAATGTCTACTCAATAGCTTTTCCATCAGATATACAGTCTTGTGGAACACTTTTGCGTTTTGCACAGATTATGAGCCACTGTGGCCCATGTAATACATATTTGACTGTACCGCTCCATATTGCGCATGGAGCTACATTCGTAGCTGTGTAATACGCCTTAAGTTATAGCGGACGAATGCTTGAGTTTCTTGGCTATGATTATGTTAAAGTACAACAACAAATCAGAACTTCAACAACGGCTTTTTCTGGCGTTGTCGGCAACGGACAATCACAAGATTTGTAAAGAAGTTTGCGAAAGAGATGCTAACAGAAGGCGAGATCCAGTATGCGAAAAAGCAGCGATTAAAACTAACATTGACTTGAGATATACTGTGGTTATTTTGCTGGGACTGGGTGTCGGAATTCTTTGCAACATCTATTTTCAGCACAGAAAGACAAGAGACCTTATTAACCTATGCAGTGACGTTACGTGGTTCCTGAGTGCTCGGTAAATTTCGTAACACTGACTGCAAATCGCTGTAATCATTGAAAGGACAACATAGGCGTAATTAACCACACATATCTTGTGAACGCAACCCACACATCATATCATTCAACCGAAAGACCGCTCTTCTATGTAATGCACAACTAGACTAGATTGATGACTTGTCTAAATATCTTGTCTAGATATCTTGTCTAAATAACAGTCATTGCTAGTCTCACATACGCTGAATATGTAAATTACTTACGCCAAGGGCATAGTACGGCGCGGCTCATTATATTACCGTGTTTGCCTTCCTTTGAACCTGCATTTGTTCAGCCTGAATGTAATGCACTGTGAGAACTTGAACTTTATTTATCAAGGTATAGGCTTGCTCAGGGTATGCTGAGCTTGTTACGGGGGAAGCTCAAGGCAAAGCGCATAGCTGTTTGACAGACAATACGATGCTATCGTTCTTGTCTGTGTGGTGACAGATGTGATGACTTGCGTGAAGAAAGCTAGCCCTTGTACGCACAACTAGTAACTTCAATTACACAATTCAGTCGTTCGCGTAAATGAGAACTATGCCACTTGTACAGAGATCTGTCCCTGCGCCTCATGGAAGACGTGGTTGTAGTTTGCCTTTAGCTAAAGACGTGGTTAATATGTAGCACATTAACTAAGCCCTGAGCATCCTTCATGTTTAGGTAGCGTTCCTCCAATGCACATAGTCGTTCCTTCGCATCTAAGATATTGCGTTGATTTCCGACTCTCCAGTTGGAACTGGCGTTGTGCCACTTTCAAGAGGTTAAATCCGTTGTCAGAAAGCAGTATTACATCCCCGTAACGTCGCATACGTCGGAGTTTGAGCACTTAGCTTTTTAGTGCTACGACAGCGTTTCCTTACTTTCGTTTCCGAACACTGTACGCTTTTATGGGAGCATATGACAAAGTTAGCGTCCTTGATGACGTTTTCAATATGTAATGCATCACAAGTCAGGCACATTTCGCAAGGTTTAATACTGCAGGACGATTACCAGTCCTTGTCATCAGATTACGACCGAGAGTGTGCCAAATTGTCAGGTCTCATACTTTACGAAACGCATTTTGTCGACAACTGGCCTACGCGCTATCTTGCGCACACTTCTGCTGTTGGCTCAGCTGCTGGCGAGCACTCGTCTACGCAGCTGAGTTGCTCATCTCAAACTATCGCGCTTAATCTATGCAAGAATCTATGAAATAAGTTATCCAGACTAACATATTGGGAAGTAACAGGTGCGCTTGACCACTGCGTAAGCTTTAAACAGGGTAAAGGCGCCTCCCAAATGTAATAATTAAAGCAGTGCCGACAATAACACGATAGTAACTCTCACTACAACACTGGGCACATAACTGCCATTGAGCAAGGATAATTGTATAAAATAGATTATATTTGTATAGGAAAATCTAACGTTTGATATGCAAGCAGACTTTTATGGGTACATGATGACAGCGTGTGGCAATCTTTTCTTTCCTTCAACACTGCGCATCTTTTTGCTTGGATGTCGTGGAGCGAACAATGCTCACTCGTACAGTTTATGATATTTACAAACTGATGCGGGATCGGATTTAATTTTCCTCATGTCGGACTGTTAATCTTTCGAAGCTGCTATTCAGACGAACGCACAAGCAGCCACCCTTCAGTGTTCGGTGCTTGCACTCCTTCTGTTGTACAACTTGCCAGATTTTTGCATAACTTCTGCGTGTATGACATATTGACACCGTTACCTTCGCTTTTCTTCCGTGATATTGCTTGCCATCTACTTTGGATGTACCCTGGGACAAAGACAATTCGCAAAAGTGTACTTAAAGGTGTGAAATCCGAGCAGTTACCAAGCTGAAGACTATGAAATATAGATTACGGACAACAGATTTCAATATTGCAGTATCTCTATGAAACTGGCCTGCTTGCTTATATGTAGTTTCACACTGACGCTTTACTGTGTGGGAAGCCAAGCGGAAAAAAAAATTGGACGATTCCTTTTGCGACACCATGGCAATGGACACGGCCGCCGACACTACAACGCGACGATATTGTCACGTTCTCACGCACTCAACAAATCATCCTCCGCGTGCCAAACACTATGCTTGCCAAGTTTACAATGTAACAAAAACACGTTTTCCACATCCTCTGTTTGCTATTACGTCTTTTCATCAATCACGCATGGAAACTCAGCCTTTCTTCTTTGACTCTTGAACTGAAACTCATCTAGGTCTGCTGATCTGAAAAGTGGTTTTCGTTTAACGCATTAAGCAACGTTTTAAATATCGAGAAGCGACGACAGCCCTGTTTGAAGACGATTAATTTTTTTCCAGTCTTGATTTTGTCAGCACATCATCACAGAGAAAAAAAAAACGCGCCTTTCGTGGCTTTGTGAATCGACACTTTCACACAGCTTTCTCATCTAGGCTACAACTTTCCCAAGAAGAGCAAGTCTCGAGGGTCTTTTCGTTCCTGCTGCAGGCATCAAATTGCTTTTTTTTTCCATAGCTAAGCCGCTACGTGGGGCGGGTTAACTATGAACCGTCAGTGCTAGCTTTTTCGCCACCTCTCGGGTCGCTCGAAGAATTTTAAGCGCACTCGCTTCAAATGCTTCGAGAACTGCTCGCCTAAACAATACCGAGATACGTACGGAAGCCGTAATTGTCAAGTAACGCACGCCACGTCTGTATATTATGTATTTTTCTCAACAGAGTCACAACATCTAGCCTTACATATATATATATATATACATATAGTTCTGTGGTCTCTCATTTTACACTGCGCACAAGTTGCACAACCTATCGTGAACTTATAGTAAGCAACACGTCATAGCAAACACACTACTCACGCACGTGTCTTCCTGGTAGCACATTTTACTCGCAAGCGCGCACGTTTAGTTGATCTAGTTAACAGTAAGGACAGAAAAATGTCCCAGTATACGACGAGGATGTGTCTCGTCAGCCGGGTGTCTTGTCGTGGCAACAAAGCTTTTCTGTCTTGGATAACAAGGTCGTTGAAGTTAAGCTGCAAGCACGTGGTACGGTTGTAGCATGCCATCCCACGAACGACTTATAAGAGTAGCCTTAACACTCCACTGCTGTTGCTACTATTACTTGTTTGCTATTACTACTACAATTAGCGTACTTGTCTTCTAGTGCCAGCAACTGCGTGCAAAAAGCTGCCGCTAGCTTCGAGCAGATAACATCGGTCTAAGACACTGTTTCTAAGACGCGCCGCGAGTAACATCGGGGTTCTGTTGTGCAGTACGCCTCTTGCCAATTTCCAAAAGCACGGTGAGAGAATAAGGTCGTAAGATATATAAATTGCAGAGACGACAACGTTTTGTGTCGCGACCACAAGGTAATTGGCCTCGTCGTCGTCTCGACGATACTTCAGACATTGAACATGGGTTGTTATAATCACAAGAAAGGTTGTTCCTATGTTACAACAATTCCTGTCGCTACGTTTGGTGTTGGCAAGCGAAGTTCTGTCTTGACTACAGAAAACTGCGTTGCCACGACTGGACGGCAGACTCACGACACGAATATTTGCCCCCGTTTTTGTTGTATTCCTAAGTGCGCACACTAGTCGTGACACCGGAAAACTTTGTTTTCACGTCGAGATATTAAACTTACCAGTTGATTTCGTGACCACAGGATGTCATGGTGTACTACACGAACTTTCGTTACAGCAAGCGTTTCTTTCTTGATGACAGCTGTATTTACGAAAATCACAATGAGAGTGCCTTTCGTGACGGCAGAAAATTTATTTTCGGCTCTTTCAATGCTGAAGTGTCGAGGAAGTAGATGCGTAAACATTTCGATGTTTTGATATCTGCACGTAAATAAGCAAATGAGAAAGGAGAGTTTTGAACGATACATTGTCGCGCTGAAGATCTATGTGTCGAGATTATGAAAACTTAGGAGATGACCGCGTGCGCGGTGTGGCCCTTCTTTCGTCTGATGCCATTATTCTGTCAGCAATCTTTCTCCCTCAGCGCATGCGATAGCCCACCACACTGCGAACCATTCTATAGCTAACGCGTGGGCCGCGTTGCTTTGCGACGTGAACATTACACACTTGGTACTGCACCAAACAACGGGAGCAACATTGCTACAACAATTGTAAATGACATCGCACTTTAGACATGTCTTAAAATAATTGCGTGCAACAGTAATAGGTAACTATATCAAAAGGATGAAAAAAAATCGAGTGATCTTACTGAGCGGCTGGCTATATTCGGGCTTCTGCGTTGACGCTTCTTGAGTGTGAGGTTCGTATTGCTGTTCTCTGTAGCTAATTTACACATGATTGCTATAGTTGCAGTTTAAATAAGTCGTATAGCATTGGTCTCACGCCCGCCTTATTGACCTTGCGCAAGAAGCTTTTTTTGCGTCATATTTTATGCGCCGTGCTCCTAATAGTAGAGTACTCTATGGCGCGTGGAAAGAATCAAAGAAAGGATAGACGCTGTTTTGAGCAAAGCCCGACACCGTACTTTATCTACACTTTCTTTCTCTGAATTCGATTAGACGCTAGTGTCGCAGGACTTCTGCGGTTTCATCTAAGCATGTCACTGGGAAATGAGCCACCTAGTGTCTCAAGACTGAGCACTTTGACTTGAGCGTATGGCGCCACTTGAAATCCCATTAAGCCGCTCCCTTGTGAGCAGGGCTGCAGTGCACGTCCTTGTGATGTTCAAGCTACGACGTCGAAGCAGACTTTCGTATCAGAATCTTTTTCTCACGTGATATATCTTAAGATATCGTGACCTTCCCACGTGTCTTAAATGCGCGTTTGACAAAGTGCAATTCTTGCTTTTCTGTCAATTGTTAGAACCGCGCAATTGCCTTTAAATGCCGCGTTTATTTATGTACTGTCATAAGGTAATCACGCTACTATCGCCTGTACTCACGCGCTTGCGTTTGCTTTGCGGAGAGAGATCTCTTAACTTATGCAATGATGATAACTATGATGATTTATCAAAGAAGCTCATTGTACGGGCTAGACCAAGGACCCGGTGACATTATGATAACATATAAATGAACATGTATTGTATAAGATGATGAGTTGCCCTCGCTTCCCGCCTGCTTCATCCCCTGCGGATCACAGCTGTTTTTCACTGACAATGTGTTCCCGATGTACCTTGCTGTGGCTCTTTGTTTGCTTTCCTTTGAGATTGCCGCCGCTTTGCAACATTTTTTTTTGTTTTTCTGTGTGTTCCTGTGATGTACCCATTTTGCTGTTTCCCCGTTCAACTCGATGCATTAAATTATGCTGCTGAAATGCGACGGAGTTTGTGCTTCTTTTCTTTTGCTTCCTTGGTTGCCTCTCTTTTGTTGAACGGGGCTGGTGCGCATTGTCTGCAGTGCGCTTACAGGCTGGACATGCACTGCTGTTACAACCCGTGCAAGTGAGTAGCATGTCACCTGTGCGAGTGAGTGCGACGTAAGTTGCATGCATATTTAAATGTTGCGGTACGGCTGATCGATCAGCCGGCTTATCACTCAGTCACAATTGATTAGGTATAGTATTTACACGAGAACTGCGTAATAGTATGTTCAATCAATCAATCAATCAATCAATCAATCAATCAATCAATCAATTAATCAATCAATCAATCAATCAATCAATCAATCAATCAATCAATCAACACTTATAGCTGTACAGAGTCCACCGTTGCCAACCATTCGATTTGCGAAAACGTCGCTTAATATTACGACAGGAACAAGTCAGCACGATAAGACACGTATTCTAGTTTAGATTTCGAGAATGAAGTGGAATGCGGCCGCTGATCACAGTTGTTTTACTAGAGTAACCGAAGCGGTCCCATGAGAAAGGAAACGCGGTCATAAACGGCAGAGCATTAGCTGTGGTGACACGACAGGAAATTCGAAGGTATAGTACGGAATGGGCTGCCATTTTCTTTCTGCTGTAAACTGGATGACGACGACGTGCAGGAAATGAGATTGCACGAGAGCACGAAGATGGCCTTCTGAGGGCTTGTAAGTTCGAATAGCGGCTTCAAGTACTTTAAGTCCTCAATCGCGCTGCAGTGACCGGTCCTTATTCTTGAGAGCAAAGAATCAACGTTCGGGCAACGGATCTATGTAGTACACACTTTGTCAGAAGAAAGGAAACCACCGTACAAGTTACCGCAGCTGACTACGGACCTTGAGATAGCCTCCTTTTGTGTTCACGCCTATTGGAAGCTCGGGAGAAGAACGCCAACTATAGCCCTCAACCTCTGTAGATCATCTTTGTGCTATGGGGTCTGTACCATGACTACGACGCAGCCGGGACTCGGCAACGACACTCGGGCATTTAGTGGCTTCGTTTCTTTCGACGAAAGCCGTACGTTTTGGTAGAACATCTCGGTTGACAAGAATGTTGTTTACCACGAGAGTTCTTCAGTCGCACCAGTTCCAAAAGCTTTCTTCAAAATTTGGAACGCTCGGAAAAGTGAATGGCCGTTTAGCGCAAGCGCACTTAAGCTCAGCCCCAGTCGCCAAGTGTCAGCACTGCTTGTGGAAGCATTGTGGATCGCTAACAGCCAGCTGAAAGCAAGGCCAAGGGGACCGAATGCGGATAGCAAGCATGCAGGATACTTAAACAGGCTGAGTGCTGTCGCACCTGCTCTTTCTGCCAGCTACTGCAGTTCTCGGCAGAAGTGGCTGCCATCTACAATGGCTGCAGATTCAGGGACCGTATTCGCAAAGCTTGTAGTTCGTAAGTTCATTTTGCTTGCCGGTAGGTGGTCGCTTTCCTAGTAATACGTCCGGCAGGATGAGTGGCTGGCACCATTTCTTACGGACAGCAGTTTAGAAGCGTGCTTTGCTGGGCCAATTGGTGCATGGTGAACGTATAGGGGGTTGCAGCAAGTACGGACGCGAGCACAAGTAAAAGGAACGGACGGGACAGCGCTGGTTCCAGCGTTGTCCTCTCCGTTCCTGTTACTCGTGCTCGCGTCCGTACTTGCTGGATCCCCCTGTACGTTCTTATGAACAGATGTAGCGTAACATGTCTTTCGTGAGTACAGAGCCTGGTTTGTAGGCTGCGCGCGCGCAAGCTTTCAATACAGACAGCACCGCCAGACCACATAGGAGGATGCATATATTGTAGGAGGCTTTACGCGTTCGGAGAGGCTTTGGCGACATCGTTAATCTCGAGGCGAAAGTTTCCACGTTCTGCGAACCAGGCGTGCATGCTTCCAGACAACGGGGGTGAAGGCCCACGAATTATGCATTCCAACGCTCGTGCGTAGATCGTGCGAGGCCTCGCTTGGTCGTTTCTAAGCAAGCCATGAAACGTGTGCGCGCCTGTTGTTCAAAGTGTCCTCTCGTTTCCGTCGCTGTGCATGGCGGCTGGCGTTAGCACGACTTCTAGAGTGCCGAAATAGCCGTAACGCCATATTGCGAGTGCGCGGTGCATATATTCTTGTCTGTAAATGACGCGGCAATCAGCAGACGACTAAGCCATCTTCACTGCGACGTACGACATTTTGACGTGCCGGCCTTATAGACCAGAATTTGCAGCGCTTCTAGGGGTAAACCAACTTTTGCCGGGGAATGCTGGAACTGGCGGAATCAACGATAACTGCGATGACGCTCAGCCTGTTCTTATCGCTTGTCGCCTGCGTTCGCTTGCCGTAATCTTGCCATCAGCAGCCCAGCGTCATCAAACTAGCAGTCCAGCCAACACCACCTAGATAGCACAAGGCCTTTTCACTCCGATCCATGACGTCATGCTACCTGGCCCGACTGCCATAGAATCTAATGGGGATGCTCCCGAGTAGGCAACAGTGATTTTGACGTCACCGCATTCATCACGCCAGCCTTGTCAATAGACATTTCGGGCCAGGTAGCGTGACGTCATGGATCGGAGTAAACCGGCCTTGTGCTATCTAGGTGGCGTTGGCCCAGCGCGCGTTGCGCCGTAGGCTGGCGACTGTTGTCGAGATTAAGTGTGCCTGTTCTAAACGGCTGGGTGTTGCGAGGGAGCAACATACCATAGTGAACATACTCTGGTCTGTAAGGGGAATTTGGCAGCTGGGTGTACGATTGAGCAACTCTCGTTATCACAGCTACGAGAGAAGGACTGCAAGGGTGATTTCGGCGAATAAGAGGCAATCGGCAAGGCTGTCTTCCTGCAAGGCAACATATGCCCTTATTCTCTCTCGTCCAGTATCGGCGGGGACCCTGGAGTTCTCGCTGCTCTTGCTCAATGGTGGCAAGGCGCTCAAGTGCATCATCCATCGCGCAAAGGTGACTCAATTTGGAAGCTTCTGTTTCATTCGCGACTTTAAGTACGCGCTGTTATCGCAGCAACCTTTTTGGGCCACAAAGCCTTTATGCAATCCTCATAATCCTTCCTTCTTGTATTCAAAAATGTCACATGCGTCGTGTATCCCACATCTAGAATCGCGTATTATCTCATGTGATCCTATATAAAGATGTTTTATTCCCCTATGCATGCAGCGATATGATCGCATCGAATTATAGTATGAGACATACTGTTCCTTATTAGTACGGTTATAAATGCTAAATCAATGATTCAAGGCCATGTTCCGACCATCTTGATCAAATATAACCCTTATGTAGACGCAAAACCGCGTTTGCTGATGCGGTGCCCAGTCTACGTCGAGCGAAGTGAAGTGTTCCGTCCAACCCATAATTTCCAGGCGTACGAAGATGCGAAAATGCGCAATTTTAATAAAGGTTGCCGCGATAAATGTGTATGCATGCAGGTTACGCATTTTGTGTACTTAAGCGAATGTGTACGCTTACAGCCATAGTCAAAAGTATGCGGACTACTCTACACCTTCCCCATACACGTCGTCCGACTGTGAGGTGCGGTTCCTGTGGCGCATCCTGACACTCGAAACAACGTCTGGATGGCAAGCAAGAGTTATTTGCGTTCCCTAAGGAGTCACTACATACCACAGGGGCTCCCTTAAACAACCTGTGCTCAACATGGCGGTCTCAGACAACGTAGTTCGTATGCTTTTGACAAAGCGTGAACGCGTGACATATATTGGGGCACTGAACACGCTGAGGTGGAGACCTTTCGGTTGCCTGTAGCCCTGCAATTTTCGCACCAGAGGGCGCGACAACCATAAGATGGTGAGACATTGGTGTCCGAGTGTATTAATTATCTCGACCTGTTTGGTCCGAATGGTCTGGTTGGCCCGATTAGGTTTGACCTGAATTCAGGCATGCTAGCAAACGATGGAGGAGGTGACCAGAACGGACACACGCATGCCTCCCTGAATTCGGGGGCCTCTATACGCAAATTTTTTTTGTTTCTAAGGTGGCTGGCCACCTTCTCAAATAATACGTCCAGCAGCAGCACGTATACCCTGTGCTTTACTCAGGTGAGTACTCGTTTCGGAATTATTTTGCCCACCAGAAGCCCTCATAATGTCGATGAGTTTGCGAATGTGTTACAAACTGAAAGGCAACGTGTAGCTAGGGCGGCCCCAAATAAGGACTGCTTTTGCCGAGAAATCCACTTTGCGCTTTTCTATAGAGTTGTGCCAGACGTACAATACAGTACAGTACAGGTAAGTATGGGACGCCTATAAATAGTATTTGAACACTAACCGCAAGTAATACGTGAATGCCTATTTAGTGGATTTTATTTGATAGGTGACTACCGGATATGTAATACTAGTCATCGTTACGCTGTAGTTAGGTTAGAACTAAGGACTGTTCGACAAGGAGGTTGTCCGGTCATTTCATAAATGTTCGCATTGTTCACGCCTGTCGTATGCTGGCATTTCTAAAAGGCCACAGAGTAGTAGCTTTCCCGGAAAAAGATGGGGAAAGAAGCTGTACTTCAGCGTTCGATACAGGTTTGGTCCATATTATATACAGGGCGTTCCAGCTAACGTTAGCCATGCTGTTCGACGAAAAAAGGAGATTAAGAATACAAGCACGGTGCAAGATACGCTCCTCAGACCTGTCGTCGCACCTTTGGCAATCGAACGCTGTAGGTTTTATAGTTGTAACTTACGCCGTGTGTTTTTAAATATTCATTTTTCATTGAACAGCTTGGCTGACTGTAGCTGGGACACACGGTATATGACCCTCTAGGATCAGATCGTGTCGTTTGAGAGGGAGGTCGTAGCCAAGACGGCGCATAGATTCGCGTGAACATGTTTTCTCTCTCTCCGCATATGTAGTGTGCACGATAAGCTCAGAACGACTCTAGGCAGAGTACAGAGAGCTGGAATCATTAAACTGTTCATCAATAGGCTCCACCGCACGTGAGGAACAGTGAGTGCTATCAGCGGGGTATCGAAACAGAACTGATCAAGAAGGCGAAAATAAAACCTTGCTATTCATTACACGAGTTGTAACTGAACCGGAACATTATCATTTTTTCACTCCTAACTAAAATAGAGAAGAAAGAAGTGGAGGCCAATACCCTCTGTGAAAGTGTAATGACAGCGAATTCGAAGGTGTCGCTGTGCTCCCAAATTCGCCCCCGATTCATGCTGTGAACGTGGTTGGACAACAAAGCCAAACCAGTGCACGAAACAAAACACGATTGAGCGGGCTGCAATCCAAAGGAGGAAGAAATAAAACGAAGGACGTTGGTCGGTGTCCTTCGTTTTATTTCTTCAATGCTTCATCCCAACCAGACGGGCTTTCGTCGAACCCTCGATTTCATTAATCCAAAGGAGGGCACGGAAATAAACATTTGTATATAATTCGAAATTGAACATACGTCTTGGTTAATTGGGTAATGAAACTTGGCAGGACTAGAGCTTTATCTTAGCAGAAAGACATGGGGCTGTCCGTTTCCCTCCTGTGGAAGCCCATGTATTGACCGCAGACGGGAATTCCACAACTTTTACAACTTCACTGCAAACTACTTAATTATGAAAAGGGAATGAAACTCGTCGTAATGATAGAGTCATCTTAGCGCTACCAATTGTCATATAATTTTGGAGGATAGTTTTGATAAAATACGGCACCACAATACGCCGACACAAGCGTCGCCGCGTTCACCGCACCTTCTACACATGTGCCGTCACCGCTGCTGCAGCCGCGCCGGAAAGTGCGAAGCGCGTGACGTTATAACCCCGAAAGCGCGGGCCACGTGCACAGGCATCGTAGCCACACTCTCTCCCCCTACCCGTCTCCATCGCTGCAGAGCCGCTCGCTCGCTCCATCCCTTCTATCCTTCCCCATTCCAGCAGTGCCGGCACCCCCGACGCGCGTGACGTTATATCCCCGAAAGCGCGGGACACGTGCACAGGCGTCGTAACCACACTCTCTCCCCCTACCCGTCTCCATCGCTGCAGAGCCGCTCGCTCGCTCCATCCCTTCTATCCTTCCCCATTCCAGCAGTGCCGGCACCCCCGACGCGCGTGACGTTATAACCCCGAAAGCGCGGGCCACGTGCACAGGCATCGTAGCCACACTCTCTCCCCCTACCCGTCTCCATCGCTGCAGAGCCCGCTCGCTCGCTTCATCCCTTCTATCCTTCCCCATTCCAGCAGTGCCGGCACCCCCGACGCGCGTGACGTTATAACCCCGAAAGCGCGGGCCACGTGCACAGGCATCGTAGCCACACTCTCTCCCCCTACCCGTCTCCATCGCTGCAGAGCCGCTCGCTCGCTCCATCCCTTCTATCCTTCCCCATTCCAGCAGTGCCGGCACCTCCGACGCGCGTGACGTTATATCCCCGAAAGCGCGGGACACGTGCACAGGCGTCGTAACCACACTCTCTCCCCCTACCCATCTCCATCGCTGCAGAGCCGCTCGCTCGCTCCATCCCTTCTATCCTTCCCCATTCCAGCAGTGCCGGCACCCCCGACGCGCGTGACGTTATAACCCCGAAAGCGCGGGCCACGTGCACAGGCATCGTAGCCACACTCTCTCCCCCTACCCGTCTCCATCGCTGCAGAGCCCGCTCGCTCGCTTCATTCCTTCTATCCTTCCCCATTCCAGCAGTGCCGGCACCCCCGACGCGCGTGACGTTATAACCCCGAAAGCGCGGGCCACGTGTACAGGCATCGTAGCCACACTCTCTCCCCCTACCCGTCTCCATCGCTGCAGAGCCGCTCGCTCGCTCCATCCCTTCTATCCTTCCCCATTCCAGCAGTGCCGGCACCCCCGACGCGCGTGACGTTATAACCCCGAAAGCGCGGGCCACGTGCACAGGCATCGTAGCCACACTCTCTCCCCCTACCCGTCTCCATCGCTGCAGAGCCCGCTCGCTCCCTTCATCCCTTCTATCCTTCCCCATTCCAGCAGTGCCGGCACCTCCGACGCGCGTGACGTTATATCCCCGAAAGCGCGGGACACGTGCACAGGCGTCGTAACCACACTCTCTGCCCCTACCCGTCTCCATCGCTGCAGAGCCGCTCGCTCGCTCCATCCCTTCTATCCTTCCCCATTCCAGCAGTGCCGGCACCCCCGACGCGCGTGACGTTATAACCCCGAAAGCGCGGGCCACGTGCACAGGCATCGTAGCCACACTCTCTCCCCCTACCCGTCTCCATCGCTGCAGAGCCCGCTCGCTCGCTTCATCCCTTCTATCCTTCCCCATTCCAGCAGTGCCGGCACCCCCGACGCGCGTGACGTTATAACCCCGAAAGCGCGGGCCACGTGCACAGGCATCGTAGCCACACTCTCTCCCCCTACCCGTCTCCATCGCTGCAGAGCCCGCTCGCTCGCTCCATCCCTTCTATCCTTCCCCATTCCAGCAGTGCCGGCACCCCCGACGCGCGTGACGTTATAACCCCGAAAGCGCAAGCCACGTGCACAGGCATCGTAGCCACACTCTCTCCCCCTACCCGACTCCATCGCTGCAGAGCCGCTCGCTCGCTCCATCCTTCTATCCTTCCCCATTCCAACAGTGCCGGCACCTCCGACGCGCGTGACGTTATAACCCCGAAAGCGCGGGCCACGTGCACAGGCATCGTAGCCACACTCTCTCCCCCTACCCGTCTCCATCGCTGCAGAGCCGCTCGCTCCCTCCATCCCTTCTATCCTTCCCCATTCCAACAGTGCCGGCACCTCCGACGCGCGTGACGTTATAACCCCGAAAGCGCGGGCCACGTGCACAGGCATCGTAGCCACACTCTCTCCCCCGACCCGTCTCCATCGCTGCAGAGCCGCTCGCTCGCTCCATCCCTTCTATCCTTCCCCATTCCAGCAGTGCCGGCACCCCCGACGCGCGTGACGTTATAACCCCGAAAGCGCGGGCCACGTGCACAGGCATCGTAGCCACACTCTCTCCCCATACCCGTCTCCATCGCTGCAGAGCCGCTCGCTCGCTCCATCCCTTCTATCCTTCCCCATTCCAGCAGTGCCGGCACCCCCGACGCGCGCGACGTTATAACCACGAAAGCGCGGGCCACGTGCACAGGCATCGTAGCCACACTCTCTCCCCCTACCCGTCTCCATCGCTGCAGAGCCGCTCGCTCGCTCCATCCCTTCTATCCTTCCCCATTCCAGCAGTGCCGGCACCCCCGACGCGCGCGACGTTATAACCCCGAAAACGCGGGCCACGTGCACAGGCATCGTAGCCACACTCTCTCCCCCTACCCGTCTCCATCGCTGCAGAGCCGCTCGCTCGCTCCATCCCTTCTATCCTTCCCCATTCCAGCAGTGCCGGCACCCCCGACGCGCGTGACGTTATAAACCCGAAAGCGCGGACCACGTGCACAGGCATCGTAGCCACACTCTCTCCCCCTACCCGTCTCCATCGCTGCAGAGCCGCTCGCTCGCTCCATCCCTTCTATCCTTCCCCATTCCAGCAGTGCCGGCACCCCCGACGCGCGCGACGTTATAACCCCGAAAGCGCGGGCCACGTGCACAGGCGTCGTAGCCACACTCTCTCCCCTACCCGTCTCCATCGCTGCAGAGCCGCTCGCTCGCTCCATTCCTTCTATCCATCCCCATTCCAGCAGTGCCGGCACCCCCGACGCGCGCGACGTTATAACCACGAAAGCGCGGGCCACGTGCACAGGCGTCGTAGCCACACTCTCTCCCCTACCCGTCTCCAACGCTGCAGAGCCGCTCGCTCGCTCCATCCCTTCTATCCTTCCCCATTCCAGCAGTGCCGTCACCCCCGACGCGCGTGACGTTATAACCCCGAAAGCGCGGGCCACGTGCACAGGCATCGTAGCCACACTCTCTCCCCCTACCCGTCTCCATCGCTGCAGAGCCGCTCGCTCGCTCCATCCCTTCTATCCTTCCCCATTCCAACAGTGCCGGCACCTCCGACGCGCGTGACGTTATAACCCCGAAAGCGCGGGCCACGTGCACAGGCATCGTAGCCACACTCTCTCCCCCTACCCGTCTCCATCGCTGCAGAGCCGCTCGCTCGCTCCATCCCTTCTATCCTTCCCCATTTCAGCAGTGCCGGCACCCCCGACGCGCGCGACGTTATAACCCCGAAAGCGCGGGCCACGTGCACAGACATCGTAGCCACACTCTCTCCCCCTACCCGTCTCCATCGCTGCAGAGCCGCTCGCTCGCTCCATCCCTTCTATCCTTCCCCATTCCAGCAGTGCCGGCACCCCCGACGCGCGCGACGTTATAACCACGAAAGCGCGGGCCACGTGCACAGGCATCGTAGCCACACTCTCTCCCCCTACCCGTCTCCATCGCTGCAGAGCCGCTCGCTCGCTCCATCCCTTCTATCCTTCCGCATTCCAGCAGTGCCGGCGCCCCCGACGCGCGCGACGTTATAACCCCGAAAGCGCGGGCCACGTGCACAGACATCGTAGCCACACTCTCTCCCCCTACCCGTCTCCATCGCTGCAGAGCCGCTCGCTCGCTCCATCCCTTCTATCCTTCCCCATTCCAGCAGTGCCGGCACCCCCGACGCGCGTGACGTTATAACCCCGAAAGCGCGGGCCATGTGCACAGGCATCGTAGCCACACTCTCTCCCCCTACCCGTCTCCATCGCTGCAGAGCCGCTCGCTCGCTCCATCCCTTCTATCCTTCCCCATTCCAGCAGTGCCGGCACCCCCGACGCGCGTGACGTTATAAACCCGAAAGCGCGGACCACGTGCACAGGCATCGTAGCCACACTCTCTCCCCCTACCCGTCTCCATCGCTGCAGAGCCGCTCGCTCGCTCCATCCCTTCTATCCTTCCCCATTCCAGCAGTGCCGGCACCCCCGACGCGCGTGACGTTATAAACCCGAAAGCGCGGACCACGTGCACAGGCATCGTAGCCACACTCTCTCCCCCTACCCGTCTCCATCGCTGCAGAGCCGCTCGCTCGCTCCATCCCTTCTATCCTTCCCCATTCCAGCAGTGCCGGCACCCCCGACGCGCGTGACGTTATAAACCCGAAAGCGCGGACCACGTGCACAGGCATCGTAGCCACACTCTCTCCCCCTACCCGTCTCCATCGCTGCAGAGCCGCTCGCTCGCTCCATCCCTTCTATCCTTCCCCATTCCAGCATTGCCGGCACCCCCGACGCGCGCGACGTTATAACCACGAAAGCGCGGGCCACGTGCACAGGTGCCGTCACCACATTCTTTCCGCTCTCCTCCAAAAGATCGGATGCGCGCGCACTCCTGTCCACGATACGGACGCAAGCCGCCCTGGGAGCGCGTGCCGGGATGTATACGGGACCTAGGAGTGAAACAGCTTCGCTGTAAAATAAAGGCTTTCGGTTCAAGTTGCCACCTTCTCTGGAACCTTTCATCCATGCGATTCCCGCACTTGTGTATTAACCATGCAAATGTAGATGTAGACCCTCGCAAAATGCACGCACGCTTGATGTCGTCTTTAGAAGTGACAGCACCGCTATAGCTTGGTTTGCAGCGCGTCGTTTTTGAGGCTGGCATGTTAGTAACACCGTACCTGCAAACTATTCTGAATTTTTAGTAAAGTTAATAATTTGGGCTTGTTCTTCGATTTTACGAAAGATGCATCAAATTTTGCGACAAATTCTGTTCGCGAAAAAGTTTCGCTCGTAGGTTTGCGACATGTATTCTCGAAAATCTCGCGATGGTGCCAAGACACCGGAGGGCTAGTTTCTTCGAAAAGATTATTCCAACAAGTTCCTGCAACAGGCAAAATTGGCAATATCAGAATGGCTGCAAAATTCACTTTCGTCTCAGAACCAGTGTGCTGCTGGTCAGTGTCGGCTCTTCGAGGTCTGTTGCGGCTTCTGTGCTGTGTCAATAGCACATCATCGTTAATGAAATGCGTATGTTTCCCATACAATGTACGTGCTCAAGGAAAAAAAAATGCAGTGACTCCCTACCCTCTCTTTAATGCTTCTGAGTCATGTTTCCGCAATGAGGTCTTTTCAAATTGCTTGCGACCTGACAAAGTGCACGCGTATCTTCCTTGGAGTCTTACCGTACAGCTCAGGAGCACCATCGAGCTTTAGCACAAAATAATATTACGCTGTTTTCTTTTAATTGCTATTAGTTCATGCACAATAACGAAAACCCAGTTAAAATTGATCTTAACCGTTGCATTTTTTTTACTCCAGAGTTGAACCGGGGCTGAATGATTTTCTCTGAACCAGAACAGTAACCGCAATGAGAAACGTCACCATTTCACTTTATCGTTATATACCGCTTTGGAGTGCATCTTGCAAATTAAATTCAGAGTCTGTAGATAGTCTATAGACCCTGATTGTCTATAGACCCTGTCTATATTTGGTTGCCTGGCACCACGTATTTTTTTTGTTTTCTTGTTTCAAGTGACAAGGTTTTGGTCCCATATTCTTAAACCCTGGTAGCCAATATCAGGGCTGTCCTGGATCCGTGAGGTAGCAGATTAGCTAGGCGTTGACGAAACATGTTTACTCCCGCACTCTCTTTAAGTTGGCGATAGAAGCTTAGCTCTCAATTGGCTATGCGAAATGTTGTGACGCAGTGTGCAACCAAAATTACACCCTATACTGGTCGAATACACGCGTTGAACGCGAGTTGGGAAATGGATTACAAGTAATCGGCTCAACTCATCCTGAAACCGACGCTCCCTTGCTGAAGCGCATTAAGCTCCTGGACTGTGTTTCAAGTCGTCTATGTGTTGTGGCTTCCGTTCTATGCGCAGAGCACAGCAACCAAGGAGATTGTCCAGCCATCTCATAAAGGTTCCTATTGTTCACACCCGTCGTATGCTTGCACGCCTAAAAGGCTAAGCTGTTTTCCCTCAAGTACCTACGGGTCGCGAAGAAGGTTTGCTTATAATATAAAGCCTTGTTTAAAAACTGAATGTCGACGCCAAGCCAAAGCTGCGACTTATCGTGCCTTATTAGATTAAAAAATTAAATTATGGAGTTTTACGTGCCAAAACCACTTTCTGATTATGAGGCACGCCGTAGTGGAGGACTCCGGAAATTTCGACCACCTGGGGTTCTTTACCGTGCACCTAAATCTAAGTACACGGGTGTTTTCGCATTTCGCCCCCATCGAAATGCGGCCGCCGTGGCCGGGATTCGATCCCGCAACCTCGTGCTCAGCAGTCCAACACCATAGCCACTGAGCAACCACGGCGGGTTATCAGATTTTGATACGTGTGTTTAGCGTGGTTTGACGCATGCTTGTTTTCCTGGTATGGTAATAGTAATAATAATAATAACAATCCGGCCTATGTGGCGGCCAGAAGCCCTTGCGCTCTGGCGGCATTCTCGGCCTGCCGGACGGCCAACAGAGTTCAAAATTTAACGATGTATCGCACGTAACATGTGCCACATTTCATGAAAATATAAACTTCTTGAGTGACGTGGGTGATTTTTACAGATTCAAAAGCAGCCCTACAAAGTATGTGGAACAGGCACAAGCGTTGCAAAAATCAACCTGCGGCATTTGACATTGCTTATCTTCACCACAGGGCTAAGATTGCTGGGCATTGCATAAAGTTCCAGTGGATACCTGGTCATGCCGGCATTTCGGGAAATGAACGAGCGGATGAAGCTACCAGAAATGGACTCCATTACTGCACGTTCAGAAGAACATTTTCTACAAAAGCCGATGCTTCAAACATGGCGAAAAATGCCCATCAAGAAAAAGACCGCATCTGGAATCCTTAGCTTCACCAAGATAACTTCCTGCGTTACATTCACCCAGAAATTAGACCGAAAATTTCACGACCATAGAGACACATAGACACATAGAGACATTGTAGCATCGTCTTCGACTGAACGTGCTATATACGAACAATTATCTGCACCGCATGGGGCTTACCACAAACCCATACTGTGATAACTGTCGCAACATAGAGACAATTGAGCACATATTACTAGAATGCCCCGCGTACCGCGACGGGAGGCAATGTTTTGAGCTACAAATGGACATGATTTGCCACGAACCGTTAACGTTACCGAGCATCTTAGGTCCAATGCCCGGCCCTTCAAGACAGCGACGGGTTTTGGATTTATTGTTCAAATACCTGTCAGAAATCGGTGTAATAGGAAAGCTTTAAAAATTGAACACTTCATATACAAAAGCCCAAATTTACCCGCCATGTCACCTGTAAATGTTAGTATCATGTCCACTCGGACATTTCATATTTATTTTTATCCTCTTTTTCTCCCACTCTCTTCTGGAATCCTTTAATCCCATTCTCCATCCCTATACAGAGTATCATGCCAGCAGTTATATACGCGCCGGCAAAATTCCCTGTTTTCTAATAAAGAGCCCCACCCTCTCTCTCTCTCTCTCTCTCTCTCTCTCGTTTCGACAGTGACAATACGTTGTGTCGCTATATTGGCTCAATGCTCGCGCATTACCATCGACAGACATCGTCAGTTGGGGTCTGCCGTAATTTTAAAGCAGATCTTTCTTTACGAACCACCCGCACTTTGCTGACCGTGGCTGCCGCCTGCTTAATTGCCAACGCCTGTGTTAGAAGCAAACAAAAGACATGGGATCCAGAAATTACTCAGGATTTTCGAAGTTTAAAAGAACATTTTGTATAACTTTAACATTTTGTTCCGACCCGCTAACAGGTAACTGCTCATAATCATCGTGCAATAATGCACGATGATTCGTGCATTAATCACGTGCAATTCTGTGATCACGTGCAATTTTCTGTGAGCTGGCTGTCAGACACTGCTAGTCTGAGGCTTTGGCAGGCCTGCTATCTGTATATTGTTTTCCTTTATGCAGAACAAAGGCTGTATCTTATTGTTCTACTCCGGCTGCAACTGCGTATGTGGCTGCTGTACGCGGCCGCGGGGCCGTATCTTTAAAGCATACTGTGTTGGGGGAAGAGTGTAGGTGCGTCGACGGCTCGTACCTTTGTGCGTGCTGCGTGTTCTCGGCGCTCATCGGGCGTTGAAGCGATAGGCGACACTAAGGTCACTTCGCTCGCTGCTGCTGCCGGGCTTCCTCATGCCAGCGTTTCGACAGCGCCCGCCCGCGGTCATCGAGTGTGATTAGTTCATGCTTGCTTTGCTCGCTGACACCATGCTTGTTAATTTAGTTATCAAACGAGCGTTCACAAGTTGATACGGCCGATAGAAGTGCTATCCTTACTTCGTATCACTGTCTGCTAACTTGCTAGCGCAACCGATGCTTCGCTTTTCTGGCGAAACTGCGACATTTTTACATGTTACTTAACAGGCTCATCTGAAACATTTTTCACTTTCAATTTCAATTTTATTTTCATAAATCTGAAGTATGCATTTCAAAGATGACATAAATACAGAAAGAGGTCTTATAGTCAACAGACAACTTGAGACCTGCTGTTAACGCGTACTTCAAACAAAAATAAATGCACAATGAACAGCATCAGGTTATTCAGATCAGCTAACATCATACATTGTAGAATACACACAAACACACACACACACACACACACACACACACACACACACACACACACACACACACACACACACACACACATATATATATATATATATATATATATGTTCATGTTTCTGACAATAAATCCCAGTTGCTACTCAGCGCTCTTGTCGCGTTTATTTCTTCTCATCCCTTGTTTATCACGCTGTTCTTCGTCAGTTACAAAATACCAACTCCTCCAGCATGCAGTGCTACTGTGCCAGTGTTACTGGCGATGTAAGACAATGGCGGTTTGACCCTGTTCTCTGTGCTTCGACACACTCTTGTTTTTTTACTCGCGGACGTGGTTTCGCAGGAACTGTACGGCACAGACTACAGCGGCTTCTCGGATCCCTTCGTCAGGGTACAACTCCTGCCCAGCTTCAAAAAGGTGAACGATGGCGTCCTGGCCATTGGCTTTGCGACAAAGCTGAAATATACGTGCAGAAAATATAGTAGCGTTGCATTTCTTTTGCTGCTTTCCAGGGTGATACCAAGCAGACGAAGACTCTGCACAAGACCGTGAATCCTGAGTTCAACGAGACCCTTGTGTTCCACGCAGACAGCACCATCGACGAACGAAAGCTCAAGTATATAATCTAGTTATCTCTATTTACACTTGACCTAAACCGCCACAAGGAATTGAAGGGTGGGAAGGGGCATGTAGCGTGGATCATAACATAGCACAAACAACAATACACTGTTATGCGATACAGAAAAGAAGTTGTGAAATTGATACAATATAAAGAATTGCACAAAAATAGGCTCTCAACACGAAGTACACATCGGGAAAAATAATTTTATCGATATCAACATTGCGACAGGGAAGAGAAGAAAATATTATTACCAGTTATGTCAACAACATTGCTGAAAGCCGGTTTCTTTCCTGTATTGTTCTCCAAGAAGAAAAAAAAACAGAGAAAGAAGAACTGCAAACAGTGTGTGTTTTGTACGGGTGTTCTGTAGTACTTTCCGTTAATTATCTTGGCGAAGCGAGAAGTATGTCACGCCACTGAGTGCCTGTAAGTGCTGCGGGAGCATTTTTCGCAACACCGTGGGACGTGCATTATGCGATACGCTCTTCACAGCCTCTTTTTACTCACCTGAGACGCGTTGATAGCCTGATGGATTGTTGCTGTTTAAGCAGTTTCAGGGCTTATCGAAGGAATGCCGTAGTGAAGCGCGCCCGCATGATTGCGAACCCTTACCGAGTTGGCATGCGGCTTGGTTTTTCAGGTTAAAAGAGAATGTTTAAAAATTATCTGAGCCAGATGGCGTAATTGCAGTCCTTGAGCCGGATTCCTGGAAACGGCGGATATTACTGGCATGAGAAATCGAAATGCATAATCGTATAATTGAGATAGTAGACAATAATTAACTTCCTAGTGAAATGATTTGCGGCGCCAGTGGTAATTTACGAATTGTCAGGAGTAAGTTTCTATTAAATTATCGATTTGGAACGGACTGTAAGGATCGCTTGAGTTTCAATATACGCTACTTGCGGCAAAAATTCTTTTTAACAAACCGCAGTTTTATGCATCGACGCACAAAAACAACTGGAACTCCCATGTATTTAGTTGCATGCTCTGTGAAAGAAAATCTCGAAACTGGTGTCATCCCGAAAATTCGCTATCATCCTCAAAAGTGGTAGCAGCGTCGCACGCGTAATGCGAAGACGTGGGAAAACGTCAGTTAGTTTTTTATCCACTTTCATTTCCATTCTTTATGCAGAAGTGTCAAATTGTCCCTTGAGCAAAAAATCCGCGGTGTCTGTAGCAACAAAACGGCACCTAAATTCCCATTGGCTGCGAACGCGAACGAAACGGAGCACCTGGCGCGATGTTTCGTTAAGCCCGCTCCGAGAAAATAAAGCTTAAAATAGAGAGAAATGTAAAAAAAAGAAACGTAAGACAATATATATATATATATATATATATATATATATATATATATATATATATATATATATATATATATAAAGGTGTATGGCGTCACGGCCACACAAAAGAAAAAACGGGATGCTGGCGACGTTGGCTGGTGCTCTTAACATTGGCGGAGCGTCAAGGGAAACCGGCGGGAAAGCGCTCTCTCCTGAAAGAGCCCGACGCCGTGACGGTGACTGTATACATGGTGGACAATAGTCGTGTAGTCGTGGAAGTCAGGCCTGCCTTCGAGTCGGTTAGAGGTCGGTGTCGGAGGAACTAATGCGACTTGCGCGAGGTGCGTGGTCTCGGTAAGCGTAACAGGAAGCATCGCGGTGCGTCGCAGGCTGACCGTGCTGGACGACTACCGGTTCGGGAGCTGCGCCCTGGGCTCGACCACGGTGCCACTCTCGCTGCTCACGCCCAACCAGATGTGCTGGCTCAACGCAGCCCTGGACAGGAGCCGACAGGTGAGGTTCGGTGAACGCCTCCGAATGAGGGCTTTCGAATCGGTCGGCTGATTTCTCGAACATTTCCCCAGGTCCGTTGACTACTGACTTGGAAATGTGTCCCCGCTGCGTTGCTAACACATTTCTTGCATCCAGTACCAGCGTCCACACTCTTGCATAGCCTCTCCCAAGCACTGCGCTGCGAAGAAAAAGCAATAAGTCAGCTGCAAGGCTCAGGATATCGCGCTGAAACTTTGTGACTTAGTGTACAGCTGACTACGGTTATCACACGAGCGTAGTTTATCAAAACAAGCCGCAACGCAAGGATACCGTTTTATTGCGCTCTAGGCAACAGTCGAGAGGTTCTACATATCAGCTCTGTATGGACAAGAATGAAAAGAACGACGTTTCTCTTCGTCTCCACACGATATATAGAGCGCAGGAAATGTGAAGTTAGAGAAATCAAGGGGAGGAACGCTAGGTAGGCGAGCCCGACGAACGTTCGCTTTGCTAAGCCACGCCAGGAGTAAGGGAAAGGTTGAATAAAAAGAGGAAAAAAAGGAGGTGAACACTGCACGAACGACGCAGGACGTTGTAGTTCTGCAGAACTGTAAGCAGTCACTAAGCCAGTGCACCTTAAGCACCGCTGTAGCGCAAGAATAGCCTCCTGCGAAAGTGATGGACGTGGCCTCGTTCAAAAAAATTTCGGGTCAATAAACCTTTAAAGTTCTCAAAAGGTCGGAGCTGGAAGACCAGCTCTGGGCCGTCCGTCAAGTCGAAGATGCCGCCCGAGTCCACGGCCCGACTCCACAGAACGAGGAATGTCGCCGGAGTCAAAGTTTCGAGAAGAAAATGTCATCATCGTCAGTGCAGCTGGTTGAGCTGCCCTGAAGAGGACAGGCCCCCTTGCTGAGACGTTATCCATGATTTATAACCAGTTCACCCCATTGCATAGCGCTGTTGAGGAGCCCACTCGGACACACGTACTGCTTCATCAAGGAAAAGTAAAATACCAAACCACAGTCAGTTGCAATATATATATATATATATATATATATATATATATATATATATATATATATATATATATATATATATATATATATAATCTTCTCTTCGATGAGGCAGGACGTGTGTCCAGTGGGCTCCTCAACAACGTAACGCAATGGGGTGAACTCGGTTTAAATCATGGATCCATATATATATATATATATATATATATATATATATATATATATATATATATATATATATAAAACATGCTCTTCTGTATTAGCTCTCCCATCGCCTGTATACCAGTGCCCCGTGACCGGCTTCCCACACCTCACACACATACACCTTTGTCAGCTTCGACACTCCCGGCTGAAGCTAACGCAACAGCAAATAAATGTTGCCGGGCATTCTGTTCGATTCTCTTCGTTTCACAGGCTCGTGACGAGGCGTCGTGCTCGCTGAGCCCCGATCGGCCCCGGGTGCTGGTGTCGCTGATGCACGCCAGCGGGCGCAACCAGCTCATCGTGGGACTCGTGCGATGCGTGCGGCTCATGCGCAGGGACCGGACCCCAACGGCGCCCTTCGTGCGACTGTGAGGACACGAGCGCCTACACAACGGGCCTTTTGCTAACCGCTTTGCCAGTCAATGTTAACTCAGTACTTGCCTTGTTCGTTTAAGGAAATCAACCAAAGAACCTTAAAGGCCAACTCTCACAAACTTTGGCTAGGTTGGTGATATAAATTAGTGTCCATAATCGCGGCCGTTGCCAGGGCAGGAGAAGGCTCGAGCTCGCTTCTTCCCGACGCTGCCCCGGATGCGGGAGCCGCCGGGGACCTTCTCCGTAGGCGTCGCCGCCGCTGGGAGGCGGCTATCAGAAGTTCAGAGTTGGCAGACCAGCTCTGGGCCGTCCGGCAAGCCGAAGATGCCGCTCGAGTCCAAGGATTCGAGCCGTCACCTGAGGCCACCACAGCAAGAACTGCCGGACTATTCTTTATTAAAGTTTCTTTTTCTAGTATATTCTATGGATGCCCGGCATCTACATACTTTGGAGCATGATACTTTGTAAGCATGAAGACTAGTTTTATGCAGACACAAGAAAGGCCACTTATGGAATGTGTTCATGATCCATCTTTCATAGTCTTCAGGTTGGTCGCTTCTTGCCTTTACACTTCTAATTGTCATTTCGCGGACTGTCCTTGTCTCAAGGCACCACTTCCAAAGTATGTAGATGACGGGCATCTATAAAATATACTACATTAATTTATATCACCAACCTAGCCAAAGTTTGTGACAGCTGGCCTTTAAGGTTGTTTGGTTGAGTTCTTAAAAAGAACAAGGCAAGTACTGAGTTAACATTGATGGCACCTTTAAGGTCTCCTTGGGACATATCAGGTTTTGCAGTATGGGACTACCTTTTAGCAGAAGCGTGGAACTATCTTATAGCCGAAAGAATTCATTACTGTTAGCCCTGGCCAATAGTTAAATCTGTTCACATCGTAGCTTTCACTCCGAGAGGACGTTCCTAGTGAATTATAGTAAAGCAAGATTAGATTGTTATCGAATTAAGCTTTCTTTGGTCACTTTTGGACGGTGTCGTCACCCGTGTCACTCTGGCATACATTGAAGCAGTTTGTGTTCGTGTAACTCGCCAACATAGCTTAGTTGTGACAATATTTTGACAATATTTTCACTTCTTGCGTCTACATTAACAAAAGCTGAACTTCATCATTCCGCTTGCCTGCTTCTATTGAATTGACTTTATGATTTTTGTAGCATACTGGGTATAACAATCACTCTAGTGGAGTATACCACAAAAGGACTTGTTGTCGGGATAGTTGTTTTGTCATGAGCACTGGAACTAACTAGGCTCGCGTGGGTATCTACGACACTGGAATCACGTGCAAGGTCACCTCTACACTTGGCCTATGCGCCTGCAGAAACTCCAAGGACAGCACTTCTCAGTTAGTTTTCCTGCTCCTGTATACTTCACCCATCATTGACGACGCGTATTATTCCCGTCTGCAATATTTTAGTTATCCTGCATCTAAATTCCCTGTGCATATGTTTTCTCCCCCAAACGCACATCACCGATGTTGGGGACGTTCACTCAACGCAAGGTATAGCGCGTACTCAAGAGGCATATGTCGAGAGGCTTAAGAGCCGGATGCCGTATGATAGGCGAACCGTTAATGATTGGTTTCACGAAGTGTACACTGTTCGCGACTCATTCATGGGTACCCGGAACATTAAGAGAATTAGAGCGCATTCCGAGCCGTTTACCCGGGCGCTCACTTTCGGAGATGGTCTCACTTTCAAGAGAGGCTCGGCACTGGACGCGTCGAAGTATGCGGCCGACAGCGCTCTTGGCACTGTGCAACGATGGCGAGCTCGGCACAGCGTCAAAAACGCCATGGGTAGTAACGCGGACGCGTACAGGGCCTATTCTCTCGTGATAGTGAAACCTTCTACGAAAGTGAACGCCCGAAAATGCCGTGCCTCTTCTCCTACGGTTAAACGGACCGACGCGCGCTTATTCAGGTTTTAAAAGACCATGAAACCGTCTGTAATTTTTTTATTCATCTCGAGCCACACTCATTCGCTAATAGAAGATAAGGTGATTGGTTACGCGTCACCCCGTGTGTCTTTGTAGGCAGCTTCAGGTAAAATGATGCACAGCAGGTCTAGGCGGAGCAGTGGGCTGAAAGAATGAGAAACCTGAAGAAAGGAGTGAGACGCTGAGTGGGGAAAAACTGGGACGTCACCCAGAAATATCTGTGCGGGACTCTCTTTTAAAAGAGCCATAATATGTCTCAAGTAAAGATGAGCCGAATGCCGCCTTCACGGCGTGCTGATTTGTTCAGGCTAGGTCTTGCAGAAGGCAACATTCGTAAAGGTAATTTCTTTACTGGTTTAAGGTAGTTGCAAATGCGCTACAATGAGCCATATAATTATCGACGTCATCATCTCTTCTCGCGCGACAGAAACCTCAAGCCGGATGCTGGCCATCCCGGCTGGAAGACGACCGCGAAGAAGAAGACTGCGGATCCCGAGTACAACGAGGTGAGGGGAGCTCGATGGTATGCTGTGGGCCCCTGGCACTTGCAGACTCAGCACTTGCAGCACTGTGAGAGTTCGTGGCGTTATAACACGATGACAGCAAGTGTTAAGCACGCAACGTGAAGGCTGCGCGTAGAACTCGCGAGAGTGTTCTGTGAGCAACAAGCTGCTTTTCGCGGGGTTTACGTGGCTCTTCTACTAACCACATTAAACTTACCCGCCAATGATGTCAAGGATGCTCTGGGACGAACAGGGGTCCACATCTCAAAACGTCGGTCCCTTTGTCTCCGGGACTGCAGCTGGGTTCACCCCCTTTTGTCCCTGTCACGTGAAGAAGTTATCCGGCCCACATTTCACTAGAGATAATTCTCAATGCGCAGGAGCTTGCCTTAAGCCTGCAGTCGAACGGTGACCTCGCCAAGCACTTTCTGCAAATCACGGCCTGGGACAAAGACAGCGGGAAACCCGACGAATATTTGGGTAAGGCACGGTTTAAGAATATGTCTTCACTGTATAGCGGTGATGGGCTTGTGTTGTTAGCGATGCGGAGTGATGAGGGGCTCTTTGCTAGTGCGTGTCTATCACTTTGGCGCCTTAAAATGAAAAACAAAATAGTAAAGAAAAAATACAGGGAGCACAAGGCGCCCGACCTTCCTTTCGAATGTATTCTGGAACACTGTACCCTTACTGCGCAATAGTAAGAAGTGCAGTGGATGCTACATGGTGTGCCTGAAACTAACCAGCGGCGCAACCATGCACATACACGTGCACACGCAAACACAACGTACGCTTGCACAGAGAGAGGGAGAAAGCAGAGCTCAGTGTAATTTACCACCAGGCGAGCCAAGACCAGGCAAACTGTCCTAACGAGCGTAAATTGAAACGCGGACGGGGAAAAAAGCAGGTGAACCTCTGACATGCTATTATATAGCAGTGCAACATGACATCGACGCACTCCTAGCTAATGACCACGCTGTGATACCATAAGCGTCACACGGAAGCCGGTGTCAAGCTGACTTCACAACACTAGCAAAACGTAGAAACAGTGCGTCCCATAGTTTGTATCGACATCTTGTTCAATATGTGTTGATGGCTGGGTACAGGGTTACACAGTGGACGTTACTATGTCGCATCCAATAGTGACAGCGTTATTTCTTCAGCTAAAAAAAGGAACGCGCGTCGTGGTTGAGATCTCTCGCAGCCATATTGTACGGAATGAAAGAGGGTCTCGCATCAAGAAAACAGTGGAGGAATGTCTCACTGTCGCATATCCATACATTTTGGTGATGAAAATCTACATTTGTGTTGCTCATGAGGGAAGTACTATGTACAGCCGCAGTGACAAAACATGTGTACACGGATGATGGGGATTTTTAACGGTGCCATTGTTATCAACCGCCTGTTTACATGAGGAAAACTTAGTGGGTAAGACGTTCGTAACTCAGGTCGTCGCCGTTTTGTCCGTGTACACTTTGGCGTGTTGACTTATTTGCATGAATCAGTTTCGCCTGTCATTTAAATTTGTAAAACGTGTATTCTTCGAGCGTTTCCTAGTTCGAGCGATCAAAAATTTTAATGTATATCTGCTTGTAAATGGTGGTACGCTTTAGAAACATAACGGAATTCATATTTAGCAAACGGATGTGCACCGACTTGGTAGCATGTTTTCCTGGAAATGTCTGTACGTAAAATAATAATAATAAAAAAACGTGACATAATTATTATTTCGCAAGCAGCTGCACGTTCACTTGTTACCTAATGTACGGCTTGTGTAGGCAATATAATGATTGATCATTGCTTTGCTCCGTTTGTCTTGGTTTTGCTATTCTGCGTTGAACGCATAATTTTCTTTGTTCGGGCCACACACACGTTCCGGCAGAAAGAACCCTAGCATAAATAACTAGCCGTAAGTGCAGAGCAAATAAGGCGAACGTGATAAATCGAATATCGAAACGTCGCGTTGTCGAAAAATTAGGGAGACGACGGCTTTACTCTTGCCGGGCAATTCGTTAATTTATAGAAGCTTAATGCACATCGTGTTATACCATGTTAATAGTAAGCTACCCGCCGTGGTTGCTTAGTGGCTATGGTGTTGGGCTGCTAAGCACGAGGTCACGGGCTCGAATCCCGGCCATGATTGCCGCATTTCGATGGGGGCAAAATGCGAAAACACCTGTGTACTTAGATTTAAGTGCACGTTAAAGAACCCCAGGTGGTCAAACATATTCTGGAGTCTCCCACTATATACGGCGTGCCTAATAATCAGATCGTGGTTTTAGCACGTAAAATCCCATACTTTAATTTTATTAATGGAAGGCTGACAATCAGTTCAGGGTTCAGCCCTTCCTCTTGTAACATGCAAGCACGAAAAGATAATCCACGTACACTGCAGCCTACCTTGCTGCAGTAACGAGATCCGAACAGTTTAGTTCGGGAAAAGGAATCTCCGGCTCATGCCTTTGTTTGGTGGCTTTATGGGAAAATTGCACTTTCACTGTGCTAGTGATTCTTCATAGTAGCAGAGATTTGGTGTCTCTTGATATTGCGTCTCGAGGAACAGTAAAAAATGCATAATGGAGCCTCGAAATTTGGAGCTTTGGCAGGTGTTGACCATTTTCTTTTCAAGTCTAATCCACTTTTCGGTCACTCACTCACTCACTCACTCACTCACTCACTCACTCACTCACTCACTCACTCACTCACTCACTCACTCACTCACTCACTCACTCACTCACTCACTCACTCACTCACTCACTCACTCACTCACTTATTCATTCGCCAACTCACTCGCTCACTCACTCGCTCACTCACTCACTCACTCACTCACTCACTCACTCACTCACTCACTCACTCACTCACTCACTCACTCACTCACTCACTCACTCACTCACTCACTCACTCACTCAGTCACTCACTCACTCACTCACTCACTCACTCACTCACTCAACTCAGTTCGCTCACTCTTACTCAACCTTACTCGTGCATGCTGCAGGTGGCATCGAGCTGGGTCTGCACTGCAAGCGGGACCAGCTGCAGCACTGGGTGGACGTGGCGCGCTTTCCCGACCAGCGTTTCGAGCGCTGGCACCCGCTGGTCGACGTGCCACTGGTGCCTTGACGAGCGCAGCAACCTCGCTCCTGCCTCTACGCCCTGCGAAAGCTGGCCTGTCCCTTCGTTCCAGGCCAGGCTTCAACGCAGCGATGAGAGCTTCTGACATCGACCAAAACTTCTTGCAGCGACGATGTCCCCGTGGGGGTACCACGGCTTTAACTTTCTCGTCTTGAGATCTTGTGAGAAGGTATCCCTCTCAACACGACAAGGAAAGCAGCAGCCGTGTCGCACGGTATTGCCGTCGACCTTGTAGGTCTGCATCGCGACGAAAGAACGTGCCATTCGCTGTGTCCGACCAACACAACACAGGAGTTTGCATTGTAAGCTGTGACTGCGAGTCGCTTGCATCGACATTTATTTGTTCCTTATCGGAAGGTCTGAAAGCGTCTTGCAATTGCGAGAAAAATGTTAAACATACAATACGTCAGTGTCCGTCGTACGCGGAGTGCGCGCTTAGCACACCTCAATGCTACTTCACTTCAAACTTGCTAGATGACAGGCAGGATGACAGAATGACAGGAAGAAAGCGTCTTGCAATTGCGAGAAAAATGTTAAATATACAATACGTCAGTGTCCGTCGTACGCGGAGTGCGCGCTTAGCACACCTCAATGCTACTTCACTTCAAACTTGCTAGATGACAGGCAGGATGACAGAATGACAGGAAGAAAGCGTCTTGCAATTGCGAGAAAAATGTTAAATATACAATACGTCAGTGTCCGTCGTACGCGGAGTGCGCGCTTAGCACACCTCAATGCTACTTCACTTCAAACTTGCTAGATGACAGGCAGGATGACAGAATGACAGGAAGAAAAAGTGGATCACGGGCCCCGTTTGACGTTTACGCGTAGAGGTTATGAAACTATCCTCTTATTGTTGTGGTTAAATTGATTTTAAAACGAAGTTTTAATCGTATTAGATTAGCAACAGTACGGAGAGGTTGAAATTAACCGAAAAATGCGAATACCGATGCGAATGCCTACACAGTGCGCCGAAATGAACGTCGTTTGGCTTCCTGAATGTTACCGGACTTTGTGACTGTCTGTACTACCTAATGAACGCTCATGTGCCTGCACGGTGCATGCGTTTAGCTCTCGCCTTTCTCATTATCTTTCTGCCCCCATCCCCCAATAGCCATTGTGGAGTAGTCAGTGGATTAACCTTTCTTGCTCTACTTCCCCCTCTCCGTTTCCCTCTTTTTTCTCACCATTGGTGAATGGATGGTATCGCTACAGCCCTTAAACATCTCAAAGGCGAGCATTTTACGCTCAATGCAGTTTGCACTCGCGTAGAGCACGAGCAAACAGCAGCAACTTACACGGTGATAGCTATCGGGGGGACGGGGAGGCGTTGATCGCTACAAGTGTTGCCATGGTTCGTAGAGGAAAGGAGGCAAAAGGCCACTTCGTGACTCCATGTGTCGAGACTGTGGGGCAGGTTGCAAGCAAGACCGGTAGCCCGGCTGACGTCAGATTGTGTGAGTTGTTGTGAACAATAGAGTTCCCGAAGCTTACGTTATTGCGAGTTATGGTGGCGCTAGTGTCTATGCGGGTACATCCAGCGTCGCTTAAGTAAGATTGAGAATAAACCGAAGCAGCAGTATCCGCTCGCTTCGAATCACGGGCAAGTGCGGTAGGCGGCTACGGCTATTTCGCCAATTTTCACAGCACAAAACAGCTCTGAAACCAGGCCGGCTTGAGACAACTCTTCAAACCACAGGCATGTTTTGAGTACCCAGTTATCAGTAAAATTAAACTTCACTCGTATGTTTCGTCGCCTATTACCTGCTGAAAACGAATTCGACAATGTTGCAGAATTTCACAGTGCCCCAGAAGAGCAGTGCGTGCCGTATCACTTAACTCTAAACGCATATCCGAAACTGGCACAATCTGATTAGCCGAGTCTGTGTGTACTGCGCCACCTCATATCCAGTTGTTGCTCCAGCAAGTTATGTTTGTGTGAGCGTGGCCTTCGAGACTGACGCCCGTGCAATGTCAAAGGCCACAGCGTGAAACTCTATGGTCACGCGCTTTCTAGGAGCTACGGGCATCGAGGTCTTTTCTTCCTCTGGCAGGAAAAACTAAAAAAAAAACGTCGTCATGGCAGTTCAGCTAAGCTGGCCTAAGCAAAAGTGATGTAGAGAACGATGACGTCACCACCTGGCGCACGTAATACGTGAGCTTCCTGCTTGTCTGCCATGTCGCTCATGTGATTTTGAACTGCCTACTTCCGAGACCCTTGTGTAATTTAGTTTCGTTTTTTTTTGTCCTTGAGATGAGCCGAGAGATCTACTCTTACTGCTACATTGTTTTATACGACCGCAATGCGCCTAGGGTAAACATTTGGAAGAGCTTACTGTTAATGTTTGCGTTTATCTAGCAGTTTAGTTTTCATGCACGGAATCCGCAATTTCCCCTCAAACCTTTTAGCGTGGCTCCGTGTCGTGTAATAAGAAGTGCGTTGCTTCTTCCGACAGTGGCTTTAGAACGTCCTGCGTTCCCACCCGACATGATGGAAACACATTTCATCCATTAATCATCAGTCCTAACTTGGCGCCGAGGCCAAAAATTAAAGATTGAAGGGCAGGAGGCGTGAGGTAAGCGGGAATGGCTCAGCCCACCTGTCTCGTCACCTTTCCTATTGTCATTGTGCTTGTAAAGTTCTAGACACGAGATATGAAGAGAATCGTCGGAAATTACTCTTCAGGTGAGGACACCCTGCCTTCCGCTTCCCCTCCCCCTCTTCAAGAAAGGAAGGAGGGAAACATGTGCCACGTAGCCTCCATATTCAATAATCGTGCATGACATTTTGGAGAACCATTGTATACGGACGTTATGCGGCACGTTCGGTTTTTCTTTCCCTGTTTTCCTTTCTTTTTAATCGCGCTACGACTTCGTTACTTGCGCACAAACAGGTGATTATGACTTGTGCTATGACGGCGAAGCACAATGTTGTCCCAACTGCATCTGCTTTCCATCATATTCGTTGTCTCATTTTTCGTGTCATCTGCATATCGCCCCTTCCCGCGTTCTGAAGAAAGTAAAGCAAACTGTGTGTGCTCAACGATGCAGGTGGCGTGATAAGCAAGCGCAGCTGCCATTTTGCACTGCATTAACGTATAAGAATCTAAGACCGTCGTCTGTGCTGCTGCCATAATTCTGACGTCATCCAATTGTGTCACGTCCTCCAGTTGAGAAAAAGAAAAACGCAGGGGAAATGCCAAAAAAAGAGAGAAGAAAACGTGTATAAAAACTGCACAATATGCAGTCGAATATGTCTGGGGTCGATACCAGCATATGAAAAAGAGTCCGAGAAAATTGTCGGGGTTGTGACTGTGATGCAAGGCAGGCCTAGCACGCTGCGTCGTGTACAGTGGTTTTGCTGACTTACATCTGCATTTGGTTTCGCAAAATTACTTTTTTGTGATGCATTTATTGGTGGCGTGTGCTTCAAATAATTAGTTCACTCAATCGTTTGGTTTACTAATCAATTTCACAGATCAGTCCAATGTTTAATGGAAGCCCGTGTGGCGAGGAACGAACACAAGTGAAACAAGATGCAGACGCACCTAACCAAGAAGAGAAACAAACAATACAGACGTTCTGACGCTTCGGGGTATGTACGGGTCCCTCGTTCGCAAGTGGTAGGGGCACTGGAACGTCATATTTTTTCTTCCTTGAAGCGTCAGAATCTGTGTTTTATGATCTTCATTCAGTGGATTCGGTGTTTTTTTCTATTCGTTTTAGTAACACAGCCTGCAATAGAACAGTAGTTCGGCTTTTCAGAGTGACAGGGCTTCATACGGGGCCAGAAATCACGTTGTTAGGAGCGCATGTGGTAAATAGCATAATGGTTGTGTTTATGGCTCGTAAAGAAGGTATACCTTACTTCACAAGAAGTACGAAATTCAACGTTGTTTGTAAGGTGCGAACATTTACTTGAAGGTCTGTGGCTGGCGGTAGTAAAGACGTGCGCAAATTATAGTGCCGCTTGTAAGTTGTGTATATCCACATGTTTACTGGCTCCATGTCCATAGATTTACTGTAAAGAACAATTCATTTTTAGATGTGTACAAACATTTCGATGTTCCAGTGCGCCCTATCTGCACACTGGCGTTAACCTTGACACCTTTGAGCCTTTTGCACCGAACAAAGTTGTGTTGAAGACGACGTACCCTAACTGGTGTCCGCGCTCTTCATCCGTTCAGTGGTTTTAGTCACACTACACTTTCTCCGCTTATCTCCATGTTATCTGTTGCGATAAACCGTGAATGCTTTGTCAAGAATACCTAAGCATACAAAATGCGTAGCTGCATCGGCTCCGTATCAGCACTACCGGCCTAGCAGTGGCCGCCGGCGAAAGAGAAAAATAACTATGGAGTTTTACGTGCCAAAACCACGACCTGATTATGAGGTACGCCGTAATGGGAGACTCCGAAACTTTGGTTCACCCGGGGTTCTTTAATGTGCACCTAAATCAAAGTACACGGGTGTTTTGGCATTTCGCTCCCATCGAAACGCGGCGGCCCTGGCCCGGATTCGATCCCGCGACCTCGTGCTTGGCAGCGCAACATCACAGCCGCTAAGCCACTGCGGCGGATCAGTGTTACTTCTTCTCGAAGGAAACCGGCCGCGGTGGCTTAGCGGCTTGATGTTGTGCTGCTAAGGACCAGGTAGCGGGATCGAATCCCGGCCGCGGCAGTCGCATTTCGATGGGGGGTGATATGCAAAAAAACGCCCCTGTTCCGTGCACTGGGGGCACGTTGAATGATCCCCTGGTGGTCAAAATTCAGCCGGAGAACCCACTACGGCATTCCTAATTATCAAATCGTGGTTTTGACACGTAAAATCCCATAATTCAATTGAGTTCTCTAAAAAAAGATTTTACCACATATCTCATACTAAAGGGCAATTGCTGTTCTGAAGAAGGCAGTACTATTGTCGAAGTATCAACACCGTCGTTGCTAAAATCACTATAGAGATACCGTTGTGTTTCCACTGACCTTTTTTTTGCATTCATTCCAATGTCTGTTGGGATGCAATGGAATATCACGCATTATTTATGTAAAGACTGGTTGATGCTTCTTTCGTCCGCATCACAGTTGATAACTTCAAGTCTCCATCTTACTGTGAACTCCTTTTTGTTGTTTGAACTACTACGTATCGTGGAGTCCGTAATTGAAGCCATTCGAGTTGTTTTAGAATATCACGCAGATGAATCTTCGCATATAGAATGCCGAACACAATTCGTTGATCGCGATTGTTGCTTGTCAAAATGTTACCTCGGCTAACCGGCACACGTTCAGCGTGGGTGCAGCGGCGAAAAAGTGAGCACTTTGTCCCACACTCTGTTGTCTAGCCGCCGAGGTATCAACTGCCAGAAGCGAGGTCATGTACATTCTGACGCTACGGCCAGTTTCAGCAGCCTGATTTCTGACTCGTGCCACTTGCGCATAGGGTTTCTGTCAAACCCATCAAAAAAAAACTTCTAGTTCAGGATTAACACGATGTAGCATCAATAATTTTGCACATCGGAGAAACGACGTAAGAAAATGTATTTTCATAAATCAGTAGGTTCCAATCTTTCCCGTTCTGTAGAATTGTTTTTGCTTTTGTTTGTTTTTCTGTATTAGTTACTTGTTTCTCATAAGTTGGAACCATGCTATACTATCGGCGTCTAAAGCTTACTCCGGGCAGGGTCTGCGAAAAAAATGACAAAGGAAGTTTTCGGGAAGCTTCGGCAGACAGCTTGGAAAGGAGTAACTGGAGATCGATGGGAAGGGCCATGCAGCAGTGTGCCTAAGTATGATGACGATGATAGCCGCAGTTGCAGCCTGGTGTAGTACGTGTGCTAGCACAGTGCGGCTTTCATTTAAAAGCTGCGTAAAGAAACTAAGTAAATTTGAATATTTTTCGTCCAACTCGAGCTCCACAACGTTTTGACGCCTATAGTATAAATAAAGCCCTCGGCAAGCCCAAGCTTTTCGTCGAATTATGCGATGCAAGGCTTAGACAATACACACGTCACACAGGCTTTTGCTGTTCTTATAGTGATGATCACCAAAAATTGGGCCTCTAGTTTCTACTTCTCCTTAATCCGCATGTGAGCAGCAAGAAGCGAGGGGTGAAAAAACCCTACGGTTTCTCTTCTACTTCACGTGCTTTGTCGGCAGGCGACAATTCTTACATTTTGTTAAAATCTAGCTCTCCACCTTGTAGATTTCTGTACTGATTTCTTTAGGCATTGACAATTTCATCAAAGATTTTGCACGCGTTCACTCTGAGGGGTTTGATGGTTACGGATATCCTTGGTACACTGTTTCTGAAGCACGCGTCCACCACCACGCGCTATTTACACAACTTTGAACTTGCGCTCACGCTCACTGCCGTAAGGTTGTACATTCTGTAAGCAGCCGCGGCAGTTTGCGGGATTCCTGTCGATAACTTGTCTCTGAAAGTTTGGCTGTGCTCCGCATTATATGAGAAACATTGATTCGTGCGTGACAACGTGTTGGTGACAACGCAGCTTTTTCACCTATACGTTTAGGAACCTTTTTCTGAATTTTGACCATGTGTCGACGTATCCCAACACAACAGGGTATACTTTTACGTACTTATGCTGCCCTCGCAAGTGAGAAAAAAAAATGTAAAGGACGTGTTGCGACGGTGTCGCTTTGCGTGTGTTGCAGCTTTGCTCATTTCGTAGCCTTACCGTGTATCATGTACATAGATGAGAGTGCCGTGAACATCAGGGGCCGCAGTCACAGAACTTCTTTTGCGCAAAAGCCGGACAGTAAAATAAAGCGATGCTGTCCTCTGTATACGGCCAATTAGTTCCACATGTTTTCAGTAACATTCTTAAGGGACATACTCAGAAATATTATCGAATCCATTTTGACTCCATACTGTTCACACTGAACATACACGGCGGTATCGGTCTACGTGCGAAATCATTTTAATGAGGTCGTGCGAGCGTTTTTTCATTATCCGTTTTCCGAGCGTGCACCACTCATGATATAATCATCGAAGCGATAGTGATGCGACCGCGTCGGGCAGTTGCGTAAACAGAGTTCTGTGAACACAGGCCCTATTTTATACAGTGCGTGGGACCGCAAGTATTTGTTTCCTTCGACATGCTCTGACGCTGGCAGAACTTCCAGAAGCTTGGAAAACTTCTTTTTGCTTGCTTTACTGGCACTAGAGGAAGGCTGGCTGTATAGTTCACGGGTCCCTGCACTTGGTATTCATTGTTGAACAACCTGATATCCCAGCATCTCTACCTCGTACCACACACCTCAAATCTGTAAAGCAGGCTTCCTACTGCTTCTGCCACCAACGCCAGTCAAATGTCTAAGTCTACACGACCCCTGACATTGAAGAACATGACATATGTGGATCAAGTAGTGTTTCCCGCATCACGTGGTTCAGCCATAAAGCAACAGAACGCGTCGCAGCTTCTAGAAAAGACACGAGCCTTATATTTTATTATATGAAGACAATGAGACACTTCGACGGCGAAATTTCCCTGTCCAGTAAGTCATGATTAAGCGTGAAGGCTTACCAGGCCTTAAGAAAGATTACACGAAATGTGTGACCAAAGAACGATGAACGCGGTTTGCCGTCTTCGCACTCAGCCACTGAAATTTTGCTAGGTCCAAATGGTACCGAAGTAGATATAGAAAATTTCTATTCCTCGCCAACCGCACACTACTTTTGTGTGCGTGGAAGGCGAGCAAAAGTAAAAGAATGACAATCTCGTGTTTATACAGGTGAAAGACGTTTCAGCCTTTCACGTGAAGCATTTGTTCGAGTATGTACAGAGTTTAGCCGCAATTAGCTTATTTACAACTTAGGCGCTCGAACGTGAATGCTTTGGCGCGGGTCTGGTGAAAGCTTGGAAAGTGTCTTTCTTTTGTGATGCGAGTGCACGGTATCAGTACGAAATGCTGAAATGTTTATGTCTGCGCGAACAGTAGCGACGGTCTCGGGAACGCTTGCCTTCCCGTAATGAGCGGCCCATATCCGCATGAACCACGTGATTTTTTTCTCCTATCGTGTAAATGCTGTCTATGCACTCAAACTGCAAAGTGTGCCAAAGGCTGCATTGATGTATCAACTGACGACTACCATGATTGTGTATACTGCCACGTCTCAAAGAAATGTAACGTTATGGAATAAACACTGTTCTGTACAGTCCCTCTTCCCTGTGACAGTGACAAAAACTTTATTAGAGTGTCCTGAGGAACTTGATTGGGGGGGAACTGAAGGCTCCGCAATCAAGTTGGCGGCTCCGCCCACGATGGGACCAGGCGCAAAAAGCTTTGCCATTTCAAAAGAAGCATTGAAGCCTTGATGTTTCTTCGAGCATGAGCAGTTAGTCAAACGAGAGTGATAGTCAACACAAATTTTACGCATCGTGCTGTTCGTGCAAGCCACTTGGCTCTACAATTCTTAAATTTCTATTTTCTCTTATCAGATGTTCAAATGAATTTGGAAATCACAGAACCTGCGATCCGTTAGTGCCGAAGATATGGGAGATGGTATCTATATATGGGACACTGATTTCCAGCGACTGCGAAGTCGCAAAGTCTGCGATTTTGTCCTTTGGTTTGCGGTAATCGGTGATTTCTAATTAATTGTAATTATTCCAGACCCTTCAGTAACTAAACTTGTGACTAAGCTTATCCTCTGATATATCTGTAATGAAACCCATGCATATTGTAATGTGCTATTTCTTTCAATTTTTTCCTGATTCCTTTTGAATTTCATCCCCGGTCGTCTCAGGAGGTGAACCAGAAGTGCTGCGGAAGAAACACACGTGTCCCTCGATGCTCGTGCCACTAAAATTAACGTCCTATACACACGATGGGGCGACGAGGTATACACCGCAGTAGATGGCTATGGATTAATTTTGACCACGATGTGTCCTATAACGCTCATCCAAATCCAAGTGCACGAACGTCTTTACATTTCGCCCACCAATAAACATGGCCGCCAGGGCAGGGAATCGAACCGGAGACCTCGGCCTCCACAGTAGAGTGCCATAGCCTCTCTGTCAGCTGGCCAGGTAAGTAAACAACATCGACGCTAGAGTACAGCATGTGCGTGCTGACTTTGACAACACCGTGAAACCACTTTCCTCAATTAAATGGGGAAAAAATGGCTTTATATGAAGCGAGTAATTTGTTATGCCGTCAAGGAATAGCGAAACAGCAATTTTTCATACCCGCTGTAAAGCTAGCTGTCCTTTAGATTTACGTGTTTCTATACAGGCCGAACTTCGCAGTCATGTTCTCCTGCTTCTCGTTTCGCGGTATCATTTTAGTACACTTCTCTGTATTCGCGGAAACATATGACTCGAAACAGGATGTTGCCACAACACGACGAAGCAGCCACAGAAGCGCATGGCTGACTGTTAAGCAGGTGCGCGCTGGAACGCGCGTCACAGCTGTTTTTTACCACTGCAGAAAATCAAATAAATTATTTCTGAAGTATGCATTCTACAGATGCCCCCGAACCCAGGCACAGCCGAGCCTGTAGCTGTAGCTAATGGTGAGTCATTCAAGCGGATTTTGTCAGCATGATGACCAATTCGCTACGTTCAGCTCACTGATGGATACAGCGGTTGATTGATCGACTGAGTGATCTGATGTTATCAACTTATCCTGCCAGCTGCTGCACTGCACTTGACCGTATGTATACATGGACAGAAACGACGTGCGACACAACAAGGAGAACGTGGTTTCAGGGTTCCCTGTAATGGACACGCTTCGAATAATTCCAGATGCAGTCGACTGGATTAAAACTGTGATGTTTCACGTACCAAACCAACGCAGATGCTTCGAGAGACACCTCAATGAGAGGCTTCGGTTTTGTTTCGACCACATGTGGTGTTGTCTATCTTGTACACGAGGTTCGGCGCACGAGCGCTTTCGCAGTCTGCCTCCACGGGAAGGCGGCTTACACTGTCAGGACTCGAACCCAGCACCTCGTGCTCGACAGCAGAACACTGTAGCTGCTGGTCACCCTGGGAGTGCGCGACTGTGTCGAGATAACTAAAATCTCTTTTGATGAAAGTGCGATCGGAAAGAATTCATCTTTGTAATCTACGTGTCATCGATCGTTGTACTGCTCTTGGTCATCATTCACCGTTCCAGGTGCACTTTCACAAACTTGCTTTAGCAAGACGCAGTTAGTAGGCGTCTTGGTGAAAGCAACTCTGCTTGCTGAGGAGGCGTGGCATTGCGGCCCCTCCTGGAATGCACACGGCGAATGACAACTACTCTCTCGGAGATTTAGGTTCAGACGTTGTTTGAGCTTTTTTTCGTCAGCCTTTTCTTGTTCTCGTTTTTCGTGATTAGATAAAGGACGTACATGAGTGTTCTCACTCAAGATGACATGAGCCAGTAAAAAAAGATGAAGTATAACTTTCTATTGCATGTAAAATTTTCCGCGATTATACCCCTCCTAGGCACACACGACACAATTGAGACTCTAGACAAGGTGCTGCGCGTGCCAGTACAAACACACAATATGACTTGCCATCGCAACTAAAATTTCTGCAGGATTATACATCTCGCACATATGACACGGACCAAACTTCAGAAGAGAGGCTCGACGTGCCAGTACGAACACCAAGTATAGGCTCGATATCGCAAGTAAAAAACTGGCTGTGGCTTAGCTAAGGTTAAGCCC
The DNA here is from genome assembly GCF_038994185.2 of Dermacentor albipictus. Taxonomy (NCBI): domain Eukaryota; kingdom Metazoa; phylum Arthropoda; class Arachnida; order Ixodida; family Ixodidae; genus Dermacentor; species Dermacentor albipictus. The sequence goes on from NC_091822.1 coordinate 165,831,489, forward strand.
AGGATGCGAAGCAAACTAGCCTTTATTTTAACGCGACAGCGTTAAGGAGCTCGTGTCGCAAAAAGCCGGTGTCGTCGGCGTCGTCTCGGGCGTGCGGCGCTTGCTCAGGCGCACATTTCGTTGTCGCGCCGTACGCTGCGTTGCTCGACGCTCACCGCGTCCGATGCGGGGCGCGTAGTCGCTGCGCCGTAGCAAAGTCACCTAGAAACAGTCTCTATAGCACGCCGCAACCTTCGCTTCTCATTCCAACGAGCAGCTCTGTCTCCAAGAGGCATCTCACCTCGTGAGTGTCTAGCAGAGGCAAGCGCAGCTGCTTATATACCGCCGCGACGCCGCGAGCGACGGCGCGAGTTGGAGCCCCGTTTCTCCTCTGTCGTGACGTCCCGGTGTCACGTGGTATTGAAGGCGACACCGCCGCGCCTGAGGAGCTGGGTTGAGCTCTAGTAATATGCTTCGCATAAAAGAAAAAAAGTACAGCCTACAGCACAAATAGTGCCTGAACATGTGCGCGATGGCGTATTCACAGCACTCACGATAAGCCATTTAATTACTCCCACATAGGTGAAGCCCCGGCCACCCCAAGCGTAAGGTGTAACGGACGATGCAAAGCAAAAGTCCTTGTTCCCTAGTGAGATGGCACAACCCACTCTAGGGGATCGGCCACGAATCGGGCGGTGGTACCGCGAAATTGGCTGCTGATGGCGGCCTCCTGTTGTTGGGACGACAGTATCGACGAAGTTGCTAGAGCAGCTGTAAAGTTCCTACAACATTCATTGTTGAATCAAACCAATTTTATCGTTAATCGTATTATTAATTCCATTCTTCCCTCATTGCCTCATTTATAAATATATGCGCAGCATTTTCTATCTCTATCTTTGCTCTATTGGAATGGCTCTTTGCTGAATCGCCTTGAATTTTACCGGCTTTGATTTAATTATCAAAATTATGGACTTCTAAATTTATTCACTTTAAAAATATGCAAACTTTGCCCGACTATTGCCCTATCCGCGTGAATGGATATGTGTCAAAGACTATAAGATCATCATCATCATCATCATAATCATCATCATCATCATCATCGTATCATATATCATCGACATCGTATCATCATCCTCCTCATCATATCACCATATCATCATATCATCTCGTCATCATCACCATAAACAACAGTTGCACGTGCAAGGAGGAGGAATAAACATTTATTGATAAGGAAAAAAAAAGGGTGAAGGGAGCGGTGCAGAGTGGGTCCTTATTCCGAGGCTCAAGTGGCCACCGCGATCCGCCCAGCTGGATCCAGGAGGCCCTTCTGGGCCTCGAGGTCAGCAAGAGCGAGGATAGCCCCCCAGGGCTTCCTTAGTAAGGTGAGTACCAAAGGTGAATTAGTACTATGAGGTCTTTGGCGCACTCCCATGTTACGTGATGCAATGAAGGCCAGGACCCGCACCATGGGCAAGAGTTATTGTACAAGGTCGGGTTTAGTTTAGGGGACTTGCTTCTCAACAAGATCCAAAGTATCCTTGACTCCGCGCAACTACGCAGTGTGGGGCTGCGAAAGATATTCGTTGCGTCATCCAGCCATAAATGGGAGCCAGAAGAGTCCGTATGGCTGTTCCGCGGTCCGCCTATGATCGCGCTGTGTGCGACGTAGACTGATCGGAAGCCTTCGCGGTAAGATTGGCGGGCCACAATGGGCGAGCCCACCTCGCTTCTCTGGGACAAGCACCGACTCCCCTCCTCCCTACGGCCACAGGGATGCTCCCGCTACTCATAACGAGATTATTAAATTCTTCTACATGTCTAGAAGGGTCTTTCCACCCCCTCACCCCAGGTTGAATAGGGCGCAAGCCGTTTCTCTTAGGCTTCTGCAGACTAGTACGTATCCGTGTCTGTCCGTTCTCCACGAGGCTTACCCGGACGTGTATCGCGACGACGCCTGCCCCTCCTGCGGGCAGACCTCTACTCTAGCGCACATGCTGTGGGAGTGCGGGTCGACATACCCTAAGTTCATCAAGGAGGAGTGGGACTCGCTTCTGCGTAGCCCCGCTCTGGAACAGCAAATCCTGGCTGTCCGGCGTGCCCGCGACCGGGCCGGTGGGCTAGACCTGCCGGTCCCGACGTGGGACTAGCCGGGTGCGCGACGAGTTCGCGTCCTCGCCGGACCTACAATAAATGTTTCTTCACTCACTCACGCAGGTATACTGGTTGGCTGAAACGAGCTCTAGCTTCTGCTGATATATATATATATATATATATATATATATATATATATATATATATATATATATATATATATATATAGAGAGAGAGAGAGAGAGAGAGAGAAGGATGCATAGAAAGGCAGAGAGGTTCACCAGACGTAGTTCCAGTTGGCTACCCGGCATGGTGGGAAGTGTTAAGGGGGATATAAAGAGAATGAGCTTGGAAGGGGGAGAGAGACAGAGAGACGAGCATGAATAAACCGCCCCCTACAGCTCTGTAGTGTGTGCGCTGTGCAACGTTTCACGTTGTTATACTAGGTACTTCTGTTCAGATGCAGTTTGCTTGTTACCCCAGCTTTTTTATGCTGCTTAGCCGTCATGCTTGCGGCGTTCTGCGCACACTTGCCCTAGCTTTTCCTTTAGTATCCTTAAACCGATACTATTCGTACCTACTCTAAGATCCATTAATACCCTGCCACCAATGGTTCTTGTAATGGTGCTCAACTTTCTTGTTTTGTTTTTCCTTTTATTGCACTGGAACACCATGCACACCATGGCGCTCGATGCACCGGAAACAAGAAAGCTGACTCAAGCGGCAATGAGCAGCTGGGATGGGGCCTACGCCTGCGAGTGCGCGGCTGACATTCGTAATTGGCTTTTTTTTGCTTCATTCTTTTTGCTTGGTACAGCGAATCAGTCTGCGAATCTCGTGATGAGCAGGTTACAGAGAAACGCTCCGCCACCACCAAAGGTGCATCTGCTTTTCCGTGAGCATCAGCTGGATCCAAGCCGTTAGGCGGCTTAGTAGAGTCATAGAACTGAACTACGCTCCCAACTTACAATGGGCCGCTTCTCGGCCAAAACGAGGGAGTCGACTATTTTGTTGAGCTGCTGGCTCATTCTACTCGCCGCATGTGAGTACTGCTGTTGGTTGCACGATTCCTGCTCATGCCCTCAGAGCCTGACTGACTCGTAGCGCGTGGAAACAGTTCGGTAATCTCGGTGATATTGGCATTATGCTGCAGAGCGATAAGCCATGTCTTAGCTGGCTTACACTGTGGCGGACAGCGTTTTTATCTCTCATGATGAAGGTCATTTATCGCGCGCGAAAAGACGAAAGCCTTTCCCAAGGCATTCGGCGGGACCCAAAACCAACCATCCCACCAAGAAGCCTTTACGAAGACCGATGCGCGCCGGTAATTAGTCGCATATTGAATGACATAGCTAGGCAAAGTCCAGGTGTAAAGCTGAGAAATGACCATTATATATTACTGTATCGTTATTAAGTTACGTTAAACTATCTCTTTAATACTGCGCACATTAGGGGATAAGAGCACTGGCTTTCGTACATAAGCGTACTTATTGGGGGGGGGGGGGGGGACGCAGGTAAGGTACTTGCCCTACCTGCGTACTCAGTTTATCATATCCCAGACTTTGTCCCCCTCTTTTAGGGATGGGGGGGTGCAAAGTATGCGATTTTAGCCCCAATTTTTGAAGCAGGCACATTCGGCTGCACGCTCGAAAGTTCAACGAAAGTGCAGTTGACGCTAAATTTTCTTTCTTAATGGAGCGGACACGTAAGTAATTCCTTACCTTACTGAGCATCGCCGGCTTGGGCAGGTTGTATTGTCTTTTGTGCCTTCTAGGAAAGCGCTGTAGCGGACGACTTGCGGGATTTGACGTACATGCTCGCGTTTTGGAGAAGGCCTAACGCTGGGCAGTTCCTGCCCTAACAAATTTGCGCTTGCGCTGCTTACATCATACCCAGCTTTTTTTTTTTGACCACCTAACCATATTTCAAACACAAGCACCTTGCTATATGTAATCTGCGGGCCAGGAGAGCAGTCTGGATAAAAAATATTATAATCATCCGCGCCCAACGATTCGTGTGCCTTATGGCATATGAAATAGTTGAATTAGGAAAAGCTGGTACCATTGAATATCCGTCCAGAGATGGCCTACATAGCGTTGCAGTCTCAGAGTTTGATCACTATAAAGAAACTATAATCAAACCTCTTACAGCGATAACTGTCGGAATTTCATCGTGTTATCATGACTTATCGTAGATATGTTCGTGAACATTACCGTGGTCGAACGTGCAGAGCCATTTGATTACCAAATGACTCACTAATGACGTTGCTAATCTCATTTTTTCAGGCTGTTTCTAAATAAGAGTTACACTAGCACTTATTTCCTAGCAGGAGGAAAAACAGCCGATATTTCATATTTTGAAGAAACGGAGGCCACTTTCTGCTGACGTGTATCGAAAATTCGAACTGTATGCGCGGTTTATGTGCTCTGAAAACATTTAATACTCGCTTTATTTCTAATTTTATTGGTTACAGACGACATTTAGTTGTTTTTGCCCTGTATCCATGGTAACCTATGCGGGGTACGGTTCTTATATTTTCTCTAAAGAGGAAGCAGTGTTTTAAGGGACGAGCGATAAATGTTTATTCTGCGTAGATTCATTACAATCTTTGTAGAAACTCACTCATTCTGCGTTTCAGGGTGTCTCGTTGCCACTAACCTAAATGTTTCCCAGACTCTTAAAACAACACCAAGAGATGCGGACTTGAAATTTCGTGTAAAATAAGAAGAGTTTTAAGCATAATGCTTTGCAAACCTTCCATTTCCCTGCTTGAAAAGCACGTGTTGCAGATAATTACTAAGTCCTCGTTTTTCAATGTGTTTTCCTGATGATATGAGATTCGTAGTTTGTTTCTCTGGTGTACTGGGTGAGCTAAGCAAGGCTTCTTGTTTATATCTGGGGAGAATTGTGGGCATGGTATCGGCAATGTTTTGGCAATGTTCCTACTAGGAGGGTTAAGCGGATTTTTCCTGCAGAATACGTATGCAAGGGCTCCATACCGTTATTAGTGAGTTCTAAGAGCGGTGTAAAACATGGGCTGCTGCGCTAGCATAATTACAACTACAACGGAAGTAAAATTTTGCGAACACAGGGGGAACAATATGCCAAGTTTTTGTGCGATGGTAAATGCATGTTGAATAAATGCAGCTTTAGAAAAAAAAAATTACGGGGTTTTACGTGCCAAAACCACTTTCTGAGCTATAGAAAATCATTCGAAGCTATTCGAAGTTTATCATATGCTGCTGTTCCTAGCTACGTTGTTCAATGTTCCATGAAAATCCTAGAAATTTTATTCTTTTCAGGAATAGGCAGCATTTTAAGTGCAATGTGTCGCGAATCTTTAACGTTGCTGGCTTATTTAGATGCGTTATGAATAATTATTCAGTCCTTTCTTGTTTTTTTACTTTTCAAGTGTGGTAAATTGGGTTAGTCTAGTCTGCTCACCGAACTAAAGGAGGCAGTTTCTTTATGTTTGCTGACTCTAAGGACAAAGTAACGGGTGATGTGTATATAGGTAGAGCTCAAAATAGATTGGTAATTAGGGCTCTCGCAAAAAATTACGTGTGCAAGAGCTCTGGAGTGTTATGATCGTGTCTTGAGCGGGGAAGAATGTCCCCCGCTGTCATGGTAGACTTCTAAAAGCCACCAAAACCAACTTTAGTGAAAATTGGTGGTATAAGTGGAAACTCTCTGTGCAAAGTTGAATACATGTGGTTGGATAAAACACTGTGTTTCTAAAAAAACGCTATTCAAGTGTTGGAGCGTGCAATACGGCCGCTATCAGCTATGCTTCCCAGTGTCACGACACAGCTGTAGGTATGTTACAACGGGCTTATATCTCGTGGAAGGAGGAGGGGGGTCATCGAAAGCGCAATGTGCGACAAAGTTTTTGTGTTCTTGGTCCAGTTAGAAGCGTTGAAAATAATTAGCCGTCGTCTTTTACTTCTATTTCCATGCGCCATAAGACGTTCCTATTTGGTTCCAGCGATGCCATCGGTTAACTAAACAGAGCACTTTTTTTTATATTTACCAGAATTGAAGAGTGCCTTTTGGGCAATATGTAGGCACACTTCAATGACAGGGGACTAATTACGACATATGCAGTAAATTGGCCATGCGAGCGATCCGCAGCTTTATGAATGTGCTTTACGAAAGAAGCAGAATTTATCCCGCTGCCTTGGGAGAACTGTGAACCCAAATGATATCAAATCTAGTGAAAATTGGGTGAGCAGGAGAAACGGGGAGATGGTGGGAAGACATTACGAAATTTTCTAGCGAAGTAAGATGCGTGCTGAATAATTGTTGAGTTTTAAAATTCCCAACAAGAAGTGCTCCAAACATTACATGAAAGCAACGTTTCAAATGGAGCCTTCAAATACGGGCAACATATTAAACCATGCGATATAATTACAAAGAACTGAAACATTTATTGCAACTGCTCGAAAGGAACTGCTTGGCTGGAAGTTGGGTCGCAATTCTATGACGTCGCACACATCAGCTGTCTTCTTGCGAATAATGCAAGTCATATAGGTTGATTGTACTTCCTTGTGTGTAACCTCGACAATACTATTGTCTTAAATATAGCGATACATTTCTGATGTTGGCTTAAGCAACAAGTACAATTACTTTTTTTTATTAATAAACTTGTTTGTAGCAAATGTGCACTTTATATGCGCGCTGTACTGCTGATAGGGGCCGGGATCAGGGAATTATGCGAGGCACTATTGCCTTTAGTCCTGTACAATCTTGAAATGTTATATATTTGCAAGAAATAATTAAAGATGTAAACAATTATGGGGCCCCAATTAATCTAAATGTGTGATTGATAAATAGGTCTGTCTGTTAGAAATAACCGACAGACGTGTTTCCAGGCTCTATCCCTAAATTTCTGGCTCCTTGATAAGGATTGCCGCGTGTAGTTGGAGAGGTGCCGTGGTTGCTCAGTGGCTATGGTGTTGGGCTGCTGAGCACGACGTCACGGGATCGAATCCGCGCCACGTATGTAAAACACCATAGCATGTAAAACCCCATGATTTAAGCCGGAGAGGTTGCCTTCAAGTGTCTTGCAGTGCGGACACGCATGCTCCGTTTGGTCCTTGCGGATACCGTTCGCCAGAAATAAAGTAAATTGTTATTCCAACACGCTTCTTTGTCCTTTCTCTGTGTCTTACCTCACGATTTTTTTCTAGTTACCCTTTCCGTTCGCTGGCAGTTCCTTACCAAGTAACTTCAACGATACGACGGCTCACGTGCAACCCAACTGAGAACAAAATTTTTTGACTTGAAGGTGGAAGTTGCGTTAGAAATAGTTTTCCTTCCCGGCGAATTTTTTTTTCAAAGTAGCATGGTGGTCATACATAGGCCAGATTGGACGAAACGAAGCTGGAGTTGGCCTTACGGCGACTGTTGCAAAAAGTTGATTGGAGTCACAAAATGTCCAACTGATGTAGTGAACACGGTCAACGATAGTGTGAATGCTTGTTGTCCTAGAGTTAGCGGCACGTTTTGCGACCACGACAGAAACGTACCGTAAGCGCCACTCCGAATCTTTAATTTCTAGCCTGACGAAAGTATCTTTATTTTTCAAAATAAAATGGCATCGGCGCCCTTTTTCTTATGGTTCCGCACTGGCGATTTAACCATCTGATTGACTCCGAAGGTGATAACTCTTATGACTGCTTTAAAAAAAAGAACATAAAGCCACCATATAACATGCTGGAACTCTCGAGAGTCAGGAAAATCGACCTCGTTCATACTATGTCGCATTTTGTGACGTCAAAGTAAGCTGCTTCAGGAATTGGGAGAGGATGATTTAGTGTGTGTGTGCGTGGTCACGTCTTCTGGGTTATTAAAGTTGACCTCTCGATAGATGTGATCGACTTGCTTGCTGACAAGTTCAATGTTCAGCTGCAGTTTTAACTAATACGTCACATTCGTATCCGTTAGTTCATAGCTGCTCCCTCGCATTTTTGCTCTCAACGATTGCGCTACCTGTCACAGCAATAACTTCACGCGACAGAATCTTAATTCGTGATCCCTCCTTGTGGATTAACGCAAGTCTATGGGGAATTGATTCTCGGCCTAGTTGGTTTATGGTCAGTTGAAAACAGCTCTGTACAATGCGGGTACAGCGTATTGTCTGTGCGCTCCTTCTTGTTCTTGGTAGCGCAATTTTCAACCGATCTTATCGCAAACTGCTGGTCTATTCGGATTTTTAATATCTCCAGCTGGCCTGCGCTCACTTATTTCTTTTTTGTTTGTTTCCTACTTCAGGTCGCGGCGAGGACGAATGGACTTACGGAAATGGTGAGTATCGTGCTCGCCGTTCTATTGCGTATTGTGCTCTCCATGGTACGAACGGTGTGACAGAGAGGGCTGTGACTGAGTATTGAAGCGAAACTCCATTGCTGTTGAATTGAGCGTTGCTGTGCCTGCGAGTATTCTGACTTATTATTTGGCGAGTGTTCTAACACTCCAAGCAATAAACATTGAACAGCGCCCATTCTGTGTTTATTTCTTAGCCGTTCTCTATTACTGACATCAGCGTGTTGAGGTTTGCGATCGACGAATGCTTGCATAGGTATATTGTGCTGGTCTGGGCTTAGACCTTCAGAACAGTTGCGTATGCTCGAATAGACAACTGTGTTCGCCTTTGCCCTGGCACCTTCAACTCACATGGCGTAATGACGCCCACAATTCCAGCTGTCTGTTGAAGGCTACTACACGTAAACTTTATAGTTGGGGCCCGTTTCTGTTGGGTTACTGCAGGAGGCAATCTAGTTGTCGACTTCACCACCAGAACTCCACCCATAATGCATCGCTTTTCTATTTGTATTACTGATAGTGGATATATGTGATGCAATATGCCCTCGTCCCTCGTCATTCAAGCGCACGAGTAACTAATTATTATTTTCTAGCAACCCTAGGGCACTGCGCGGTCAAGCATGGTTACGCACCAACGGTCATTCTTTCAATTGCTTGATTTTCATCAGGAAAGCCATTTCATACGTTTCGTTCCTTCGAGCGCACGAATGAAGGTCGAGACGTGCCGAAACTGCACCTCCGTATTCGAGATACGTAGTCTACTCCAGGCCCATTTTATTACACTCGGAAAGCCTTATCTTTTCAGCCTGTATACTGAACTTAAAATGCACGAACACTGCGCGGAAAGTAGAAAGCAGTTCATTTGCTTCACTCGCTGTTCCTTCCATTGTTTTACCTAGCATAAAAAATAAAATAGTTAGTTAGTTAGTTAGTTAGTTAGTTAGTTAGTTAGTTAGTTAGTTAGTTAGTTAGTTAGTTAGTTAGTTAGTTAGTTAGTTAGTTAGTTAGTTAGTTAGTTAGTTAGTTAGTTAGTTAGTTAGTTAGTTAGTTAGTTAGTTAGTTAGTTAGTTAGTTAGTTAGTTAGTTAGTTAGTTTGGGTTTAGTGGCACAAAGGCAACTAAGGCCATGCTGCCCCAGTCACAAGACAAAATAAAACGGAAAGTTAGGGCAGGTAAACCTGCATTACATTATAGTTGGTGTAAGTAACCAGTTTCTTCTAAAAAGTCGAAGAGGTTAGGAAATGGCACTAGGGGGTCATCTGCTAGTAATAGGGTAGGGTGTAATGGAATGTGCAATTTATACAGGCTGTGTAAAAACCTCCGTCTCAGTGTATTGATGTGTGGACATGGTATTAGGATGTGCATGACTGTAAGAGCTTCATTACATTTTTCGCAAGTTGGCGGGTTTTCTTTTCGGAGAAGGAAATTGTGCGTCAGAGACTTATACGCCTGTAAGGTTTTGTGGTCTCGCGCACCTTACTGCTATTCCCATAGTCGTCAACAGCACAGTACCGTTAGTCTGCCGTTGAACTTCCCCTCTCTCCCATATTGTAGGGGTCGCGCAATGGCCGTATCTTCAGTTGGACGAGGAGAATCAGTGCGGCGGATACTACCAGTCACCCATTAACATAGTGGACAGGCGGACAATCTACGACCAGTCACTTGATGTCGTCCAGTACTACGGGTACCTAGACCCGCTGCAAAACGTATCCCTTGTAAACACCGGGCACACGGGTAAGTAGAGCACGTTCCAAGCATTCGCACAATCCGGTAGAACGCCACGGTGCGTAGCGCCGCATGCGTCGCAACAATGATCTCAAGCAACGTTTTTGTTTATGTAGTACACCGTTCGCAATGTGGGGCGATATGCAAATTCTAAATCGAGCTGGCGCACACTCTGAGATGTCGAAGCTTCACGAGGACAAAGACATTATATTATTATTTATTATTAATGAGATGTTCATGGGGAGGGGGAGGGAGAGGGATGCTCGACAGATGACTTGATATATTTATTTAAGCATTCTATACCCTTTCTCTCGCAGTGGCTCGTGCCCGATTCGGAAAGTTCGCCAATAACGGACATGTAAATAGTGGCACAACACTGGGGTAGCCCAAATATTAAAAACTTGAGAAAATAAAAAGAACAGTTCAATATCATGGACAATTCTATTAACAGATGTGCATGCTCTAAATAAACCTACAAGAGGACATTATATGTACAGGTTTATGTCCTGATTTATTGTTTGTTGACGCTGAACAGAGTTGCGCTCATGGGCACTACTGCTTCCATGAAAATTGCGCGCTACATTAGGCGAAGTATCCAATGACGCATACCGGATTGATGTAGTCTAAATTTCAAAATAAAAAGAAAGCGTCGAATCTAATGCCCCATTTTATAATGGGCTCTTCGTGCCCCTGAAATATCTATTAGGCGGCAATATAAGTGCATGTTTTCTCGTCACTATTTTTTGAAAACCCACAACAGAACTACACTTGAACTACTAAGTTGATCAGAAACTAATAATATGCAACTCGGCCCGGTGCACAAAAAGAAACTAAAAACACAAAGATAACAACAATGCTGCGTCTTAAAAAAGAACGAACTTTGGCGCCAGCATGTCGTTTCAAAGGGTACCTTTTTGACCATCAAGCTGCATGGCCCCCCTCTGATGAAGTCGAGAATGAGCTTGGAACCGGGGTCCGCGTGGTTGAGTAGTGGGGCCGCTCATGCAGCCATTTGCTTGTCAGAGCTGCGAGCACATAACCGACTCCAGTGTTGAAACAGCCGCACGTAGATCTTGCCGCTCACAACGCCTTTTGTTATGTAGAATTTCATGCGGCTGGCACAATTCTGAAGTGGACAACTAAATATTGGCGGCATCGTCTCGGCCGAGGTTTTTCCTCCCCCATCGAACGCAGCGTGCTGTCTCGTGGCTAGTAGCACTTACGGCATTTGTACAAGCTCAAAATATTTCAAAACTTCAGCGAAGAGCGTCGAATAATTGACGCATGCAATTGTGTTGTTACTCTCCAAACAGTTGAAGTGTCTTCGAGCAAAGCCAGTCAAGTTGTGATCACCGGTCCGGGCCTCAATGGAGTGTACGGTTTTCAGCAATTCCACTTCCACTGGGGAAATCGCTCCAACGTCGGCTCCGAACACCAGATCAATGGCTATGTTTTCCCCTTCGAGGTAGGGTATGTGACGTAGTTTGTTGCGGTATGTGACGTAGTTTGTTGCGAACCTCTTGGAACCCAGAGAGCGAGATAACGAAAAAAAAAAAATTGCAGCCTTGTACAACTCACGCGAGAACTCACATGCGTAAAGTCCGACATGCTCTTGCTATTAATTACGTTAATGCTTATGTTCATTTGTAATTGCTAAGCACAAAAAGTGCGAGCGTAGTCCACCAGAGGGTACAACAGCTATCGAAAAATTAGCTAAGTGGAACGCGCAGTCACACACAGGGTAACAACAAACGAGGTCTGTCGCACTCTACCACTTGTGCAGTGTAGTTGCCGTACATTATTGCTCTTCGCTTATAGACTACCGAGTTCGATGATTCATCCTGCATTCATCCTTACAGATGCACCTGGTACACATGAACAGGAAGTACAGCACCGGTGAAGAGGCCCTCAAGTATCCAGACGGCGTCGCGGTCGTCGCGGTGTTCTTCGAGGTATGCATTCGCGTGCACCCCGTGAGATGCGGTGAAGAAAATTTATAATTCCTAGTTCCATGGCCACCGCGTTCTGCTGCTGCTGAACGCGAGTTCGCCGTTTCGACGACTCGCCGCAGCGACGATATTCCGATGAAGTGGAATGGTGAAACGCGCGCGCAGTTAGATTGCAATATGAATACCAGGCGGGGCGAACTTAGTTGGAGGCCCACCCCTGCGGCGTCCGTCGTAACCACACAGTGGAGCTCCGCAGCGTAAAGTTGCCACCAATCCTCTCGCTGCTTTTTCTTACACGCCAGCTCCACTCTTGTAACAATCCTTCTTCGAAATCAAAAGCACCTACGCTAGCCGTCGAGTTGCTACGAGTTGCAGTCACTCATCGATAAGGCGTGCCTCCTACGAAAGCAATAGCAGCTTGTTTTGAAACCGGCGTCCAACCCAGGCGTTGGTTTTTGCGATAAGCGGCCTTGCGAATACTATATACGGAAGCGACTCGCCAAGTTTTCGGGAAGCGCTTAGTTGTCTTGGCGGCGGCCCGAACGTGCCACGACTCAATATTCAACCACTTCGTGGATTCGACTCTGTCTCGATGAACACGTCATCTTCAACATCAGCTTTGTGGTCAGACCAACACCTCTCAGTATTTTAGCCGCTGACATGTGCGTTGTTCACCGAATCGTGCAGACAGCTTTTCTTTTTCTATCCTAATCGTCTGAGGCGACTAAAAAACTACATTTTCGGCCTCGAAACAAGAAAAAAAATGGTCACAGGAAGACGGATATTTCAATAAGTCAACATGAAGCGGTAAAGTACAAAGAAAAATTCGGCAGAGACACCTAAGACTGCCTAAGTGCGGGAGTGCGAAAGCATTATACCGTTTGTAGACCTCGGAACGTCATGAACGCGCTCTTTTTATGATGGCAGCTGATGGCAGCTTCTAGTTTTGAAAATGCTATTGAGAGCCATATTCTTTTATTGTTCTGTTATTCATCTCTGCACATACGTTACTTTTTTTTGTTAGTTAGTTACTTTGTCACTCACTTTGTTTTGTACTTTGTTAGTTTCTATTCCGCTTTTGCGAATTTCAGTGCTTAAACTATGTTGTACTTGCTGATGTATTCTTTTGATGTTGCTGAATATGTTTCCATTGTGACCACCTGTATTTTAACCCCCCTACGATAATGCCGTACTGGCGATGTAGGTATACCGAATAAATAAAATAAATAAAATACACTCATGACGTTACGCCACGTCCTCGCCATTGTCTGTACTATCATGTGCCCATTGACACGCGCACTAGGCCGCACCTTTAGCCAGCCAGAACCGTGGAGCCGCCGTGGTGTGGTGCAAGCGTACTCGTCTTCTACCTCGAAGTCCAGCGCTCGATTCCCCCCCGCACTGAAGGGTACCACATTTTCTTTTCAAATCTATCAATCCGCTTTGTTTACAGGAACCTCCTTAAGAAAATTTATGTCCATTCGAGCATTTTTGGCGTCTTTTTATAGTTTGCGCAATTGGTCATTTTTGCCGCCATCTCTCGGTCATGCCGACTACGACGGATTTTTGCGTAATGGGGTATATAACGATTTTGCATTAGAAAGTCAGACAAGCTCAACTTAACGTCTACGTAATGCTGTAATGTCATTAGGTAGGGTTATTTTGTTGTTGTCCTACCCGCTTATGCAAGCTGTCTTCAAACAGGCGCATTGACGAGCAACACATACATACTGGCATATTACAACTGGCTCCATTGGCACACATATTTATGCTGCATTATCTTCAGAATCGGCCCACGGAAAACACCGAGATACAGGACAAAAGCTGGATTGACTCCGGAAGGAACGCTTCGCATTAACATCCTTCACAGATGTACGCCAATCTGAGCAACCAATACATCAGTGACAGAGAAGCTGCATAAGCGAGTACTCGCACAGCCTCGGAAGGACTAGGGGTCTGTTTGCTGGCTCACAGCATTGCTCGAACTCAGCAATACAGCACGGTCGTGGCTGGCTGATTTCAATGACGACCCCCACGCAGGCTGCGCTGCAGCAGTCGGCTTTCAGCACCGCAGCTGCACAAACTCCTAGCTCACCTCCAATTTTGAGCCGGTATAACAATATGTGAAAATCGAAAATGGTGGATTACTGGTAACGTGCTGGTAAGTTGTCTATTCGAACGAGACATGCGCAAGGTACCATTTGTTTTAGAATCTATGGTCATTACGTTTCAAAAAAATTCGGAGCTCCGACACACGCTGCGTTGGTATGTTTGGTATCGATTGCGCCGTCGTACGCCGACCTGAGAACAGTTGTGGAACTCTCTTTAACAGTTTCACTGTCAAAAAGAAAACAACAACATCGGCATGAGTCAACGTTTCGACAAAAAGGTTTGTATTGTCAGAAAAAAAAAAAAAACGAACGAACGAACGATAGGCGTTTGCTGCACACGATGTCTTAATCTACGGATGACGCCCTCAACTTCCGTGTCCAATCCTCGGTAATGCTGTAGGCGCACTGCGGGTCAATGCCGCGAAGAAGGGCGTACTGATGATCAGAGTCGATCCAACAAGCAACTAGCGTTCGCAATCCAATGTGCGAGACAAGGGTTGTTACATCCTGACAGGAAAAACGGGAACGTCTTCTGCAAGCTGAGGATTCCCGTGTTCTCCTGCTAGTGCTTGATTAACAGCGTGTACTTCTGAATATTTCTCAGAATACCTGACAGGTCTGTGTATCGTGCTTTCGTGGCAGGTGAGCTGGAACGACAACCCGGCGCTGACCAGCATCGTGCAAGCCCTTCGAAAGATGCGCAATGAAAGCAGCACTCGAGTGAATCTGGCTTACATTCCGCCGCTGCGACAACTGATGCCCCAAAACGCACAGGAGTACTACCGCTATCAGGGCTCCCTCACCACACCGCCGTGCTCGGAGGCAGTCACCTGGACAGTGCTCAGGAGTCCTAATGGAATCAGCGAAGCACAGGCATGTCGGTCAAGGTCAATGCGAAAGCTAGAAGTCTTTCTTTAGGTTACTTGTTAAACTGGAATTTGCTGGCACTGCGATCAGTTTCACTAGGTACAAAATATATACGTATATATGTGGTGCTGACGTGTGATGGGTCTTTAATGGACCTAGCCAAGCTGGTGCGGTCTTTACGCAAAAAAATTTCTATTTTTTTTTTCTGCGTTCAACATCCGTGGATATTTTTCTGACCTTTCGAATTGCTATCACTGTTCATTGACTAACTTGTGGCATGTTTCGATACGTCTATAACAACCTTCAGTAGCCTTTCGACAACCTTGCCATCCTCCTAGGCACTGCCTTTTTAAGAAGTGTAGGAGACTACTAAAAAAAAAGTAGAGCAAAAACAAGATAAAGACAGCAAAATTATGAAGGAAACAGTGCACACACTATAACATTTGTCACAAGCGTGTGAACAGTCTTATGACGGACATTATTTTGAGTGAACATATTACATGCATATATCATGAATAGTCGACAGCGGTCACTGACATCTTGGGTTAGCTTGAACTCTATGAAAGTGCTCTAAAGCAAGCAAGCCTGCTTGCTTGCGCGTTGTTTTAGTGGTAGTTCAGAGCACTGTCGGGAACATAAAATGACTTCCATTTTGGCATATCAATCAATCGATCAATCAATCAATCAATCAATCAATCAATCAATCAATCCAGTTGGTTTGGTGGTTACAATCAGTCGGTTCATTTGTCGATCCATTCGTTGGTGAATCACACCGCTGCGAGGCCGCCACATTCGGTGCGAAAGGCTCTTTACAGTGATTGTTAGCGTTGCCTCTGATATCTAAACAACCTTCATCTTCTTCGCAAATATTTGCACATTATTGGACGGACAGACTCCCCGGACTGTTCAGTGTGTGGCGCTGTAGAGACTATAGAACATGTGCTCGTGGTGTGCCCTGAGTATGCGCGAGAAAGACTGACATTGGCGGATACATTGAGACACTTACACAATGGACCACTGTCGGAGGACCTCTTGCTAGGCGCGTGGCCACAGAGTTGGCAGACGACAGTGACAATGCGTGCACTTTCACGTTTCCTAGGTGACACGGGCCTGGACTCACGCCTGTGATACCAGTTGTGTAATGTGTCATTCACCTCGTTCCTCCCATTATCATCCCCCATTGTGACCCTTTTTCTTCCCCTCTTCCCCTTCCCTTACGTAGAGTAGCAGGCCAGATGCTCCATTATCCGGCCGACCTCTCTACATTTTCCATTCATTAAAATACTTCTTCTACTTCTTCATCTTCTTTTTCTAGCTGCAAGCTTTCCGTGACCTGAAGGTGGCCCCTGGTAACGGAAGCAGCACTGAAAAACTTGTCAACAACTTCCGACCCATCAATCCCGTGAATGGACGCTACGTCTTCAGAAACTTCCCATATTAGGACGCTGTACGCCATCGATTGTACGTGTTGTCTATAAAGTGAGAAAAGAGCCAAATAAGGCTCCGACAAAGACTATAACTCAGCATGGTCAAGCAAACAGGGCTGCATAGCGAATCAATTTTCATAGCTGAATAGATGCGAGCGGCTGTCCTACAGCCTCTTCAGGAGGACAACCCTGACTGAAAAGCGCGAAGCGTTGGTCAGCTATGGAAATCATGAGCATCGCAGCAGGTATGCAGTTCCGTACCAGAAGTACTTTCCGTATTGAAACTGTCAATTCGTGAAGGTAAACACGCATCCGAGTGAAACCGAGCCGTGTTTTTATTACACCTCTACCATGTCGACTATCCTCACATACCACTCACACTTGTCTGTAGACTCACAAAATTTGCTCAAAATACACATCCTAGTCAACTGCCTTCCTCGTACTCATATTGATTTGCATGTTTAAAACACCTATTGTAACTACACTGTGCGTGGAGCCTTGTTGCTGTAATACTGCTCGGCTCAGACGATAATGACGCCTTATCACTAAGGCCATGTCCTTGTAGGATGAAAAATAAAATGTAATGAAAATTTCCAGGCGCTGAATTTTCAGAAATTCTAGAACCTTGCAAAAGAAGTTAAATTTCGAATGCATTTGACTTCTTCACGTGATTCTCGGCTAAATGAGAATAGTGGCTTTTGATGTTCTTATTTCGTTTTCCTTTCTTTTATAGTTGCTTATTGTTGCTTTATGGGATAGCCGCTCCTGATGTACCCTACCCGACCATGTTTCTACATCTGAATAAGAAAAATGCAACATCGAATACAACAGCAACGACGACACAAGCAATAACAAAAACGAGAAGGACAACAAACAACGATGACAATGACAACGACATGAACGAAGTTTCTTCCTTCATTTTTTGCATCCAAAAGAAAAGTAGGCATCTCTAGGGCCGGCTTGCCCAAAATATCAAATATATCACTTAGGCAGGGGCAAGAAAGAAAGAGAAAGCAAACAAAATGAACTATCAACACGCACTTGATATATCACGAGAATCTACATTTACGTACTTGACACACGAAAACAACTTTGGGGATTTCACCTATCACCCAGAAGGGGTGAAAGTTCTTACTAGTCATTTCGCGTGTATCTGTACTTGCTACCTCTGTATTTGCACATAAACTCGAATTTGTAAAAGGCAACGCGGCCGACAAAATGGAAACATTAAATACAGAAAGAGACTATGAAAGGTGGCTCTAGTGGCGCTAGTTTTCTTCGAACGTGCGAATTATTTGGCCTGCTTATGAGTGATCAATCCCGCACTTTATTTTCCTGTCTTTTTAGTTTCGCTTACTGAGCTTTCAAAGTCTGTTAAAGAGAGAAAGGAAGAGAAGGTTGCTTCCTCCCCCCCCCCGGACACACACACACACACACCCTTCTCCATGTAAGCGAATGAGTGGTGTATTCCTTTATTTACTTATTTAGATTTAGAAGCATGGGAAGGTAAGCAACGTTAGAGTCGACTGTACCGAAATTCCCAATTCGTCAATGAAGGAGAAATGAAGAGGGGAATAGAAATAAAAAACATCAAAATGCACAATGCACACGTGAACACAAATTTTAAAATTAAATTATGGGATTTTACGTGCCAAAAGCACTTCCTGATTATGAGGCACGCCGTAGTGGAGGACTCCGGAAATTTCGGCCACCTGCGGTTCTTTAACGTGCACCTAAATCTAAGTACACGGGTGTTTTCGCATTTCGCCCCCATCGAAATGCGGCCGCCGTGGCAGGGATTCGATCCCGCAACCTCGTGCTCAGCAGCCTAACATCATAGCCACTGAGCAACCACGGCGGGTACGTGAACACAAGCGCCCAGGGACTGTGGCATCTGCGGGCACCAGCATCCAAAGCAGAGCCCAGTAACCATAGGATGGGCGCTCATTACACAGGAGTGCAGGAGTCCACAGAACTCTCTTCATATGCATATAAGGACAACACTACCGCGAGCTCCGCTTATTAAAAAAGAAGCACAATGTCGAAGGCAAATCCTCACGTCACTTACAGGCAGTCCGTAAGGTTAGTCTCCACTAAAATAATGATGATAATAATAATATTAGGTGGGGTTTTACGTGACAAAACCACTTTCTGATTATGAGGCACGCCGTAGTGGGACTCCGGCAATTTTGACCACCTGGGGTTCTTTAACGTGCACCTAAATCTAAGTACACGGGCGTTTTCGCATTTCGCCCCCATCGAAATGCGGCCTCCGTGGCCGGGATTCGATCCCGCAACCTCGTGCTCAGCAGCCTAACACCATAGCCACTGAGCAACCACGGCGGATAAAATAATGATGAGCCATTCCGCTCTGTCAAGGTGGTTGACCAGCGAAGCTGTTTAGCACACGACACGGAGGTAACAGATTATTTTGAACAAAGGTACGAACTCGTCGTCTTGATGGGTGATCAACGTGAAGAAAGGCACGCACACGCATTTATTGTCTTGATCGGTGGTCATTATTTCACTCGCAACTGCAATCATATTTTTTGATAATGTTCTAATCGATGCACGTACACCACTGGGTGGTCGGTTGAGCCGGATCGGTGTGGCATCGCCAGGGATATGTCTGCAACACGGAACACGTAAACCGCTCCCTTTTCGGTACCGATACATCATCATTGAAATTACCGACAACGACAACAAGGGTAGTGTTATCGCAGCTAATTCGCGCAAAGTGAGTATAGCCATGAACCTTACGGGGCTATGAGTCAATGCATCTTTTGCTTGCTCACGGGGGTATGAGCCATTGATGATGAGAGTTTTTGACATGCTGTTCTGTATGTTGTATGCGTGATTAGAAAGAATTTAAGCATTGTTCGCTTCCATTTGCTGAGTGCTTGTAGCTTCTGCCTTACGGGGCTATGATCCATTGCATTTTTTGCTTGCTTACGGTAGCATGAATGCTTACGGAGGCATACCTCCGTAAGCCATTGATGATGACAGTTTTTTGTTCACGGAGAACAAAAATGCATAGTACCTTAGCCACATACAGCTTCGCTGTAAAAATCGCGACGGCAAGTTAAGCCCACCTCTGCTTAACAGGGCATGGCCATGGTCAAAGCACTTAGATCATTGTGAAAGGACGCCTGTCAAGCATGTTCAGACGGTTACATAGGCGAATCTGATGCTGGTAATTCATTGCTTACATTCTATGATATTCTTTATGATATTCTATGAAGTCCTTTTATGAAGTGCAGGCAATTACGACGGCCTGTATATAGGCGCTACATGCTACTCTGCTACGTAAAATGATTGGGAACAGAAAAGGCAGAAAAAGTAAAAATAAAAGCCAGGAGTGTACCTAAATTAGAACGAATGTGAAGTTTTAAAATGATCAATTTGGAAAGATACAAATGGGCGAAGATTAAGGATTTCCAACGCCTCTAAAGCTTATTTTAATTATCTACGCTGCCCGGCTCTCGGATGAACTCTCTTAGTGGGTATGCGCCACACAGCCTTCGGGGTCATCATCACCAACTATGACCAGCCTTCTCCTACAAAAGAACAGCACGCAAGTATTGAAATTCTAAGCGCTCATGCAATATAGCGCCAGTGGTGCGGTGTTTACTGTAAATGCGGTTATTCTCGATCGCCAATTCTAAGTATCAATTGTTCTTGTTTCTTTTGTGACACTCTTGACATAAGATAGGAGGAAGCTCGGCAAAAGGACGACGCGAGGAGAGAGGATGATGAGACCAAAGGCAAATCCTTCACCAGACGTGACGCTATAGGCATGAAAGCAAGCTGAGGTCGTCACTATGCCTTTCAGCAGGCATTTGTGGATTTGGAGGATCTTGCAATGCATTGTTCAGTACAGCTGAGAATATTTAACCCCGATAGGACACATCAGACAACGACGAAAGACGCGGATGTTCTGTCGTCCTTGTCTGGTGTGTCCCTATTGTGGAATTAGGTTTAGCTCAGTTGTATACTCAACGCATTGCAAGACGAGCTAACGCCAACCAGCCCGATTTCTCTCTGTATTCATTTAGGCTTAGCGTCGTTAATGCGAGTCGCACGGTGTAATTTCGATCGAGCCCGATCGGAATCGAATGTCAACACCGCGATTGGCTCACTTCGATAGCTTGTGCAAATATTCCAATCACGACTGAGAAATTCAATTCCCGATCGGGCTAGATCATGGTCGAAAGTGCCCGTATGGCAGATGTATTATGCAGGCCATTGACCATGTCATATTAGTGAAGGTGCTGTTTAGAGATCGTTGAATATCGCGTGCATATACATTAAACTAGTCATTAGAAGATGCCCTTGCGTGTGCTTTCTAGGAAAACTGTATCTGGAACCTTACGTTAATATTTGCGTTACTCAGTCGGCCTGCTTACATTAACATTTTGCTCGGTTAGACACTGCGTTTCGTAGACTTGCAAACATGTTGGAAATGCGTAAGTGGACACGAACCGGCCCAGCTGGGTCATTGCATACATGACAGCATTTTGGTAACCTTGCTACGGAACTGGTGTTTAGCATGCGTTTCTAGATGCACGGGGCACGATACGTCAGTGGTTTAATAATAACTTTGCCGCCAGACTTCGAGAAAGCTTATCCTAACTTTTGGTGTGCCTGTGTATTATCGTGGACAGCGAGAAGCATCGGTAAAGCGCACTTGTGTAGCGTGAGGTGGCATCAGTATCCGAAGTACGGCGTGAATGTACCGATTAATCACACGTTGTTACATATTCAGCTATGCACCGAAGTAAACAAAAGCATCTATTGTCAGAACAAGCAGAGGGAGAAGGTCACTTTGCCCATTCTGCTTTATGCTCATAACCACGGTGTTTAAAGAAGCAATTCGTTTTTCACGTTTTTTAACACTCCGAACGGTAATAAGAATAGTGACTCTGAAAAAGAGTTACGAAACCGTAATTTTTTTTTTCATCGGTCTCAGGAGGCTTAGCTCTTTGGAGATACTCGACACATTGCATACAAACTCGACACATGTAGGCGCATGGTTTGATGAGGATTAGGAGTCAGCCGAAAACCGGAGCATACGGGCATACCCCAAGAACCGAGAACTTCGGGTGCTAACATATGTCGCCCTCTTTTCCTCTTTTTCCATGTTCGCAGGTCGGTGCATCGCAGGCCTTGCTGTCCAGCAATATTGTTTTGTCCTTATTCACTCCTGCTTGTTACTAGCTGCATGCGTTGGCTATTCGCGTTTCTCACAATGCATTCGTCAGGTTTCCTCATATGATGGCATTTGGGACTCGTGGGATGCGCATATCGCAGCTTGGTGCGCAGTATTTCGCAACAATTCTTCTCCTCTTACTTTATTAATCTCTTATTACGCCTCCTGCCAATAAGCAAATCGCGTTGATGGCGGAAGCGCTGGTTCATTCGAATCGGTGACGGAGGCCAAGAAGCGTTAGAATGAAAAGAATCGTTGCTAAATACAGCCCCTGCAGCTCTTCTGACTGGCGTGTAAGTTTTTTTTTTCTTTTTCGTTCATACGTTTATTTCTCTCTCTCTCTCTCTTTCTCGTAAAGCAAAGATACAACGCTGTTGGAGCTATGATAATGACGGTAAGTCTGCATTTACATAAGTACACCTCTTTTCGATTAGTATTCTGGAATTTGCATAAAGGGAAAAATTATGCGCTTTTTTACACTAAATATACATTAGGGTACTACGTATGGTGACTCTGTACCCATTTACGAAGAGGGTAGTAATGCATCTTAAGCTCGCAAAACGATTTCAAACTAAGTTCTTTCGGACGGTCACTGTTCCTACGGTAAACCTGCGGTGCATCTAAAAATGTAAAAAAGCAAAAAAAAAGAAAGGAGAAAACAAATACGAGCAAACAAACATTGAGATCTCAGTTCACCAAACTTGAAAAACGGTGATAGCCCTTGCTGTCCTTGTTGCATACGAGGAGTTTGTGTAGGCTTTGTTGAACGACGATTGCAGCAACGTTGGGAAAAAAAATCAAAAAGCGAGCCAGTTCAAAAGTACCCATCCGCATGACACCGCACTGTGGAAGGTGGACTTTGAATCATTCATTCATGGTTATTGAGGCAGTGAAGGAACGCACTGGATATGGGGGGGCGCCATGCTGTAGGGAAAGACTCTGGATTAATTTCGACCACCTGCAGGGGGTTCTAGAAGGCGTACCACAATTTAACTTCACAATCGTTTTTTTTTTTCATTTCGACCCCACCTAAATGCGGCCGTCACGGCCAAGTACGAAACGCACAACCTCGAGATCAGCAGCAGAACGTTATGGTTGCGGCGGGGTCAAGCAAGGCTTTGGAATGTGTCACTGAAGAAGTACGATATCCCGGATAGATTCCGCTTTTATGTGGTGCAGTATTAGCGTGCCAGATGTTGTATCGAACACATGAAGGACTGGAAGTCGTTCGACAGAAGTCGAGGGCACGCGACTTCAGGGAGCATTAAGCTTCACAGTGAATCTGAGCATTTAAAGAATGGCGGAATAGCGGAAACGTAAACGTAAGCGGTAACTACGGTGGCGCCATCTCGTGACGTTTTCCTCAACCAGAGCATGCAAACACTATTATTTCAATGTCAGGCTATGCGCTGCTTAGTCGCTGGTGTAAAGGCGTTAACAACAGCATAGTCATGAATACATAATGGCCCTTTTGTTTAATCATTGTCTGAGTACAGCACACACACAAAAAAAGAAAAAAATTCTGACACGCACATTGGTTAACAAACAGCCACAAGAGGTCGCTACCAGCTTTGCTGCCGTTGGCGCAACAGAACGTCCCCGGACTGATGTATGCGGGCGACATAGTGCTACGAGCAGACAATGCAAGAGATTTACAGACACTTGTGGTCATGTGTGGCAACGCAGCTACAAATCTACGCATGAATTTAAGCACAGAGAAATCGGGAATTATGATATTTAATAAAGAGGAGAGTAATTACGTGATGTCAATTTAGCAGCAACTCACGTCCCCAGTCAAGCAATGCAAATACCGCGGCGTGTACATAAACGAAGGAAAGACTCACTCGAGCACCCACCGAGATAATCTGAAAGTTAAGGCGAAGCGGAACGCAGCAATAATGAAACATACAGCACTTTCGGGCCTCAATAGATATGAAGTGGCGCGTGGAATCTGGAAAGGCGTAATGGTGACAGGGCTAACGTTCGCGAATGCCATTATGTGCTTAAAATCGAATATCTCGTCGGGGCTGGGAGTTAACCAAAGATCGGTAGGCCACATGACCTAGGGAGCCCCACGCAGAACTAAAGATGAGGCAGTACAGGTTACGTGGGTTGGGCCTCGCTTCAAGTCAGGAAAGCGCAGAGCAAAATCAGTTTTTTGAAGGAAGACTCAGGAACGTCGACCAAAATAAATGGGCAGCTAAAGTACACAAGTATCTTTACACGTAAAGCGTGGACACAGATTGAAGGAACAGGTCAAGAAAGTTGGCGACTAAGTATAGGGTAATTTAAAGTGTAGGAGTAGCAAGAGAGAAAGTGAGACAAGCAGAGACAGTGGATGCAAAGAATGGAGGCAAGAAAGACCACGGATATATACAAGAATGAGAAGAAGGAAATTAGAAGGGAAAATCTGTGCGATAACACTAATGGCAGTGCCTTGCCATTTGAGGCTCGAGCTGGTTGCCTAAAGGCAAATACATACCGGTGCAAGTATGCGCAGCAAGATGAGGCATTTGTTTGCTGCAGCAAAAATCCGGAGACCACTCAGCACATCCTAATAGAATGCGAAGGTATTAACCCGGTGAGACCCGTAGGTAACATGCACCTTCCAGAAGCGCTTGGATTTAAAGTGGACGGAAGCATCAACCAGTCAGCATTGGTGATAAGCAAGAGACGTTTAGAGTACTGGTGGAAAGAAAGCAGAGAAGGGATTGATAAGATCGGCTCCATTACAACAGAGTTAGCGTAACAAAGTAGATAAAGAAGTTTAGACGAAGAAAAAAAAGATTTACGAGGTGTGCGCAAAAATGCTAGAATGAAAAACATGTATGCATACCTGATTAAATCAAACAGACTAGGTGACTGTATGCCATCTCCCCGTTCATAAGGGAATACCAATAGGTCATCATCATCATCATCATCATCATCATCATCATCATCATCACCACCACCGTAAGTTCCCTGGGTTTGTTCACCTGGGTACCTCATGCTGCCACAGCCCACGTCCTCTGTATTCTGTAAGAAATTCCGCAAGATGTCACACGTGAACGTTGTTAAGTCTTCAAGATTAACCATCTAGCTTGTTAAATCTTCAAGATTAACCATCTTGCCTCAGATAAGGATGCCGCCATGCAATACCTATTCGGGGACCAGGTTGAAACACTCCTCGCAAACCTCTCCTTCGAGACTTTTTCGATGCTTCCGCGCACGATCTGCCGCAGGTACGTGGTTGTGGCCCCAGTACCAGTGCATCGCCAACAACTCGTGCGGCGGCACACAGCAGTCGCCGGTGAACATCGAGACGTTCAGCGCAGTGCACGACATCGCCATGAAGGCGCTCGAGTTCGAGGGTCACGGCGTGCCGCTCGAGAACTTCACAGTCAACAATGACGGCCTTTCTCGTGAGTACTGGTCACCGATGCGAGACCACGCTGCTGCTGAACGCTTTCCGGGGCTCTCTGTTCGGTATGGTATGGTATGAAGTACTTTATTTAGGTCCTGAGGGATCAGTCTGGGACTGATGCGGGCCGCTCCCACGTCGGTACAGAAAGGCCGAGCCCCTCTGCCATCACACGGGCCCTCTGGGCAGCCCTGAGTTGGTCCGCCAGCATTTCACTGTGCAGCATTCGCTGCCATCACTGTTCACCTCGAGAACCATCACCGGCCAACGCCAAGCAGCGCCACAACATGTGTTGTAAATCGAGCAAACCCCCACACTTACTACAATAGACTGAAACCCCGCAGTCCGGATTAATTTTATTCATGATGACCGGGTTAGGGTACGTCCGTGTCTGCAGAAGCCTTGCCTTGGAAGAAAATGTTCTACTGGACGTGTAGGTAATCCATACTTTCAATAAACGACCGCACATTAGGGTACGTCGGCGCCCGACTATTTTTTCCATAAGGCTTCCCGAGACGAAGCTTGACTACCTCAGCCTTGCGCAGATGCGGGTACGTGCCACATGAAAATAATGGCGATCTGGGAATTCAGCTGTCCCGTGTCGTTATTGTTTGGTGTGATCGGCTTTCTTTAAATCATAAGCGATAGGGTCGAACGTTTCAAGGCAACACTGTGGCTGTAAGAAATTCCCCAAGATGGAATTCCACAAGTTCCCCAGTTGATAGTTCTCGCGTCTGTCTTGCCTGAAAACAAGTGTGCGGGACTGTGGGCGGTTGGTGTGGTCTTACAGTGACCCTCAAGGCGGCGCCGGCGGACGCGACGGCTAGGACTGTGCGGGGCGGTCGCCTGCCGGGCAAGTTCGTGTTCCGGCACGCGCTCTTCCACTGGGGATCCGGCTCGCGCCAGGGCTCCGAGCACCATGTCGACGGAATCGCCTACCCCATGGAGGTATATCCTCTAGCGCACGCATATCGCCTACCCCATGGAGGTGTCCTCTAACGCGCGCATACATGCTGCGTTCACGCGGAACTACGCCGCCATTTTGCAGCCTTATGTTCAATTCAATTCAATTCAATTCACTTTATTTTCAACACCACAATGTTGAGGACCGCGAAAAAAAAAGCCTTTTATGGCTTGACAAGGTAACAGCCTTGACAGCCCCTTTTAACAAGCAGTGACAGAGCATATGGTTAGGTATTACGTATTAAGCTAGAATTAACTAAGTCCCAATAACACGAGTGTCAGGCATAATGCATATGTATAATATATACATACATATATGTGTAAAATGAATTCAAGTGAAACAGAATGTATATGCAGTACATGTAGCACTCACGTACAATTGAAACCGAAAGAATTAACGCTAATTGCTAATGCAGATTATACATATATGAAATCAACAAATGTGGCACACAAAACATACTGCAATGCACAATTCGGCAAATACACTGTTACAAAAACAATTTATTCCATTTTTGCGGAAACCATTTTTTCCAACCAGAAACCAATTTATCCCATTTTTGCTCTCAGTAACCAGTTAGAGGAAACATTAAAAGGAAGCTTGTGAGAACGATCACGTGAGAGAGAAATATGTAATTTCATCAGCTCTATGAAACGATTTTGATTTAGGACCTCCATCTTGAACAGCACCACTTAAGAGGGAAGCAGGCAAAAGAGCACGCGCGTGTTTTTTTCTTTCGCTTGCATAACCCGGTGTCTACATGTAGGAAACTCAATTGGTAATCAGCACATGCCCTGTGTTCTTTCGCTTTCCCTTCTCTTAATTGTTGCTTTTGAAGTTGGATCGTTACCAACTTGCTCGATTTGCAATCCTAATAAAATTATGAACGTCAAACGTTTTACAAACGCCGGAGAAAATAAGTAAGTTTAGAAACATTGAAGAACGTGTTTGCAATTCCTGAAGTCCGCACCAAAATAGATGTCGCAGGTCTGTAAACTGCATCTATTAGAGCGTCTCAAGCGCACAAATATTGTATCTGGGTTTACAGCCGATGTGAAACTCATATAATGCTAACGAACGCCTTGTGAAAGCCCACCGCACAAATTATGAGAATTTTTCAGAGTGATGCATGTTACGTCAATCTTGTACGCCTTGTGCGTAATGTTTGTTTACTTACAGAATTGTAATATTGCCTATGTAGTTACAGGATTGTAAACAATGTAATTGAGATTTTTGAAATGCCGCAGTATTTCATGACATATTTCGGAAAGTTATGGCAGAAATTGAAGATGTACTTTCATCGATCATTTGATTTTACGTTCTTCTTTTCAAAATCGAAATTGGTGGTGTGGTCATCGTGATCGATGTATGCAGATAGGAGTTTCCGAGATAAGGCTTCCTCTTACGTTAAGCTGGATTTGTAAGTCCTCCTTCTGCATTAGCAAAGCGGCCACAGTAACACTGAGAGGAGGCTAGAACGAAACGGAGGAGGGGGAGGGAGGGAGAATGGACGCGAACACGAAATACGGGCCGCTGTACGCCGCTCTCGTTTTCCTGTACCAGCTCTATGTGACGGCGAGAACTTTGAGAATCTCTGCCAAAGTCCAGTAACTAATCGTCTATATTGCATACTCGAGAGAGTCAAATCCTCAACCAGCAGGCTCGAATAACTCCCCCCCCCCCCCCCCAAAGCGACCATAATATTATAAAACTACTTTAAAATTGGTGACATCACACTGAATTATTGACGCTGCGGTATCGGAGCGAAATTCTAGAGGTAGTTTGGCCGTAATTTTCTCCAGTTGTAACCGGCACGTCTCCACAGTATGAACCAATGTAGAACATTGAATGCGTTACTTACCGGTCTAAGCCGGTTTAGTGCTGTTTCCATTTCCTAATACACCGCTCATGGTTCCCGAGTCCTTCGGTGGGCGGATCGGACTGTCATCGCAAGAAGAAACTGTTTTATGAAAATCTCTATAGTTTCGAAGTCTGTTAGTCCTAAGATAACGTCTTAGCCTCGCGGCAGCGATCATGGCGCTTGGTGGAAGGCGCAAACACATTAGTGAAGCGTTCTAACCCGTGGTGAAGTGTTTGTGTGCATTTGAGCTCCAACGCATTTGCAGTCGTGGCTGCAACGGTCAAAAGTTATATCCCGCCCGGTCGCCATTGGTCCTGAGCACAAACTTCTTCCTGCCGTTGTGTTAACGTATTGTTGCCGTTTCCTTTTTTTTTTCAGTCACAGCTGGTTTATACGAACGAGAAATACAGCGCCGCAGATGCGGCGAAGGAACATGACGGTGTCGCCATTATTGCAACGTTATACAGGGTAAGCGCCTTTCTCACGCACTTTAGTTTCCTTTGTATTGCACTACATTGCAATGCATGCTCACTGACCTGGAGAGGCAAAGCAGAAGAGTGGGTCTAAAAATTAATCTGCAGAAAACTAAAGTAATGTTTAACAGTCTCGGAAGAGAACAGTAATTTACAATAGGCAGCGAGGCACTGGAAGTCGTAAGGGAATACATCTACTTAGGGCAGGTAGTGACGGTGGATCCGGATCATGAGACGGAAATAATCAGAAGAATAAGAATGGGCTGGGGTGCGTTTGGCAGGCATTCTCAGATCATGAACAGCAGGTTGCCATTATCCCTCAAGAGAAAAGTATATAATAGCCGTGTCATACCAGTACTCACCTACGGGGCAGAAACGTGGAGGCTTAAGAAAAGGGTTCTATTCAAATTGAGGACGACGCGACGAGCTATGGAAAGAAGAATGATAGATGTAACGTTAAGGGATAAGAAAGGAGCAGATTGGGTGAGGGAACAAACGCGAGTTAATGACATCTTAGTTGAAATCAAGAAAAAGAAATGGGCATGGGCAGGACATGTAATGAGGAGGGAAGATAACCGATGGTCATTAAGGGTTACGGACTGGATCCCAAGGGAAGGGAAGCGTAGCAGGGGGCGGCAGAAAGTTAGGTGGGCGTATGAGATTAAGAAGTTTGCAGGGACGGCATGGCCACAATTAGTACATGACCGGGGTTGTTGGAGAAGTATGGGAGAGGCCTTTGCCCTGCAGTGGGCGTAACCAGAGTGATGATGATGATGATGACATACTGGTATGCGTTTGGCCACTGGAAGCAGAAAAGAACGAATCGCCTTTCGCATGCCGCTAACCAATACGTGATCCTTCCATTAAAATGGCGTCGCACAGGGTATGCGATTAACCGAGTCGGTGACATGTCGGGGTGGATTGAGTTTGGCTGAGTGACTACTAGAGAGATGGACTGACTCGCTCAACCTGATTGGCGAAATTCATGTAAACGTTTGTCGGCTCAGTATAAGTCAGCCGGACTTCTGTCTCGACGCGCTCTCGTTGAGTTCACTAAGAAAGAAAAAAAAAAGACATTCTGGGGTTTCACATGCCGAAACTACAATATAATTATGAGGCGCACCGTAGTATGAGAAACGCGATTGGATTAGACCGCTTGAATTTCTCTAGCGTGCACTCAAACGTAGGTAAACGAGCGTTATCGCGCTTCGCCTGCTTCGACATGCACCCGCCGTTGCCGAACCCACGACCTCGAGCTCAGCCGCGCAACTCCGTAGCCACTAAGCTACCGCGGCGGGTCCGTTCACGGAAACGAAGCTGCAGTCTTCGGGCGGCGCGGGGAATCGCGTTCGTTTCCCGTTTGGTGTCGCTCGTCCACCGCCAACACAGCCGCGTCCGATCGAACGCAGGTTACGTTTGTGGACTTCGAGTCGGTGAAGGCGATGCGGGCCGTCCTGGCCGCGCTGAACTCCGGCGCCCGGAGCAAACGTCGTCGACGCCGCCTTCTTCCTTGGATGGTGCGCCGCCTCACGGGCCGTGGCGACAGCTCGTCAGGACGCGCGGACACGCACGTTCCCCGGCTGACGCTGGACAGCCTGATGCCACCCGCGGGCCGAGACGAGTTCTACACGTACCGTGGCTCGCTCACCGTGCCTCCGTGCACGGAATCCGTCAGCTGGACCGTCTTCAACAGGCAGGCATTCATCACCGAGTCCCTGGTGAGGTTTCTGCGTGGGCCCATAAGCATTAGTTTCGCTGGTACTTCTACTTCCTCGTTACAGATAAAGGAACAAGCGTTATGAAGTTCATCGGCCATGTAACTAACACTGAGCTCGCTGTACAACGCGCATTACCCGTTGGTCTACGCACGTTCTGCATTATATTTACTGTTCGCGTGGAGACGTAAATGCACGCGAGCTCGGCCTCCGAGACCGCGGAGCACGCACTTAATCTTAAAGGCCATTGTATGCGCCGGAGTCTTGTATTGAGATGTGCAGCAAGGCAGTAGCTGAGCATGGCGACAGCTGAGTGTTCCGCAGCATGCAACAGAGGCCAGGGTGGCGATAGCTATCTGCACTAGCATCGTCCACTGATTGCGGAAAGACCAATGTGGTGCTCATATAACACCAGCATTCGCTTATAGCATCAGAAACTTTTGTCAGAATATGTTGTTAAACGTTGATGGTAGCACGCAATGGCTTCGAGGGTAACGCACCGTGTATGGTATAGAGCGTGAGTTGCGTGTTCGAGAACCCGTGGTCCACATGGACGAACTTGGGATTAGAGAAATGTACGTGCGGGAAATGCTGCCTCACTCGGAGACGTACAGGTGCAGCCCCGTCGCCTAACTCGGACAATGATGAGACGAAGCTAGCGTCTTCCTTAGGAAATGCGGAGGACTGTAAAAAACGCCAGCCTATGGAAATGTTGGAAGACGCCAGGGTTCCCGCTATAGAACACTTTGAAGACATTATCGCCGGAAAGCTCTAGCTAACCCTGCAGGACAAACAAGACAAGTCGCCGTTGATGTTTTCTGGTTACGTCCGACGGTGGCTCTACACCTGTAATTTCTTCCCCGTACACACACAGCTGCCATAGCGTTTGATCCGTCGCGATAGCCAGGGTGTGCTATTTCAAGCCCAGCTACCGCAATCTGCGAGCTGTACGAATGCTTTGTTCTCCGTCTAGCGGTCCAAAGGAGGCGACGTACTATGTGTTCCTTTAGACAAGCTGTAGCTTCCTGCTTGTACTTCTGCACACGCGTTATACAAATACTCTTTTTTTTTCAAGAATATGTTTTTTTATTTGTCTAAGGAACGCGTTTTCTCTCTCTCTCTCTCTTTCTCTCTCTGCAACAGCTACAAAAGCTCCGGAGGCTCAAAGATCGCACGGGCCTCAAGCCCCTCATGGACAACTTCAGGCCACCGCAGAAACTCAACGACCGCAGGATAATCTCCTCCTTCCCGCCTTTCTGACGTCGCGCGTTGGGCGCCTGCCGCGTGACTGATATTCGCATGATACGCCACACACACTTTGTCACACCAATGGCTTGCGCATATGTATAGTCTATGTCGAGTGATAGCGAATCGTAACATTTCCCATTTGTCTTTCATTCAAGTGACTTAAGCGAGGTGACTTGTCATTCGTAGTGTGACATTAATCTAAAATGACAATTACAACTCGTATTCATATGATCACTGCGCAGCGTATACGTTTTATAACATATTTTTGGTGGCGTCTTTTTTTTTCGACAGGCGTGCACTAGCTGGCATGGCTCTCTTTTTACTACAATGAATAACGTGACCATATGAACGCTGAAGAGTGTACGAAGGCGTGGGCGGATAAAGCGTGATGGTAGCCAAGTGTCGAGAACTCTCGGACCAAACTATGCCGTTGACGTGTGATCGAATGCACTACTGTGACGCAATAACGATGGCTCTAGTTTGTCATGTCTCCCAGTGTTTCCCACAATGCATGGAACACATGAACGATGATTTCCAGGTACTCATTTGTAAGGGCGCGCGGCCGCCAGCCACAGTTTCATATAATATTTTACGCAAATCACAGCGCTTCGTCCATCAAGTGAATGAGGGCTATATAGCCAATAAGTATGTTCCAGCGTGTTGTCCTCCTGGCATTCAAAGAAGGTTCCCATTTCTTGTTTTAACTAAATACCATCATCACAACTTTGCTGAATGAAAATAGAAAGAAACATGAAAGGCGTTTCGCCCGGTAAAGGTGACGGTGACGACGACGTTAATGATGATGGTAGTGTACGCGGTTTAGTTTGGAAATAATTTGAAATATTTCGTTTCGGTTGGCAAATACAGATGTAGAGCCTGGGGCCGAAGTTTATAACAGTTCGGTCGAGAAACGATTCGTTTGGCATCACCTGATTGGCCAAAATTTTGGTTACGTCACAGGTCGTCAGAGGCAGCGGGGCGGTATCGCAATTTATGAATACGTCACGCATGTGCCAATCATCTGCAAAGCGAACCGGTCTTAGGAATCGGCGACGGGATAGTCCGCTTTGGGTTCCATTGCTGTGGCTTGGCTGTTGGCTTGCGACCCTGGCCGCGCGCGCCGGTCGCAAGACCCCGGAGACACGCGGGCGTCGCGCGCGCGTGCGTTGGTTGCTTCGGAGGCTGTTACTCGCCTTCGTCGTCTGCTTGGCGTTGCTCTTTCGGTGTCGCCCACGGCTGGAAATGCGATACGCGTTCGAAAAAGTGACGGATAATGAGTTACACCGCCCTTGCCGGCTTTCTAAGTAGCCATTTTGCAGGCTATACGCTATCAAATGGAGGAGACTCGGGTGCAAGCGTACCAGTGGTCATTCCACGCATAGGAAGGAATATTGCGCGCTGCGGTGCATTGCCACCGGCCTGCAGCTCCAACAGGTCGGTCGGACGTAACGCATTGATTGGAATGGCCTAGATCTCTGCTGCCGGCACTGTCCACAAAGTTGCTCTCGCAATTACTGTGTTGGCCGGTAGAAGGGCTCGGTCAGCTTTCCCGTGACCTCCGCTTCAAAGCCAATGCCAAGGAGATATTTGCATGGCGAGATCGAATTCCCAGTGCTATCGCCAGCGTGAATAGCTCGCAGATCGCCGTCCAGCAGTCAAAAGGGTTCAACCTAGGCTGGTTCAGCGCTGCCTTCTTTCGGCCGATAAAACTATACAGTCAGGATGGGAAGATATTGTGGAAATCTCTTATTCGGCTGCCCTTTTTTCTATAGTTCGGGAGTGCCACACTTTGTTCCTCAATTTCAAGGCACAGCGCGCAGCGTAAGCACCACACTCTTCGATTTTACTTCGCGCAGGCAATGCAGGGCCCGTATATCGTAATGTTCGATTTCAATTTCCATTACTTCTATCACGCGACGCGCCGCGGGGCAAATTGGAGGTTGTTACGGTTGGTGTCTAGCACACCGTGCACATGCCTCATCGAAACGAAGTGTGACTTCCTGATTCGCCGTGGTTGTCTCGAGTGGATGCCGGTCTGGCGGACGGCCCGCAGTGTTTGCAGAGCCCTTTTGTGTGTGTGCGAATTTAGAGGGACCCTTTCCTCGAACTGTCAAGCTCTACGGGAGAACTTTCGCGCACCAACGTCCCCTAGAAGAAAGGATCAAGCCATGACGAGCACTTGCACCGTCAGCTGGGACAATGGATCATCCGCCTATCCACAACCGCACGCCCTTTCCGCGAACCAGCAACGCGCGAGAGAGAAGGATAAGCGTCTACTATCCCGGACCTGCGGCTTGCTATCTACGGAGGCGGGACGCCCTTTCCTTGCTATGGCTTGGTATCTACGGAGGAGGGAGGCCCATCCCCACACCAGACTCTGTGCCTGTCTCGTGACGTCGACGTGAGCAAGATCCCGCCCACAATTTTAGAGAGGCTACTTAAAGGGGTTCCGAAATGTACTTTTTTTGCACTTCATTCTCTTCTTATCATCTTTCACCAACCTTTGGATGAAACGTGCAAGTTTCGCACCAGAAATCGTCTCGTCGTTGCCTGGTCGCCATGGTCTACCGGATGCCTGCAGCCCGCCGACAACGACACGCAACCGAATAGTAACGTCGGTGGAGCTTCGATAAACAGGCGTCGCAACAACTCGGCAACGGTGGACTAGGCTACCCTGGAGTACGCAACAAGGGATAGCGCCAACCCGGCGGCGGGCCAGTCATGTCCGAGCCGATGACGAAGGGCGAAAAAATAAAGAAAAATGGATATAGTCGGCTATTAAAGGTGTCCCTAAGAACCAGTTCATGGTTCTGTCGCGCTTGCTACTTAAGAATTGCTGGCAGTGCGTTCCTGTTGCGTGCATCATGCAAGCTCCTGTTAGCAGACGACACAGCGCTGTGCTCTGCCAACTCATTTACGCTTGCGATACCACCTGTCGGCTGAGAGTGAAAAAGAATGACACTAATAAATTATTTCTGTATTGCGTAAACGCCCAGCACCATACGTTTATACTTCAGAACTTCGCGTTTAACATTCAATTTGTATTTTACATTTATTTAACAAGCAGGAACATTCTGCGATTCCTCGGTTAGCTCGTCGTATAATGACGTGCACTTCAGAGGTGGCACCCTCTGATCTATTGGTCGCGTCCTCCCCTTCTTCCTCTACCGGCTTGGGAGTGGCACATTTAGTGACGTAAGCGGCGAAACCAACGGTTCGTATTCCGAACCGTTATAGGATTCGGCCCCTGGATGTCGTATCACTCTGAATGCACATTAAAGCCACGTTTTTGTTCCTATTCCTTTCCTAATGCGTCTTTCCTTTCGCACATTCATTTTCCCTTCTCGCAGTAGCAGTCGACTTACCTGTCTTCCCGCCGCACAGTTAGTGGCCAATACCCCTTTGTAGGCAGGCGTCGCACTAGATCACCAACATTATCACCATATCATGATCGGTCTAGTAGATAACAAACGTGAACATTCGAGAACATTCAAAGCCACACGCTCGAGCATTCAAAGCCACAGCGATTCACACTCGGCCGTCAAAGCCTTTCAGAAAGGAGCAGTTGCAAGACAAGCACTACAAATAATCAATAGATCCGCACCGCTGCAGCATCACACCATCTGCTGGTTCCCGGCACACCTCGGAGAGATCGAGGACGCCCCTCGCAATCTCAATGAGAAGGCTCACAGGAGCGCGCGAGACCTAACCTTCCGCGACGCCACCTATTCTGGTCGTGACCATCCCAGCGAGAATCGGGACCCTCCCTCCACATATAACGAGATCATAAAGCACTTTTATCTAGACCGCAGAATATACAGCACGCCTCACAATAAGCTCACCAGGCCTCAAGCCCTGACGTTCAGAATGCTTCAAACAAACACGTACCCCAGGCAAACAGACTACATCACTACATGCCTGACCTATGCAAAACATCATATTGCGAGAATTGCCATAGCACACTAGACGTACATCACTGGCTCTGGCCGTGTGGTCGGACCCACGCAAACAAGGATCAAGACTCCGCCCGGCTACAAGACGCATTACGCAGCACGGACCTGGCGGAGCAGCTCTGGGCCGTCCAGCGAGCCCACGATGCGGCCAGGGAGTTACAACTCCCGGTCCCAACGTGAGAGTAGCCCGCTCTATGGGACCTTGCGCACCGTAGCTCGCAGGACCTTTCTATAAAGTTACTCCATCCATCCATGCAAAGCCACACTCTCCTTCACATATGCCGCGAGCAGGCGGTATCGCATTTAGGCGCGCCTCGGCGACCGCATGCTTGCTCATCTTCAGCTGTCGGTTTCAAGGTTGAAACAATTCACGCTTTAATTGTTCGCACGTCCGTCGTGCTCTGCAAGCTTTCTCGCGCCACTGCCAGCACAAATAAATATGAAGGAGCTGTCTGTCGAAGCAGTGGCGTCTCCACTGGCTCTAACATGCATGTACACAGCGTCATCAGTTGCTCGTGCCAGCTGCGAGGGCGCCGGGGGAGGAGCTGTCACCAGTCTTCTCTCTTGGCTTCTCCACCTCCACCTCCACCTTAGCGTCGATCGCCGCCTTGCACCTCTCGGTGTAACTGGCCATTGCGGCCACGAAACCACACTGCGAATACAAACCATCCGGGCGTCTTGGGCGGGTCGTTTCAAAGCGCTGTGCAAGCAACTGGGCTTTGTGCGTGAACGAATCCCCTTTCTCCGTAAAAGATAAAGAAAGAAAAAAAAAGAAGCGACCCCGTGTGGGCTCTATCGAGGACGGGGCCGCAAAGGGCTGCGTGAAACGTCATACGAGTGCTTACGAGGGTGAATGGGCCCCGTAGGGCACAGAAATGGACGTAATGAAATGCGTAAGCTACATTTATAGACGCCCTACAAAACTTGCATGCTATACTTACACCCGCCGCGGTTGCTCAGTGGCTATGGTGTTGGGATGCTGAGCACGAGGTCGCGGGATCGAATCCCGGCCACGGCGGCCGCACTTCGATGGGGGCGAAATGCGAAAACACCCGTGTGCTTAGATTTAGGTGCACGTTAAAGAACCCCGGGTGGTCAAAATTTCCGGAGTCCTCCACTACGGCGTGCCTCATAATCAGAAAGTGGTTTTGGCACGTAAAACCCCAAATATTATTGTTATGCTATACTTGTGATTCAGCTAGTGGGTGTGCAATGGTGCTCGCTTCCTGTTCCTAGTGGGCCCGCCGTGGCCAAAGGTGGTGGGCGCGGATTGGCCATCCCTGTGACCGATACGCGAGGCTCTCCTCGCACGAGTCCATTTCTAGACCACACGTGTCGAATACGCAGGCGCCACAGCAGAGCAACAGTCAAATTTGCACAAGAACTTCTCTCATAACTCCTGATGATCATGTTCCATGAATTGCCCCTATACTGCAATAAAGCGAGCTCCCTCAAGCACAAGCACTGCAGTCTGTAGTCACGTTAATATGCATAGTAGTGCACATTTCATGATTAAATGCCACATGCACACCGTTACGTTTGAACAGAGGTAACATTTCAGTGTTTGTGACGCCTTGATTGCTTGTTTGTTATGCAGAGACGCGAAACGAGTGACACCAACGTTACATTAGCTATGTAGCTTGAGTCACTTAAGAGCCACTTGTTTTTATAACCAATGCGCATGCATGGAGATGTGAACATTATTGGTATTGGAAAGCGGAATGTTGGAAATTATCTCCTCACTGATGTGCTGCATATCTTGTTGCACAAGAGCTGGACATCTTCTGAATGATATTGTTTTCGTTCAATTCATTCTACAACAAATTTATTTATTTTTACTTATTTACAGATACTGCAGGCCCTTGTCGGGCCCATGCAGGAGTGGATACTAAGAATACAAACAAGAGAAGTAAATTTAAACTAATTACTTGACATAATTGCAAAGATAATAATACATACAAAAGTGAGAAAAACAAAAAAACATGGCAATACACTGGACATAGATGACAAATGAATACGCGAACAGGGCAATATTATCAACTCAGAGTGTACACCACTTGGACTCGAATTTCAATAAAAGTTGACAGTACTAATACATTCAACAAATGATTCCAGCGAAGCGGAGAAGTTCTGCGAGAAGTTGTTTATTCGTTTTACTGAACAGTTTTTTAGTGCATACCGTTTCATTAGTTGAATAAGCGTTTGATCTTTTCGCGCAGTTTTAATGTCCACCTCTGCGAGTATTCTTGCTCAAGAACTGGAATTTTATTACTTACAGCAGGCGATCACTAGAAATTCCAGAAAGCATACAACTGATCACACCATTACTCGGAAACGCGCAGCGGCTTACGCGACTGCGTGAATTGCATTTATAGCATTCGCAGAGCGGGCATGTTTTTTACAGGTCCGTGTATCTGCGTGCGCTCGAATTACCGCTGCACGCGAGCACAAGTCAGCGCGGTGAATTTCTATCATCGTCTGTGCTTCGAGAAGCGGACGAATCGGTGGAGTCGAAGGAGAGCGATTGTTCTTTTTATCAGCATGAAAAAGAAAGCAAAAGAAGAGAACAGCTGAAACAGAGTACTCACCTCTATCGCAAACATGATCCCAACAGGAAACAGCCATACATCTTCAAACAGAAGCTGTTGACATGCAAGAAATACTCAATCAACCTACGAAAAGCAATGCGGCAGGTATGTCGTCTACACGCACAGCCGCAGCACCAATATTTAAAATAAAACCAGAATTAAATTGTTGCACCCAAGTTTAAAGCAAGTGCTGACGACATGTATGGCTGGGGCAATTGGTTGGCCATCGTTGTGTAAAGGCACCACCGCAATGACAGACACTTGCCCGAACACCGTAAGAACTGGCGTTTATTTACTTTTTTTTTTCTTTTCTCGTGCACGTGTTCACAAATGTTTTTCAGGTAACATGCATCGGCACTTCTCTGGCGACCCTCCCCGACGATAGCTTAAGTGGCGATGTCGCGTTGCACATGGTCGAGGTGGACAATCCTATTCCGGTCGAGGCGTCCGCATATTGATGAAACCGAAATGCAAAATGACAAAAAAAAAAACGCGCCCTTGCGCCTATATTTAGGAGCACCATATAAGGAAGCGCCGCTGGTGTGGACAACATTAATTATTCCAGGAGTTCCTCGCTGCACAGTGTGCCTCGCATTCAGATTGTAGTTCCGGCACAAAAAAACGGTAGATTATTATATTTTTATCTTGTCTGGCCGTAGTTTACTTGAATGGTAGTTCAATGGTAATCGCCAGGACCGATGCGGGCATTCATTTTATTACGGCAATTATTTCGCACCGTCTCACTATCAATTAATTATCACTATCACTTTAATTTCACGATCAATTAATTATCGCTATCACTTTAATTATTTCACTATCAATTTATTCATACTTGGTGATCAACGTGACTGTTCATATCACGACGGGACTTTGCAATGGTGCTCGACGCCGTGTAGTTAATGGAGGGTTGTCCACACTTGATTATGATCGCGCTAAGGTGTGTAAGCGCGATATAGCGATGCTTAGACTGATGCCCCTGTGCTCAAAACATGGCGGTACATCGGATTTTAATAGGGCTTAGCGCCATCTATGCGCAGAAAGCGACACTTCCTAGCAAAAAAAGAAAAAGAAAGTGACGCTATATTTTATATAAAAGAAGTGACGTCATTGTCGTTAGTACTTGCGGGAAAATTGTCTTTGTGTTTATACCAATAGGCAAGCTTTTTTTGTGTGTGTGAAGTGTCCCGCAACTTGACATGACTCCACTAGGCGTTGGTAATTTCACTCATATGACATTGTAAATAACAGAAGCGGGGAAAAACTTGCAGGTAGATGCAAGCCGTATACGAGAGTCAATATCGCTCTGTGTTATCCTGTCTCCCTGTCCTTTTAATGCCATGCGCAATCCAGGGTTCGAGTCTCGGACCAGGACGAATTTCACAACTGCGAGGCTTTTCTTTCAAGGAACCGGTTGCGGTTTCTTTTCTAGCAACTGCTACGAACGGGTGGCTGTCTCATCTTCCCTTGATTAATCCGGACATTGTTCGTCAAGTTGTGTGACCTTAGCTTGTCCTATTCCGCTTCACATTGCAAGCGCAAGACTTGCCTAACTTTTCTAACGCACGACCGCGCTCCTCCTGAACTGCAAATACCCGCCGTGGTTGCTCAGTGGCTATGGTGTTGGGCTGCTGAGCACGAGGTCGCGGGATCGAATCCCGGCCACGGCGGCCGCATTTCGATGGGGGCGAAATGCGAAAACACCCGTGTACTTAGATTTAGGTGCACGTTAAAGAACCCCAGGTAGTCAAAATTTCCGGAGTCCTCCACTACGGCGTGCCTCATAATCAGAAAGTGGTTTTGGCACGTAAAACCCCATAATTTAATTTTTTTTTGAACTGCAAATCCATCATTCGCACTTTTATCGTTTCCTTTTTTTTTCTTTTCAACTTCGCTTTGTGTGCTGACAGTGCGACTGTGCCGTATTCGCCAGATGCTACACCATCGCGAGACGGGTCTTGAGCGCTCACCTCTTTACGCGAATCGTCGCCGGCCATTTCGGAAAGGTTCCACGCCTGAAACAGGATTTCGCGGTGGTTAGACAGCAGAACAGCTCAGCGATGCGTAGCGTAGCCTTGAGTGTCTCACCGATAGCTCGGCCTTCACTTCGCGGAGGAAAATGTAGACGACCGTGCCCACGAGGCGCACCGAAACGCCCGTCAGGCCTATCGTCATCCATCGCACGTTGTCCTGCGCGCAGATATGAGCAGAAGTCGCTTCGCACTGTTCCCCGGCTCATTTTGAACAACTATTGTCTTGCGACAAGAATTTTCAAATAACAGATGACGCTTCCGGAATTATGTCAGCTCACGCTTCTCTATATTTAGTTTAACAGAAAAGAAAATGAAAATATACGGGTACACGGCTCTTTAGCGTCGGACATTCCGAAATCCAAATACACTACTCGGGAAAGGCTAAGACAGAAACAGGATGCAGACAAGAAAAGGTCGGCATACACTAGGAGAGAGAGAGAGAGAAAACGTTATTTGGTTCATTAAGGGTTTAGCGTTCGGTCTTCGTCTTCATCGCTGCTTAAACTGCTGTAAACGTTAGATTGCTAACTAAATTACCACGGACATTGTCACGCGCGCACAGGCAAACACGAATATATATCTCACTCGTTGACCGCAGACACTCGAGATCATAACGCTGGCGTGATGAAGAGCGGCAGCTGCGGCGAGCGAACTCATCTTCGTGTTGCCTCTCACTTCAGCGCAAACGAGGCGCGCGAAAACACAGCGCGCACAGAGCCATCAGTTATCTTCGGTTGGCTAGCATTCAAACCCACGACAGATTGCCTCTAAGATAGGACGTGCGCGGCTGCTGCTAAGCCACCGCAGCTGGAGTAGGAACGGATATGCGCACTAACCGGCCACCTTTCACCCCCACACCCGCGCTATCGCGCGCACGTCTCCCCGCTTCTCGCCTTGCGATCGTCAGAAGACAGCGCGCACCGTCCATGATTTCGTCCCTTGGGAGCGCAAGAAGACATCGCTGCATCAGGCCACCATCCTTTTCGTCTCGACCTCGCAACCTTCGCTCGCGCCTACAGAAAACGGCGCGCGACCGTGATGCTGTCGCGCTTGCTCTTTATAAGGAACACCACGCCGACGGCGACGGCGATGGTGGAAATTAGCCTGGAGTGTCGACATAATTGCTATCGCAATAAAAAAAAGAATAGTGCAGGGCAGACACGTAATCCTACTCTCAGATGTCCATGATATTATTGTCTAGTAAAAAAAAAAAGTTGGAAAGTGGTTTAGCCTATACTTTATAACGATCAAAGAGTGCCTACATGAGAGAGATAGTTCGTGGTGAGAATGGCGCATGCGCACTGCGCGCGGCTATCTATCCGTCGCCGCTCGGGTAAGGGGATTAGCATAAGCGCCGGACTGCTCTATTTTTTTTTTCTATCTGCGCTGTCTTCGGGATCGGTATGCATTTTAAGACCGCTTTTTATCTGGGGATATCTCTCCAGGTTGCCTAAAGTGCCACGGGTACGCTGGTCATATAGAGGTCATACCACGATATGATCTACTTTGTTTCTATCCGCATGTTGTGAATGAAATGATTCTGGGGTTTTACTTGCGAAAACCACGATCTTATTAAGAGGCACGCCGTAGTACAGGACTCCGGATCTTTGACGCGCCCCCAATGCATGGGGCACGGGCGTTTTTGGCATTTCGCACACATCTAAACGCAACCACCGCCACGGGGATTTGATCCTGCGACCTCGCGCTTAGCAGCGCTACTCCATATCAGCTAAGCCATCGGGGCGGGTCGGCATGTTGTTATTGTTGGTGGTGTCATAGTCGTACTTGTTTGGTATGACCGCGTTTTTGTTGTTGTTGTTCTTGTTGTTGTACCAGTTCATCGTGAATTCATGCTTCTCCATAGCGGTATACGCACCCTGGCTGCGGCGACCATCCAAGTGATGATGAACCCGATGTTAGCCGCCATCAGAACAGAGCTGAAGCCCCAGGAGATCCAGACATGCGGGCGTGCTTCGCGCCAATTATTTGTATTAGTAGTAGTTATTGGTATTCGTAGTAGTAGTAGGCAGTATAGTAGTAATAGTAATAGTAGCAGCAGTAGTAGTAGTACTATTAGTAGTAGTAGTAGTCATAGTAGAAGGGGTGGTGGCGCTACATGTGCTTACTATTTGCGTCGCTCAGAATCGCCATCCTGTACATGAAGGTCATCTGTATCCCCAGGGCCAGAACCATCACCACCTATAAGGAGCATGGGGAGCAAAATACTGCGTGACCTGCCATGGCATATCAACGAGCTGCGATGCACAAATAAAGAAAACTAAAAAGAAAAAGACCCTGACGTACAAGTTAAGCACAAGATAACTGACAGGCTACAGTGATGCTTTGGCTGCCTTAACTCAAATGTAAAGTGAGCGTCACTTATGTCAAATCCCTGGCACTCTCCATTTCCCGCCCGACGAAGAGCATCGTCGTTGCAACGTATAGAGCGGAGATGAGCAAAGCAAGTCTTGCGCGAGAAGCGCTGTCGCCCCAGTCACTGACGCGTCCGACAGAAAATACCGCCCCTGCTCAGTTAGGGGTCAAATCATATCAAATGACATCGTTTTCCTTCGTTAGATTCAGAAAGTCCGAAACACAGGTAAATTAGTAAAGATTGCGAAAATCGGAGACTGGACCATGGTACCGTAAACAGCAATTATGACAACTAAACAGGCAGATTAGAAAGTAATTCAATGAACAAACGCAAACAGCTTAGGCAAATGAATACAAGATGGTTAAGCAATATTATTATATACAATACGAACGTATCAGATCAATTACACGTAATCCAATGGAAAATTCAGGAAGAAAGGCAGTAAAAACAAATATAGAACATCGAGTAAATTAGGACTAATCCAAAAGAAAAGCTTTAATGGACACAGCTAACGTAGCTAACGAGTATGAATATGTTGATGCATGAGTGAAAATATTCCTTCCAATTGCCTCGAAAGCTGGAGAGAATATTCCATAACTACATGGCGATTTACATGGTGTAAACTGTTACTGGCAGCAAATCCAGCGCGGTTAACGATTAACAAATACAAATTTCATAATTAGCGCGCTGTAGGGGAAAAGAAGGTCATGGGCAGCGCATCTAGTCAGGTTATAATTAGTCTGCAAATTACTATAAATGGGTGCATACAAAAGTGGATAGACACGTTTAGTTTCGTTTGCCATAGCGTTTGCCATAGTCGGCGCCCATTGAAATATAAGGTAGCGTGAGCTCCGCGTTTACCGTCTGTTACGCTCAGCCGAGTGTTATACAAGCTCAGCGGTAAAGGTGTAGCGCCCAAAGTACGTGCCAGCAGAGGAAGACAGAAACGCTGCCCTGCAGCTCCACCACGGATCCCCGACTGAGCGAGACTTTGTCGTTGCACTAGGGTGGTTGCTTGAGCTAGCTGATAATCCATGATCAAAAATAACGTACAGCGCGAAAGACAAGGACTGCGAAGACGACATACACAGCGCTGACTTCCAACAACATTTAATTGCGTCGCCACATCGTGTGTATACATACAAGAAAGGGCATGCGCAGAAAATGAAAGGCAGTCACATGGGGTGTTCTAACATCCAGTCACTGAACTAAGAGCATGATCACCAGAAAAATAAAAAAATAAAAAAACATTACGATTTCTATCTGTTTAGATACGTGACTTCACCAGGGGTCAGGGCAATAGAGGGGGCACTAACGCAAATACTACCAAGTTTCCCGATGAAATCAGCTTCCACAATTTCCCGAGCGAGCTGCGAGCTGTGTCTCGCTAAAACTTCAGAATCTTCAAAGAGAGGCATGAAGCCGCAGTCCCGGCAATGCATGCCCTTTCTTGTATATATACACACGATGTGGCAACGCAATTAAATGTTGTTGGAAGTCAGCGCTGTGTATGTCGTCTTCGCAGTCCTTGTCTTTCGCTCTGTACGTTATTCTTGTCGTTGCGTCCGCTTCGTCGTTTTTGCAGCCAAACGCACTCGGCTTCTCTCGACAACCTCTCGACAACCTCTTGACATTGCGCGCGCATGCGGTCAACGCGCCGTCGAACAGCGGGGCGGCACGACACCGACAGCGGCGACAACGGCAGTAGCCCGAAGAGGTTCTCTTCGCCTACATACATATACACGCTTTTCTACGCTCTTCCATCGCCTCCCTACCTCTGACACGTGAACAGCTTCCCACGCTTTACACCCATACACATTTTTTATGCGAAGCATACTAGCCGCGCAACCACGCTCTTCCTTGCTGCGCCGCGCGCGGCCGCGTAGCTACCATATGACGTCATAACAGCTGCAAAAGCGGAGGCTCAACTCGTGCGCTCGCTTGCGGCCGCGTAGCTACATAGCCGGGTCTCAGCTCGTGCGCTCGCCTGCATGAGTTGTTTCTTCGTCTAGCCGAACCAAGTATAGCCAAGCACCAGCAGTTCACCAGGCTAAACAGTGGTTCAACAACTAAAATAAAGGCTAGTATGCTTCGCATCCTGGGCTTAACCTTAGCTAAGCCACAGCCATTTTTTTTTCAGCATTGACACTCCTATGCTAACGCAATGAATTACGTCGGCAGGGAGGGGTAACACCGGGGGCACAGAGGACTCGACGCGATTCACTCAACACTGCGTGACGCTACGCCATGGCTTAGATTATCTTTTTCGACAAGTGCCCTGCTAATCGTCGAGCGTACGTCATGGTGAATCATCGTGCAGTTCTCACCGTGAAAGCGAGGGCCAGACCCCTCACCCAGTTCCTAGAGTCCAAGAGGGAAGCAGGCATTATCGGAATCGGAGTGGATTTCCTTCTTGTCGTGTGTTGTCCTGTCCTTCTCCGATGGCGCTATTCTTCTTCTGCTTCTGCTTCTATGTCTTCGAGAAGCATGGCACGTGCCACCACTGCAGGCGATGGACCAAGGAAGAAGAACAAGAAGAAACTTTATTAATGAATGGAGGAGGAATGAACTTTTATTGCAGAACCAGCACTTTATGATGGCCGGGCCTAAGCCTCCCACGAAGGGACGTCGAGGGCTTGCCTCGCCGTCGCCTCGCGGGCG
Source organism: Dermacentor albipictus (assembly GCF_038994185.2). NCBI lineage: Eukaryota > Metazoa > Arthropoda > Arachnida > Ixodida > Ixodidae > Dermacentor > Dermacentor albipictus. The sequence goes on from NC_091822.1 coordinate 165,876,434, forward strand.
TGCTGGGTCGCCCAGGTTTGGTCGTCGAGGGCGGAGCTCCGCAGAGCCCCATGCAACCTCGACGAGAGAGTCTTGGAGGAGGAGGAGCAAATTTAATGAAGAGAAAGGAGGAGAGGTCGGCCTGGAGAGCGTGCCTCTTGCCTGCTACTCCTCACTAGGGAAAGGGGAAGTGGGAAATGCAGGGAAAGGTAGGTGGCGGGTGATTATGTCATGGTACAATGAGATACTATATACACGTTGTCCTATATGCGGATGCTCACTGTTGACGCAATAAACGTAAGAGCAATCTTGTCCATACAAAAAGTAATCTTGTCACAAAAAGTTAATGCGCAAACACATTTCGCACTAACTGCACGTCTCACAGCTTCTAGAGGTGATCGTCTAAACCAGTCTCACTCAAAAAGTTAAAAAGTAATATTATGGCACGTTGGGCACAGTGAACACTCCTCCACGCGCCCAAAAGCTTTTCTTCTGAAAAGGAGCGGGAGATTTAGATTTGAGTGTTCTTCGTTCGGCCGCATATTGAGGCCACACGCAAAGTACGTGAGCTATTGTCTCAAGAGTGTGACAGACGCTACATTCAGGGTCACGAGGGAGTCGTGGTGTTAGTCTGTGTGTACTGTGCTGGGCACTCCCACAGCATATGCGGTAGCGCAGCCGGGTGAGTGCCACAGCACCGGCAGTTGGGGGTAGTGTAGACGTCTGGAAATATGGAAATGAATGGTCCGGCAGTTTCTTTTTCTGGTGGTCTCGGGTGGCGGCTTGAAGTCCTGGGACTCGGGCGGCATCTTCGGCTTGCCGGAGGGCAAGGAGGTAAAATTACATGATGGAGGTTAGCATCCCGAGACTGCACACATTTTCAGCATCTCAGGCCGCAGTGGACGGCTCCGGATTTTTATTTCCACCGCGTGGGGTTCTGCGATATGCCTAAATATGTGCCTTTGATATGCCCTAAGTATTCATAAATTTAAATACAGCAGCGTTCTTCCTTTCTTTCTTTTTTTTTTTGCATTTCGCCCTCGCAGAATTGTGGACACCGTGGCGGGAAAACGAACTCGCAGCTACGCGATTACATCCAACATTTTCCGGTAGAAATTTGCCGGAACAAATTTTACAAAAAAGAAAGAAAACTAGATAGAAAGAAAATGTAATTGTGCGCATCGCCGTTAGTTGTTGTTGTCCTGAGTGGTTGTGGCGCATACCCACAGTGGGGGATTGGCCAGGTTAAATTAGGTGCATAAAAACAAAGGAATTAACAATTTGAACGTTGGAGCTTAGGAGGCAAAAGTTTTGTGAGAGGGAAAAAAGCAATCAGAAGAAAACCGCGAATCAACAAAATAATCATAGACAATTGTCAATGGTTTCCTTCCTGCCTTTTCATTTCTCTCTCTCTCACTCACTCTCTCTCTCTCGCTCGCTCTCTTTTGACCGCTTCACTAACGCATTGTTACACGTAAACTCCAAGATATGCGCTCATTCTGTCTTTCTTTTTTTTTTTTTCTTGAACGACCGGTTTGCCTTGCTCGTTTAAACGTTCCACGATCTTGTGCATATTGCCTTTTCTTCGAAATCCTGGCCAGAAATATTCCGAGAAAGTGAAATTTCTCCGTACAGAACCTTTAATGTAGCACTGGTACACGAATCTTGGATCTTGTCTTGCCTTGGCTAACGACCTAGCTATCACGTCACGAAATCGGGTTTGCTTCAGCGCATGACTTATGGCGACGAGCACAAGTTTCGATTTCAGAGGGACACGAGAGGAAGCCGTAACTTCTCGTGTGACTCCGTAAACGCAGCTGGTGACGTGTTCGCACAAAACTGCGACCTGAATGCGTCGCGCCATTTACGTATGCACAAAGCCACCTTGTGTCCTCGCCGTCTTCGTCGTCATCCTGATCGTTATCCAGCGGAGATGGATGGATGGAAACACCTTTATTTTCGATTTTCCTCGCAGACGGTAGTCGCCTACTTGGGCGCCATGCACAGGAGTTCTGAGCTTGCCGTACTGCTACTGGGTGGTGGGTGACCAGATAGGCTGGGTAAAGTAAAAGCCGCCGATCTCTACATTGAGGTACGCTCACTTGCATAGAGTTTCTCACTACAACACCTAGAGGGTAATCTGGCGCCACCGTCTATGGGAGTTTCTTAAGGGGGCACCGTGCCCTCATGGGAATGACGGTATATGTGTCTGCGAGGCTCGTGTTGGCTGGTGTTGTAAGAGGCTTCGTCTAAAACGTGGATATGGCTATGCAAATAACGCGTTCTCAGACTAAAATCTTCATAAAATGTTTCCATTTACGCATATTACATCTTTACTCACCCACAATGCATGACCAAGCGAAGAAAAGCAAGAACAGACGACCAATTGTTTCAAAGCGAGCGCAAACCTTGTCGTCTGTCCTCCAACTTTAGCGGCCCGCTGATACTTTTTACGCAACATGTAGTCGTACACACAATAAGAAGTTCTCATAGTTAAACAAAACATGTTTTCGCGTAATAATAAAGCTAAAACAGCTTTTTACGTGCTGTTCTAGTAGAAAATGAATCATTGTGACAGATGGAACGGTACTCGCCGAGCGCGTCTTCAAGGCGTCCTGTCTCTACGAGAACGATGCCAATCCGAATCCACAATATACCGGCATTCCCATGCATACCACAGCGCAGCAGCGCCAGATTTCCCTCTAGGTAATGTAGTGAGAAACTCTATGCTCACTTGGGACTCTACTGGTGGTCTTTCTGTTCATTTGTTTGTTCCACGCTTTATTTTAAAGGCAATATCTTTCTAAGAAAGTTTCCCTTTACTTTTCCGCATAGGGTGCGCCTGTTTCTCGACTGTTTCTGCCTCTTTCGTGGAACGATCCTGAAGATCGTGCCGTCCATATATAAGTGCACCGGGTATGTATGTATCATGTATGTATGTGCACCCAAGGTGCGACTGGGTATGTGCAACTGATGCTACTCGGTATGTGATGACACTGTATGGGCTACCGGGCCCCTGGGTATGTACCTATGTACCTGTGGGCCTCTGAGTGCTAGAAGTGCGTTTTGTGCGAACGCTAAACCTCGCAGAATTTAAAGATGCTCGGGTTCTTTAACAGTGCAAGCAAGTAAGAAAGCCATAAACGACAACTTTCCGGCGGTTCCCGCCAAGTCATTATGGCGCGAACCATCGTCGTATGGTCAGAGCAGTTTATGGATATCGACCTCCTACGTCAAGTACATGACGTCCCCGGTGGTGAAGTTGAAAGACATAGCTTTTTCCTTTCTTTCGTACCCTCCCTTTGCTTTCTATGACTGTATTTGTCTAAGTTGCTTCAGCTCGGTGTTCTTTCATAGCTCAGCTGCCAATTCGTAAGCGTTCGATCGTTCGCAATGCTCTGCTGTCATCAAGAATGCAAAAGTCATTACGTTGCCAGGAGCCCGCAGCCACTGGCGGCCAGCGAATCTTCGCGCATCAGCCAATCGTAGTTCTTGAGGCACGAGATCTCCCTCCTGAGCATCCGGGCCGGTGCAATGTGACGCGCAGTAAGGCTTGCGCTTTTCCACGCAGAGTAAACTTGCGGAGACACATGTGGAGCAGTCTCCTAGCAATAAGAACGCAGCATTCATTGCGGAGGTGGCACGCTCCGTCGTAAGGCACTCACTACGGTGATGGGGCCCATCATAATAGTGCATGCGCTGTTATGACACAGTGCATCAGTATTCATTAGCCTGCGGCCCCTGAAGCGGTATGTGCCTAAAGCCCCCAACCCCATTCTCCCTTGTCTACGCAATGGGTCGCTTCACTCGTCTTGGCCGTAGCCCTCTGTACCAGGCATGGTGGTGAAACAAGCACGACAGAAGTCAAACGAGAAAAAATATAATGCGGCAACATAAAATAAATACACTGTAAGCACTATTAACGTACTTCGTCGTTTTAATTCGTACATAGCCATGATCATCTTCCCTGTTCTTCTACTTCTTCGCGCGTGAGCTGGGGAGTTGTCTTTTTTGGAATAAACAGCGCTGGACAACTTGATCGGTCTCGGTATTATAATACATATTTTTTTCTTTAGACTGCCTGGACACGATTCCAACCCAGGACGCAGTAAACATGAGCTCAAAGCTCTACCGCGGCACGACGATACAATAGCTTTTTATTATTGTATATAGAAATATGAGTACCGTCATCCGCAAATGATTAATCACATTACGTTTCGACACACACGAAGAACAAACGCACGCGTTGGACTGCGTGGCGCTCCGAAACAAAACGGAAAGGTTCGATTCGACGCAGGTTCGGCATCGGCTGCTGTCGCCCAGTCACTATTGTGCTACGGATCCCTTTCATTCAACTCCAGGCTGTAATGTGGAAAGACATAACTGTGCTTCTCCGCCCTTCTTCCCGCCTTCCGCAGGCTGCTAGCTTTGCTTAAATTTTTTTCCCCGTGGTGCTAAATGATAGACAAACTGAAGCCCTGAAACCGTGGCCTCAGCATCGGGAAAGCGAAGGGGCGCGACCAAAAAACTAGAAGAATGATGGAATAAAGATATCGCTGCAAAAATAAAACGCACTCTGGCTTCTGAGAAAACGTACATTTTATGGACACGGTGAAATAAAGAGAAAATCACCCTTTCAGATAGGTGTACATTTAGCTTAAGTACACTTCTGTATGGGCCTAAAAAGGCGAGTTATGGGCACGAGAAAACATTCTTAAACAGACAGACAGACAGACAGACAATGAACTTTTATTGAGGTCCTGAGGGACTAGCCGGTGGAGACCCGTTGGGGCCCCCGGCTCGCCGCTGGCTGCTCCCATGTCGGAATCGGGAGGCCAAGCCTCTCCGCTCTTTCACGGGCCCTCTGGACGGACATGGACTGGAACTTGAGTTGCGTACTAGATATGGCCTCGTCCCAGTCCCGTTCGCTGGTGAGGGACGTATCCCGTAACGCAGGACACTGCCAGAGCATATGAGGTAGAGTGCTAACCTCCCCACAATCCGGGCACTGTGGGTCAATTTCTGGATAAATCCAGCTTAAGAAACTTCGCGAGGGATATGACCTCGTCTGAAGCATCCTAAGCGTGATCGATTGTGATCTGCATAAATTTGGATGTGGAGGCGGGAAGCGCCTGCGTTCCTATTTATAATGGGAGACGATCTCGTGAAATGTTAATAACGGGTCGCTGTGGCCGAGCTCCTCCGGATCCAATGTAGCCCCATCGCCGTCGCGGCGCGTTAATTCTCGCGCACGGCGGTGAGCAATTTCATTGGGGTTCGGGCGGCTCGGCAGCACGTTGTCGCCCATGTGAGCTGGGAACCATGTAATATAATGCACGGGGTCACAATTAGTACCGGACTTGTTTTTCAGAATCACCTCCACCTGTCTCGCAACCATTCCCGAAGCGAAAGCCCTGACGGCCGCGCGTGAGTCAGTGTAGATATACGGCCTTTTTGAATCCTGCATCGCCAGCGCCACCGCCACCTGTTCTGCCACGTCGGCCGTCACAGCGCCTACCGAGGCCGCAGATAGGAGCTCGCCCTTTTCGCTGACCGCCGTGACCGTGAATTTACCGGAGCGCCCATATTGAGCTGCGTCCACGAAGGCTTCCATGCCGACCGTTTTCTTCAATATCGCCCTGGCACGAGCTGCTCGCCTGCCCGCATTATGTTGCGGGTGAACGTTTCTAGGGAACGGACTGACAACGTAGGTCCCTCTGGAGTTCTCGTCCAGCTGAACCACCTCGCTGTGATTGAAACGTGGCTGCAAGCCCGCAGCCTCCAAGAGGCACCTACCGGCGCTGGAGCCCGAAAGCCTCGTGATCTGCGCCGCTCGTTGCGCCTCTATGAGTTCGAGGGTCGTGTTATGAACGCCGAGCTGCATTAGCGTGTCCGTGCTCGCCGTGATCGGAATACCCAGTACCTTCTTGACGCTTTTCCGCATCAACGTGTCAAGCTTGTCCCTTTCAGTCTTTGTCCACTGCAGGGCCGAGACCACATAATTGATGTGGCTCACAAGAAAAGCGTGATGCACCCTAAGTAGGTTGTCCTCGCCTAGGCCCCCCTTCTTATTGGAGACTCTCATGATTAATCTGAGAATATTCTCGGTTTTGGCGGTCAGGTGCGCAATGGTTTTGGCATTACAGCCCCTGGCATCGAGCAACAATCCTAGAACTCTAATCGAATTCACCCTGGGGATCTTCTGGCCGTCCCGCGTGTATACATCTATGGGGATTTGCTCGAGCGGCACGAGCCCCCGAACCCCCTGCCTTGCCGGTCTGTATAACATAAGCTCTGACTTGGTCGGGGAGAGTTGGAGACCCGTGCCCTCCAGGAAGGACTGGGTCACGTCCAAGGCCTCCTGGAGTGCCTGTTCCACGGCCGCCTCCGAGCCTCCCGGACACCAGATCGTAATGTCATCGGCGTACAGCGCGTGTCCCACGTTTGGCACGGCGGCCAGCCGCTTCGAGAGTCCGTGCATTGCAATGTTAAATAGGAGGGGGGAGATCACCGCCCCTTGTGGCGTGCCTCTGTTTCCTAGCGGGAATGGTTCTGATTTGGTCTGCCCCACCTTGACGACCGCCGTCCTGCCCCTCAGGAAGGACTCCACAAACGCGAAAAATCTACCTCCCAAGTTCAATGCCGAAATCTCATTTAAGATGAAGTCGTGCGACACGGTGTCGAAGGCTTTGGACAAGTCTAGTGTAAGAATGCCCCTGACGTCTCTAGTCCTGTTGTCAATAACCTGTCTTTTTAGCAGTAGCATGACGTCCTGCGTGGAAAGAGATGGTCTAAACCCTACCATATTGTACGAGAACAACCCCTCCCGCTCTATGTGTTTTGAAATCCTGTTATGTATAACATGTTCGGCAACCTTACCTAAACATGACGTTAGCGAAATGGGCCGGAGGTTGTCCAGGCTTGGGGGCTTTCCAGGCTTAGGAATCAGTACCACCGTCGCCTGCTTCCACGAGTCCGGAACACTACCTTCCTCCCATACCTGGTTGATTTCCTTTGTAATGGTGCGAATGGACCGGTCGTCCAGGTTCCTCAAAACCCGGTTGGTTAAGCCATCCGGCCCAGGGGCCGACCTACCATTGAGATTGTAGAGCACCTCCCTGATATCTGCCTCAGAAAACGGATCATCGAGCTTTGGGGCGTCCTCCCCCACGTATTGAGGGCATTCCCGTAGTTCATCCTTTCCTACCGGAAGATACTTTCTTGCCAGGTCTCGGAGAAGGGACGTATCGGAATGACCTTCCTGTTTTTGCTTATGCACAAGTCTATCTACGGAGAGTCTCTGATTACCCTTGGTCTGTTTATCATCGAGCAGGTGCTTAAGAAGGTTCCATTTTCCCCCCGTGCGCATTCGCCCGTCTGCTGCAGAGCAGGCTTCGTTCCATTGTTGCCTGTTGAGCTCCAGACAGTGTGCCTCTATGCTGCGATTAAGCTCCGCGATCTTCTTTCTCAGCCTGCGATTTAGCCTTTGCGTTTTCCACCTCTCCAGCACAGACCTCTTGGCCTCCAGGAGATGCGCCAGGCGCGCGTCCATCCTGGGGGTCTTAAGGTCCGTGGATATTTCCTTGGTGGCCCTTTCAACGTCTATCTTGACCTGCGCGAGTAGATCCTCCAGTGCACCGTACTCCGACTCACCTTCGTCCCGTATCTTTCGGAAGAGATCCCAATCAACGTACTTAAATATCCTAAGCGGGGCCGCTCTGATCCTGATTGATAACGCCACAATGTGATGGTCGCTCCCTAAATTTTCTTGCAAGTTAGTCCAGGCTGCGTCAGTGTTTCTAACAAAAGCCAGATCTGGCATCGTGTCCCTCGAGACCGAGGTGCCTAGCCTCGTGGGAAAGCGGGGGTCCGCCACTAGGGTCAACGCGCAGTCTTCTGCCGTGCTCACTAAGTTCACTCCCTTCGCCGTTTGTCTATTATAACCCCAGGCCATGTGCGGGGCATTGAAGTCCCCTGCCACTATCAGAGGGCTGTCACCCGCTATGGCGACTGCCCTGCCTAGGAGTCCGCGAAAACTCTGCCTCTGATCTGTCGGAGGGCTGTACACATTGAGGACGAATATGCTCTGTTTGATCCTGCCACTAGGGATTATCTCAACCAGCTGCGCCTCCAATCTAGTGCTAGCATCAGCTCTGCCTATTGTGATATCGTGCTCCTGGAAGGAAATTGCCTTCTTAACCATAGTGATCACCCCTCTCCTACCGTCCCCTCTCGTCGAGACAACGCGGTAACCCGAGAAGGTCGCTTCCTCACAAAGGGTCTCCTGTAGGAGCAGGACATGCGGTTTGTCCGCTTGTGCTTTCACGAACTGTTGTAGCGAGGCCTTGCGCCTCTTGAAGCTGGCACAGTTCCATTGCCACACAAATAATTTGCCTGTGTTGCCCGCCATTGTGTCTCTATATAGTTAGCATCCCCTTGAGCGCGGTGCACTTGCCCGACGCCTCGGAATCCTGATGTGCTTTCTTAACTTTACCGGCCACCTTCAGTCTGCTTACGTCCACAAGCTTAGCCTCCATTATCCCCATTCTGCGGTTGAGGGTAGCAATGGCCTCAGACTGTTTCTTAATAGTCTCGGATTACTGCTCGATAGCTCCGGACTGTGTCTTAATCGCCTCCGCTAATCGATCGAGGAGTTCTGCATTCTTAAATGTGCATTTTTTCTTGGTGTGCAGTAGGCGCAGTCTTTCCGTCGAAGCTTTCTCAGAGACACCGAAGGATATTTTCAAAGCTTTCTTTATTACTATGTTAAGCTTCTCCACTTCAGCCCTTTCGAGTCTAAGGTATACGGCATCACCGTAGGTTACCCTGCTGATGACAAGCGCTTGTGCTATCTTCAAGGCATGCTGTTCCTTTAGCCTATGTCTCTCGGTGCGACCCGTCTCACCAGGCGAGAAACTTTGAGGACAGTCTCTTGGAGCTTAGGAAGAGTCCACGACTCGGCCCCGTCACATATGACGAGGCCAAGGATTCTTAGTGACTCCACCTTAGGTATAGTAACTCCGCTAATTGAGAGTCACTTCGAATTAGGGGGTGACCAGAGGTCGTCCCTTGCTTTCTCTACGTAATGTTAGTAAGTCTGGTTTTTCGGGTGCGTACGAGAGACCACAGGTCTTGAGGTATGCCTCTGTTTTGTTAACGGCTTGTTGTAAACGTGAACAGATGATTTCAAAAACCGAGAACACCTAAACACTGCTTATGACTTCTTGATGGATGGATGGATGCAAAATTTTAATGAAGGTCCTGAGCTACGCTACTCAGCGCGCTGCGGGCCGCTCCCACGCCAAAGCATTAATGTTCAATTGAACGCCGCTCAGGTGTCCTTCGAATTTTAGGCAATGATTAATGTACCACAGCAGTACGTGCTGCCAACGCCATCAAGCAGCAGCAGCAGCTGAAGTCTGGCGTGCCAAAGCCGCATGCCACTGATGTCCTGCGCGAGGAGCGACCGAGGAAGCAGTAGTGGCTACCAAGGGTCGCAGGTGAGCGCAGCAGCTAATCCCAGTGGAAGTCAGTGACAGAGCGAGATAGATAGATAGATAGATAGATAGATAGATAGATAGATAGATAGATAGATAGATAGATAGATAGATAGATAGATAGATAGATAGATAGATAGATAGATAGATAGATAGATAGATAGATAGATAGATAGATAGATAGATAGATAGATAGATAGATAGATAGATAGATAGATAGATAGATAGATAGATAGATAGATAGATAGATAGATAGATAGACAGACAGACAGACAGACAGACAGACGGACGGACGGACGGACGGACGGACGGACGGACGGACGGACGGACGGACGGACGGACGGACGGACGGACAGATAGATAGATAGATAGATAGATAAATAGATAGATAGATAGATAGATAGATAGATAGATAGATAGATAGATAGATAGATAGATAGATAGATAGATAGATAGATAGATAGACAGACAGACAGACAGACAGACAGACAGACAGACAGACAGACAGACAGACAGACAGACAGACAGACAGATAGATAGATAGATAGATAGATAGATAGATAGATAGATAGATAGATAGATAGATAGATAGATAGATAGATAGATAGATAGATAGATAGATAGATAGATAGAGACGGGCCACGCGCCCGCTTCCTAGAGAGTCGCGGAGATGCCCTCTCCCCTCACGGAACACCTGGCGCGCTGTCGCAAATGCTGCTGCACCGTCGCGCTCACTCGCCCACATCGACAAGCGTCCGTGACATGGCGTCACAGCCAATGGGAATTTAGGTGCCGTTTCGCTACTGCAGACGACAGATGACGGCGTTTTCGCTCAACGGGCTGTTTGATGCATTCACATCAAGGCGTTTCTCCCGATAATGGCGATTGTGACGGCGACGATGACGTTAATGATAATGATAGCGTACACGGATTAGTTCGTAAATAATGTAAATATTTTGCTTCGGTTCGCAGGTGCAGATGCAGAGCCTGGATGTTATATCAGACTGACTCTACGTTAACGCCACGTTCTCGTTCATTTTTTTCCTTTTCTGATGCGTCTTTCCTTTCGCATATTCATTTTCCCTCCTCGCAGTATCAATCGACTTACCTGTCTTTCCACCGCACAGTTAGTGACCAATACCCCTTTGAGGTTACTAGTCACAGTTATCACCCTAATGATGATCGGTCTACTCGATAACATGCACGAATATTCGAGAAGATACGAAGCCACGCCCCCCTTCGCATATGCCACGAGCAGGCTGTATCGCACTGTGGCGCGCCTCGGCGACCGCGTGCTTACTCATGTTCAGCTGTCGGTTTCAAGGTCGAAACAATTCACGCTTTAATTGCTCGCGCGTCCGTCGTGCTCTGCAAGCTTTCTCGCGCAACTGCCAGCCGAAATAAATATGAAGCAGCCGTCGGTCGAAGCAGCGGCGTCTCCACCGGCTCTGACATGCATGTACAGCGTCCTCAGTTGTTGCTCGGGCCAGCTGGGGGGGCACCGGAGGAGGAGGAGTTGGCATCGCTCTTCTCTCTTGGTTTCTCCTCCTCCTCCGCCTTCTTGGCGTCGATCGCCGCCTTGCAGCTCTCGGTGTAACTGGCCATTGTGGCCACGAAGCCACACTGCGAAAACAAACCACCGGGGCGTCTTGGGCGGGTCGTTTCAAAGCGCTGTGCAAGCAACTGGGCTCTGTGCGTGAACGAATGCCCTTTCCCGGTAAAAGATAAGTAAAGAAAAAGGTACAACCACGTGCAGGCTGTATGGAGGACGCGCCCGCAATGTGGTGCTCTAAACTTCACGCGAGTGCTTCTGAAGGTGAGTGGGCCCCGCAGCGTGCCGAAATAGACCTAACCAAGTGCAAAAGCTACATTTATTTACGCCTTTAGGCAGGTTTCTTTGTAACGTCGTCAGCAGTGGATTCACTCCATAAAATGAATTGCGCATTATTATGCGAAGCATATTACGAGGGCTCAACCCAGCTCCTCAGGCGCGGCGGTGACCATGAAATCACGTGACACCGTGACGTCACGACAGAGGAGAAGTGGCTTTGGCTCAACTCTTGCAAGACGGGCTGGGTGGGAATCGAACCAGGGTCTCCGGAGTGTGGGACGGAGACGCTACCACTGAGCCACGAGTACAACGCTTCAAAGCGGTACAAAAGCGCCTCTAGTGAATGCGGTGTTGCCTTAGAAACGCGCTGTTTCTAAGGCGTGCGTCTCTTGCTCAGGCGCACATTTCGTTGCCGCGCCGAACGCTGCTTTGCTCGACGCTCACCGCGTCCAATGCGGGGCGCGTAGTCGCTGCCCTGTAGCCCATTGTCTTACACCCCTTGGCGGGTCGACGGGAACGCTGTCGCGTTCCACTCTTGAAGGCGAAGAAGTAATGCATGAGTTGTTTCTTCGTCTAGCCGAACCAAATATAGCCAAGCAACAGCAGTTCACCAGGCTAAACAGTGGTTCAACAACTAAAATAAAGGCTAGTATGCTTCGCATCCTGGGCTTAACCTTACCTAAGCCACAGCCATTTTTTTTTTGTTCCGATAACTTCATCTTGAGTTTTTTTTTTATTTCCATGTGATGTTTCACTTCAGTTAACCAATTTTTCAATTGTACCGGCGTTCAGTGAAGGCTATGAAGTTTTTACATTTGTGGAGTGCTGATGAGCGTATTCAGCAAACATATACGCAGTTCTCGTCCAAAATTCAGCTGGAGGTTGTTTTTTTAACATTATGTATTATATTTAACGTGGATAACTTAGCGTGCGTAATTAAATTTGAAAATCCAAGCCCGTGAGAGTGTGTGACACTGGGCAGGAGTGCTAAAGCTGTAGCACCGAATTTTCGCTTCACACTGTGTTTATGGTCAATTTCACGGCGTCAGTTACTGTGGCACATTATAATCTGCAGGCTCAGTGTACTCGAAGTCATCTTTCTTGGACGTGTGATGCAACTAGCGAGACTATCTGGATTAATGAATGCATTTCGAATGCTCAGCAGCTCGGATTCCGTATACAACCCTCCTTAGTCATTGCACGCGTAGAGGTGGCGCTCCACATTATTTGTTACGCTCAGTTTTCAGACATGACGAATGCGAATACTAAAGGCCAGCATTGCCCCAACAGAAATGTTACCTTTAGATTTATAGCAGTTATCTCAGATAATTGTATTCTTCTAATAAACAACACCTTTCTAACATCAGTTTACAGTCTAGCGCCTCTCCAACGAACGCCTCTAGAACGAAATCACCTGAATCACGAAAGAATAATTTTCTCCCAGTTCTATCGTGAGCTCTGCGGTTGGCGACCTCTATAACGAAGTCACCTGTATAACGAATGGTTTCGGAGGCCCCTGAGTATTTCGTTATAAAGGATTTCGACTTTATATGTATTCCGGATTGTGAAAATGCGCACTTCTATTATAAGTTACCTTGTGGCAGTGTGCTTCTAAATTACTAGTGCTTATGTTATTGAAACGTACACTTCTATAAACAGCACATTCCTTAAGGATGTAACTTCAGTGTATATGCATAGAAAATTCCGAAACTTCTCACTTCTTGCTTAGAGTTTACTTACAAACTACGTCTTCCTGAACACTGAGCGAAAGGCATGAATTTAGCTCCCATTCAGTCATGCGTGGCAGGAGATAGCGCCGTCTGTGGATACGACACGTCAGGAAAGAGCAATGGCTCTTTTTTTTTCCTTTGCACAATGACACCAAAGTGAGGCGCATGAGTATACTCACGGTTCCATAGATATAAGTGATAGTACTGTTACCTTTGTTTTCAGTAATTGCATAAGGTATGGGGTGATATGGTACATCTTCTGACCATAAAGAACAAGCTATTAATCTCGTAGTTAAAATAATTGTGAATAGCACAACTTATGGAACCGGACAAGAATAAGCGGGCAGAGAAGAAAGTATAACATTCTAGGAATACTTCCAGCACAGGAACTCTTTGAGTGCGTGGTTGTAACAGGCTATCATTATTCAAATGTTAAAGTATTGGTAAAAAAAAATATGGTGCGCTACGAAAAACAGAATGTTTCAAACCACGAGTGTTAACTATGGAATTATGTCCCCGATATTTCTAAGGAATTTGATGAAACACTGCACCATATAAATTGAAAATGTAAAAGGATGAAATAAGTGAGGAAGTGGTATTGAACTTTTCATTGTAATATGCGATTATTGCTTGTATTCTTACGTGAGTGGAAATGGATGGATGGAAAAAGCTTTATTATGGTCCACTAGGCGACGCTAGTTTCCGAGCCCGAAGCGGGCCGCTCTCGCGTTGGGACCGAAAGGCTGGCCGAAAGACTTTCGGCCAAGTCTTTCTGCTCTAATAAATAAATGCTACGCTCTCCAGTCAAGCGTGACTCGAGAGCGTAGTATTTATTCTTAGTGCGTTGGAATATATTTTTTTGAAGTTGTATAATGCTTGATAACTCTATTGAAAGATGTGCCACCTGCTGCCTTGTCGTCCAACAAGCACGATGTGTTTAGATTAACCAGCAAACATTGTCTGTCAAGATGTCGCGCGGTCCTTCCTGTGTCAGGTGGCGCAATTCCTGTCCTTGAGCTGGATTTTTGGAAGACGCGTACTTTACACGAGTGAAAACACATATTCAACTAAGGAAACAATATTCAATAATTAAGTTCTTAATTAACTACAATTTACGGCCCATATTGCAAGCTACGAATGGCAGCCGATGTAATAATTGCAAGGTGTATCAATTTAAAATGAATTTACAGGATGACACCCTTTTCGAGGTATACTATTTCCCAAAGAGCGGAACGAAATGGATGGTGCGTTCCAGTTACTTTCAGTTATTCTTGTGCTTGAACGCATAAAAGGGCGTTTTGGCAAAAATAAATTAAGTGTAAAAGCAGTGCATTTTTATCGGCGAGTTTGATGGGACATATCACCAAACTGGTGTCATTCTGGAAGTTCATTCCAAGTGGGATACGCCTTTCAAACTCGGCGGCTATACATTTCGTCAATTGCGACATATGCCGCGAAGTTGTTAATCAGGAAGTTAATCAGTGCATTTCGTGTCATTAGCTGAATACGCGTTTGATTTTTTTTTTTCGTGCAAGCATAACGTCCGCCTCTCCCCGATTAATCTATAGCTCGAGAACTGGAATGATATTATTGAACTTAAAATGATCATCGCGTATTCGGTAACGCGGAACGTCCTCCACGCTTGAGTGAATTGCAGTCATAGCATTCAGTGAATGGCTATCTATTTTTAAAGGTCCATGCCTGCGCGTACGCCCGAATTACCGCTACACGCGAGTGCATGTAAGCGCGGCGAATTTCTGTTATCGTCTGTGCTTCGAGAAGCGAACGTATCGGTGGAGTCGAATGTGAGCGACTTTCTTTTTTCAGCACGAAAAAAAAAAGTAACAGAGAGAACAGCAAAAACAAAGGACTCACCTCTATCCCAAACATGATCACAGCTGGAATCACCCATAGGCTCCCCAACAGAAACTGTTGACATGCAAAAATACTAAATCAGCCTACGAAAAGCATTGGGACAGGTATATCGTCAACACGTATAGGCACAGTGCTAATTTTTTTAATGAAGCGAGAATGAAATTGTTACACCCAAGGCTGAAGCATATTCTGAGGAGATTTATCGCTGGGGCAATTGGTTGGCCATCGTTGCCTTAAAGGCACCACCGCACTGTCGGACACTTGCACCAACATCCTCAGTGCTGGCGTTTGTACTTTTTTTTTCTTTTCTCGTGCACGTGTTCACAAGCGTGTTTCAGGCAGCATGCATCGGCACTTGTCTGGCAACCCGCCGCGGTAGCTCAAGTGGCTATGTCGCGTTGCACGCGCTCAGATTGAATTGAATTGAGTTGAATTGAATTTTTATTCTCCTTGAACAAATACACAAGGAAGACTGATGTGGCCAATCCCATACTTGTGTGCCTCATATTCAGATTGTGGTTTCGGCGCGAAATACCACAGTTTATTCTTTTAGTTTTATTTTGTCTGGCCGTAATTTACTTGAATCGGAGTTCAGTGACAATCGCGAGGACCAATGGGGCATTCATTTTGTTGAGGTACTTTTTATGCGAAGCATACTAGCCGCACAACCACGCTCTTCCTTGCTGCGCCGCGCGCGGCCGCGTCGCTACCACATGACGTCATAACAGCTGCAAAAGCGGAGGCTCAACTCGTGCGCTCGCTTGCGGCCGCGTAGCTACATAGCCGGGTCTCAGCTCGTGCGCTCGCCTGCATGAGTTGTTTCTTCGTCTAGCCGAACCAAATATGGCCAAGCAACAGCAGTTCACCAGGCTAAACAGTGGTTCAACAACTAAAATAAAGGCTAGTATGCTTCGCATCTTGGGCTTACTGTGTCGTTCTCCCCTCTTGTGTTCGTCTTAGTTGGCGCTGTTCCTTCCTAATTCAAGTATGCACCATCTAGCCCAAATGAATGTTCTCCTGAGCTTAACCATAGCTAAGCCACAGCCATTTTTCGCACCGTTTCACTATGGAGATTTCTGGGCCCGAGCATACCGCGGCGGGCAAGCGGACATGTCACGTGCTATTTTTAGTGAGGGATTTGTAGAACATCTGCCACTGCGAATCATCAATGATCATCATCACGTAATTTATGGGCGTTTGTTGTTTTACCGATGCTGAAAAAGCCGCTTTAAATTCACTGGTAAGCTTGAAGCTTGGAGGTCTAGGAAACCGTCAAAATTGGAAACCGTTCTTGCGCAACAAAAGTTGCCCGAAGAAGAGGGAGAAAGAAGAATGTACTGGTGCCGCTGCAAATATTCTACAGTTTCCAAAACCTCAGACTTGCTTTCTTCTCTGCGTAACCGCGCGTATCGAAGCGACCAATATATACATAGTTCTAAGGAAGAGTACAATTTTCGGCCAGTTGTTTGTCTTGTCTTTTCTTGCCCCGTCTATTGCGCTTCAGCACATAAAAAATATCTATATCGTTCTAAAATCGCTAGCTTCACAACAGAGTCACAAAATCAAACACAATACGATACATAAAAACGCGCTGGTGTGATGACCCGTACACGGTCAGGCCGGACGCTTTCGACGAACACAGCGCCACCTTGATAGGATGGAGCGGGTGTTCTCCCCGCGTGATTCGATTTTGGAAGGCGGTGCATGTCGTTTCCGCCTGAACTCGGCTGTTCATTGGCTGCACTTGGGAATGTACGTCACTGTTCATACCATCACGCAAAATTGCGATGTCAAAGCTCACTGTGCTGTGCGTGGCGTAGTTAATGGACAGTTGTCCACTCTTGGTTATGGTCGCGCGAAGGTGTGTAATCGCGGTACAGCGATGCTTAGATGCCCGTGTGCTCAAAACGTGGCGGTACATCAGAGTTTAATGGGGCTTAGCGCCATCTATGCGCAGAGAGTGACACTTCCTCGCACAAAAAGAAAAAAAAAGTGGGGCCATATTTTGTATAAGTGACGTCATTTTGATTAGTACTTGCGAGAAAATTGTCTCTGTGTTTCTACCAATAGGCAAGCTTTCTTTTTTTTTTGTGAAGTGCCCCGCAACTCGACGTGACTGCGCAAGGCGTTGGTAATCATATTGCACTGTAAATAAGCGTAGCGGAGAGGAACTTGCAGGGAGATAGATGCAAGCCGTGTACGAGAGTCGCTATCGCACTCTGCTATCCTGTCTCCCTGTCCAATTACTGCCACACACAGTAAACCGACTTACATCCATAAGAGTTCTTCGATCCTGTCTATTACTCGCACGTTTACGCCCTTGCGGGTGTAAGGCTGCGAGCCATAGACTGATGTGCACCCTTAAGTACCTTCCAAAAATGTAAATGCCCTTACGCGGTATACTGCCCTCTCACCGCTGCTGACAGCTGTTGAGGTGCGAACAGTTTGCGCTAATTAGGTGCAGTACGGTCAGCGGTATATTTATTCGGTTATGGCGTCTTTTCGTGTTTTCTTTCTTTTTAAGAAACCGGCAATTGCTATTGCTACCATATATAGCACGAAACATTGCTTCTCTGCGCGCCAGAAGACTCCGAGCTAGTCGGCCACCCGACTCTACGGAAGGCATGCGCGATTAACAAATTCTGGGGTTTTACGTGCCAACACCAGTATTTGATTATGAGGCACACTGTAGTGGTTTACTCTGGATTGATTCTGAGACCCGAGGATCTTTACCGTGCCCCCATTGCACGGGGCGCGCGCGTTTTCGCATTTCGCCCCCATCCTTTCGAAAAGCGGCCGCCGCGCTCAGATACAGTGGTCATCCGCTTTGTGTTCGTAACTCAATATAGAAAGGGGGGGGGGGCGGGAAGAGGTTTTACGTGCGAAAACTACGATACGATTACAAGGCGCACCGTGTAGTGAAGGAGTACGTACGGATTAATTTTAGACCACCTGGGGTACTTTATAGCGTTCACCGAGAGCAGGGCAGAGGAGCGTTCTCGCATTCCGCGCCCATCGGTCCGCAGCCAGAGCGGCCCGAGTCGAACCTGCGACCTCGAACTCGGCAACGCAACGCGGCGGCCGCTCGCCGACCTCCGCGAATTGGCGACCAAAGCGGGTTACCCGACGACAAAACACACCTCGCACGCACCGCGCCCAGAAAAGTGTGAAAGGGGTGCACTTCTTTATTGTCCAAGTCGAGAAATGCATCCGAGGTTAAATTAGGCTATTTCGGAACTATACTTCGCCGCGAAAAAGTTCTTCAATATGTTCAGCAGAAGCGGAGTTGATTGGCCGTCAACCGTACCGTTCGCGGTGCCTCCGTTCCTTCTCCGGCGGCAGTTTCACACCCGCTCCATCTTATCAAGGTGGCGCTGTGTTCGTCGAAAGCGTCCGGCCTGACCGTGTACGGGTCATCACACCAGCGCGTTTCTAGGTATCATATTGTGTTTGATTTTCTGACTCTGTTGTGAAGATAGCGATTTTAGAACGATACATATATTTTTAATGTGCTGAAGCGCAACAGACGGGGCAAGCACAGACAAGACAAACAACTGGCCGAAAATTGTACTCAGAACTATATTGTCGCGTGGTCGTGACTTCAAAGAACACAGTAGCAATACTGTGAACGAAAAAAACTAACTTTTATTGGGCGAACCTGTGCCCACAAAACAGGCTACACGTATAGCACAACGATAGCGGCGAACACGATCGGCGGTCGCCGAAATCTGATCAGCGGGTCAAGCGCGTCGGCTTTTATACATCAGTTCTCAAGTACGTTCAGCAGAAGCGGAGTGATTGGCCGTCAACCGTAACGTTCGCGGTGCCTCCGTTCCTTCTTCGGCGGCAATTTCAAGGCTACGGCGCAAATGGGTGCCCCAACAGCGCCCCGCGTACCGAACAGTCACTCTGGCGCGCAGTTCAAATTTGACGATTCGGCGGTTCACGTAGACGCCGCTGATTGCGACTTGGGCGCCTACGACGCGGCGCCAAACGGGAGCGAACCGCGACTGGGTCCTCGGCGAGCCGCAGTGGCCAGAGGATCGGCACCTCGCGACACAACAGCGGCGACCGCGCCGTATATACCTATACGCTACGCGTACACTCTTAGGCAAAGTTTCACCCTTTGGCTTTTGCCCCTTCTGCCACACAACAATAATCGTTATCTGCCTTGATGCGTTTCCTTTCTTTAACGCTGCGAGCCCGATACTTTCCAGTAACGAACGGCACGCGCGTTATCGGAAGGGGCAAGCCAAAGGGTGTAACTTTGCCTAAGAGTGTAGCAGAACGAGGGCGCTATTCTCGACACCCTCGATGCTCGACACGCATGGTGGCTGCACGGCCGCCATTATCCGCCATGTTGACTCTCAGATTGGTTGTGGAGAGCTCGCGCGCCTTGAAATTTGTCCCGGGAAACGGAAGTTTTGCAAAATGCATTATTGCGTTTTCATCAAGATGACGAAACGTGACGTGGAGCTAGAAATTTTGTAGACTAATGCACTCTGTTGGTACTTGGCAGCTATACTGCGCCGTTAGCGCTTCAAAACAAAAGTGAGCGGTGGCCACTGCAATGCATCTGCAACTTCGCGAATATGTGGTCGCGATCCAAGACATGCGCCATGCCAGCTTGCTGATTGGCTGAAGGAATATGGTGAGGGGAGCGTCACAGGAAGGGCCGTTTCGTAAACGTCAATTCGACGTTGCGAAACGTCGAATTTAACTTTAACTTGAGCTGGGCCGCCATTGCAGAGATATTCCGCCATAATTTGTGGTGCGACGAGCCGCGCGACTTATGCTAATGAGCAGCCATATGCAATGGCGGCCGAGAGGAATGCGTATCGCCACATTTTCCCCGTCGTTTGGCGCCATGAAAATATTTTGTTCATATCGCGTGCTCATGGTATTTGCATCGCTCTCGGGTGGTGTTGGCGTTTGTGTTTTGGGCCATCGTTTTTTAAAAGAACGCTTATAAACGAAATCATAATGCTTGAACATAGCAGACTTTCTGTAACGGTGTGCACTTTGCACTGCTGCGTTTATATTGTAATCAAGATTAATGCCTTTTCGCACAGTTCGAAGTTATGACAACGTTGTTTTTTAATTTATAAATAAAGGAATGTACGTAAGGCGGCGCCGTGAAGTTTCCTCCCGCGGTGCGAGTAACCAGCGAAGTGGACAAGAGATGGCAGTGCCGGCGCTTGCCTCGTGCAAGTAGATATCTCTGGCGCGGGCAACGCTTTCGGTGATATTCGCCCTTTCTCAGTCATCCGAATCGGGCTGAGTCACTTGCGTCTCACGAAACAGCGATAACGTGGCCTAGAACGTGCGCGCATCACTACTCGTACGTCGCGTATGATGTAACAAGGCAGAAAACAAGCGCGTCGGCGCCAACGTACGAGGATTCATTCCATTTCCCGGGGACACGCATCCTAACGAATGAAGCAGACGACGACTTGTACGCAGCAGACGACGGAAGCGAGAAGCGTTTTCGACGGAATAATCATGCGCTTTGAGCTATAGCTTCTTTATTTTTACTGCGAAGGAAAACTGTTTTGCTTCACCGAGAACCTTACGTTCAGTGGCTTCATTTCAGTTTGTTAGGCAAAACGTCAATTTGGCGTCACGTTACGCAAGCAAAATGGGGCCGTCAGCGCCATTTTATTCGCGTCGCCTCTACCTCACGCATCGAAGAAAACGGCGGAATGTCCAGAATAGCGCCCCGAATGTACTGCACCGAATAGCAGCGTTTGCATTTTGCACGGCAGGGTTCGTTTGCACGCCCGCGCTCATACGCACCTGTCTGGCCTTGCTTCGTGGAGCGGACCGGCCTTGTCCTTTGCAGGCTTCACCGATGGATAGCATACCCACTAAAGCCCCTCCATTAACTACGCTTTATCTGGCTTTGTTAGTCCAAATTGCGAAACAATCCCATTTTTCTGAATGCAGAAGTCAATAAGACTCCGTGTATGCGCATGATCGTCGTCAATCATGACGTTTATATGCATCAATTTCTTGAGCGTCGCAGCTCTCAAAAGTCGCAAAACCGTTTGAAGCCAGAAGGATGAAGTTTAGGAAATTCCATGTACTAACACAGGCTCCCGTATACACTTCTGCACCTGCCGGATCATCGGCTAATCAATGGAAAGCGGCCGTCGTTTGAAGTATGGCGGTGGCGCCACTTACGTAGAGTTGTCCCCAGTACACTTTTATGCGAAGCATATTACTAGAGCTCAACCCAGCTCCTCAGGCGCGGCGGTGTCCCTTCAATACCACGTGACACCGTGACGTCACGACAGAGGAGAAACGGGGCTCCAACTCGCGCCGTCGCGGCGGTATATAAGCAGCTGCGCTTGCCTCTGCTAGACACTCACGAGGTGAGATGCCTCCTGGAGACAGAGCTGCTCGTTGGAATGAGAAGCGAAGGTTGCGGCGTGCTACAGAGACTGTTTCTAGGTGGCTTTGCTACGGCGCAGCGACTACGCGCCCCGCATCGGACGCGGTGAGCGTCGAGCAACGCAGCGTTCGGCGCGACAACGAAATGTGCGCCTGAGCAAGCGCCGCACGCCTGAGCCGACGCCGACGACACCGGCTTTTCTGCGACACGAGCTCCTTAACGCTGTCGCGTTAAAATAAAGGCTAGTATGCTTCGCATCCTGGGCTTAACCTTACCTAAGCCACAGCCATTTTTTACATTCTGTGCTCGCTGCTGGCAAAAAAAGAATGTGCATCAATAAAATAGCGCCCGGATACTTCTGCTTTCCGAAACATTAACGAATCAATAAAGAGCGGCCGCTGTAGAAACTTCCGCAGCTCGAAACCATTCTTATGCGAAGGGTACAAACAAATTTTGCCGGCTTCTGGCGCTATACTCTTCGGCAACGCCGTAACATGGTCGCCTAGCGCCTGGTGATGATCGCCGCTACCCTCAATATGTTTATTTTGTTATAGCGCAAGCTTGACACGGACAACAGAAGACGCATCTGATACACACAGCGCTGTGTGCGTCAGATGTGCCTTCTGTTGTACGTGTCGAGCTTGCGCTATAACAAAATGAGATATTCCGTACCAACAAGCCCCTATTGCTATCCTAATCGACCTCAATATGCTGTTTTTTAACCCTATGTATGTGGTGTTTCCATAGATGCCGGCCGTTTTGCGGTCGTCCAACAGGCACAGCCATGTATATAGCAGGCTGTGGTGGTAAGCATCATCCCCATTGCTGGATAAATCGCTCTGCTTGCAGCTTTCTAGGACGCTAACGCCAACTCTTCGTCTGGTGAATTCCGTAGGAAGCTCTGTACCTGCCATCATAGGTCTCTGGGATCTGGTTGCCTTGCCTTATCCCGGAGGCCAAGTTTCCGTGAACGCTGTCCTAAATTTGCGGTCAATTTTTTTCTTCTTTTTGGCGCGTTTTGATTAAAGTTTTGCGGCCCATGTGAATCGACATTGGTCGCTCCATGCTGTGGGACCATTCGGGAAGAGAAGGTAGCCGCTTGCAACATGCATACATTTCTCGCCAACTTGTGTAACCTTAACTTGTCCTATTCCGCTTCACATGTTTAGCGCAAGGCTTATCCAACTTTTCTAATCTACCACCGCGCTTCTACTGGCAATCCATCATTCACATTTTTATCGTTTCATTTTTTTTTTTCTTTTCGACTTCGCTCTGTGTCCTGACAGTGCGACTGTGCCGTATTCCCCAGATGCTACACCATGGCGAGACGGATTTTGATCGCTTACCTCTCCCATGTGCATAACTGCGGCGACCCTTTCGGAAGCGGTCTGCTTCTGAAACAGGATTTCTCGGCGGTTAGACAGCAGAACAGCTCAGCGATGCGTAGCGTAGTCTTTAATGTCTCACCGATAGCCCGGCCTCGACTCGGCTGATGATGATGTAGATGGCAGTGCCCACGAGCCGCACCGAAACGCCCGTGAGGCCTATGCGCATCCGTCGCACGTTGTCCTGCGCGCAAATATGGCCAGAGGTAACTTAGCATCCTTCCCCGGCTCATATTGAATAGCGATGCTCCTGCGACAAGAATCTTGAAATAACAGGTGACGCTTCCGGAATTGAGCTGACAGAATGGCTGAGCATGCCGCTTGAAGCGGCCACGCAATCGACTAGGGGAAGGCACGTGTCCCTGCCAGGGAAAAAGGGCCATCTCGACGCCTTTATCTTGAGTCGCTCACGATTCAGACTACCCCACACACATCTGAACAGGAGCAATGGCAATCTGCCGTCAGTGTATGCGCTCTGCCTGCGTCACGTATTCAAGACTATTTAAGCGAGCTGCTCGAACACCTTTGTTTATTTTACCTGTCAACAAGGCTCCCGTGTGGGAGGCGAAACGTCTTCTCTTCTTTAAAATCTTTATTTGGTCGGCGAAGTGCCCCGGGTTTTTGTTTACCTTTTAACCACGAATTCCGAACACGTAAGGTTAGTCCTGATCCGTCGTTTTATCAGCTGCATAAACTGCTCTAAGCAATCGCTTACTAGCTAATTTAACAAGTACGTTGTTACGCACGCACAGGCAAACACGATTATATCTCACTCATTGACCGCAGACACTCGCGATCATAACGCTGGCGTGATGAAGAGCGGCAGCTGCGGCGAGCGAACTCATCTTCGTGTTGCCTCTCACTTCAGCGCAAACGAGGCGCACGAGAACACAGCACGCACAAAGCCATCAGTTATCTTCGGTCGGCTAGCCTTCTATAACCCACGACAGATTGTCTCTAAGATAGGACGTCTGCGGCTGCTGCTAAGCCACCGCAGCTGGAGTAGGAGCGGATATACGCACTAACCTGCCACCTTTCACCCCCATACCCGCGCTATCGCGCGCACATCTCCCCGCTTCTCGCCTTGCGATCGTCAGAAGACAGCGCGCACCGTCCATGATTTCGTCCCTTGGGAGCGCAAGAAGACATCGCTGCATCAGGCCACCATCCTTTTCGTCTCGACCTCGCAACCTTCGCTCGCGCCTACAGAAAACGGCGCGCGACCGTGATGCTATCGCGCTTGCTCTTTATAAGGAACACCACGGCGACGGCGGAAATTAGCCTGGAGTGTCGACATAATTGCTATCGCAATAAAAAAAGAATAGTGCAGGGCAGACACGCAATCCTACTCTCAGATGTCCATGATATTATGGTCTAGTAAAAAAAAAAAGTTGGAAAGTGGTTTAGCCTATACTTTATAACGATCAAAGAGTGCCTACCTGAGAGAGAGTTGGTGGCGAGAATGGCGCATGCGCACTGTGCGCGGCAATCTATCCGTCGCCGCTCGGGTAGAAGCGCCGGACTGCTCTATTTTTTTTTTTTCTATCTGCGCTGTCTTCGGGATCGGTATGCATTTTAAGACTGCGCTTTTTATCTGGGGATATCTCTCCAGGTTGCCTAAAGTGCCACGGGTACGCTGGTCATATTGAGGTCATACCACGATATGATCTCCTTTGTTTCTATCCGCATTTTGTGAATGAAATGATTCTGGGGTTTTACTTGCGAAAACCACGATCTTATTAAGAGGCACGCCGTAGTACAGGACTCCGGATCTTTGACGCGCCCCCAATGCATGGGGCACGGGCGTTTTTGGCATTTCGCACCCATCTAAACGCAACCACCGCCACGGGGATTTGATCCTGCGACCTCGCGCTTAGCAGCGCTACTCCATATCAGCTAAGCCATCGGGGCGGGTCGGCATGTTGTTATTGTTGGTGGTGTCATAGTCGTACTTGTTTGGTATGACCGCGTTTTTGTTGTTGTTGTTCTTGTTGTTGTACCAGTTCATCGTGAATTCATGCTTCTCCATAGCGGTATACGCACCCTGGCTGCGGCGACCATCCAAGTGATGATGAACCCGAAGTTAGCCGCCATCAGAAAAGAGCCGATGCCCCAGGAGATCCAGACATGCGGGCGTGCTGCGCGCCAATTATTTGTATTAGTAGTAGTTGTTGGTATTCGTAGTAGTAGTAGGCAGTATAGTAGTAATAGTAGTAGTAGCAGAAGTAGTAGTAGTACTATTAGTAGTAGTAGTAGTCATAGTAGAAGGGGTGGTGGCGCTACATGTGCTTACTATTTGCGTCGGTCAGAATCGCTGTCCTGTACATGAAGGTCATCTGTATCCCCAGGGCCAGAACCATCACCACCTATAAGGAGCATGGGGAGCAAAATACTGCGTGACCTGCCATGGCATATCAACGAGCTGCGATGCACAAATAAAGAAAACTAAAAAGAAAAAGACATTGACGTACAAATTAAGCACAAATTGATTGACAGGCTACAGTGATGCTTTGATTGCCTTAACTCAAATGTAAGGTGAGCATCACTTATGTCAAAGCCCTGGCACTCTCCATTTCCTTGTCCGACGAAGAGCATCGTCGTTGAAACGTATAGAGCGGAGATGAGCAAAGCAAGTCTTGCGCGAGAAGCGCTGTCGCCCCAGTCACTGACGCGTCCGACAGAAAATACCGCCCCTGCTCAGTTAGGGGTCAAATCATATCAAATGACATCGTTTTCATTCGTTAGATTCAGAAAGTCCAAAACACAGGTAAATTAGTAAAGATTGCGAAAATCGGAGACTGGACCATGGTACCGTAAACAGCAATTATGACAACTAAACAGGCAGATTAGAAAGTAATTCAATGAACAAACGCAAACAGCTTAGGCAAATGAATACAAGATGGTTAAGCAATATTATTATATACAATACGAACGTATCAGATCAAGTACACGTAAGCCAATGGAAAATTCAGGAAGAAAGGCAGTAAAAACAAATATAGAACATCGAGTAAATTAGGACTAATCCAAAAGAAAAGCTTTAATGGACACAGCTAACGTAGCTAACGTAGCTAACGAGTATGAATATGTTGATGCATGAGTGAAAATATTCCTTCCAATTGCCTTGAAAGCTGGAGACAATATTCCATAACTACATGGCGATTTACATGGTGTAAACTGTTACTGGCAGCGAATCCAGCGCGGTTAACGATTAACAAATACAAACTTCATAATTAGCGCGCTATAGGGGAAAAAAGTCGTGGGCAGCGCATCTAGTCTGGTTACAGTTAGTCTGTAAATTACTATAAATGGATGCATATAAAAGTGGATAGACGCGTTCAGTTTCGTTTCCCATAGCGCTTGCCATAGTCGGCGCCCATTGAAATATACTATAGCGTGAGCTCCGCGTGTACCGTCTGTTATACGCTCAGCCGAGTGTTATACAAGCTCAGCGGTAAAGGTGTAGCGCCCAAAGTTCGTGCCAGCAGAGGAAGGCAGAAACGCTGCCCTGCAGCTCCGCCACGGATCCCCGACTGAGCGGGCCTTTGTCGTTGCACTAGGGTGGTTGCTTGAGCTAGCTGGTAATCCATGATCAAAAATAACGTACAGCGCGAAAGACAAGGACTGCGAAGACGACATATACAGCACTGACTTCCAACAACATTTAATTGCGTTGCCACATCGTGTGTATACATACAAGAAAGGGCATGCGCAGAAAATGAAAGGAAGTCACATGGGGTGTTCTAACAGCAAGTCAATGAACTAAAAGCATGGTCACCAGAAAAATAAGAAAAAAATATACATTACGATTTCTATCTGTTTAGATACGTGACTTCACCAGGGGTCAGCGCGATAGAGGGGGCACTAACGCAATTACTACCAAGTTTCCCGATGAAATCAGCTTCCACAATTTCCCGAGTGAGCTGCGAGCTGTGTCTCGCTAAAATTTCAGTATCTTCAAAGCGGGGCACGCAGCCGCAGTCCCGGCGATGCATGCCCTTTCTTGTATATATACACCCGATGTGGCAACGCAATTAAATGTTGTTGGAAGTCAGCGCTGTGTAGGTCGTCTTCGCAGTCCTTGTCTTTCGCGCTGTACGTTATTTTTGTCGTTGCGTCCGCTTCGTCGTTTTTGCAGCCAAACGCACTCGGCTTCTCTCGACAAACTCGTTGACATTCCGCGCGCATGCGATCAACGCGCCGTCTAACAGCGGGGCAGCACAACACCGACAGCGGCGACAACGGCAGTAGCCTGAAGAGGTTCCCTTCGCCTACATACATATACACGCTTTTCTACGCTCTTCCATCGCCTCCCTACCTCTGACACGTGAACAGATTCCCACGCTTTACACCCATACACATTTTTTATGCGAAGCATACTAGCCGCACAACCACGCTCTTCCTTGCTGCGCCGCGCGCGGCCGCGTAGCTACCATATGACGTCATAACAGCTGCAAAAGCGGAGGCTCAACTCGTGCGCTCGCTTGCGGCCGCGTAGCTACATAGCCGGGTCTCAGCTCGTGCGCTCGCCTGCATGAGTTGTTTCTTCGTCTAGCCGAACCAAGTATAGCCAAGCAACAGCAGTTCACCAGGCTAAACAGTGGTTCAACAACTAAAATAAAGGCTAGTATGCTTCGCATCCTGGGCTTAACCTTAGCTAAGCCACAGCCATTTTTTTTTTCAGCATTGACACTCCTATGCTAACGCAATGAATTACGTCGGCGGAGAAAGGGCTAACACCGGGGGCACAGAGGACTCGACGCGATTCACTCAACACTGCGTGACGCTACGCCATGGCTTAGATTATCTTTTTCGACAAGTGCCCTGCTAATCGTCGAGCGTACGTTATGGTGAATCATCGTGCAGTTCTCACCGTGAAAGCGAGGGTCAGACCCCTGACCCAGTTCCTAGAGTCCAAGAGGGAAGCAGGCATTATCGGAATTGGAGTGGATTTCCTTCTTGTCGTGTGTTGTCTTGTCCTTCTCCGATGGCGGTATTCTTCTTCTGCTTCTGCTTCTATGTCTTCGAGAAGCATGGCACGTGCCACCACTGCAGGCGACGGACCAAGGAAGAAGAAGAAGAAACCTTATTAATGAATGGAGGAGGAATGAACTTTTATTGTAGAACCAGCACTTTATGATGGCCGGGCCTAAGCCTCCCACGAAGGGACGTCGAGGGCTTGCCTCGCCGCTACCTCGCGGGCGTGCTAGGTCGCCCAGGTTTGGTCGTCGAGGGCGGAGCTCCGCAGAGCCCCATGCAACCTCGACGAGAGAGTCGTGGAGGAGGAGGAGTAGATTTTAA
Source organism: Dermacentor albipictus (assembly GCF_038994185.2). NCBI lineage: Eukaryota > Metazoa > Arthropoda > Arachnida > Ixodida > Ixodidae > Dermacentor > Dermacentor albipictus. Next base: position 165,904,423 of record NC_091822.1, read on the forward strand.
TGAAGAGAAAGGGGGAGAGGTCGGCCTGGAGAGCGTGTCTCTTGCCTGCTACTCCTCACTGGGGAAAGGGGAAGTGGGAAATACAGGGAAAGGTAGGTGGCGGGTGATTATGTTATGGTACAATGAGATGCTATGTACGCGCTGTCCTATATGCGGATGCGCACTGTAGACGCAATGAACGTAAGAGCAATCTTGTACATACCAAAAGTAATCTTGTCACAAAAAGTTAATGCGAAAGCACATTTCGCACTAACTGCACGTCTCACAGCTTCTAGAGGTGATTGTCTAAACCAGTCTCACTTAAAAGTTAAAAAGTGATATTATGGCACGTTTGGCACAGTGAACAGTCCTCCACGCGCCCGAAAGCTTTTCTTCTGAAAAGGGGCGGGAGTCCAAGCTGTCAACTGTAGATTTGAGTTTTCTTCGTTCGGCCGCATATTGAGGGCACACGCAAAGTACGTGAGCTATTGTCTCGAGAGTGTGACAGACGCTACATTCAGGGTCACGAGGGAGTTGTGGTGTTAGACTGTGTGTACTGTGCTGGGCACTCCCACAGCATATGCGGAAGCGTAGCCGGGTGAATGCCACAGCACCGGCAGTTGAGGGTAGCGTAGACGTCTGTAAATATGGAAATGAATGGTCCGGCAGTTTTTTTTTTTTGTGGCCTCTGGTGGCGGCTTAAAGTCCTTGGACTCGGACGGCATCTTCGGCTTGCCGGAGGGCAAGGAGGTAAAATTTAATTATGGAGGTTAGCATCCCGAGACTGCACATATTTTCAGCATGGCAGGCCGCAGTGGACGGCTCCGGATTTTCATTTCCCCCAGGTGGGGTTCGGTGATATGCATAAATATGTGCCTTTGATATGCCCTAAGTATGCGTAAATTTAAATACAGCAGCGTTTTTTCTTTCTTTTTTTTCTGATTTTCGCCCTCGCAGAATCGTGGCCACCGCGGCGGGAAAACGAATTCGCAGTTAAGCGATTAAATCCAACATTTTCCGGTAGAAATTTGCCGGAACAAATTTTACAAAAAAGAAAGAAAGCTAGATAGAAAGAAAATGCAATTGTACGCATCGCCGTTAGTTGTTGTTGTCCTGAGTGTTTGTGGCGCATACCCACAGTGGGGGATTGGCCAGGAACCGAGTGGTTAAATTAGGTGCATAAAAACAAAGGAATTAACAATTTGCACGTTGGAGCTTAGGAGGCAAAAGGTTTGCGAGACGAAAAAATGCAATCAGAAGAAAACCGTGAATAAAAAAAATAATCATAGACAATTGTCAACGGTTTCCTCCCTGCCTTTTCATATCTCTCTCTCTCTCTCTCTGTCTTTTGACCGCTTCATTAAAGCACTGTTACACGTAAACTCCAAGATATGCGCTCATTCTGCCTTTCTTTTTTTTTTTTCTTGAACGACCGGTTTGCCTTGCTCGTTGAAACGTTCCACGATCTTGTGCATTTTGCCTTTTCTTCGAAATCCTGGCCAGAAATGTTCCGAGTAAGTGAAATTTCTCCGCACTGAAGCTTTAATGTAGCACTGGTACACGAATCTTGGATCTTGTCTTGCCTTGGCTAACGACCTAGCCATCACGGCACGAAACCGGGTTTCCTTCAGCGCATGACTTATGGCGACGAGCACAAGTTTCGATTTCAGAGGGACACGAGAGGGAGCCGTAACTTCTCGTGTGACTCCGTAAACGCAGCTGGTGACGTGTTCGCACAAAATTGCGACCTGAATGCGTCGCGCCATTTACGTATGCGCAAAGCCACCCTGTGTCCTCGCCGTCTTCGTCGTCGTCCTGATGGCGTTATCCAGCGGAGATGGATTTTTTTTTTGTGTGGATTGAATAACTTTAATGAAAGGTCCTGCGAGCTACGGGACGCAAGGTCCCATAGAGCGGGCTACTCCCACGTTGGGACCGGGAATTGTAACTCCCTGGCCGTATCGTGGCCAGGTCAGTGCTGCGTAATGCTTCTTGTAGCCTGGCGGAGTCTTGATCCTTGTTTGCGTGGGTCCGACCACACGGCCAGAGCAAGTGATGTACGTCCAGTGTGCTATGGCAATTTTCGCAATATGATGTTTTGTATAGGGCAGTCATGCAGTGATGTAGTCTGTTCTGCGTGGGGTGCGGAGATGGATGGATGGATGGAAACAACTTTATTTTCGATTTTCCTCGCCGACGGTAGTCGCCTACTTGGGCGCCATGCGCCGGAGTTCTGAACTCGCCGTGCTGCTACTGGGTGGTGGGTGACCAGATAAGCTGGGTAAGGTAAAAGCCGCCGATCTCTACATTGAGGTAAGCTCACTTGGGACTCTACTGGTGGTCTTTCGGTTCGTTTGTTTGTTCGAAGCTTTATTTTAAAGGCAATGACTTCGAAAGAAAGTTTCCATTTACTTTTCCGTATAGGGTGCGCCTGTTTCTCGACTGTTTGAGCCTCTTTCGTGGAACGATCCTGAAGATCGTGCCGTCGAAATATAAGTGCACCGAGTATGTATGTATCATGCATGTATGTGCAACCAAGGTGCGACTGGGTATGTGCAACTGATGCTACTCGGTATGTGATGACACTGTATGGGCTACCGGGCCCCTGGGTATGTACCAATGTACCTGTGGGCCTCTGAGTGCTAGAAGTGTGTTTTGTGCGAACGCTAAACGTTGCAGAATTTAAAGATGCTCGGGTTCTTTAACGTTGCAAGCAAGTAAGAAAGCCATAAACGACAACTTCCCGACGGTTCGCGCCAAGTCATTATGGCGCGAACCGTCGTCGTAGGGTCAGAGCAGTTTATGGATATCGACCGGAGAGGTCAAGTACATCACGTCCCCGGTGGTGAAGTTGAAAGACATAGCTTTTTTTCTTTCTTTCCTACCCTCCCTTTGCTTTTTATGACTGTATTTGTCGAAGTTGCTTCAGCTCGGTGTTGTTTTATAGCTCAGCTGCCAATTCGTAAGCGTTCGATTGTTCGCAATGCTCTGCTTTCATCAAGAATGCAAAAGTCATTACGTTGCCAGTAGCCCGCAGCCACTGGCGGCCAGCGAATCTTCGCGCATCAGCCAATCGTAGTTCTTGAGGCACGAGATCTCCCTCCTGAGCATCCGGGCCGGTGCAATGTGACGTGCAGTAAGGCTTGCGCTTTTCCACGCAGAGTAAACTTGCGGACAGACATGTGAAGCAGTCTCCTAGCAACGAGGACGCAGCATTCATTGCGGAGGCGGCGCGCCCCGTCGTAAGGCACTCACTACAGTGATGGGGCCCATCATAACGGTATATGCGCTGTTATGACACAACGCATCGGTATTCATTAGCCTGCAGCCCCTGAAGCGGTATGTGCCTAAAGCCCCCAACCCCATTCTCCCTTGTCTACGCAACGGGTCGTTTCACTCGTCTTTGCAGTAGCCCTCTGTGCCAGGCGTGGTGGTGAAACAAGCACGACAGAAGTCGAACGAGAAAAAATATAATGCGGCAACACAAAATAAATACACTGTAAGCACTATTAACGCACTTCGTCGTTTTAATTCGCACATAGACATCGTCATCTTCCCTGTTCTTCTACTTCTTCGCGCGTGAGCTGGGGAGTTGTCTTTCTTAGAATAAAAAGCGCTGGACAACTTGATCGGTCTCGGTATTATAATGCATATTTTTTTCTTTAGACTGCTGGACACGATTCGAACCCAGGACGCAGTAAACATGAGCTCAAAGCTCTGCCGCGGCGCGACGATACAATAGCTTTTTATTATTGTATATAGAATTATGAGTACCGTCATCCGCAAATGATTAATCACATTACGTTTCGACAGACACGAAGAACAAACGCACGCGTTGGACTGCGTGGCGCTCCGAAACAAAACGGAAAGGTTCGATTCGACGCAGGTTCGGCATCGGCTGCTGTAGCCCAGTCACTATTGTGCTACGGATCCCTTTCATTCAGCTCCACGCTGTAATGTGGAAAGACATAACTGTGCTTCTCCACCCTTCTTCCCGCCTTCCGCAGGCCGCTAGCTTTGCTTAATTTTTTTTCCCCCGTGGTGCTAAATGATAGACAAACTGAAGCACTGAAACCGTGGCCTCAGCATCAGGAAATAATAATAATAATATTTGGGGTTTTACGTGCCAAAACCACTTTCTGATTATGAGGCACGCCGTAGTGGAGGACTCCGGAAATTTTGACCACCTGGGGTTCTTTAACGTGCACCTAAATCTAAGTACACGGGTGTTTTCGCATTTCGCCCCCATCGAAATGCGGCCGCCGTGGCCGGGATTCGATCCCGCGACCTCGTGCTCAGCAGCCCAACACCATAGCCACTGAGCAACCACGGCGGGTCAGCATCAGGAAAGCGAAGGGGCGCGACCAAAAAATCAGAATAGTGATGGAATAAAGATATCGCTGCAAAAGTAAAACGCAGCCTGGCTTCTGAGAAAGCGTACATTGTATGGAATTCGTGAAATAAAGAGAAAATCCCCCTTTCAGATGGGTGTACATTTAGCTTAAATACACTTCTGTATGGGCCTAAAAACGCAAGTTATAGGCACGAGAAAACAATCTTGAAAGTGCACTTTTTCTTGGTGTGAAGTAGGCGCAGTCTTTCTGTCAAGGCTTTATCAGGGAAACCAAAGAATATTTTCAAAGCTTTCTTTATTAGTACGTTAAGCTTCTCCACTTCAGCCCATTCGAGTCTAAGGTATACGGCATCACCGTAGGTTACCCTGCTGATGACAAGCGCTTGTACTATCTTCAAGGCATGCTGTTCCTTTAGCCTATGTCTCTCGGTGCGACCCGTCTCACCAGGCGAGAAACTTTGAGGACAGTCTCTTGGAGCTTAGGAAGAGTCCACGACTCGGCCCCGTCACATATGACGAGGCCAAGGATTCTTAGTGACTCTACCTTAGGTATAGTAACTCCGCTAATTGAGAGTCACTTGGAATTCGGGGGTGACCTTGAGAGGTCTTCCCTTGCTTTCTCTACGTAATGTTAGTAAGTCTGGTTTTTCGGGTGCGTACGAGAGACCACAGGTCTTGAGGTATGCCTCTGTTTTGTTAACGGCTTGTTGTAAACGTGAACAGATGATTTCAAAAACCGAGAACACCTAAACACTGCTTATGACTTCTTGATGGATGGATGGATGCAAAATTTTAATGAAGGTCCTGAGCTACGCTACTCAGCGCGCTGCGGGCCGCTCCCACGCCAAAGCATTAATGTTCAATTGAACGCCGCTCAGCTGTCCTTCGAATTTTAGGCAACGATTAATGTACCGCAGGGGTACGTGCTGCCCACGCCATCAAGCAGCAGCAGCAGCAGCAGAAGTCTGGCGTGCCAAAGCCGCATGCCACTGATGTCCTGCGCGAGGAGCGACCGAGGAAGCAGTAGTGGGTACCAAGGGTCGCAGGTGAGCGCAGCAGCTAATCCCAGTGGAAGTCAGTGACAGAGCGAGATTAGATAGATAGATAGACAGACAGACAGACAGACAGACAGACAGACAGACAGACAGACAGACAGACAGACAGACAGACAGACAGACAGACAGACAGACAGACAGACAGACAGACAGACAGACAGATAGATAGATAGATAGTAGATAGATAGATAGATAGATAGATAGATAGATAGATAGATAGATAGATAGATAGATAGATAGATAGATAGATAGATAGATAGATAGATAGATAGATAGATAGATAGATAGATAGATAGATAGATAGATAGATAGATAGATAGATAGATAGATAGATAGACAGACAGACAGATAGACAGACAGACAGACAGACAGACAGACAGACAGACAGACAGACAGACAGACAGACAGACAGACAGACAGACAGACAGACAGACAGATAGATAGATAGATAGATAGATAGATAGATAGATAGATAGATAGATAGATAGATAGATAGATAGATAGATAGATAGATAGATAGATAGATAGATAGATAGATAGATAGATAGATAGACAGACAGACAGACAGACAGACAGACAGACAGACAGACAGATAGATAGATAGATAGATAGATAGATAGATAGATAGATAGATAGATAGATAGATAGATAGATAGATAGATAGATAGATAGATAGATAGATAGATAGATAGATAGATAGATAGATAGATAGATAGATAGATAGATAGATAGATAGATACGGGCCACGCGCTGGCTTCCTAGAGAGTCGCGTAGATGCCCTCTCCCCTCACGGAACACCTGGCGCGCTGTCGCAAATGCTGGTGCGCCGTCGCGCTCACTCGCCCACATCGACAGGCGTCCGTGACATGGCGTCACAGCCAATGGGAATTTAGGTGCCGTTTCGCTACTGCAGACGACAGATGACGGCGTTTTCGCTCAACGGGCTGTTTGATGCATTCACATCAAGGCGTTTCTCCCGATAATGGCGATTGTGACGGCGACGATGACGTTAATGATAATGATAGCGTACACGGATTAGTTCGTAAATAATGTAAATATTTTGCTTCGGTTCGCAGGTGCAGATGCAGAGCCTGAATGTTATATCAGACTGACTCTACGTTAACGCCACGTTCTCGTTCATTTTTTCCTTTTCTGATGCGTCTTTCCTTTCGCATATTCATTTTCCCTCCTCGCAGTATCAATCGACTTACCTGTCTTTCCACCGCACAGTTAGTGACCAATACCCCTTTGAGGTTACGAGTCACAGTTATCACCCTAATGATGATCGGTCTACTCGATAACATGCACGAATATTCGAGAAGATACGAAGCCACGCCCTCCTTCGCATATGCCACGAGCAGGCGGTATCCCATTGTGGCGCGCCTCGGCGACCGCATGCTTACTCATGTTCAGCTGTCGGTTTCAAGGTCGAAACAATTCACGCTTTAATTGCTCGCGCGTCCGTCGTGCTCTGCAAGCTTTCTCGCGCAAGTGCCAGCCGAAATAAATATGAAGCAGCCGTCGGTCGAAGCAGCGGCGTCTCCACCGGCTCTGACATGCATGTACAGCGTCCTCAGTTGTTGCTCGGGCCAGCTGGGGGGGCACCGGAGGAGGAGGAGTTGGCATCGCTCTTCTCTCTTGGTTTCTCCTCCTCCTCCGCCTTCTTGGCGTCGATCGCCGCCTTGCAGCTCTCGGTGTAACTGGCCATTGTGGCCACGAAGCCACACTGCGAAAACAAACCACCGGGGCGTCTTGGGCGGGTCGTTTCAAAGCGCTGTGCAAGCAACTGGGCTTTGTGCGTGAACGAATGCCCTTTCCCGGTAAAAGATAAGTAAAGAAAAAGGTACAACCACGTGCAGGCTGTATGGAGGACGCGCCCGCAATGTGGTGCTCTAAACTTCACGCGAGTGCTTCAGAAGGTGAGTGGGCACCGCAGCGTACCGAAATAGACCTAACCAAATGCAAAAGCTACATTTATTTACGCCTTTAGGCAGGTTTCTTTGTAACGTCGTCAGCAGTGGATTCACTTCATAAAATGAATTGCGCATTATTTTTTGTTCCGATAACTTCATCTTGAGTTTTTTTTTTTATTTCCATGTGATGTTTCACTTCAGTTAACAAATTTTTCAATTGTACCGGCGTTCAGTGAAGGCTATGAAGTTTTTACATTTGTGGAGTGCTGATGAGCGTATTCAGCAAACATATACGCAGTTCTCGTCCAAACTTCAGCTGGAGGTTGTTTTTTTAACATTATGTATTATATTTAACGTGGATAACTTAGCGTGCGTAATTAAATTTGAAAATCCAAGCCCGTGAGAGTGTGTGACACTGGGCAGGAGTGCTAAAGCTGTAGCACCGAATTTTCGCTTCACACTGTGTTTATGGTCAATTTCACGGCGTCAGTTACTGTGGCACATTATAATCTGCAGGCTCAGTGTACTCGAAGTCATCTTTCTTGGACGTGTGATGCAACTAGCGAGACTATCTGGATTAATGAATGCATTTCGAATGCTCAGCAGCTCGGATTCCGTATACAACCCTCCTTAGTCATTGCACGCGTAGAGGTGGCGCTCCACATTATTTGTTACGGTCAGTTTGCAGACATGATGAATACGAATACAAAGGCCAGCATTGCCCCAACAGAAATGTTACCTTTAGATTTATAGCAGTTATCTCAGATAATTGTATTCTTCTAATAAACAACACCTTTCTAACATCAGTTTACAGTCTAGCGCCTCTCCAACGAACGCCTCTAGAACGAAATCACCTGAATCACGAAAGAATAATTTTCTCCCAGTTCTATCGTGAGCTCTGCGGTTGGCGACCTCTATAACGAAGCCACCTGTATAACGCATGGTTTCGGAGGCCCCTGAGTATTTCCTTATAACGGAGTTCGACTGTATAAATATTCCGAATTGTGAAAATGCGCACTTCTATTATAAGTTACCGTGTGGCAGTCTGCTTCTAAATTACTAGTGCTTATGTTATTGAAACGTACACTCCTATAAACAGCACATTCCTTAAGGATGTAACTTCAGTGTATATGCATACAAAATTCCGAAACTTCTCACTTCTTGCTTAGAGTTTACTTACAAACTACGTCTTCCTGAACACTGAGCGAAAGGCATGAATTTAGCTCCCATTCAGTCATGCGTGGCAGGAGATAGCGCCGTCTGTGGATACGACACGTCAGGAAAGAGCAATGGCTCTTTTTTTTTCCTTTGCACAATGACACCAAAGTGAGGCGCATGAGTATACTCACGGTTCCATAGATATAAGTGATAGTACTGTTACCTTTGTTTTCAGTAATTGCATAAGGTATGGGGTGATATGGTACATGTTCTGACCATAAAGAACAAGCTATTAATCTCGTAGTTAAAATAATTGTGAATAGCACAACTTATGGAACCGGACAAGAATAAGCGGACAGAGAAGAAAGTATAACATTCTAGGAATACTTCCAGCACAGGAACTCTTTGAGTGCGTGGTTGTAACAGGCTATCATTATTCAAATGTTAAAGTATTGGTAAAAAAAAATATGGTGCGCTACGAAAAACAGAATGTTTCAAACCACGAGTGTTAACTATGGAATTATAATAATATTTGGGGTTTTACGTGCCAAAACCACTTTCTGATTATGAGGCACGCCGTAGTGGAGGACTCCGGAAATTTTGACCACCTGGGGTTCTTTAACGTGCACCTAAATCTAAGCACACGGGTGTTTTCGCATTTCGCCCCCATCGAAATGCGGCCGCCGTGGCCGGGATTCGATCCCGCGACCTCGTGCTCAGCAGCCCAACACCATAGCCACTGAGCAACCACGGCGGGTAACTATGGAATTATGTCCCCGATATTTCTAAGGAATTTGATGAAACACTGCACCATATAAATTGAAAATGTAAAAGGATGAAATAAGTGAGGAAGTGGTATTGAACTTTTCATTGTAATGTGCGATTATTGCTTGTATTCTTACGTGAGTGGAAATGGATGGATGGAAAAAGCTTTATTATGGTCCACTAGGTGACGCTAGTTTCCGAGCCCGAAGCGGGCCGCTCTCGCGTTGGGACCGAAAGGCTGGCCGAAAGACTTTCGGCAAAGTCTTTCTGCTCTAATAAATAAATGCTACGCTCTCCAGTCAAGCGTGACTCGAGAGCGTAGTATTTATTCTTAGTGCGTTGGAATATATTTTTTTGAAGTTGTATAATGCTTGATATCTCTATTGAAAGATGTGCCACCTGCTGCCTTGTCGTCCAACAAGCACGATGTGTTTAGATTCACCAGCAAACATTGTCTGTCAAGATGTCGCGCGGTCCTTCCTGTGTCAGGTGGCGCAATTCCTGTCCTTGAGCTGGATTTTTGGAAGACGCGTACTTTACACGAGTGAAAACACATATTCAACTAAGGAAACAATATTCAATAATTAAGTTCTTAATTAACTACAATTTACGGCCCATATTGCAAGCTACGAATGGCAGCCGATGTAATAATTGCAAGGTGTATCAATTTAAAATGAATTTACAGGATGACACCCTTTTCGAGGTATACTATTTCCCAAAGAGCGGAACGAAATGGATGGTGCGTTCCAGTTACTTTCAGTTATTCTTGTGCTTGAACGCATAAAAGGGCGTTTTGGCAAAAATAAATTAAGTGTAAAAGCAGTGCATTTTTATCGGCGAGTTTGATGGGACATATCACCAAACTGGTGTCATTCTGGAAGTTCATTCCAAGTGGGATACGCCTTTCAAACTCGGCGGCTATACATTTCGTCAATTGCGACATATGCCGCGAAGTTGTTAATCAGGAAGTTAATCAGTGCATTTCGTGTCATTAGCTGAATACGCGTTTGATTTTTTTTTTTCGTGCAAGCATAACGTCCGCCTCTCCCCGATTAATCTATAGCTCGAGAACTGGAATGATATTATTGAACTTAAAATGATCATCGCGTATTCGGTAACGCGGAACGTCCTCCACGCTTGAGTGAATTGCAGTCATAGCATTCAGTGAATGGCTATCTATTTTTAAAGGTCCATGCCTGCGCGTACGCCCGAATTACCGCTACACGCGAGTGCATGTAAGCGCGGCGAATTTCTGTTATCGTCTGTGCTTCGAGAAGCGAACGTATCGGTGGAGTCGAATGTGAGCGACTTTCTTTTTTCAGCACGAAAAAAAAAAAAAGTAACAGAGAGAACAGCAAAAACAAAGGACTCACCTCTATCCCAAACATGATCACAGCTGGAATCACCCATAGGCTCCCCAACAGAAACTGTTGACATGCAAAAATACTAAATCAGCCTACGAAAAGCATTGGGACAGGTATATCGTCAACACGTATAGGCACAGTGCTAATTTTTTAAATGAAGCGAGAATGAAATTGTTACACCCAAGGCTGAAGCATATTCTGAGGAGATTTATCGCTGGGGCAATTGGTTGGCCATCGTTGCCTTAAAGGCACCACCGCACTGTCGGACACTTGCACCAACATCCTCAGTGCTGGCGTTTGTACTTTTTTTTTCTTTTCTCGTGCACGTGTTCACAAGCGTGTTTCAGGCAGCATGCATCGGCACTTGTCTGGCAACCCACCGCGGTAGCTCAAGTGGCTATGTCGCGTTGCACGCGCTGAGATTGAATTGAATTGAGTTGAATTGAATTTTTATTCTCCTTGAACAAATACACAAGGAAGACTGATGTGGCCAATCCCATACTTGTGTGCCTCATATTCAGATTGTGGTTTCGGCGCGAAATACCACAGTTTATTCTTTTAGTTTTATTTTGTCTGGCCGTAATTTACTTGAATCGGAGTTCAGTGACAATCGCGAGGACCAATGGGGCATTCATTTTGTTGAGGTACTTTTTATGCGAAGCATACTAGCCGCACAACCACGCTCTTCCTTGCTGCGCCGCGCGCGGCCGCGTCGCTACCACATGACGTCATAACAGCTGCAAAAGCGGAGGCTCAACTCGTGCGCTCGCTTGCGGCCGCGTAGCTACATAGCCGGGTCTCAGCTCGTGCGCTCGCCTGCATGAGTTGTTTCTTCGTCTAGCCGAACCAAATATGGCCAAGCAACAGCAGTTCACCAGGCTAAACAGTGGTTCAACAACTAAAATAAAGGCTAGTATGCTTCGCATCTTGGGCTTACTGTGTCGTTCTCCCCTCTTGTGTTCGTCTTAGTTGGCGCTGTTCCTTCCTAATTCAAGTATGCACCATCTAGCCCAAATGAATGTTCTCCTGTGCTTAACCATAGCTAAGCCACAGCCATTTTTCGCACCGTTTCACTATGGAGATTTCTGGGCCCGAGCATACCGCGGCGGGCAAGCGGACATGTCACGTGCTATTTTTAGTGAGGGATTTGTAGAACATCTGCCACTGCGAATCATCAATGATCATCATCACGTAATTTATGGGCGTTTGTTGTTTTACCGATGCTGAAAAAGCCGCTTTAAATTCACTGGTAAGCTTGAAGCTTGGCGGTCTAGGAAACCGTCAAAATTGGAAACCGTTCTTGCGCAACAAAAGTTGCCCGAAGAAGAGGGAGAAAGAAGAATGTACTGGTGCCGCTGCAAATATTCTACAGTTTCCAAAACCTCAGACTTGCTTTCTTCTCTGCGTAACCGCGCGTATCGAAGCGACCAATATATACATAGTTCTAAGGAAGAGTACAATTTTCGGCCAGTTGTTTGTCTTGTCTTTTCTTGCCCCGTCTATTGCGCTTCAGCACATAAAAAATATCTATATCGTTCTAAAATCGCTAGCTTCACAACAGAGTCACAAAATCAAACACAATACGATACATAGAAACGCGCTGGTGTGATGACCCGTACACGGTCAGGCCGGACGCTTTCGACGAACACAGCGCCACCTTGATAGGATGGAGCGGGTGTTCTCCCCGCGTGACTCGATTTTGGAAGGCGGTGCATGTCGTTTCCGCCTGAACTCGGCTTTCATTGGCTGCACTTGGGAATGTACGTCACTGTTCATACCATCACGCAAAATTGCGATGTCAAAGCTCACTGTGCTGTGCGTGGCGTAGTTAATGGACAGTTGTCCACTCTTGGTTATGGTCGCGCGAAGGTGTGTAATCGCGGTACAGCGATGCTTAGATGCCCGTGTGCTCAAAACGTGGCGGTACATCAGAGTTTAATGGGGCTTAGCGCCATCTATGCGCAGAGAGTGACACTTCCTCGCACAAAAAGAAAAAAAAGTGGGGCCATATTTTGTATAAGTGACGTCATTTTGATTAGTACTTGCGAGAAAATTGTCTCTGTGTTTCTACCAATAGGCAAGCTTTCTTTTTTTTTGTGAAGTGCCCCGCAACTCGACGTGACTGCACAAGGCGTTGGTAATCATATTGCACTGTAAATAAGCGTAGCGGAGAGGAACTTGCAGGGAGATAGATGCAAGCCGTGTACGAGAGTCGCTATCGCACTCTGCTATCCTGTCTCCCTGTCCAATTACTGCCACACACAGTAAACCGACTTACATCCATAAGGGTTCTTCGATCCTGTCTATTACTCGCACGTTTACGCCCTTGCGGGTGTAAGGCTGCGAGCCATAGACTGATGTGCACCCTTAAGTACCTTCCAAAAATGTAAATGCCCTTACGCGGTATACTGCCCTCTCACCGCTGCTGACAGCTGTTGAGGTGCGAACAGTTTGCGCTAATTAGGTGCAGTACGGTCAGCGGTATATTTATTCGGTTATGGCGTCTTTTCGTGTTTTCTTTCTTTTTAAGAAACCGGCAATTGCTATTGCTACCATATATAGCACGAAACATTGCTTCTCTGCGCGCCAGAAGACTCCGAGCCAGTCGGCCACCCGACTCTACGGAAGGCATGCGCGATTAACAAATTCTGGGGTTTTACGTGCCAACACCAGTATTTGATTATGAGGCACACTGTAGTGGTTTACTCTGGATTGATTCTGAGACCCGAGGATCTTTACCGTGCCCCCATTGCACGGGGCGCGCGCGTTTTCGCATTTCGCCCCCATCCTTTCGAAAAGCGGCCGCCGCGCTCAGATACAGTGGTCATCCGCTTTGTGTTCGTAACTCAATATAGAAAGGGGGGGGGGGGGGCGGGAAGAGGTTTTACGTGCGAAAACTACGATACGATTGCAAGGCGCACCGTGTAGTGAAGGAGTACGTACGGATTAATTTTAGACCACCTGGGGTACTTTATAGCGTTCACCGAGAGCAGGGCAGAGGAGCGTTCTCGCATTCCGCGCCCATCGGTCCGCAGCCAGAGCGGCCCGAGTCGAACCTGCGACCTCGAACTCGGCAACGCAACGCGGCGGCCGCTCGCCGACCTCCGCGAATTGGCGACCAAAGCGGGTTACCCGACGACAAAACACACCTCGCACGCACCGCGCCCAGAAAAGTGTGAAAGGGGTGCACTTCTTTATTGTCCAAGTCGAGAAATGCATCCGAGGTTAAATTAGGCTATTTCGGAACTATACTTCGCCGCGAAAAAGTTCTTCAATATGTTCAGCAGAAGCGGAGTTGATTGGCCGTCAACCGTACCGTTCGCGGTGCCTCCGTTCCTTCTCCGGCGGCAGTTTCACACCCGCTCCATCTTATCAAGGTGGCGCTGTGTTCGTCGAAAGCGTCCGGCCTGACCGTGTACGGGTCATCACACCAGCGCGTTTCTAGGTATCATATTGTGTTTGATTTTCTGACTCTGTTGTGAAGATAGCGATTTTAGAACGATACATATATTTTTAATGTGCTGAAGCGCAACAGACGGGGCAAGCACAGACAAGACAAACAACTGGCCGAAAATTGTACTCAGAACTATATTGTCGCGTGGTCGTGACTTCAAAGAACACAGTAGCAATACTGTGAACGAAAAAACTAACTTTTATTGGGCGAACCTGTGCCCACAAAACAGGCTACACGTATAGCACAACGATAGCGGCGAACACGATCGGCGGTCGCCGAAATCTGATCAGCGGGTCAAGCGCGTCGGCTTTTATACATCAGTTCTCAAGTACGTTCAGCAGAAGCGGAGTTGATTGGCCGTCAACCGTAACGTTCGCGGTGCCTCCGTTCCTTCTTCGGCGGCAATTTCAAGGCTACGGCGGAAATGGGTGCCCCTACAGCGCCCCGCGTACCGAACAGTCACTCTGGCGCGCAGTTCAAATTTGACGATTCGGCGGTTCACGTAGACGCCGCTGATTGCGACTTGGGCGCCTACGACGCGGCGCCAAACGGGAGCGAACCGCGATTGGGTCCTCGGCGAGCCGCAGTGGCCAGAGGATCGGCACCTCGCGACACAACAGCGGCGACCGCGCCGTATATACCTACACGCTACGCGTACACTCTTAGACAAAGTTTCACCCTTTGGCTTTTGCCCCTTCTGCCACACAACATTAATCGTTATCTGCCTTGATGCGTTTCCTTTCTTTAACGCTGCGAGCCCGATACTTTCCAGTAACGAACGGCACGCGCGTTGTCAGAAGGGGCAAGCCAAAGGGTGTAACTTTGCCTAAGAGTGTAGACTCTAAGAACAATTTACACCCTTTGGCTTGCCCCTTCTGCCACACAAAAATAATCGTCATCTGCCTTGATGCGTTTCCTTTCTTTATCGCTGCGAGCCCGGAACTTTCCAGTAACGAACGGCACGCGCGTTATCAGCATAGAACAGTTTACACCCTTTGGAGTGCCTCTTCTGATAACGCGCGTGCCGTTCGTCACTGGAAAGTTCCGGGCTTGCGGCGATAAAGAAAGGAAACGCATCAAGGCAGATGACGATTATTTTTGTGTGGCAGAAGGGGCAACCAAAGGGTGTAAACTGTTCTTAGAGTGTAGCAGAACGAGGGCGCTATTCTCGACACCCTGGATGCTCGACACGCATGGTGGCTGCACGGCCGCCATTATCCGCCATGTTGACTCTCAGATTGGTTGTGGAGAGCTCGCGCGCCTTGAAATTTGTCCCGGGAAACGGAAGTTTTGCAAAATGCATTATTGCGTTTTCATCAAGATGACGAAACGTGACGTGGAGCTAGAAATTTTGTAGACTAATGCACTCTGTTGGTACTTGGCAGCTATACTGCGCCGTTAGCGCTTCAAAACAAAAGTGAGCGGTGGCCACTGCAATGCATCTGCAACTTCGCGAATATGTGGTCGCGATCCAAGACATGCGCCATGCCAGCTTGCTGATTGGCTGAAGGAATATGGTGAGGGGAGCGTCACAGGAAGGGCCGTTTCGTAAACGTCAATTCGACGTTGCGAAACGTCGAATTTAACTTTAACTTGAGCTGGGCCGCCATTGCAGAGATATTCCGCCATAATTTGTGGTGCGACGAGCCGCGCGACTTATGCTAATGAGCAGCCATATGCAATGGCGGCCGAGAGGAATGCGTATCGCCACATTTTCCCCGTCGTTTGGCGCCATGAAAATCTTTTGTTCATATCGCGTGCTCATGGTATTTGCATCGCTCTCGGGTGGTGTTGGCGTTTGTGTTTTCGGCCATCGTTTTTTAAAAGAACGCTTATAAACGAAATCATAATGCTTGAACATAGCAGACTTTCTGTAACGGTGTGCACTTTGCACTGCTGCGTTTATATTGTAATCAAGATTAATGCCTTTTCGCACAGTTCGAAGTTATGACAACGTTGTTTTTTAATTTATAAATAAAGGAATGTACGTAAGGCGGCGCCGTGAAGTTTCCTCCCGCGGTGCGAGTAACCAGCGAAGTGGACAAGAGATGGCAGTGCCGGCGCTTGCCTCGTGCAAGTAGATATCTCTGGCGCGGGCAACGCTTTCGGTGATATTCGCCCTTTCTCAGTCATCCGAATCGGGCTGAGTCACTTGCGTCTCACGAAACAGCGATAACGTGGCCTAGAACGTGCGCGCATCACTACTCGTACGTCGCGTATGATGTAACAAGGCAGAAAACAAGCGCGTCGGCGCCAACGTACGAGGATTCATTCCATTTCCCGGGGACACGCATCCTAACGAATGAAGCAGACGACGACTTGTACGCAGCAGACGACGGAAGCGAGAAGCGTTTTCGACGGAATAATCATGCGCTTTGAGCTATAGCTTCTTTATTTTTACTGCGAAGGAAAACTGTTTTGCTTCACCGAGAACCTTACGTTCAGTGGCTTCATTTCAGTTTGTTAGGCAAAACGTCAATTTGGCGTCACGTTACGCAAGCAAAATGGGGCCGTCAGCGCCATTTTATTCGCGTCGCCTCTACCTCACGCATCGAAGAAAACGGCGGAATGTCCAGAATAGCGCCCCGAATGTACTGCACCGAATAGCAGCGTTTGCATTTTGCACGGCAGGGTTAGTTTGCACGCCCGCGCTCATACGCACCTGTCTGGCCTTGCTTCGTGGAGCGGACCGGCCTTGTCCTTCGCAGGCTTCACCGATGGATAGCATACCCACTAAAGCCCCTCCATTAACTACGCTTTATCTGGCTTTGTTAGTCCAAATTGCGAAGCAATCCCATTTTTCTGAATGCAGAAGTCAATAAGACTCCGTGTATGCGCATGATCGTCGTCAATCATGACGTTTATATGCATCAATTTCTTGAGCGTCGCAGCTCTCAAAAGTCGCAAAACCGTTTGAAGCCAGAAGGATGAAGTTTAGGAAATTCCATGTACTAACACAGGCTCCCGTATACACTTCTGCACCTGCCGGATCATCGGCTAATCAATGGAAAGCGGCCGTCGTTTGAAGTATGGCGGTGGCGCCACTTACGTAGAGTTGTCCCCAGTACACTTTTATGCGAAGCATATTACTAGAGCTCAACCCAGCTCCTCAGGCGCGGCGGTGTCCCTTCAATACCACGTGGCACCGTGACGTCACGACAGAGGAGAAACGGGGCTCCAACTCGCGCCGTCGCGGCGGTATATAAGCAGCTGCGCTTGCCTCTGCTAGACACTCACGAGGTGAGATGCCTCCTGGAGACAGAGCTGCTCGTTGGAATGAGAAGCGAAGGTTGCGGCGTGCTACAGAGACTGTTTCTAGGTGGCTTTGCTACGGCGCAGCGACTACGCGCCCCGCATCGGACGCGGTGAGCGTCGAGCAACGCAGCGTTCGGCGCGACAACGAAATGTGCGCCTGAGCAAGCGCCGCACGCCTGAGCCGACGCCGACGACACCGGCTTTTCTGCGACACGAGCTCCTTAACGCTGTCGCGTTAAAATAAAGGCTAGTATGCTTCGCATCCTGGGCTTAGCCTTACCTAAGCCACAGCCATTTTTTACATTCTGTGCTCGCTGCTGGCAAAAAAAGAATGTGCATCAATAAAATAGCGCCCGGATACTTCTGCTTTCCGAAACATTAACGAATCAATAAAGAGCGGCCGCTGTAGAAACTTCCGCCGCTCGAAACCATTCTTATGCGAAGGGTACAAACAAATTTTGCCGCCTTCTGGCGCTATACTCTTCGGCAACGCCGTAACATGGTCGCCTAGCGCCTGGTGATGATCGCCGCTACCCTCAATATGCTTATTTTGTTATAGCGCAAGCTTGACACGGACAACAGAAGACGCATCTGATACACACAGCGCTGTGTGCGTCAGATGTGCCTTCTGTTGTACGTGTCGAGCTTGCGCTATAACAAAATGAGATATTCCGTACCAACAAGCCCCTATTGCTATCCTAATCGACCTCAATATGCTGTTTTTAACGCTACGTATGTGGTGTTTCCATAGATGCCGGCCGTTTTGCGGTCGTCCAACAGGCACAGCCATGTATATAGCAGGCTGTGGTGCTAAGCATCATCCCCATTGCTGGATAAATCGCTCTGCTCGCAGTTTTCTAGGACACTAACGCCAGCTTTTCGTCTGGTGAATTCCGTAGGAAGCTCTGTACCTGCCATCATAGGTCTCTGGGATCTGGTTGCGTTGCCTTATCCCGGAGGCCAAGTTTCCGTGAACGCTGTCGTAAATTTGCGGTCAATTTTTTTCTTCTTTTTGGCGCGTTTTGATTAAAGTTTTGCGGCCCATGTGAATCGACATTGGTCGCTCCATGCTGTGGGACCATTCGGGAAGAGAAGGTAGCCGCTTGCAACATGCATACATTTCTCGCCAACTTGTGTAACCTTAACTTGTCCTACTCCCCTTCACATGTTTAGCGCAAGGCTTATCCAACTTTTCTAATCTACCACCGCGCTTCTACTGGCAATCCATCATTCACATTTTTATCGTTTCATTTTTTTTTTCTTTTCGACTTCGCTCTGTGTCCTGACAGTGCGACTGTGCCGTATTCCCCAGATGCTACACCATGGCGAGACGGATTTTGATCGCTTACCTCTCCCATGTGCATAACTGCGGCGACCCTTTCGGAAGCGGTCTGCTTCTGAAACAGGATTTCTCGGCGGTTAGACAGCAGAACAGCTCAGCGATGCGTAGCGTAGCCTTTAATGTCTCACCGATAGCCCGGCCTCGACTCGGCTGATGATGATGTAGATGGCAGTGCCCACGAGCCGCACCGAAACGCCCGTGAGGCCTATGCGCATCCGTCGCACGTTGTCCTGCGCGCAAATATGGCCAGAGGTAACTTAGCATCCTTCCCCGGCTCATATTGAATAGCGATGCTCCTGCGACAAGAATCTTGAAATAACAGGTGACGCTTCCGGAACTGAGCTGACAGAATGGCTGAGCATGCCGCTTCAAGCGGCCACGCAATCGACTGGGGGAAGGCACGTGTCCCTGCCAGGGAAAAAGGGCCATCTCGACGCCTTTATCTTGAGTCGCTCACGATTCAGACTACCCCACACACATCTGAACAGGAGCAATGGCAATCTGCCGTCAGTGTATGCGCTCTGCCTGCGTCAGGTATTCAAGACTATTTAAGCGAGCTGCTCGAACACCTTTGTTTATTTTACCTGTGAACAAGGCTCCCGTGTGGGAGGGGAAACGTCTTCTCTTCTTTAAAATCTTTATTTGGTCGGCGAAGTGCCCCGGGTTTTTGTTTACCTTTTAACCACGAATTCCGAACACGTAAGGTTAGTCCTGATCCGTCGTTTTATCAGCTGCATAAACTGCTCTAAGCAATCGCTTACTAGCTAATTTAACAAGTACGTTGTTACGCACGCACAGGCAAACACGATTATATCTCACTCATTGACCGCAGACACTCGCGATCATAACGCTGGCGTGATGAAGAGCGGCAACAGAGGTGAGCGAACTCATCTTCATGTTGCCTCTCACTTCAGCGCAAACGAGGCGCACGAGAACACAGCACGCACAAAGCCATCAGTTATCTTCGGTCGGCTAGCCTTCTATAACCCACGACAGATTGTCTCTAAGATAGGACGTCTGCGGCTGCTGCTAAGCCACCGCAGCTGGAGTAGGAGCGGATATACGCACTAACCTGCCACCTTTCACCCCCACACCCGCGCTATCGCGCGCACATCTCCCCGCTTCTCGCCTTGCGATCGTCAGAAGACAGCGCGCACCGTCCATGATTTCGTCCCTTGGGAGCGCAAGAAGACATCGCTGCATCAGGCCACCATCCTTTTCGTCTCGACCTCGCAACCTTCGCTCGCGCCTACAGAAAACGGCGCGCGACCGTGATGCTGTCGCGCTTGCTCTTTATAAGGAACACCACGGCGACGGCGGAAATTAGCCTGGAGTGTCGACATAATTGCTATCGCAATAAAAAAAGAATAGTGCAGGGCAGACACGTAATCCTACTCTCAGATGTCCATGATATTATGGTCTAGTAAAAAAAAAAAGTTGGAAAGTGGTTTAGCCTATACTTTATAACGATCAAAGAGTGCCTACCTGAGAGAGAGTTGGTGGCGAGAATGGCGCATGCGCACTGTGCGCGGCAATCTATCCGTCGCCGCTCGGGTAAGGGGATTAGCATAAGCGCCGGACTGCTCTATTTTTTTTTTTCTATCTGCGCTGTCTTCGGGATCGGTATGCATTTTAAGACCGCTTTTTATCTGGGGATATCTCTCCAGGTTGCCTAAAGTGCCACGGGTACGCTGGTCATATAGAGGTCATACCACGATATGATCTACTTTGTTTCTATCCGCATGTTGTGAATGAAATGATTCTGGGGTTTTACTTGCGAAAACCACGATCTTATTAAGAGGCACGCCGTAGTACAGGACTCCGGATCTTTGACGCGCCCCCAATGCATGGGGCACGGGCGTTTTTGGCATTTCGCACCCATCTAAACGCAACCACCGCCACGGGGATTTGATCCTGCGACCTCGCGCTTAGCAGCGCTACTCCATATCAGCTAAGCCATCGGGGCGGGTCGGCATGTTGTTATTGTTGGTGGTGTCATAGTCGTACTTGTTTGGTATGACCGCGTTTTTGTTGTTGTTGTTCTTGTTGTTGTACCAGTTCATCGTGAATTCATGCTTCTCCATAGCGGTATACGCACCCTGGCTGCGGCGACCATCCAAGTGATGATGAACCCGATGTTAGCCGCCATCAGAACAGAGCTGAAGCCCCAGGAGATCCAGACATGCGGGCGTGCTTCGCGCCAATTATTTGTATTAGTAGTAGTTATTGGTATTCGTAGTAGTAGTAGGCAGTATAGTAGTAATAGTAATAGTAGCAGCAGTAGTAGTAGTACTATTAGTAGTAGTAGTAGTCATAGTAGAAGGGGTGGTGGCGCTACATGTGCTTACTATTTGCGTCGCTCAGAATCGCCATCCTGTACATGAAGGTCATCTGTATCCCCAGGGCCAGAACCATCACCACCTATAAGGAGCATGGGGAGCAAAATACTGCGTGACCTGCCATGGCATATCAACGAGCTGCGATGCACAAATAAAGAAAACTAAAAAGAAAAAGACCCTGACGTACAAGTTAAGCACAAGATAACTGACAGGCTACAGTGATGCTTTGGCTGCCTTAACTCAAATGTAAAGTGAGCGTCACTTATGTCAAATCCCTGGCACTCTCCATTTCCCGCCCGACGAAGAGCATCGTCGTTGCAACGTATAGAGCGGAGATGAGCAAAGCAAGTCTTGCGCGAGAAGCGCTGTCGCCCCAGTCACTGACGCGTCCGACAGAAAATACCGCCCCTGCTCAGTTAGGGGTCAAATCATATCAAATGACATCGTTTTCCTTCGTTAGATTCAGAAAGTCCAAAACACAGGTAAATTAGTAAAGATTGCGAAAATCGGAGACTGGACCATGGTACCGTAAACAGCAATTATGACAACTAAACAGGCAGATTAGAAAGTAATTCAATGAACAAACGCAAGCAGCTTAGGCAAATGAATACAAGATGGTTAAGCAATATTATTATATACAATACGAACGTATCAGATCAAGTACACGTAAGCCAATGGAAAATTCAGGAAGAAAGGCTGTAAAAACAAATACAGAACATCGAGTAAATTAGGACTAATCCAAAAGAAAAGCTTTAATGGACACAGCTAACGTAGCTAACGTAGCTAACGAGTATGAATATGTTGATGCATGAGTGAAAATATTCCTTCCAATTGCCTTGAAAGCTGGAGACAATATTCCATAACTACATGGCGATTTACATGGTGTAAACTGTTACTGGCAGCGAATCCAGCGCGGTTAACGATTAACAAATACAAATTTCATAATTAGCGCGCTATAGGGGAACAAAGTCGTGGGCAGCGCATCTAGTCTGGTTACAGTTAGTCTGTAAATTACTATAAATGGATGCATATAAAAGTGGATAGACGCGTTCAGTTTCGTTTCCCATAGCGCTTGCCATAGTCGGCGCCCATTGAAATATACTATAGCGTGAGCTCCGCGTGTACCGTCTGTTATACGCTCAGCCGAGTGTTATACAAACAACAGCTCAGCGGGAAAGGTGTGGCGCCCAAAGTTCGTGCCAGCAGAGGAAGGCAGAAACGCTGCCCTGCAGCTCCGCCACGGATCCCCGACTGAGCGGGACTTTGTCGTTGCACTAGGGTGGTTGCTTGAGCTAGCTGGTAATCCATGATCAAAAATAACGTACAGCGCGAAAGACAAGGACTGCGAAGACGACATATACAGCGCTGACCTCCAACAACATTTAATTGCGTTGCCACATCGTGTGTATACATACAAGAAAGGGCATGCGCAGAAAATGAAAGGCAGTCACATGGGGTGTTCTAACAGCAAGTCAATGAACTAAAAGCATGGTCACCAGAAAAATAAGAAAAAAAATATACATTACGATTTCTATCTGTTTAGATACGTGACTTCACCAGGGGTCAGCGCGATAGAGGGGGCACTAACGCAATTACTACCAAGTTTCCCGATGAAATCAGCTTCCACAATTTCCCGAGTGAGCTGCGAGCTGTGTCTCGCTAAAATTTCAGTATCTTCAAAGCGGGGCACGCAGCCGCAGTCCCGGCGATGCATGCCCTTTCTTGTATATATACACCCGATGTGGCAACGCAATTAAATGTTGTTGGAAGTCAGCGCTGTGTAGGTCGTCTTCGCAGTCCTTGTCTTTCGCGCTGTACGTTATTTTTGTCGTTGCGTCCGCTTCGTCGTTTTTGCAGCCAAACGCACTCGGCTTCTCTCGACAAACTCGTTGACATTCCGCGCGCATGCGATCAACGCGCCGTCTAACAGCGGGGCAGCACAACACCGACAGCGGCGACAACGGCAGTAGCCTGAAGAGGTTCCCTTCGCCTACATACATATACACGCTTTTCTACGCTCTTCCATCGCCTCCCTACCTCTGACACGTGAACAGATTCCCACGCTTTACACCCATACACATTTTTTATGCGAAGCATACTAGCCGCACAACCACGCTCTTCCTTGCTGCGCCGCGCGCGGCCGCGTAGCTACCATATGACGTCATAACAGCTGCAAAAGCGGAGGCTCAACTCGTGCGCTCGATTGCGGCCGCGTAGCTACATAGCCGGGTCTCAGCTCATGCGCTCGCCTGCATGAGTTGTTTCTTCGTCTAGCCGAACCAAGTATAGCCAAGCAACAGCAGTTCACCAGGCTAAACAGTGGTTCAACAACTAAAATAAAGGCTAGTATGCTTCGCATCCTGGGCTTAACCTTAGCTAAGCCACAGCCATTTTTTTTTTCAGCATTGACACTCCTATGCTAACGCAATGAATTACGTCGGCGGAGAAAGGGCTAACACCGGGGGCACAGAGGACTCGACGCGATTCACTCAACACTGCGTGACGCTACGCCATGGCTTAGATTATCTTTTTCGACAAGTGCCCTGCTAATCTTCGAGCGTACGTTATGGTGAATCATCGTGCAGTTCTCACCGTGAAAGCGAGGGTCAGACCCCTGACCCAGTTCCTAGAGTCCAAGAGGGAAGCAGGCATTATCGGAATTGGAGTGGATTTCCTTCTTGAGGTGTGTTGTCTTGTCCTTCTCCGATGGCGGTATTCTTCTTCTGCTTCTATGTCTTCGAGAAGCATGGCACGTGCCACCACTGCAGGCGATGGACCAAGGAAGAAGAAGAAGAAGAAACTTTATTAATGAATGGAGGAGGAATGAACTTTTATTGTAGAACCAGCACTTTACGATGGCCAGGCCTAAGCCTCCCACGAAGGGACGTCGAGGGCTTGCCTCGCTGCTGCCTCGCGGGCGTGCTGGGTCATCCAGGTTTGGTCGTCGAGGGCGGAGCTCCGCAGAGCCCCATGCAACCTCGACGAGAGAGTCTTGGAGGAGGAGGAGTAGATTTTAATGAAGAGAAAGGAGGAGAGGTCGGCCTGGAGAGTGTGCCTCTTGCCTGCTACTCCTCACTAGGGAAAGGGGAAGTGGGAAATACAGGGAAAGGTAGGTGGCGGGTGATTATGATATAGTACAATGAGATACTATATACACGTTGTCCTATATGCGGATGCGCACTGTAGACGCAATAAACGTAAGAGCAATCTTGTCCATGCAAAAAGTAATCTTGTCACAAAAAGTTATTGCGCAAACACATTTCGCACTAACTGCACGTCTCACAGCTTCTAGAGGTGATCGTCTAAACCAGTCTCACTTAAAAGTTAAAAAGTGATATTATGGCACGTTGGGCACAGTGAACAGTCCTCCACGCGCCCAAAAGCTTTTCTTCTGAAAAGGGGCGGGAGTCCACGCAGTCAACTGTAGATTTGAGTGTTCTTCGTTCGGCCGCATATTGAGGGCACAGGCAAAGTACGTGAGCTACTGTCTCAAGAGTGTGACAGACGCTACATTCAGGGTCACGAGGGAGTCGTGGCGTTAGTCTGTGTGTGCTGTGCTGGGCACTCCCACAGCATATGCGGAAGCGTAGCCGGGTGAGTGCCACAGCACCGGCAGTTGGGGGTAGCGTAGACGTCTGTAAATATGGAAATGAATGGTCCGGCAGTTTTTTTTTGTGTGTGTGGCCTCTGGTGGCGGCTTAAAGTCATTGGACTCGGACGGCATCTTCGGCTTGCCGGAGGGCAAGGAGGAAAAATTAAATTATGGAGGTTAGCATCCCGAGACTGCACACATTTTCAGCATGGCAGGCCGCAGTGGACGGCTCCGGATTTTCATTTCCCCCACGTGGGGTTCGGTGATATGCCTAAATATGTGCCTTTGATATGCCCTAAGTATGCATAAATTTAAATACAGCAGCGTTCTTCCTTCCTTTCTTCTTTTTTTTGCATTTCGCCCTCGCAGAATTGTGGCCACCGTGGCGGGAAAACGAACTCGCAGCTACGCGCTTACATCCAACATTTTCCGGTAGAAATTTGCCGGAACAAATTTTACAAAAAAGAAAGAAAGCTAGATAGAAAGAAAATGCAATTGTACGCATAGCCGTTAGTTGTTGTTGTCCTGAGTGGTTGCGGCGCATACCCACAGTGGGGGATGGGCCAGGATCCGAGTGGTTAAATTAGGTGCATAAAAACAAAGGAAGTAACAATTTGAACGTTGGAGCTCAGGAGGTAAAAGGTTTGCGAGAGGGAAAAATGCAATCAGAAGAAAACCGTGAATAAAAAAAATAATCATAGACAATTGTCAACGGTTTCCTCCCTGCCTTTTCATATCTCTCTCTCTCTCTGTGTGTGTGTCTTTTGACCGCTTCATTAAAGCACTGTTACACGTAAACTCCAAGTTATACGCGCATTCTGCCTTTCTTTTTCTTTTCTTGAACGACCGGTTTGCCTTGCTCGTTTAAACGTTCCACGATCTTGTGCATATTGCCTTTTCTTCGAAATCCTGGCCAGAAAGATTTAGAGAAAGTGAAATTTCTCCGTACTGAACCTTTAATGTAGCACTGGTACACGAATCTTGGATCTTGTCTTGCCTTGGCTAACGACCTAGCCATCACGGCACGAAACCGGGTTTGCTTCAGCGCATGACTTATGGCGACGAGCACAAGTTTCGATTTCAGAGGGACACGAGAGGAAGCCGTAACTGCTCGTGTGACTCCGTAAACGCAGCTGGTGACGTGTTCGCACAAAACTGCGACCTGAATGCGTCGTGCCATTTACGTATGCACAAAGCCACCCTGTGTCCTTGCCGTCTTCGTCGTCATCCTGATCGTTATCCAGCGGAGATGGATGGATGGAAACACCTTTATTTTCGATTTTCCTCGCAGACGGTCGTCGCCTACTTGGGCGCCATGCACTGGAGTTCTGAACTCGCCGTACTGCTACTGGGTGGTGGGTGACCAGATACGCTGGGTAAAGTAAAAGCCGCCGATCTCTGCATTGAGGTACGCTCACTTGGGACTTTACTGGTGGTCTTTCTGTTCGTTTGTTTGTTCCACGCTTTATTTTAAAGGCAATATCTTTCTAAGAAAGTTTCCCTTTACTTTCCCGCATAGGGTGCGCCTGTTTCTCGACTGTTTCTGCCTCTTTCGTGGAACGATCCTGAAAATCGTGCCGTCCATATATAAGCGCACCGGGTATGTATCTATCTTGTATGTATGTGCACCCAAGGGGCGACTGGGTATTTGCAACTGATGCTACTCGCTATGTGATGACAATGTATGGGCTACTGGGCCACTGGGTATGTATCAATGTACCTGTGGGCCACTTGGTGCTAGAAGTGCGTTTTGTGCGAACGCTAAACCTCGCAGAACTTAGAGATGCTCGGGTTCTTTAACGTTGCAAGCAAGTAAGAAAGCCATAAACGACAACTTCCAGGCGGTTCGCGCCAAGTCATTATGGCGCGAACCGTCGTCGTACGGTCAGAGCAGTTTATGGATATCGACCTGCTACGTCAAGTACATGACGTCCCCGTTGGTGAAGTTGAAAGACATAGCTTTTCCCTTTCTTTCTTACCCTCCCTTTGCTTTTTATGGCTGTATTTGTCTAAGTTGCTTCAGCTCGGTGTTGTTTTATAGCTCAGCTGCCAATTCGTAAGCGTTCGATCGTTCGCAATGCTCTGCTGTCATCAAGAATGCAAAAATTACGTTTCCGGGAACCCGCAGCCACTGGCGGCCAGCGAATCTTCGAGCATCAGCCAATCGTAGTTCTTGAGGCACGAGATCTCCCTCCTGAGCATCCGGGCCGGTGCAATGTGACGTGCAGTAAGGCTTGCGCTTTTCCACGCAGAGTAAACTTGCGGACAGACATATGAAGCAGTCTCCTAGCAACGAGGACGCAGCATTCATTGCGGAGGCGGCGCGCTCCGTCGTAAGGCACTCACTACGGTGATGGGGCCCATCGTAATAGTGTATGCGCTGTTATGACACAACGCATCAGTATTCATTAGTATGCAGCCCCTGAAGCGGTATGTGCCTAAGGCCCCCAACCCCATTCTCCCTGGTCTACGCAATGGGTCGCTTCACTCGTCTTGGCCGTAGCCCTCTGTGCCAGGCGTGGTGGTGAAACAAGTACGACAGAAGTCAAACGAGAAAAAATATAATGCGGCAACATAAAATAAATACACTGTAAGCACTATTAACGTACTTCGTCGTTTTAATTCGTACATAGACATCATCGTCTTCCCTGTTCTTCTACTTCTGCGCGCGTAAGCTGGGGCGTTATCTTTTTCGGAATAAACAGCGCTGGACAACTTGATCGGTCTCGGTATTATAATACATATTTTTTTTTTCTTTAGACTGCTGGACACGATTCCAACCCAGGACGCAGTAAACATGAGCTCAAAGCTCTACCGCGGAGCGACGATACAATAGCTTTTTATTGTTGTATAGAATTATGAGTACCGTCATCCGCAAATGATTAATCACATTACGTTTCGACAGACACGAAAAACAAACGCACGCGTTGGACTGCGTGGCGCTCCGAAACAAAACGGAAAGGTTCGATTCGACGCAGGTTCGGCATCGGCTGCTGTCGCCCAGTCACTATTGTGCTACGGATCCCTTTCATTCAGCTCCAGGCTGTAATGTGGAAAGACATAACTGTGCTTCTCCTCCCTTCTTCCCGCCTTCCGCAGGCTGCTAGCTTTGCTTAAATTTTTTTCCCCGTGGCGCTAAATGATAGACAAACTGAAGCACTGAAACCGTGGCCTCAGCTTCGGGAAAGCGAAGGGGCGCGACCAAAAATTAGAATAGTGATGGAATAAAGATATCGCTGCAAAAATAAAACGCAGCCTGGCTTCTGAGAAAACGTACATTGCATGGAAATGGCGAAATAAAGAGAAATTCACCCTTTCAGATGGGTGTACATTTAGCTTAAACACACTTCTGTATGGGCCTGAAAACGCGAGTTATAGGCACGAGAAAACATTCTTAAAAGTGCACTTTTTCTTGGTGTGCAGTAGGCGCAGTCTTTCCGTCGAGGCTTTGTCAGGGACACCAAA
Organism: Dermacentor albipictus; assembly: GCF_038994185.2. Lineage (NCBI taxonomy): Eukaryota > Metazoa > Arthropoda > Arachnida > Ixodida > Ixodidae > Dermacentor > Dermacentor albipictus. Next base: position 165,932,458 of record NC_091822.1, read on the forward strand.
GAATGTTTTCAAAGCTTTCTTTATTAGTATGTTAAGCTTCTCCACTTCAGCCCTTTCGAGTCTAAGGTATACGGCATCGCCGTAGGTTACCCTGCTGATGACAAGCGTTTGTACTATCTTCAAGGCGTGCTGTTCCCTTAGCCTATGTCTCTCGGACCACCCGTCTCACCAGGCGAGAAACTTTGAGGACAGCCTCTTGGAGCTTAGGAAGAGTTCACGACTCGGCCCCGTCACATATGACGAGGCCAAGGATTCTTAGTGACTCTACCTTAGGTATAGTAACTCCGCTAATTGAGAATCACTTCGCATTAGGGGGTGACCTTGAGAGGTCGTCCCTTGCTTTCTCTACGTAATGTTAGTAAGTATGGTTTTTCGGGTACGTACGAGAGACCACAGGTCTTGAGGTATGCCTCCGTTTTGTTAACGGCTTCTTGTAAACGTGAACAGATGATTTCAAAAACCGAGAACACCTAAACACTGCTTATGACTTCTTGATGGATGGATGGATGCAAAATTTTAAATGAAGGTCCTGAGCTATGCTACTCAGCGCACTGCGGGCCGCTCCCACGCCAAAGCATTAATGTTCATTTGAACGCCGCTCAGCTGTCCTTCGAATTTTAGGCAACGATTAATGTACCACAGGGGTACGTGCGGCCCACGCCATCAAGCAGCAGCAGCAGAAGCCTGGCGTGCCAAAGCCGCATGCCACTGATGTCCTGCCTGATGGCTGTCCGGCGTGCCCGCGACCGGGCCGGTGGGCTAGACCTGCCGGTCCCGACGTGGGACTAGCCGGGTGCGCGACGAGTTCGCGTCCTCGCCGGACCTACAATAAATGTTTCTTCACTCACTCACTGATGTCCTGCGCGAGGAGCGACCGAGGAAGCAGTAGTGGGTACCAAGGGTCGCAGGTGAGCGCAGCAGCTAATCCCAGTTGAAGTCAGTGACAGAGCGAGATAGATAGATAGATAGATAGATAGATAGATAGATAGATAGATAGATAGATAGATAGATAGATAGATAGATAGATAGATAGATAGATAGATAGATAGATAGATAGATAGATAGATAGATAGATAGATAGATAGATAGATAGATAGATAGATAGATAGATAGATAGATAGATAGATAGATAGATAGATAGATAGATAGATAGATAGATAGATAGATAGATAGATAGATAGATAGATAGATAGATAGATAGATAGATAGATAGATAGATAGATAGATAGATAGATAGATAGATAGATAGATAGATAGATAGATAGATACCACGCGCCGGCTTCCTAGAGAGTCGCGGAGATGCCCTCTCCCCTCACGGAACACCTGGCGCGCTGTCGCAAATGCTGGTGCGCCGTTGCGCTCGCTCGCCCACATCGACAGGCGCCCGTGACATGGCGTCACAACCAATGGGAATTTAGGTGCCGTTTCTCTACTACAGACGACAGATGACGGCGTTTTTGCTCAGCGGGCTACTTGATGCGTTCACATCAAGGCGTTTCTCCCGATAATGGTGACGACGACGATGACGTTAATGATAATGATAGCGTACACGGATTAGCTCGTAAATAATTTAAATATTTTACTTCGGTTGGCAGGTGCAGATGCATAGCCTGGATGTTATATCAGACTGACTGAACGTTAACTGACTGAACATTAACGCCACGTTCTCGTTCATTTTTTTCCTTTTCTGATGCGTCTTTCCTTTCGCATATTCATTTTCCCTCCTCGCAGTATCAATCGACTTACCTGTCTTCCCGCCGCACAGTTAGTGACCAATACCCCTTTGCGGTTACGAGCCGCAGTAAATTAACATTATCACCTTCATCATGATCGGTCTACTCGATGACAAGCACGAATATTCGAGAAGATACAAAGCCACGCCCTCCTTCGCATATGCCACGAGCAGGCGGTATCGCATTGTGGCGCGCCTCGGCGACCGCGTGCTTGCTCATCTTCAGCTGTCGGTTTCAAGGTCGAAACAATTCACGCTTTAATTGCTCGCACGTCCGTCGTGCTCTGCAAGCTTTCTCGCGCAAGTGCCAGCCAAAATAAATATGACGCAGCTGTCTGTCGAAGCAGCGGCGTCTGCACCGGCTCTGACATGCATGTACAGCGTCCTCAGTTGCTGCTCGGGCCAGCTGGGGAGGCACCGGAGGAGGAGGAGTTGGCATCGCTCTTCTCTCTTGGTTTCTCCTCTTCCTCCTCCGCCTTCTTGGCGTCGATCGCCGCCTGGCAGCGCTCGGTGTAACTGGCCATTGTGGCCACGAAGCCACACTGCGAATACAAACCACCGGGGCGCGTCTTGGGCGGGTCGTTTCAAAGCGCTGTGCAAGCAACTGGGCTTTGTGCGTAAACGAATGCCCTTTCCCGGTAAAAGATAAGTAAAGAAAAAGGTACAACCACGTGCAGGCTGTATCGAGGACGCGGTCGCAATGTGGTGCTCTAAACTTCACGCGACTGCATCTGAAGGTGCGTGGGCCCCGCAGTGTGCCGAAATAGAACTAACCAAATGCAAAAGCTGCATTTATTTACGCCTTTACGCAGGTTTGTTTGTAACATCGTCAGCAGTGGGTTCACTCCATAAAATGAATTGCGCATTATTTTTGTTCCGATAACTTCATCTTGAGTTTTTTTTGTATTTCCATGTGATGTTTCACTTTAGGTAACATAAATTTTGCAACTGTACCCGCGGTTCAGTGAAGGCTATGAAGTTTTTGCATTTGTGGAGTGCTAATGAGCGTATTTAATGATGAGCGTATTCAGCAAACATATACGCAGTTCTCGTCCAAAATTCAGCTGAAGCTTGTTTTTTTAACATTATGTATTATATTTAACGTGGATAACTTAGCGTGCGTATATAAATTTCAACATCCAAGCCAGTGAGACTGTGTGACACTCGGCAGGAGTGCTAAAGCTGTAGCACCGAATTTTCGCTTCACTCTGTGTTTATCGTCAATTTCACGGCGTCAGTTACTGTGGCACATCATAATCTGCAGGCTCAGTGTACTCGAAGTCATCTTTCTTGGACGTGTGATGCAACTAGCTAGACTCTCTGGATTAATGAAAGCATTTCGAATGCTCAGCAGCTCGGATTCCGTATACATCCCTCCTTAGTCATTGCACGCGTAGAGGTTGCGCTCCACATCATTTGTTACGCTCAGTTTTCAGACATGACGAATGCGAATACTAAAGGCCAGCATTGCCCCAACGGAAATGTTACTTTTAGATTTCTAGCAGTTATCTCAGATAATTGTATTCTTCTAATAAGCAACACCTTTCTAACATCAGTTTACAGTCTAGCGCCTCTCCAACGAACGCCTCTAGAACGAAATCCCCTAAATCACGAAAGAATAATTTTGTCCCAGTTCTATCGTGAGCTCTGCGGTTGGCGACCTCTATAACGAAGTCACCTGTATAACGAATGGTTTCGGAGGCCCCTGAGTATTTCGTTATAAAGGATTTCGACTGTATATGTATTCCGGATTGTGAAAATGCGCACTTCTATTATAAGTTACCTTGTGGCAGTGTGTTTCTAAATTACTAGTGCTTATGTTAATGAAACGTACACTGCTATAAACAGCACATTCCTTAAGGATGTAACTTCACTGTATATGCATACAAAATTCCGAAACTTCTCACTTCTTGTTTAGAATTTACTTACAAACTACGTCTTCCTGAACACTGAGCGAAAGGCATAAATTTAGCTCCCGTTCAGTCATGCGTGGCAGGAGAACAGTGCCTGGGTATACTTACGGTTCCATAGATATACGTGATAGTACTGTTACCTTTGTTTTCAGTAATTGCATAAGGTATAAGGTTATAGGGCACATGTTCTGACCATAAAGTTGCATGTTCTGACCATGTTCTGACCATAAAAAGCAACCTATTAATCTCGTAGTTAAAGTAATAGTGAATTGCATAACTTATGGAACCGGACTAGAAAAAGCAGACAGAGAAGAAAAGTGTAACATTTGAGGAATACTTCCAGCACAGGAACTCTTTGAGTGTGTGGTTGCAACACGCTATCATTATTCAACTGTTTTTAAAGTATTGGTAAAAAATGTGTTGCGTTACGAAAAACGGAAAGATGTTTCAAGCCACAAGTGTTAACTATGGAAAGAAAACGAGGAATTATTATGTCCCCGATTTTTCTAAGGAATTTGATGAAACACTGCATCATATAGATTGAAAATGTAAAAGGATGAAATAAGTAAGGAAGTGGTAATGAACTTTTCATTGTGACATGCGATTTTTGCTTGTATTCTTACGTGACTGGAGATGGATCAGGATGGAAAAACTTTATTATGGTCCATTAGGTGACGCTAGTTTCCGAGCCCGAAGCGGGCCGCTCCCGCGTTGGGACCGAAAGGCTGGCCGAAAGACTTTCGGCCAAGTCTTTCTACGCTAATAAATAAGTACTACGCTCTCCAGTCAAGCGTGCCTGGAGAGCGCAATATATTTTTTAGTGTGTTGGAATATATTTTTTGAAGTTGTATAATTTTGAATGTTAATTCTCTAATGCTTGATATCTCTATTGAAAGATGTGCGACCTGCTGCCTTGTCGTCCAACAAGTACGATGTGTTTAGATTCACCAGCAAACATTGTCTGTCAAGATGTCGCGCGGTCCTTCCTGTGTCAGGTGGCGCAATTCCTGTCCTTGAGCTGGATTTTTGGAAGACGCGAACTTTACACGAATGGAAACACATATTCAACTAAGGAAACAAAATTCAATAATTAGGTTCTTAATTAACTACAGCTTACGGCCCATATTGCAAGCTACGAATGGTAGCCGATCTATTAATTGCAAGATGTATCAATTTAATATGAATTTACAGGATGACACCCTTTTCGAGGTATACCATTTCCCAAAGAGTGGAAGGAAATTGATGGTGCGTTCCAGCTACTTTCAGTTACTCTTGTGCTTGAATGCATAAAAGGGCGTTCTGGCAAAAAAAAAATTAAGTGTAAAAGCAGTGCATTTTTATCGGCGAGTTTGATGGCACATATCACCAAACTGGTGTCATTCTGGAAATTCATTCCAAGTGGGACACGGCTTTCAAACTCGGCGGCTATACGATTCGTTAATTGCAACATATGCCGCGAAGTTGTTAATCAGGAAGTTAATTAGTGCATTTGCTGAATACGCTGAATACGCGTTTGATTTTTTTTCGTACAAGTATAATGTCCGCCTCTCTCCGATTAATCTATAGCTCGAGAACTGGAATGATATTATTGAACTTAACATGATCATCGCGTATTCGGTAACGCGGAACGTCCTCCACGCTTGAGTGAATTGCATTCATAGCATTCAGTGAATGGATATCTATTTTTAAAGGTCCATGCCTGCGCATACGCTCGAATTACCGCTACACGCGAGCGCCTGTAGGCGCGGTGAATTTCTGTTACCGTCTGTGCTTCGAGAAGCGAACGTATCGGTGGAGTCGAATGTGAGCGACTTTCTTTTTTCAGCACGAAAAAAAAAAAGTAACAGAGAGAACAGCAGAAACAAAGGACTCACCTCTATCGCAAACATGAGCACAGCTGGAATCACCCATAGGCCGCCGCCCAACAGAGACTGTTGACATGCAACAATACTAAATCAGCCTACGAAAAGCATTGGGACAGCTATATCGTCAACACGTATAGGCGCAGTGCTAATTTTTTAATGAAGCGAGAATGAAATTGTTACACCCAAGACTGAAGCATGTTCTGAGGAGATTTATCGCTGGGGCAATTGGTTGGCCATCGTTGCCTTAAAGGCACCGCCGCACTGTCGGACACTTGCACCAACATCCTCAGGGCTGGCGTTTGTATTTTTTTTTCTTTTCTCGTGCACGTGTTCACAAGCGTGTTTCAGGCAGCATGCATCGGCACTTGTCTGGCAACCCGCCACGGTAGCTCAAGTGGCTATGTCGCGTTGCACGTGCTGAGATTGAATTGAATTGAATTTTTCTTCTCCTTGAACAAATACACAAGGAAGATTGAGGTGGCCAATCCCATACTTGTGTGCCTCATATTCTGATTGTGGTTTCGGCGCGAAATACCACAGTTTATTTTCTAGTTTTATTTTGTCTGGCCGTAATTTACTTGAATCGGAGTTCAGTGCCAATCGCGAGGACCAATGGGGCATTCATTTTGTTGAGGTACTTTTTATGCGTTGCATATTGCAATCACTCAGTTCAGCCCTTGGGCGCGGCCGGGCAGCCACCATTGAGGGTATGAGCCATTGTTCATTGCTGCGCGTCTCATATGTGGGTCTATTCTGTTTTAAGTTTGCTATGTTTGTTATTAAGTTGCTTCTATTTTTATGCGTTGCATATTGCAATCACTCAGTTCAGCCCTTGGGCGCGGCCGGGCAGCCACCATTGACCTTTAGCGCAACCACGTGACGTGACGTCACGACAGCCGGAGGAACAGCTGGGCCCCAACTCGCGCAATATGCAACGCATTCTTGGCTTAACCAAGCTAAGCCTGGCCATTTTTTTTTTTTCACACCATTTCACTATGGTGATTTCACGGCGGGCAAGCGGACATGTCACGTGCTATTTTTAGTGAGGGATTTGCAGAACATCTGCCATTGTGAATCATCAATGATCATCATCACGTAATTTATGGGCGTTTGTTGCTTTACCGATGCTGAAAAAGCCGCTTTAAATTCACCGGTAAGTTTGAAGCTTGGCGGTCTAGGAAACCGTCAAAATTGGAAGCCGCTCTTGCGCAACAAAAGTTGCCCGAGAAAGAGAGAGAAACAAGAATGTACTGGTGCCGCCGCAAATATTCTACAGTTTCCAAAACCTCATACTTGCTTTCTTCTCTGCGTAACCGCGCGTATCGAAGCGACCAATGTATATAGTTCTAAGGAAGAGTACAATTATCGGCCAGTTGTTTGTCTTGTCTGTGCTTGCCCCGTCTATTGCGCTTCAGCACATTAAATATATATATATCGTTCTAAAATCGCTAGCTTCACAACAGAGTCACAAAATCAAACCCAATACGATACATAGAAACGCGCCGGTGTGATGACCCGTACACGGTCAGGCTGGACGCTTTCGACGAACACAGCGCCACCTTCATAAGATGGAGCGGGTGTTCTCTCCGCGTGATTGGATCTTGGAAGGCGGTGCATGTCGTTTCCGCCTTAACTCGGCTGTTCATTGGCTGCACTTGGGAATGTACGTCACTGTTCATGCCATCACGCAAAATCGCAATGTCAAAGCTCACTGTGCTCCGTGTGGCGTAGTTAATGGACATTTGTCCTCTCTTGGTTATGGTCGCGCGAAGGTGTGTAGTCGCGGTACAGCGATGCTTAGACAGATGCGTACGAAAGCAACATGGGGCCATCAGCGCCATTTTATTCGCGTCGCCTCTACCTCACGCATCGAAGAAAATGGCGGAATGCCCAGAATAGCGCCCCGAACGTACTGCACCGAATAGCAGCGTTTGCATCTTGCACGGCAGGGTTCGTTTGTGCGCCCGCGCTCATACGCACCTGTCTGGCCGTGCTGCGTGGAGCGGACCGGCCATGTCCTGCACAGGCTTCACCGACACATAGCATGCCCGCTAAAGCCCCTTCTTTAACTACGCTTTATCTGGCTTTGTTAGCCCGAATTGCGAAGCAATCCGATTTTTCTGAATGCAGAAGTCAATAAGACTCCGCGCATGCGCATGATCGTAGTCAATCATGACGCTTATATATGCGGCAATTTCTTGAGCGTCGCAGCTCTGAAAAGTCGCAAAACCGTTTGAAGCGAGAAGGATGAAGTTTAGGAAATTCTATGTACTAACGCAGGCTCCCATATACACTTCTGTACCTGCCGGATCATCGGCGAATCAATGGAAAGCGGCCGTCGTTTAAGGTACGGCGATACTACGTAGAGTTGTCCCCAGTACACTTTTTACATTCTGTGCTCGCTGCTGGCAAAAAAAAAATCTGCATCAATAAAATAGCGACTGCATACTTCTGCTTTCCGAAACATTAACGAAGCAATAAAGATCGGCCGCTGTAGAAACTTCCGCCGCTCGAAACCATTCTTATGCGAAGGGTACAAACAAATTTTGCCGCCTTCTGGTGCTATACTCTTCGGCAACGCCGTAACATGGTCGCCTATCGCCTGGTGATGATCGCCGCTACCCTCAACATGCTTATTTTGTTATAGCGCAAGCTTGACACGGACAACAGAAGGCGCATCTGACACACACAGCGCTGTGTGCGTCAGATGCGCCTTGTGTTGTCCGTGTCAAGCTTGCGCTATAACAAAATAAGATATGCCTTACCAACAAGCCCCTATTGCTATCCTCATCGACCTCAATATGCTGTTTTTAACCCTACGTATGTGGTGTTCCCATAGATGCCGGCCGTTTTGTGGTCGTCCAACAAGCACAGCCGTGTATATATATATAGCAGGCTGTGGTACTAAGCGTCATTCCCATTGCTGGATGAATCGCTCTGCTTGCAGTTCTCTAGGACGGTAACGCCACGGAGTTTCGTCTGGTCAATTTCGTGGGAAGCGCTGTACCTCCCATCATAGGTCTCTGGGATCTGGTTGCGTTGCCTTATCCCGGAGGCCAAGTTTCCATGAACGCAGTCCTAGATTCGCGGTCAATTTTTTTCTTCTTTTTGGCGCGTTTTGATTGAAGGTTTGCGGCCCAAGTGAATCGACATTGGTCGCTCCGTGCTGTGGGACCATTTGGGAAGAGAAGGTAGCCGCTTGCAACATGCATACATTTCTCGCCAACTTGTGTAACCTTGACTTGTCCTATTCCGCTTCACATGTTTAGCGCAAGGCTTATCCAACTTTTCTCACCTACCACCGCGCTTCTACTGGGAATCCATCATACACACTTTTATCGTTTCATTTTTTTCCTTTAGACTTGGCTTTGTGTCCTGACAGTGCGACTGTGCCGTATTCCCCAGATGCTGCACCATGGCGAGACGGATTTTGATCGCTTACCTCTCCCGTATGCAGAACTTGGGCGGCCCTTTCGGAAACGGTCTTCTTCTGAAACGGGATTTCTCGGCGGTTAGACAGCAGAACAGCTCAGCGATGCGTAGCGTAGCCTTTAATGTCTCACCGATAGTGCGGCCTCGACTCGGCTGATGATAATGTAGATGACCGTGCCCACAAGGCGCACCGAAACGCCCGTGAGGCCTATGCGCATCCGTCGCACGTTGTCCTGCGCGCAAATATGGCCAGAGGTAACCTAGCATCGTTCCGCGGCTCATATTGAAGAGCAATGCTCCTGCGACAAGAATCTTGAAATAACAGGTGACGCTTCCGGAACTGAGCTGACAGAATGGCTGAGCATGCCGCTTCAAGCGGCCACGCAATCGACTAGGGGAAGGCACGTGTCCCTGCCAGGGAAAAAGGGCCATCTCGACGCCTTTAGCTTGAGTCGCACATGATTCAGACTACCCCACACACTCTGAACAGGAGCAATGGCAATCTGCCGTCAGTGTATGCGCTCTGCCTGCGTCATGTATTCAAGACTATTTAAGCGAGCTGCTCGAACACCTTTGTTTATTTTACCTGTGAACAAGGCTCCCGTCTGGGAGCCGAAACGTCTTCTTTTATTTTAAATCTTTATTTGGTCGGCGAAGTGCCCCGGGTTTTTGTTTACCTTTTAACCACGAATTCCGAACACGTAAGGTTAGTCCTGATCCCGGACAAGTAAGGTTGGTCGTTTTATCAGCTGCACAAACTGCTGTAAGCAATCGCGTACTAGCTAATTTAACAAGTACGTTGTTACGCATGCACAGGCAAACACAAATATATCTCACTCGATGACCGCAGACATTCGCAGTCATAACGCTGCTACCCGCCGTGGTTGCTCAGTGGCTATGGCGTTGGGCTGCTGAGCACGTGGTCGCGGGATAGAATCCCGGCCACGGCGGCTGCATATCGACGGGGGCGAAATGCGAAAACACCCGTATGCTTAGATTTAGGTGCATGTTAAAGAACCCCACGTGGTCGAAATTTCCGGAGTCCTCCACCGCGGCGTGCCGCATAATCAGAAAGTGGTTTTGGCACATACAACCCCACAATAAAAAAAAATTACGCTGGCGTGATGAGGAGCGGCAACAGCGGTGAGCGAACTCCCCTTCGTGGTGCCTCTCACTTCAACGCAAACGATGCGCACGAAAACACAGCGCACACAAAGCCATCAGTTATCTTCGGTTGGCTAGCATTCAAACCCACGACAGATTGCCTCTAAGACAGGACGTCACGGCCGGGCTCAGCCGCAGCAGCTGAAGTAGGAACGGATATGCGCACTAACCTGCCACCTTTCACCCCCACACCCGCGCTATCGCGCGCACATCTCCCCGCTTCTCGCCTTGCGCTCGTCAGAAGACAGCGCGCACCGTCCATGATTTCGTCACTTGGGAGCGCAAGAAGACATCGCTGCATCAAGCCAGCATCCTTCTCGGCTCAGCCCCGCAAGCTTTCGCTCGCACCTACAGCATGCGACGCGCGACCGTGATGGTATCGCGCTTGCACTTTATAAGGAACATCACGGCGACGGCGACGGCGATGGTGGAAATTCGCCAAGAGTGTCGTTGTAATTGCTATCGCAATAAAAAAAAAGAATAGTGCAGGGCAGACACCTAATGCTACTTGCAGCATTCCACGAGGTTAATGTCTACTAAACAAAAAATTGGAAAGTGGTTTACCCTATAGTTTAAGACGATAACAGAATTCCTTCCTGAGAGAGAGCTCGTGGTGAGAATGGCGCATGCGCACTGCGCGCGGCTATCTATCCGTCGCCACTCGGGTGAGGGGAGTAGCGTAAACGTCGGACTGCTCAATTTGTTTTTTTTTATCTGCGGCGTCTTCGGGATCGGTATCGACTGCGCTCTTTGTCAGGAATGTCTGTAAATGTTGCTTAAAGTGTCACGGGTACGCTGGTCATATTGAGGTCATCCCACGATATGATTTACTTTGTTTCTGTCTGCATGTTGTGAATGAACTGATTCAGGGGTATTACGTGCGAAAACCACGATTTTATTATAAGGCACGCCGTACTAGAGGACTCCGGATTTTTAATGCGCCCGCAATTATGCACGGGGCACGGGCGTTTTTGGCGTTTCGCACCCGTCTAAACGCAACCACCGCCACAGGGATTTGATCCTGCGACATCGAGCTTATCAGCGCGACACCATATCAGCTACGCCATCGTGGCGGGTCGGCATGTTGTTATTGTTGGTGGTGTCATCGTCGTCCTCGTTTGGTTTGACTGCGTTTTTGTTGTTGTTGTTCTTGCTGTTGCACCAGTTCATCGTGAATTCATGCTTCTCTATAGCGGTATACGCACCCTGGCTGCGGCGACCATCCACATGATGATGAACCCGATGTTAGCCGCCATCAGAAAAGAGCCGACGCCCCAGGAGATCCAGACAGACGGCCGTGCTGCGCGTGCCATGTTGGGCTGTTAATGCGAGCTGCCGTTCATATGCACATGCTAATAGGTAGCAATTATTTGTATTACTAGTAATTAGTATTCGTAGTAGTAGTAGTAGCAGTAGTAGTAGTAGTAGTAGTAGTAGTAGTAGTAGTAGATGTAAGCAGTAGAAGGGGTATTGGCGCTACGTATGCTTACTGCTTGCGTCGCACAGAATCGCCGAACTGTACATGAAGAGCATCTGCATCGACAGGGCCAGGACCATCACCACCTATGAGGCGCATGAGGAGCAAAACACTGCGTGACCTGCCATGGCATATCAATGAGCTGCGATCCACAAGTAAAGAAAAATAAAAAAAGGATCTTGACGTACAAATAAAGCAGAAAATAACTGATAAGCTACAGTGATGCTTTGATTGCCTTAACTCATGTGTAAGGTGAGCATCGGTTATGTCAAAGCCCTGGCACTAGCTCTCCATCTCCTTGTCCGACGAAGAGCATCGTCGTTGCAACGTATAGAGCGGAGATGAGCAAAACAAGTCTTGTGTGAGAAGCGCTGTCGCCCCAGTAGACGTTGACGCGTTCGATCGAAAATACCGCCCCGGCTCAGTTAAGGGTCAAATCATGTCAAATGATATCATTTTGATTCGTTAAGCTTCAGATAGTCAAACACATAGGTAAATTATACAGTAAAGATGGCCAAAATAGGGGATTGGAGCTTAGTATGCCGTAAACAGGAATTATGACAAACGGAAAATTAGAAAGTAATTCGACGAACAAACGCAAATGGCACAGGCAACTGGAATACAATATGATTCAGCAATATTATAACAAACAATACGAACGTATAAGATCAAGTACACATAAACAAATTGAAAATTCAGGAACAAAAGCAATACAAACAAGTACAGCAACATCGAGTAAATTAGGACTAATCCAAAAGAAAAGCTTTAATGGAGTATTTCAACGTAGCTAACGAGTATGAACGTATTGGTGCATCGGCGAACATATTCATTCCAATTGTCTTAAAAGCTGGAGTCCATTTTTTATAATTATAGGGCAAATTTCATGGTGTAAACTGTTATTTGAAGCGATTCCAGGTGGGTTAACGATTGACAAGAAATTACATATGCGCGCGAAAGGGAACAAAAAGTCATGGGCAGCGCGTCTAGTGTGGTTATTATTAATCTTTATATTACTATAAATTGATGCGCATAAAAGCGGATGGACACATTCAGTTTCGTTTCCCACAGCTTAAAACCCGTTGCCCGCAAGAAAAGGAAGTGGCGGCGTATAGGCTAGTGTGCTTGGCTTAAAGCCATGCGGTCTATATGCTCTGGCATATGGCTCCTGAATTATCTTCTCTCATGGTATACGTCGGGCTTCTTTTACCAAAGCCTGACGAACTCCGAACGCGATCGGCCCGTTAGCTATCTCTCACAAGTGTTGTTCGCGACAAAACTCTAAAGAATGTTCTTAAATATGAGATAAGCACAAAATAAGTTCAGAGCGGAACTTTCCTCGAAACGTACGTCAGGTATACAACGCCTCATGGGGGGGGGGGGGGGAACCAAGCAAACACGCTCGAATTATTCGAATTGTTCTTCACTGACAATGTCAACTGAGGTTGAAAAACACTCTTGAATGTAAAATATATATATATATATATATATATAGACATATATATATATATATATATATATATATATATATATATATATATATATATATATATATATATATATATATATATATATATATATATATATATATATATATATAATTGGAATTGGAATATAATAATTAATTGGAATATAATATAATATAATTGGAATATAATAATTGGAACAGCAAAAAAAAAGAAAGGAAGACGAACTGGTGGGTCGTATAACGTAAAACTATTCCAATATGTTTTTATTCCCATCTTTTGAAGTCAAATATGCGCAATCGCCGACGCAAGCATCGGGCGGTCACCCGCAGGGTTGTCTGAACAAAACCGATCAAATGCTCCCCTCGTTCATAGAAGGTCACTTTTGTTTGCTTGAAAAACGAATAACATTGCCTGCACTGAGCGGCTTCTCTTATCTAAGTGGATCACAAGAGGCCATGGAGCATGCTCAAGTGGAGAGGGATTCGATGTGGCCGAGCTACTGCACTGAATATCGATAACCGGATGAAGAGGGTGGTGCCGGCGTCTGCGATTAGTCCGCTTTCTCTTACTTTGCTTGCAGTGGCTCGTCGACTATCGCGGCGGCATGCAACGGAAGCTGAAGAATGACGCTAAAACGGATCCTCAGCAAAGAAGAGTTGGCAGAACGAGGCCGTAAACCTGTCTAAAGTTCTCGAAAACGTTATGGTACGTCCACACTAGCGACAAAAACGCGCGCGACACGACGCGCGCGGCGAGCGGTGCTGTCGCGCGCGGCAAGATTCACGAAAAGCGGCAGCAACGCGCGGCAAACGCGCGAATGGGTGCGAGACCCATTTTTCGCGGCAGACGCGAAACGTCCACCAATCAGAAGCGAGCCGCTTTACGAGCCGCGCTGTTGTGGCGCCACCTGTCGCATAAGCAAAGAATCATAATCTATGGGCTCTGAGACTGAACAGTGACACGCGCGCCGTAAAATCTCAGAGGCCATTTCCAGTCAAGGGGGCTGTTTTTGTTAAGCCTTACCACACCGCCACTGAGGCGTCGACGAAGAATTCGCCTCGCAATGGAGGCGTTTTTGGAAACCGTTCACGGTTATGCGTGCCTCTATGATAAATCGAGCGTCGGACAAGGAGCTGCGCGCCAACCGCTGGCACATTATGGACAGCAGTTTGGCATGACAGGTGAGTAATTGGTGAAGGTGGGGAAGCAGAGTGTGCGCCTGGCCCTCAGTGTCCCTGTACCGCACTCAAAACTTTCTCGTCCGCTGTCTGGCACGTCGGCGTCGCACAAGTAAAGAACAAACAAGTATTATAGTGTTCACAGTCACCAGTAGCTCCTCGTCCGTATCCGACATGCCTGAGCGTGGCCCGCAGTGGCGCAAAAAAACACAGACACTTCCGATGGAAGACGAAATGGGCAGAACGGAGAGCGCGTTGTCGCGAGAAGTATCGAATGGAACGAGACAACGCGGGACTCCACGGGCCGCTGCCGCGTGCCGCAAAACGCGACTGTGGACTTGCCCGCACGCGTCTGCCGCGCGGGCGCTTGCCGCGTGCGGCGTGTCGCGCGCGTTTTTGTCGCTAGTGTGGGCGTACACGGCCACGCAAAAAGCTTTATTACACGCAAATAAACCCATGCTCTCCGGCAGGTGCGAGTAGCTAGTGCCGGAGCGATCCGCAGTAGCCACCTTTTATTCCTTTCGGAACGGGGCAGCCTGCGGCTATTCAGAAGAAAATTTACTTTTGTTCGGCATATTAAAGGGAAGCTGAAGAGTCTGTCGAATTCAATAAGACGCTCATATACGGATGCGGGAACCTTATAAACCATGTCGGTAAAATTTGGGTTTTTTTTTTCAATTAGGAGCGACGTAATCGTCGGTTGAAATTGCGCTGTAGCTCCGCCCCCCTTTGAGTGAGCGAGCGGAGCGGAGACCGGAAACCGCGGTGTTGTGACGTCAACTCTGCTTCGTTCCTTCGCAGCGTCCGCGACCGTGCCTGACCGCGCTTGTTTCTGCGTGCGTGCCATCGTGTATCTGCTTCGATCGACCCTGCATTCCTTTGTTGGTGCGTCTGCGTGTATGTAGAGTGGTAGTCAACGTGCGTGGTAGTCAACGTGAGTGGTAATCAACGTGAGTGGTAGTCAACGTGAGTGGTAGTCAACAGATGAAGGTCGCTACACGTACCGCATGAACCGGGAAGCTTTTCGCGCGTTTAAACCGTCTTTGTAGATTGCCGACAGCTTTGGACAGCGCACAAATGCCGACGATCGCATCCCCGCTTACGTTCCACGAGGAGGCATGCAGGAACACAACACTACAGTTGTTTGACCGGAAACTAGCTCACTAGATCACCGAAAGATCGCCGAGATCACTAGATCGCTTTGGAAAAAACACACTCACTAAAGAGCATTTCCAACACGAGGAGATCACAAGGCTTTGCTTTCGTTCGCGTCTAAAGCACTGCTCGCACCAGCATCGTTTGCTTCTTCGAGAGGCCGGCTCTTCGCAATCGGCTCGTACATGTAGGGAGTAACGCCGAACTCCTCAGAAAGACGCAGTCTCTCTAAATTTTCCATTACCGTCTCAGAAAACAGCACCAAACTACCTGGCACCGCGCTTCATGTGTAGCGGCAGCGGTCGGCAGCGGCAGAGTTGACGTCACGACGCAGAGTTGACGTCACAGGCAGAAACGAGACGCACGAGCTGGGCGTGTCCGCTGCTGCACTTTTCGTCAAAATAAAATATATTTGCGCTTTCTTTCGCTCAATTTGGATACGATATTCGAATTCGGAGGGTTGAAAACCATTATGTACAGATGTTCACTCATTTTTTCTGGAAAACCTTTCAGCTTCCCTTTAATACATACATCTTTGGCGCGCACACGTCACTTTGACGCGGTAAGTTTTTGCGGTTTTGTGACGTCGCGTGAGAGCCAGGTGATGTGGGTGCAGCCCGAAAACTTTTGACCAATAGCCGAGGGCTAATGGCGAAAAGGCGTCGAATCATAAATAACTATTTTTGTTTTGTTCGGTCAAATTATGCATAATCAGTGTGAACACGTCACATCGGACGGGGAGCTAGCGCGGTTTTCGTGATGTTGCGTGACAGACAGGTGAAGTGGGGGTGCATGGTCCAGAAAAGTTTAATCAATCGCGGTGGGCTGATTGCAAAACTGGAATAGAATAGTTTGGAATATTTTTTACGTTATAGCGCCCCTTATACTGCGATACGAAATCTGTTTCCAAATAAACCAAGGAATAAAAATTGGTTCCATAATTTGTTTGTTGTTTTCTTACATGGGAGTCTCTGGCGATGCATAGACAGCGACCGCAGGGTTTCACGTTGTGTACAAAAACCTCGCACGGTGTTCTTACCGTACGCGGGCGCGATATGTTGGCCCGACATAGCATGCAAGGCAATTTCACTGCAAAATAATTTGCTCTCTTGAAGTGACTAAGCCTTTAAACATGCCTATAACTCACACTCCCGAACCCGAGAAGGGTGCAAGGGGACGAGTTATTGGCATATTATATATTGCATCCTCTCTTTTTCCACTTTTAAGGGTGTAAGTTATATTGCAGTGCGCTGCTTGGAAGAATGAACACGTGAAGTGAATTCTGGTGTTTCAAGCGCCAAAAGAACTATTTGATTATGAGAGACGCCGTAGTGGGCCGACTCCGCATTTATTTTGACCACCTGGGGATCCTTAACGTGCCCCATAATGAAAGGGACACGGTCGCTTTTGCATTTCGTCCCCATGAAATGCCGCCGCCGCGCGCCACTCCACCGTTCACTGCACCGATAGAAACTCTTCAAATTAAATACGTGTTTAGTTTACCTCGTAGCATCACTCAGGTACCTTATACGTTTGAAAGGTAGCCTGAAGAGGTTCTCTTTGCCTACACACACGAACACGCTCTTCTATGCTCTTCCAATCCCTCTCTACCTCTGCCTCGTAAACAGATTCCCACGCGTTACACGCATACACTTTTTTTTTCGACATTGACACTCCTATGCTAACGTAATAAATTACGTCGCCAGAGAAAGGGCTAACACCGCAGTCACAGAGGACTTGACGCTATGCCATGGCTTTTCTTTTTTTTTTTCGACAAGCGCCCTGCTAATCGTCGGGCGTACGTTATGGTGAATCATCGTGTAGTTCTCACCGTGAAACTGAGGGCCAAACCCCTGGCGCCGTTCCTGGTGATCATGACTGAAGCAGGAGTTATTGTGGACGTCGTTGTTGTTGTTGTTGTTGTCCTTAGTGGCCGTGGCACATACCCACTTGTGGACGTCGTTCTCCGGCGGCGTTACTCTTCTTCTGCTTCTGCTTCTATGTCCCTGAGAAGTATGGCGCGTGCCACCACTGCGGGCGATGGAACAAGGAGGTAAAAATTAAATTATGGAGGTTAGCATCCAGAGACTGCACACATCTCCAGCACGGGAGGCCGCAGCGGTCGGCTCCGGATGTTTATTTTCACCGTGTGGGGTTCGGTGATGTGCCTATATATGCGTTTGATATTGTTACGGTGAAGAGAAAGGAGTTGACATGGACTGGAAGAACACGAAGTCTGGCAGTTGCCTGAACCACAGGGACGTATTTGATGCCGTTTGCGGTTACATACAGTCAACAAAACGAATAACTTTTTGATTTTTGTCTTGTAGTTTGCTTGTTTTTGTATGTTTCCTTATCTCTATTTCTTGTTTTTCTTTCTCGTCGAATAAGTAGCCCTTCAAAAGAACAGGTAATCGTTTCAGCACCCAATTCTTGGCCAATCCCCCAGTGTGGGTATGAGCCATAACATGAGGCCATTATCATCATCATCATCATCATCATCATCGTCATCATCATCATCATCACCAAGACGCCATATACACCAGTTGTAAATAAACATTGTTTTACACTCGTAGGCCTGCTTTCTTCCTGCAACATTTTGGTGGAAGGTGCGGGGTACAATAACGGGACTTCGCAGTGGACGCCATCCACCTGCCGCCACAATGGCAAATCAACCGACACAAGCGACAACGCCTCAGAAGCCCATGCCAACGGTCATCCTCACTCATCCGCGGGTCCCGGGGACATTTTGTGGCACGGACAACGCCGACGTCGAGGACTGGCTTACGATGTACGAATTAGTGTGCGACGACAACAGGTGGGATATAACAATGATGCTAGCAAACCTGATATTCTATCTAAGAGGAACAGCGAAGCAATGGTACGATACACATGAACCTGACCTAACGAGCTGGGATGTCTGCAAAGACAAAATGCGAGGCCTGTTTGGCAGACCTGTCGATCGTCAGCTGGTAGCAAAAAAAAACTTGCGTGCCACGCCCAGACGCCCACAGAATCCTGTGTCGTGTATATACAGGATATGTTGGCGCTCTGTCGCAAGACTGATAACGACATGACCGAGGCCTACAAGATTGGTCACATACTAAAAGGTATTGCTGACGATGCCTTCAATCTCCTGATGTGTAAGAATTGTGCTACTCTGGGTGCAGTTATAAAGGAGTGCCGGCGCTTCGAACAAACGAAGGGCCACCGCATCACTCAAACTTTCGACAGACTGCCCAATACCGCCGCGACATCTTCTTGCGAAGACCCGCCGCGGTTCGTTCAGCCGACAGGACTGGAAAATATAACGCGCATCGTTCGCCGTGAGCTTGAGTCCATGGCTCCGGCTCCAGTTCGTTCCGACTGTCGGGAAAGCGTGCCCGCTATCTTCCTTATACAAATGGTCATGCGGGAGGGAATAGCAAGTCTGGGCATTCCATCTCTCTGCTCGGTCCGCCAAACAAACACCTACCAGATTACTCCGGCCCCTCGCTCCCAGACGCAAAGCTTTCACCCCTTCGTTGGAACCCAGCTGACTAACGCGCAGCGGATGGTAAGCCCACCTGTTTTAATTGTTCCGGTATACGACACATCGTCCGTCATTGCCGCAACCACAGGTCGTCGCCTCCTCGGTGGTCGTATCGGAGTCACTACCGCCAAGTACCAGACAATTCTACTTTCTCGCCCTATACGCCAATTAGGAACATCAACGCCGGAAGGCGCCTGCTATGCCTCCAGCTGGTTCGCTTCAACCAATTGATGTCCCTACAGAGCCCTTCTTCGCGTGGGCCTCGACCTCCTTGGCGCCTTTCCAATTTCCCTCAAAGGAAACAAATGGATTGCTGTAGCAACAGACTATGCCACGAGATATGCCATCGTACCAACGCTGCCAACCAGCTGCGCTACAGATGTCGCCGACTTCTTACTATACGACGTCATCCTGCACCCCGCCGCCCCTCGCCAATTGCTCACGGATCGCGGGCTCTACTTTCTATCGAAGGTCGCCGATGATCTGCACAGCTCCTGTTCTACGGAACACCAGCTTGCTACCGCGTACCACCCTCAAACGAAGGGCCTCACCGAGCGACTCGGCCGCACACTAACTGAAATGCTGGCCATGTACGTTTCCGGCGATCACCGCGACTGGGACGTCGATTTACCATACAGGACTTTCGCACACAACTCGTCCCGTCACGACACTGCTGGATTTTCACCATATTACCTTTTGTATGGCCGCGACCCCACCTTGCCCTTTGACACGTTGCTACCTTCCGCAGTACAATCACCCAGCACCGGTTACTCACGCGATGCTATTGCCTTAACCGACCGGGCCCGAGATGTCGCCCGTCATCGCCTCACAGTCTCGCAAGCTTCTCAAAAGCGACGCTACGACCTTCGGCAACGAGACCACCATTTTTCACCTGGTTCCCTTGTCCGTCTCTGGACGCCTTCACGTCGCGTTGGCTTGTCGGAAAAACTACTTTCCCGTTATTCTGGTCCGTACCAGATATTGCACCAACTGTCCGACGTGACATGAGAGATCGCCCCAGTCGGTCAGCCTTCAGTGCCTCACAACGTCACCAGCGATGTTGTTCACGTCGCCAGGCTCAAGCCCTATGCCCCTCCCCGCCTCCTCCCCCCCCCCCCGCCATTAATTGAGGCTCTATAACTTGCACCGGGATGGAGCTAACCCCGCCGGGAGGGTTATATTACGGTGAAGGGAAAGAAGTTGTCATGAACTAGAGGACGACGAAGTCTGGCAGTTGCCTGAACGCATATACACTACTTCTAAATATACATTATATTGCACTCGAGGACCTGCTTTCTCCCTGCAACAATATGCCCTTAGTACGCCTAAATTTAAATACAGGAACATTTTCTTATTATTATTTTTTTGCATTTCGCCCTCGCAGAATTGTGGCCACCATGGCGGGAAAACGAACTCGCAGCTATGCGCTTACATCGTAAATTCTCCGGTACAAATTTTACAAAAAAAGAAAGAGAAAGAAAACATAATTGTACCCATCATCGTTAGTTGTCGTCGTTGTCCTGAGTGGCTCTGGCTCATGCCCACAGTGGGGGATTCGCCATGAATCGCATGGTTAATTAGGTGCACAAAAACAAAGGAATTAATATTTGACCGTTGGAGCTTAGAAGGCAAAAGCTTTGTGAGAGGGAAAAAAACATTTTCTGATAACGCATTTTGTGACGCAATTTACTTTTAAACATTATATTGTTCAACAAGTCACTTGCTCATGGCGGATGGCCTAGAAGAATGAGGATGTATGCTGCACTTCCACACCGTTGCTTGTCTAACGTACGCACCACCTTTGCTGTACATCCATATTCACGGGGCAGAACGAAGGCGTTTTTTTTATGCTTCAAACTTTTACAAGACGCCTCATGTTGATGGCCATCTCGTGAATCGCCGCATATTGCGGTAGACCGCTCGCACGTCCAACAAAACTTAATGATCTAAATCTATTTTAAGCAACCTTCGGTATTGATCTTTCGTAAATATTGTATGCTGCGGTGACAGAAATCGACCTCCCATGTTGATTCGACTTCAAAATTTTGCGTAAGTACAGCTGCTATGACCGATGATGACGACGACAACGATTTTAATAATGACGATCAGGCGACATTCTTTGTCTTTGTGCGCGCATGCGTGTAAATGTGTGCGTGCGTGCATGGTGTGTGTTCCAGTGCGCGGTGCCGACCGCGTACCTGCTCATTTTCAGCCGTCGTTTTCAAGTTTGAAAGATTCGAGCTTTATTTTATCGCCATTCGGCTATGCGCTGTAACCGCTTTCATGTCAGCAAAACTACATATAGTAAGGATCGAAGCCTTCGGAAAGAGCAGTGACAACTGCACCAGCCCTGACGTGTCAGGGCGCTCAGTTGGGCTTGCTCCTGCTGGTCTTGGTGGCAGTCACAGAGGCGGATGAGTCAGAGAGGCTCTTGCTCTCGGCTTCAGCCTCCTTCTCCCTGGTGGCAACCGCCGTCGTACAGATATCCACGTATTTGTTCATTTCACTTAGGAACCAACACTGGGTAAGAAGAAAACAAAAAAAAAACATTAAGGCATCCTTGGCAACCGGTCGTTCCAGAAGCGCTCTATGTATATCGGGCGTGAGTAAGCGAAGTCAGACGTTACCCAGGCGACACCTGCTAGCCCTACACAGACAAGTCCGGTTCCCCGACTCCACAAACCTGCTTAGCCGCTTTTAGACAGCGGCATCCTCGGATGTACCTAGCTCTTCAAATAGACGCACACAAGCCACTATACCACCTTGCGATGGGCTTGCTTTGCTCTTCCTCGCTCTTCCAGCTGCCACCTTCCAACGCTCTCTCTCGAACCAACCCCAAGTCCCGAAGGTGCCGAGCTATTATCCCAATAAGGCTGCAGCATCTAGCACCTCTCCTTTCCTCCATCGAAAACCACTTGAACACACTCAGCAACACGTTGAGCAAATGCACCTCGCCGCTACGAGTGTTACACTGGCGGCGTCTCTGTTAAACGAGAAAGGAAAGTCTCCTTTCGAATCGGTGGCAGCGTTGATCGATAATTAAGCTAGCGCATTACATACTTGCTATTTCATCCAATATTTGCAAGATACTAAGTATTACCACGATCAATTGTCGTGAGCTAAGAGCAGACGACTACTGCACCCACACTGTGCGATAAGAAGTGGCGAAGCGTCGGCGTTTTTAAAACAACACAGATTTCGTTTGCAGAAGAAAAATTGCTGTCCTCACAAAACCAACGTGATACTGCACTCGCCCGTCTGTGAGTGGTGCAACCTTTGTTCCCAACAAACGCCCCTCCACGAAAGCGGGTGAAAATGCTGCCCGTTTTACTGTAGAGTGAAGGGACGTTCGTTTCTTGCTGAAAACCGAAAAAAAAAAACAGAAAGTCATTTTGCGCTTACGGCTGCACAGTTCTTAAGTTTTGTGGCCGGCCCTCTGCAACCAGCGGAAACCCTGCCCCAAGGGCTGCTTTTCCCAGCTACGGACAGGCGGCGACACAAGTTTATGCCAGCGCCACTTTCGCATGTGCTTACTTCCTGACAGAAAAAGGCAAGTTCGCTTATCCGACGTAAAAACCAGGTAAGTAACAGTGCCATGCGCAGCATTGGAGTATCCTGACCATTGAACGGGACGTTTCTGCAAGATTTCAGTTAGAACAGAGCAACGGCAAACGCGAAATCGCATTTTCCCACGATTTTATTGGGCAATTAAACGACAGTCTCTGTACTCAGCTTCCAGAATCAAACCAATAAGTGCGATTGAATGCGCGCGATTTTCGGCGCGTAAACTTAACAGAAGAAAAAGAGTTCGAACGGAAGGCTCACCTCTAGTGCCATTAGAACTACAAATGGATATATCGGTAGTTGGTGAGAAGCCGAAATGTGCTGTAAACATGAAACAAACACGAAATCAACATACTTGCGGCGAGGGACGCCGGCGCTCAACGCAAGAACGGGTTACTAGGAGCTCCGCTCTCAAACAGCAATGCCTATCCGACAATGCTACCGATGGCCTGTTAACACAATCTTCGTAACGTGCCCTTGCTGCAGCTTCAGTGATAATGTGGGGAGCGGCCCTTTTTATGTCTGCTGGCGGCAGAAGTGTCGCTTAAGAATTCGGCAACACCTACAATCGCGGCAGTGGAGCTCTCCGTGATATTGGTTCCTCCGTGAAAGCCCTTTGTTTTTACTTGTCCGATACATTACACAACCAATTCACGCATGTATAAAAATATTATTACAGCTTTAAGCAAGATATCTTCGCACTCTTTGTAGTACATTCCTTATATTTCACTGATCTGCGGTTCATTTGGCGCAATAACAACTATTCACTTATTCGGATATGCATCTTGGATGGTTTCTGCGTAATTTTTGCTTCTTATGGGGCCGTATAGCAACCTTATTGTCGACAGAAACGCCTAAACAATTAAACAATTTCGTAGTTCTCAAAGCAAGAATATGTGTACTATAATCTTTCAACGCAAAAGTGGTTCAAGTACATTTCGAAATGAACGCAAGCACGGCTATATTAATATCCGCAGCGATATATGCGTCGATTCAGCATCCCACCTACGTCATTCAGCGCCTGCAGATGGCAGCCGCTGTGGAAACGGCTGACCGTCTCTTCGAGGCGCATTTCCGTATTCGAACTGGAGGTTTTGGCTTGCGAGGTATTGTTTCAATTGAGAAATATTGTATTTGCTGACATCACTAGGTAAACCGCAAAAGTGCAAGCAAGAAGTGAGAAAACATCGTTTTACGTGAATTCATTGTGCTTGGACATATACTAAATAAGTGCACGCTGTTTCACTAAGAATGCACTGTAATTGCAGCTGGTTATTCCGCATTGGAGTTCCTTTTTATGACCTTTTTGCCGGTGGCTCCCAGAAACCAGCGCCAGAGTGATCAGAGGGGAGTCATTTCCTATTCCATTATGAACGAGAACATCGAAGGCTGCTAACTTCTTTGAAAATCAGTTTTGTTCGGTGTAATAAGGCATTTTGTAATGCGAAAACGTCACATTAAAGTGCCGAGTGTGCCGAGGCTTCCGGGTTTTCATGACGTAGTGTGACACAGGCGTAGTGGGTGTGGCCCGAATAATTTCGATCAAACGTGGAGCGCTTATGTCGTAAACAGAATAGAAATAGATTGGAACATGTTTACGTGTTAGACGACCCTGATGGCATACGCGACGCCAATTCTTTTGCAAATTCTGAAACGTGTGCCAGACCAGCGATTACACGAGAATGTACACGATGAGTCATGCATAAACAGCCGACGCATTCGACCTGTGCTTGAGATTCCGACGAACGACGAAAGGGCTCACCGTCACCATTGTGCTTGGAGTGTCGCTTGAATTCCGGGGCACTAGTCCACCCAATAAAGGGTTAAATTTGTGACTCGGTTTTGCCACTGTCTGGTTCGTCACCGTCACTATGCAACCTGGCATCTGGTGAAGGTGCTTGCAGCCCAAATCGAAATCAACACCGACTTGAGTATGCCATGTAGGCCTCGGCGCGGTACGTGTACAAAGAGAAGACTGCCTTGAGAAGGTTATGGCTTACCCTGGCCTGTCGTTGTCGAAAGCGTAAGTCAATTACTCCACGACGGAAACTGAGTGTCTTGCATGCATTCCGGCTACGGTGAAATGTAAGTCGGTGTCTCACATGGTGGAGTCGGAAACTCCAGAAATTCAACGTAACCGTTATGTACAAGATCGTACGGAACCCTCCGATGCCTGCTGCCTGCGTCGCGCCCCTCTTGGGCCTCTGCCGCTAGACGAACAGGATGACGACACCTTCCTGGCGACAATAAGCGCGTACGACTTCGCCGAATAGCAACGAGGAGACACAGACCTATGAATCATTGTTAAGTAGTTCGATATCAAGACCAACTTTCTCACATTCAAAAATAAATTGTCTTCGTTTTCGTTTCTGAATGACATCTTCGTAAAGGAGGACTTCTCACCAGTCCGCGAAAACTACCTTATCGTTGTGCCTTGTGCACTACGGCCGGGGGTATCTGCGCGGCCTTCATGATCATGTAACGGAAGGGTACGCCGAATTCTCCCGTACTCTTGCGAGGATTCACGAGAAGCATGACTGGCCGCGCCTCAGCGACAATGTCGTCCATTACGTCAAGACATGCCGAGGCTGTAAGCGGCGTGGGACAGCACCGAGTAGGCTGCGGAATTGCTACAGCTAATCAATTCACCTTGATATCCGTTTCAACGGATCAAGGCGGACTTCCCCATGTCAAAATCCCAGAATGCATGGATCGTCGCAACTACCCGATTACGTTACCCGTTACGCTAAAACAGACACCCTGTACACAAAGGTAGCCCCCCTCCTTCCGTTTTTTTTTCTTCAATCGCAAGTTCCATAACCTCACTCGTTGATGCTGCTGGCAATTTCGTTTTGGGCCGGTTTTCTCTCCCTAGATCCACCTGTTTCGCGACTCGTGTAAACAGACGTTTGTCGCTCTCTGCCCTGGTACCATTCGAGAAGAGAAGGTAGACACGTGTAAGCTCAATACATTGTACAAATCAAGTTGTTCAACGTTAGCCCGCCCTATTACGCTCGAAGTCTTCAGCGCGAGTCTAACGTACGGTGTTTCTAATACACGACCGTGTTCCCTTAGTGGGAATCGATCAGCTTCGCTCTTTTATTCATTTCTGATCCAACTTTTGCGTGTCCTAAACAGTGCTACCGTGCCGTATTCCCATAATACTATGCGTCATCGCGAGACGGGTCTTGGAGCTCTTACCTCTTCACTATGCAGCGAGTACAGGGCGTAAATATCGCCAATGGTCAGCTTCTGAAATGGCATATTTTTGGGTAGTTAGACAGTAGAACAGTAGAACACGTTGTCGGGCTAGTTGGTTCACAGCTTTCAAAAGATGAAGCGCGAACAGAGACAGCACACTGAGAAAAAACAATGGCAGGACAAGCGCCTTGTCCTGTCATTCTTGTTTCTTAGAGCGCTGCCTGTGTTGGCGCTACATCTCTTGAAAACAACACAACACGTCGGCAATGCGTAAAGCGACGACGTGAGGAGGCCTACGATGTTGTCTCACCGTATTGGCGACTACGATGACCTTAAGCGTGAAGTAGACGACGACACCCACGAGACGCACCGCAACGCCCCTGACGCATATAGTCATCAACCGCACGTTGTCCTGCATGCACACGTGACCATGGATCGCGTTACACCGTGTCCCTGTTGACAGCTTGCCGACAAATGCCCCTCTGGCAAGAAGCTTGCCGCAAGGCAACGCCTATAAATTTCTGTCAGCTGTGTTGTTACTTTCTTTATTATTTTAAAAGGAGGAAAAATGGGAAGAGAAGCTCCTTTAGAACCAGCTGTCCGAAAATTTCAATCATACACTTCTGAGAAAAAAAAAACAACACAGCACGCGCTAGAAGCACAAAGGTAAGTCAGCACGCCAACGCATGTGCTTACGTAACAAGTGAAACACGGCACGCTGCACGCAACACCGAGATCTAACGCTGCCTCTTTAATGCACAAATAGTGTAATTAAATTCAATAATTGGGACAGTCACTAATCGCACTAGAAGGGGGCGTAGTGCACGCAAGTCTTCCACATGTGTACATATTTGCGGCAGCAGTATTTGCTCATAAGCATGACTGCAGAAACGACGACGCGGTCAAGAGAAAGCAACAGCAGGGCAGACATATACTCTTACTCATGGGCAGTCCATCATGACCAAAAAGAAAAAGAATGGGCGCTGAGAGTATATCTGACTCTGCTTATCGGGGCTTGATGACACTTTATTAAGGGTGAGGGGACGTTTGTCAAGGTTGTTTAAACAATCACGGGGGCGAACCGTCTGCTGGTCACATTGACGCCATTCCACGATAACACGCTCCACTGTGTTCTTTGAGAACGCTTATTATAGAATCAGCATCAGGAGTGTCAAAGGAGAAAGAAGTCTATGTGTATTTTGGCAATCTAGTCACGTGGCAGAGGTGCATATACAGGGTGGGACAGAGTTTGAAAATGTGCGAATGCCACGTAGCTGGACAGAACCAAGGTAATATTGTTTACCGTCACTTGGAGATACTCAAACATTTTTGTCATTCAACCTAATTACATCACTTGTCTTAATTACTCAACTCATAAAAGATATAGTTACATGAAAAGTGCCAATGAGAAAATTGTAGAGCGACATGAAAATCTCTCCATACAGCTTCTTGTTGCTCCATACGTGCTACATAAAAGCGTTTCTCAAAGCGTGAAAGAAACCCGCAAATGCGCGCGACATTGCTGCGCGACTCGCCGCTCGAGGCACTTTGCGTGTGTTCCCGGGCTCCAAGGTTTAAATCATGGATCTGAGACCTCAAAGAGGTGCGACGTAATGCTCACGCATTAGATGCTCGCATTTACCGCTAAATCGCCACTCAGATCGTAATTATTTATTTAGCCCTTCACTGCCAAAATGGCAGAGCAGAAAGCGGGAGGGGTCACAGGCAGCACGAAGAATGCATGTAGAATTTCTTCACATCAATACATCACGTGTAAGGCTTTTGTTGCTCTAATGCATCGTGATTCATGCCTCTCTATCCCGGTATACGCACCGTGCCGGCAGCGACGATCCAGGTGACGATGAACCCTACGTGTGCCGCGCTCAGGAAACAGCTGAAGCCCCAGGAGATCCAAACGTACTGGCGTCCTGCGCGTACCGTGGGTTGTTGACGCGAGCTGCCTCATGCACGATCTAACAACAACAACAACACTAGTTTGAAGAGGAAGAGAACCAATAGCAGCAGCAGCAGCAGCAGTAGTAGTAGTAGTAGTAGTAGTAGTAGTAGAAGTAGTAGTAGTAGTAGTAGTAGTAGTAGTAGTAGTAGTAGTCGTAGTAGTAGTAGTAGTAGTAGTAGTGCTGGTAGTAGTAGTAGTAGTAGTGGTAGTAGTAGTAGTAGTAGTAGTAGTAGTAGTAGTAGTAGTAGTAGTAGTAGTAGTAGTAGTAGTAGTAGTAGTAGTAGTAGTAGCAGCAGCAGCAATGGTAGTAGTAATAGGAGTATGAAGGAGAGCAGCAGCAGGGCTGCAGCAGTAAGCAGCAGCTGTATTAGTAGAAGCAGCAGCAGTATTAGTAGTAGTAGTAGTAGTAGTAGTAGTAGTAGTAGTAGTAGTAGTAGTAGTAGTAGTAGTAGTAGTACCAATGGTACTAGTAATAGTAGTAGCATTAGTAATATTAGTACTAGTGTGAGGAAGAGGACGAGCAGCCGCAGCAATAGCAGTAACAGTATAGCGGCGGCGGCGGCGGCTGTGCGCTTACTCTTCGCCTCGCACTCCATCGCCGCATTGCACATGAACCACGCCTGCACAGCCAGGACCACGAGCATGACCACCTGCGAAGCCGAAGGAGATGCTGCATGATCTGCCACGACATGCGCCCGTGTCGTACCAGCGAAACACAGAGCAAACGACGGGCTCCAGTGACTATTCGATTGCCTTAACTCAATTATACGGGGAGCAGCAGTTATGCAGACGCCTGTGGCGCTCTCCAACCAATAGGTCGAATGACGAGCGTC
The DNA here is from genome assembly GCF_038994185.2 of Dermacentor albipictus. NCBI lineage: Eukaryota > Metazoa > Arthropoda > Arachnida > Ixodida > Ixodidae > Dermacentor > Dermacentor albipictus. The sequence continues at coordinate 165,960,927 of NC_091822.1, forward strand.
GTCTTGCAACATGTACTTATGTAAGACGGAGGCTACGTCACGAATATTAGCGAGGCGGTATGCGTTAACGCTCTGCTAAAACTGTCCCGTATACCGACTGCAGCGCACGCCTCAGAGGTGACGCGCTTCGGCGTTGGCAGCACGGAGTGTCGTAATTTCAATTCTGGGGTTCCACGCGCCAAAAACAACGATGGTGTAATGGGGACTACGGATAGATTTTAATGACCGGGAGATCTTTAACGTGCCTCCAATGCACGGCACACGGGCGTTTCTTGCATTTCGCCCACATCGAGATGCGGCCGCCGCGGCCGGGATTTCATCCCGCGACCTCCTGGTTCTAGGAGCAGAACACAAGTGTGTCGTCATATTGCTTCAATGCTAATCGTATTAACGTCGACACTGATCGTGAGACGGGTTCGGCTGGAATTTTGGTGGAAAATTTTATCGGCAACACCTCGCCCCCCACGCAATTTTCTTCTTTCTTTTTCTCCCTAAGGGCTCCGCTGAGGCGATGAGATGCAGCCAAGGGTTGAGCGACGTTCGTGCATCTGCGGTGGCTTCGTTTTTTTCAACAATCGCCTGGACGCGCGACTTATCAGTAAAAGCACGTTAATGAGTCACCCAGGTTCTTACCGCGTAGGCGACGCCAATTCTCCTAGCAGAGTTCCGGGTAGACGCCGTGCAGCATCCCATGACGGAAGGCAGCTGTTCCTCTTCCTCTTCGTCTTCTGCTTTTATATCTTCTATACCCCCGCTCGAAATCCACTACTCGCGGAGCAGACAAAGCTATGGGGCGCCAGTCCGGCGCTGGGCAATTATTTTAATGTGATTAGCATTCTTTGCCCATTTCAGGCATATTGAGCCTGCCTGCTTATCTATCTATCTATCTATCTATCTATCTATCTATCTATCTATCTATCTATCTATCTATCTATCTATCTATCTATCTATCTATCTATCTATCTATCTATCTATCTATCTATCTATCTATCTGTTTTCGCACATACTTGGAACACTGGTAATCCCTGGTCGAATGGGTCGTCCATCAGGCTGCTGCGCTGAGGGAACAGCACTCGAAGCCAACCATCGTGCCAACTAGGGTCAACGGATATGTGGCAGTGCGTGCATGTCTGCCGCCGTGAAACTTATCTCTTTCACGTCGACAAGGGTCCCTGTAAGCGCGTGGCTCGGTAGATGAATTATTAGATGAAATGGTTCAATGAAACTCCTTGACGCCGAGTTAGAACAGTGGATACGTGCCGTTCGATATGTGCCACTCAAGAATGAACGTCTTTGACGTCAACTTGAGTAACTCTGCAATCTGCCACTGGGAACCTGTCGCTCCACATTGACGAAAAAACACCCCTTAAATTTATCACGTGCTCAGCAGAATCGAACCCACGCCTAATGGGCACCTTAAGGACAGGAACGAGAGGCTTTAAAAGGCTGCACCACAAATGCGTTGAGTATGTTCCGCTGTCCAATGAACCTCTCGCCAACTTGGGTCATTGAACCTCTGTGTGTGCGGCAAGCGAGGGAAATATTCTCGTCGTTCGCAGACACATGCGCGGTGCGCTACTGGTTTCGGGATACGCGCGCTGACTTCTCTGCACTGCCTCTGGATGACGCAGCGTTTTCAAAAAGAAGCCCCACAGAGCAGCCTGGTAGCCGCACGGCGCGTTTCTCAGCGTTCGCTATAACCGGCGCGACACGTATCTCGGAGACCACGTGCAGGCTTCGCGGCGGGGCGCTAGGTGGCGCCAAGCGTTCTTATGGAAGCGCGAGAAAGTAGTCCCGCTGCCGTACACGACTCATACATAACTAGTTTCGACGGAAGCAATACGTTGTGTCGCTATATTCATCCAATGCTAGACGCATTACCTTGGACAGTCATCGTAGGATGGGTTCTTTTACAGTTCGTTGCGATAGCAATTATATTGTGTAGGAGCCGGCGCTCGTGGCCTCAGAGTCTGGCGTCGCAAAGAGGGTCGTTGTCTAGCCTACGTCGCCGGCACGTGCCCAGGATTTTTGTTCGGGGGGGGGGGGGGGAACCCAAGGTAACTTATATGCAAATGAGAGGGGTACTTTACTAGTAAAATTGTGAATAACGTCCACCATTCGCCATGAAAACGCGTAAACCCAAAAAAGAGAAATGAATTAAGGTGTATTTTACAGATGCGCCTGTGGGATACACCTCTCCTTTACTTGGCAAACAAGGAACTAAGTCAAATGGACTTGCGCAGGAAGAATACTGCCAAAAAGAAGTAAAGAAGCGAAAGAGTAAAATAAAGATTACTTTAGTAGAATACAACTGAAAAATAACAGCAGTTGTCAGCCAAGGCACACAAACCGCGCGTAGTTGTGTTACTTCGCCAGCCAATCACAGAAGCAAACAAGATCGTCGTCATGCGGCCTTTTCAAAATGGCGTCGTACTTGATACCTCCGGCGCGTGTGCTGTTCTTGAAGGGTCTTTCGATCGGCGGAAGCAATGAGGAGTGCAACAGACATGGACAAAGTATATGGAGTCTGAGCACTTCACTATTGAAAACTCTGCAGGGCCGTTCATTTCAGTGCTGAACCCGTTTTACTCATGAAACTTCACTGCCAACTGAAGTCAAACTTGACAATGAATAGCTGCAGCAAAGTAAGCATGTTATTTCATTTTAATAAAGAGTTAGGCTTTGGCCATTCCACTATAATAGGCGAGGCAGAATGTATAAAATTACGCGCTAATAATTTTATTTTTGTGGTTACCACCTTATTTGGGTAACAGGAAAAGTTTGAACTGCGAATTATTTGCAGCCTCGCGGAGGAACAGTGGCTGGTGGTTATGAGTCCGTGGGCGGGGCTTCACTGCAGACCTAATTTGTATCTGACTATAGTAGCATTCTTATAGTTAGCTCTGGAAGAGCTATAGAGAAATATATATTTGCGGAACAATCGCAGTCCTTTTGGTTCCCTCGTTTACTGTTCTGTCAAGGTATATGCCAAACCGACCCGTATTGTTATTTGGCAAGTTACGAAACGATGCGTGGCCCTCAGTACCGTACAACCTAGGTTAGGAGGCTACGTTAAGAGGCTCGAATGACAACTCTAGAAGCGTCATTCAGAACACACGGAACTGTTCTTCACTTCCTTTTTCTGTTCCACTTCATTTTTAAATAAAAAGATGTTGATGCATAAATATTTTTATAGGCAACGGGTTAATTTGTTAATGTCACTTTTCCCTCTTGTTTGGCAGTTGCCTTAGCTCTCTCCCTTAGTAGATCGCTTTATTTCTCAACTCCCTGCGACTCTTATTTCCAGTAGGCAATTTTGCACGAAAAGAGCTCTACAATTAGAGAAAAACCAGAGGAATTATCAGGTGACAGTCATATTGCCTGTCAGTTTAAGGGTTATTGCCGGGGTTGACGATGGAGGCTGTCTTGCATTATCTTATTTTCCACCTCATCTAACGCATATCACGGGTATGTGGTTCCGAGAATCTGTCAGCGTCGCGGCGAGCCGTTACTCGAGAAAATAATGAAGCACAAGGAAAAGTTAAACGCAATTGGCGTTTTCTCTGGCCGCAACTCTGGCCGCGAGCATACAGACCAGCTGACCACGAAGCGAACCCCCTTTCTGGTCCCTGGATCAGTCTATAAACAAAGAAGGTTGAACTAACGAAGCAGCAGCGATGCGCGTGAGGGTCGGAAAGACGGTGACAAGTGAATGCACATAGAGTTAATCGAGTGGACACCGAATCGATGAGGAAACTGGCCTCCACACCCCAGAAAATGCCGATAACTACTGCCTTCCAAAACAAGTGAAAGAGGCAGCAAAATGTTGACCACCGAATAGCTGTCAAGTTTCAACGTTGATTTGGTGGCGCTTTAGGAATGTGTGTCGGAAGTGGTGGCGTGGGCGGCGAGGTAAGGGGGGTATGCGCCCTAATTTTGGGGGGTGGCCCGGGCTCCTCCGCCCCCCCCCCCCCCTGAATACATGCCTGCTACGTCGCCGGAGCGTCTCGTAACGGGTAGCTGGCCTACGTTAGTCACACGAGGCTAAGCGGGCCCACGCCGTCATTCGGGTTTATTTGACAAGGATTGTTTCTTTAGACATGAGTACGAGGTACGAGGTCGAGAGGATGAGGAGCGCAATCGGGGACTTATTTACACGGGAAAGTCATGCCTATTTACATAGAACAAGCGGTACTCGTACTGGCTGGAGCAGGAAGCGCAGTACATCGTTCTCGTAACATGATCTACAGGTCTGAGCAGACTACATATTTCCGGCGAGCACACAAGCACGCTAGCACACTCCAGCACACCAAAGCACACCAGCGCACTCTCTACATCAAAGGCGTCCGCTTTTAACCCCTCTGTTCTCCCTAGATTCCTGCGCCAGGGAGATATGCGGTAACACGCACACAATCACTCTGTCACTTTTGTTCACGAAACGCAATCCGATAAATAAACCCGGGCGCACACAGCTCACTGTCCGAGAAAAAGAAGGCGATGCTCTTAGACAGGGGTGTCACGCTTTAATCCACTTGCTAAATTCTATTTTTTTATTACTTTTAAATTAATTATTACTCATTCAACAGCACCTTCCTGATTTAATTTTAGCCGGTAATTCAACCCTATTCAATGGTATTCCCATAGATATTAGGAAAATTATGCTCTATATTATTTTGAAATAATCCACCCATTTCTTGGCCAATCCCCCATCGTGGTAGGAGCCACACGTGCCACAGGCTACAACAACAACAACAAAAACAACACTTGCGCGTGTCGACTCCTGGCTCAGCAATTAGCTGATTGTCTTTCGGTCGGCTAGCAGCGGCGGCAACGAAACGGCGTAGATCGTATACTTTCCCAGGAGTTCCAGGGTCTCAGCATCGTTGCCGGAGACCAAGTGCCGTCCAAAAAAACACGTCAAACCTATCTGGCCTCGGTGTCGCCGTTAGTCTACCCGAAGCGACGTATTGTGGGCTTCACGAAGCGATTCGCCGCAGTGGGGCAGGAGACGCTGGAAGGTCGCTTTCCCCGGTTAGCCGATCGTAAGAATGGACACTCCAGGCGCATTTCTGCCGTCGCCGTCGCCGTGATGTTCCATATAAAATACAAGGGAGATAACATCGTCGCGGCGCACCGTACGCTGTATGTGTGAGTGGAAGCGTGCGAGCGTGAAGCGACGAACGACGGCTCAATCTCGTGCGGGTGTTGGACTATCAGGACTGTAGGTTGCGTGCAAGTCGTACCTTACGAATTTCGTGACACCGTTCATGTTGAGAAATTCAATTAGTTCAAAAACATACTTGTGCTGGACGGACAGCCTACAAGATTGAGAACGGAACTCCAGCGTACGGAAACTGGAAAATGGCTTTGTCTATCAGTTTCCGCGAAACGATTGTTTTCTCGTATATTCGTATTACAATATAAAGCTTTAATGCAGGCGGCTTGTGCGTAAGTTATACTTTACGCATTTTCTGAGGCAATTTACTTTTAAACATTAGTTTAACAAGTCACATGCCTTTGGCAAACGTACTGCAAGACTGAGGATGCATACTGCACTTCCACACCGTTGCTTGTCTAACCTCCGCACAAGCTTAGTTGTACATCCATTGACACCGGGCGGAACGGAGGCGTTTTTTTTTTGTGCATCAAATGTTTACAAGATGTTGATGCAGATGCCGTGAGTTGCGGCATATTGCGGTGGACTGCTCACACGTTCAACAAAATTTAATTATTTAGATTCATTTTAGGCAAACTAAGGTATTGATATTTCGTAGATATTGTATGCTGTGGTGACAAAAATCAATCTCCCATGTCGTCTCGACTTCAAAATTTTGAGTAAGGACACCTGTTGTGACCGTTGACGATGACGACAACGATTTTAATAATGACGATCTTAAAATGACTGTCTTTGTGCATGCATGCATCTGTGTGTGTGTGTGTGTGTGTGTGTGCGCGTGTGCGTGTGTGTGTGTGCGCGTGTGTGTGTGCGTGTGTGTGTGTGCGTGCGTGTGTGTGTGTATGTGTATGTGTGTGTGTGCGCGTGTGTGTGTGTGTGCGCGCGTGTGTGTGTGTGTGTGTGTGCGTGTGTGCGTGTGTGCGTGTGTGTGTGTGTGTGTGTGTGTGTGTGTGTGTGTGTGTGTGTGTGTGTGTGTGTGTGTGTGTGTGTGTGTGTGTGTGTGTGTGTGTGTGTGTGTGTGCGTGCGCGCGCGCGCGCGTCGGCGACTGCGTACCTGCTCATTTTCAGCCGTCGTTTTCAAGTTTCAAAGATTCGAGCTTTATTTTATCGCCATTCGGCTATGCGCTGTAACCGTTTTCATGCCAGCAGAACTACATATAGTAAGGATCGAAGCCCTGCACCGGCCCTGACGTGTCAGGGCGCTCAGTTGTCGGGCTTGCTCCTGCTGGTCTTGGCGGCAGTCACAGCGGCGGCTGAGTGAGATAGGTTCTTTCACTCGTCTCCAGCCGCCTTCTCACTGGCGGAAACCACCGTCGTACAGATATCCACGTATTTGTTCATTTCACTTAGGAACCAACACTGGGTAAGAAGAAAACAAAAAAACAACATTAGGGCGTCCTTGGCAACCGGTCGTTCCAGAAGCGCTCTATGTATATCGGGCGTGAGTAACCAAAGTCAGACGTTCCCCAGGCGACTCCTGCTAGTCCTACACCGAATATTCGGGTTTTCTTGACTCCAAAATCCTACCTAGCAGCTTTTATAACTGCTCCGTGAACCTCAGTGGCATCCTCGGATGTACCTAGCTCTTCAAATACACGCACACAAGCCACTGTACCAACTTGTGGTGGCCTTGCTTTTCTCTTCCTCGCCATCGCCCCACCAGCTGCAAACTTCCAACTCTCTCTCTCTCTCGAACCATGTCCCCACCTCCCGAACGTGCCGATCCATTATCCCAACAAGGCTGCAGAATCTAGCGCCTCTACATTCCTCCATCGAAAACCACTTGAACACACTTAATAACACATTGAGCAAACGAACCTCGCCGCTGCGAGCGTTACTCTGGCGGCGTCTCTGCTAAACGAGAAAGGAAAGTGTCCTTTCGAATTCGTGGCAGCGTTGATAAATAATTAAGCTAGCGCATTACATACTTGCTATTTCATCCAATATTTGCAAGATACTAATTATTACCACGATCAACTGTCGTGAGCTAAGAGCAGACGACAACTGCACCCACACTGCGCGCTAGGAATTGGAAAACGACATGGATTTCGTTTGCAGAAGAAGAATTGTTGTTCTTACAAAACTAACGTGACACTGCACTCGCCCGTCTGTGAGTGGTGCAAGCTTTGTTCCCAACAAACGCCCCTCCACGAAAGTGGAGGAAAATGCTGCCCGTTTATTTGTATAGGTTGAAGGGACGTTCGTTTCTTGCTGAAAACCGTAAAAAGAAGGAGAAATTCATTTTGCACTTACGGCGGCACAGTTCTTAAGTTTTGTGGCCGGCCCTCTGCAACCAGCGGAAACCCTGCCCCAAGGGCTGCTTTTCCCAGCTACGGACAGGCGGCGACACAAGTTTATGCCAGCGCCACTTTCGCATGTGCTTACTTCCTGACAGAAAAAGGCAAATTCGCTTATCGGACGTACAAACCAGGTAACAGTGCCATGCGCACCATTGGAGTATCCTGACCATTGAACGGGACGTTTCTGCGAAATTTCAGTAAGAACAGAGCAACGGCAAATGCGAAATCACATTTTCCCACGATATTATTGGGCAATTAAACGACAGTCTCTGCACTCAGCTTCCAGAATCAAACCAATAAGTGCGGTTCAATGCGCGCGATTTTCGGCGCGTAAACTTAACAGAAGAAGAAGAGTTCGAACGGAAGGCTCACCTCTAGTGCCATTAGAACTATTAATGCATATATCGGTAGTTGGTGAGAAGCCGAAATGTGCTGTAAACATGAAACAAACACGAAATCAACATACATGCGGCGAGGGACGCCGGCGCTTAACGCAGGAACGGGCGACTATGAGCTGCGCTCTCAAACAGCAATGCCTATCCGACAATGCTACCGATGGCCTGTTAACACAATCTTCGTCACCTGCCCTTGCTGCAGCTTCAGTCATAATGTGGGGAGCGGCCCTTTTTATGTCTGCTGGCGGCAGAAGTGTCGCCTAAGAATTCGGCAACACCTACAACCGCTGCAGTGGAGCTCTCCGTGATATTGGTTGCTCTGTGAAAACCCTTTGTTTTTACTTGTCCGATACATTACACAACAAATTCAGGCATCTATCAAAAAAAATTATTACAGCTTGAAGCAAAATATCATCGTAGTCTTTGTTGTACATTCCTTATATTTCACTGATCTGCGGGTCATTTGGCGCAATAACAACTATTCACTTATTTGGATATGCATCTTGGATGGTTTCTGCGTAATTTTTCCTTCTTACGGGGCCGTATAGCAACCTTATTGTCGACAGAAACTCCTAACAATGAAACGATATCGTAGTTCACAAAGCAAGAATATGTGTACGATAACCTTGCAACGCAAAAGTAGTTCAAGTGCATTTCGAAATGAACGCATGCACGGCTATGTTAATATCCGCAGCGATATATGCGTCGATTCCGCATCCCACCTACGTCATTCAGCGCCTGCAGATGGCAGCCGCTGTAGAAATGGCCGACAGTCTCTTCGAGGCGCATTTCTATATTCGAACTGGAGGTTTCGGCTTCCGAGGTTTAGTTTGGATTAGGAAGTATTGTATTTGCTAAAATCACAAGGGAAACTACGAACGAGCAAAGAAATTCAAAATGTCCGATGACAAAAAGTCCGATGTCAAAATCGGGGAAGAGAATGTAGACACATGTAAGCTCCACACATTGTACAAATCAGGTTGTGCAACCTTAGCCCGCCCTATTATGCTCGATGACTTCAGCGCAACTCTAACGTACGGCGCTTAACGACCGTGTTCCCTTAGGGGGAATCGATCAGCTTCTCTCTTTTATTCATTTTTCTTCCAACTTTTCCGTGTCCTAAATAGTGCTACCATGCCGTATTCCCATAATACCATGCGTCATCGCTAAACTGGTCTTGGAGCTCTTACCTCTTCACTATGCAGCAAGTACAGGGCGTAAATATCACCAATGGTCTGCTTCTGAAATGGCATTTTTTCGGTAGTTAGTCAACAGAACAGTTGGACGCGTTTTGGGGCTAGTTGGTTCACAGCGTTCAAAAGATCAAGCGCGAACAGAGAAAGCACACTGAGAAAAAACAATGACAGGACAAGCGCCTTGTCCTGTCATTCTTGTTTCTTAGAGCCCTGCCTGTGTTGGCGCTTCATCTTTTGAAAACGACATAACAGCTAGGCAATGCGTAAAGCGACGACGTGAGGAGGCCTACGATGTTGTCTCACCGTATTGGCGTCTACGATGACGTTGATAGTGAAGTAGACGACGACACCCACGAGACGCACCGCAACGCCCACGACGCATATAGTCATCAACCGCACGTTGTCCTGCGCGCACACGTGACCAGAGCTCGCGTTACACCGTGTCCCTGCTGACAGCTTGCCGACAAATGCTCCTCTGACAAGAAGCTTGCCGTAAGGCAACGCCTATTGATTTCTGTCGGCTTCGTCGTTGCTTTCTTTATATTAAAATGGGGAAAAATGAGACCAGAGGCTCCTTTAGGACCAGCCGTCCGAAAATTTCAAGTATGCACCTCTTTAGAAAAAAAAAACGAACAGCACGCGCTAGAAACACGAACGCAAGTCGGCAGGCCAACGCATGTGCTTATGTAACAAGTGAAACATGGCACGCCACGCTGCACGCAACACCGAGACCAAACGCTGCCTCTTTAATACACAAATAGTGTAATTAAATTCAGTGATTGGGACAGTCACTAATTGCACTAGAAGGGGGCGTAGTGCACGCAGTCCTCCGCATGTGTACATATTTGCAGCATTCGTATTTGCTCATAAGCATGACTGCAGAAACGACAACGTGGTCAAGAGAAAGCAACAGCAGGGAAGACATCTACTCTTACTCATGGGCAGTCCATCGTCACAAAAAAAAAAAAACAGCGGGCGTTGAGAGTATATGTATATGGCTCTGCGTATCGGGCGGGGCATGACGACACTTTGCTACCTGTGAGGGGGCGTTTGTCAAGGTTGTTTCAACGATCACGGGGGCGAGCCATCTCCTAGTATCTTTGAGGGCATTCTCCGATAATACGCTCCACTGTGTTTTATGAGGAAAGTTATTATAGAATAAGCATTAGGAGTGTCAAGGGAGAAAAATGTCTATCTGTAGTGTGGGAATCTAGTCACGTGGTACAGGTACATACACAGGGTGGGACAGAGTTTAAATATATGCGAATGCCACGTAGCTGGACAGAACCAAGGTTATATTGTTTACCGTCGCTTAGAGGTACTCAAATTATTTTTTTTTCATTCAGCCTAACTAGAGGATAAGTCTTAATTGATCTATCAACTCACCAAAATTATAATTGGATGAAGAGCGTCAATGAGAAAATTGTAGAGCAACATGAAAAAACTCCCGATACAGCTTTCTGTTCCTCAATACGTGCAACATAAAAGCGTTTTTCCGAGTGGGAAAAAAACCTGCGAATGCACGCGAAACTGCTGCGCGACTGGCCGCTCGGGGTACTTTGCGTGTGTTCCCGGGATTCTTTCACACTCCGAAAAACACTTTCCTATAGCACCTATTGAACAACAGAAAGCTGTATCGGGAGTGTTTTCATGTCGCTCTACAATTTTGTCATTGACACCTTCAATCTAAATATAATTCGACACTAAATGCCTAATTAGGCGGAATGAAGAAAAATTTTTTGCGTATGGCGAAGCGACGGGAAACATCACTTTTGTTATATATATATATTGGTCGAACGTGTCACATATAAATAAAACATGTAGAACCTGCGCAAACTCAGACAGATGAACAGTGAACGGTCATGATCAGAAAGGCAACAAATGGTTAGGAAACGCACTATCGCTGTGTCTGTGCGTGCGTGAGTGCAAGTTTTGAATGTGACGGTGGTCCGTTCTGGACCACCGTAGTTGCATTTGGCTCCCCAATGGGTAGGGTCCGGTATTGAGTGCGGTCCTGAGCAACACTTTGCAATTTGGTGAACGCGGTTTAAATCATGGCTCTGGGACATCAAAGAGGTGCGACGCTAGGCTCACGCATTAGATGCTCGCATTTACCGCTAAATCGCCACTGAGTTCGTATTTATTTACTTAGTCCCCTCACTGCCAAAATAGCTGAGCAGAAAGGGGAAGGGGTCACAGGCAGCACGAAGCATACAAGTAGAATTTCTTCACATCAGTACATCACGTGTAAGGCTTTTGTTGCTCTAATGCATCGTGATTCATGCTTCTCTATCCCGGTATACGCACCGTTCCGGCAGCGACGATCCAGGTAGCGATGAACCCTACGTGTGCCGCGCTCAGGAAACAGCTGAAGCCCCAGGAGATCCAAACGTACTGGCGTCCTGCGCGTACCGTGGGTTGTTGACGCGAGCTGCCTCACGTGCGATCTAACAACAGTAGTTGAAAGAGGAAGACGAGCAATAGCAGCAGCAGCAGCAGCAGCAGCAGTAGTAGTAGTAGTAGTAGTACTAGTAGTAGTAGTAGTAGTAGTAGTAGTAGTAGTAGTAGTAGTAGTAGTAGTAGTAGTAGTAGTAGTAGTAGTAGCAATGGTAGTAGCATAGGAGTATGAAGGAGAGCCACAGCAGCAGCAGGGCTGCAGCAGTAAGCAGCAGCAGTAAGCAACAGTAGTAGTAGTAGCAGTAGTAGTAGTAGTAGTAGTAGTAGTAGTAGTAGTAGTAGTAGTAGTAGTAGTAGTAGTAGTAGTAGTAGTAGTAGTCAGTAGCAATAGTAGTAGTAGTAGCAATAGTAGTAGTAGTAGTAGTAGTAGTAGTAGTAGTAGTAGTAGTAGTAGTAGTAGTAGTAGTAGTAGTAGTAGAAGAAGCATTAGTAGTAGTAGTACTAGCGTAAGGAAGAGGAGGAGCAGCCGCAGCAGTAGCAGTAACAGAATAGCGGCGGCGGCTGTGTGCTTACTATTCGCCTCGCACTCCATTGCCGCGCTGCACATGAACCCCATCTGCACAGCCAGGACCACGAGCATCATCACCTGCAAAGCCGAAGGAGATGCTGCATGATCTGCCACGACATGCGCCCGTGTCGTACCAGCGAAGAACAAATCACGACGGGCTCCAGTGACTATTTGATTGCCCTAACTCAATTGTACAGCGAGCAGCAGTTACGCAGAAGCCCATGACACTCTCCAACAACTAGGTCAAATGACAAGAGTCTTCTTTGAACAAGTACTTATGCAAGACGGAGGCTACGTCACGCATATAGCGAGGCGGTATGCGTTAACGCTCTGCGAAAACGGTCTTGCATCCCGACTGCAGTGCATACCTCACACGTAGCGCGCTTCGGCGTTGGCAATAAGGAGTGTCGTAATTTCAATTCTGGGGTTCCATGCGCCAAAAACAACGATTTCATTATAACACATGGTGTAATGGGGGACTTGGGATTGATTTTGACGACCGGGGGAGCTTTAACGTGCCACCAATGCACGGCACGCGGGCATTTTTGCATTTCGCCCGCATCGGCCTGCGTCCGCCGCGGCCGGAGTTGACCCCGCGACCTCGTACTTATAGGAGTGCAACACAAGTATGTCGCCATATTGCTTCATTGCTAATCGTACTAACTTCGACACTGATCGTAAGACGGGTTCTGCTGGAATTTCGGTGGGAAATTTATTCGGCAACACATCGCCCCCCCCCCACCCAGCTTTTCTTTCTCTTTTTCTTTTTTTTTCTCTAGGGGCTTCGCTGACACGATGAGATGCAGTCAAGGGTTGAGCGATGTTCAAGCACCTGCAGAGGCTTCGTTTCTTTCAAGAATGGCCTGGATGCGCGACTTCCCAGTAAAAGCACGTTAATGAATCACCCTGGTTCTTACCGCGTACGCGACGCCCATTCTCCTAGCAGAGTTCCTGGTAGACGCCGTGCAGCATTCCATGACGGAAGGCAGCTGTTCCTCTTCCTCTTCGTCTTCTGCTTTTATATCTTCTATACCCCCGCTGAAAGTTCACTACTCGCCGAGCAGCTAAAGCTATGCGGCGCCAGTCCGGCGTTGGGTAATTATTTTAATGCAATTAGCATTCTTTGCCTACCTCAGGCATTTTGAGCCTGCCTGCATATCTATCTATCTATCTATCTATCTATCTATCTATCTATCTATCTATCTATCTATCTATCTATCTATCTATCTATCTATCTATCTATCTATCTATCTATCTATCTATGTATCTATCTATCTATCTATCTATCTATCTATCTATCTATCTATCTATCTATCTATCTATCTATCTATCTATCTATCTATCTATCTATCTATCTATCTATCTATCTATCTATCTATCTATCTATCTAGGAGTGCAGCGGTGGCCTAGAGGTAGAACATCCGCCTCGCGTGCAAGAGGGCCGTGGTTCGAATCCCGGCGCCGCACAATTTTCCACCGGATTAAAAAAACGCGTTTTGTGAAAATTGCATAAACAGGCCTGGAGACCGGCCTGATCCCGGTGACCAGAAATGGTAACGCACTCCTTCACCAGAGCAGGATTGGCCACCCAGGTGCAGTCAACCACAACCTCCTATATGAATACAACAATCAAACCCCGGCCCTCAGTCCCCAGCAGCTGCGAAGCAACTGACCACGGCGACGGTCAGACCTGCGACGCAGCAGAGGTTGCTAAGAATCCCTGGTTCCGGACAAGCCGCCATTGGAACCTGAACCTAGCAACGTTTAACGCTAGAATGTTATCTAGTGAGGAGAGTGCTATTGGCGGAATTAGAAGGCAGTAAATGGGATATAATAGGGCTCAGTGAAGTTAGGAGGACGAAAGAAGCATATACAGCGCTGACAAGCGGGCACGTCCTGTGCTACCGGGGCTTAGCGGATAGACGAGAACTAGGAGTTGGATTCCTGATTAATAAGGATATAGCTGGTAACATGCAGGAATTCTATAGCATTAACGAGAGGGTGGCAGGTCTTGTTGTGAAACTTAATAAGAGGTACAAATTGAAGATCTTACAGGTCTAAGCCCCTACATCCAGTCATGATGACCAGGCAGTCGATAGCTTCTATAAAGACGTGGAATCGGCGATGGGTAAAGTCAAAACGAAACAAACTATACTGATGGGCGACTTCAATGCCAGGGTAAGCAGGAAGCAGGCTGGAGACAGGTCAATGGGGGAATATGACATAGGCTCTAGGAATAGAAGGGGAGAGTTATTAGCAGAGTTTGTAGAACAGAATAATATGCGGATAATGAATACCTTCTTCCGCAAGCGGGATAGCCGAAAGTGGACGTGGAGGAGCCCGAATGGCGAGACTAGTAATGAAATAGACCTTATACTCCATCTATCTATCTATCTATCTATCTATCTATCTATCTATCTATCTATCTATCTATCTATCTATCTATCTATCTATCTATCTATCTATCTATCTATCTATCTATCTATCTGTCTGTCTGTCTGTCTGTCTGTCTGTCTGTCTGTCTGTCTGTCTGTCTGTCTGTCTGTCTGTCTGTCTGTCTGTCTGTCTGTCTGTCTGTCTGTCTGTCTGTCTGTCTGTCTGTCTGTCTGTCTGTCTGTCTGGGTCTCGGTTCCAGATTACACAACTACGTCTGTCCTTTCCTAACTGACAGGAAGGCCAAGTTTTGGATTGGGGACTTCCGCTCTGACGATGTGCCCCTCGGAGGGTGGGGTACTCTTCTGGGTGCCGTCATCTCCCCCACATTAATCTGAAGTGCCGCGAACACATGATTTCAGAAGGCGAGCTTTATCATTTCTCTAAGCTTTAATTCGTCTATTGAAGCAACATATTCCACACGTAGTTGATGTTTCCTTGAATAATACTCAAAGTCACGTAATAATGATGGTCATAGCAACTTTATTGTACCGCCGGATAAGGAGGCCCTCTACTCCCGGTCCCCAGCACACAGGCCTAGGGGACGGGGGTTGGGACCTGCTCGATTAGAAGCAAGCAAAGAGGTCTTGGCTCTTCGCGGCTTCTTCACAGCGCTGCCATGACGTCACGACATCGACTCTCCGGCTGTGACCGCGGCGGGCACGAGGAGAGGGGAAAACGGCGTTTGGTTTGAAATTTAGGCCCTCTCAGCGGCGCGTAGAGATGTAATACTTAGCAGACGCGATCGTTAGCGTGCATTGCATGCACTGCGCTCGTCAATTCAAAATGGTTAGACCTGGTGAGGAGCCCTTTAAAGAGAACTACGGCGTGCCTCATAATCATATCGGCGTTTCGGCGCATAAAATACCATAATTCTTTTTATTGTGCCAAAATGGCACGGCTACTACAAGACACTTCGCACTCCGTGATGTAAGATTGACATACCGGGGCTAAGGTGTTCAACAGTGTGATATCTTTGCTTTAGCCTGTGATCAATTAATTTCGGCGGAATGAAAGAAGCAAGTATGCAAGTAACACTTTAGGAGTCTGTGACACTTTCAAGATAAATTTTTGTGTTTTTCGCACCAGAACACATTATGGTGATGGGGCCGCCGTAGTGGGATACGCCCACATAATTCTTGGCCACCTGGGGTTCACCAAAACGACAGGGCGGCTGTAAATGACGTCCACCTAAATATAAGTATCATCTTGACGATGATGATTATGATGACGATGACGATGACAATGACATCTAACCATGCGAGTGTTCTTGCATTTCGCCTCCAACTAAATGGGGATGCCGATGCCGGTATTGAAACCGCAACTTCAAAGTTAGTAGCGCAACGGCATAGACACTGTTCTACGGTAGCGGCTAGTTTACGGCCATTCAAGTTCATTATACCTTTCCTATTTGTTTTAAGATGACTTCTATCCCTACTGCTAGGTCGTTGACCTTTCCTCCGTAGTGGGTATATGTAGTAGTTGAGGCCCAAGTAGAAGGAACGAAGTTATCCTGCCGTTCCGAGAATGGCAAAGAAGGACCCCGAAGCGATCTGGTACTACTTCGAGACGAAGGATAGCATTCGAGTAATGATGGTACTTTACGGGGTGAGTATCTCCATGCAGGGCAATTATTTCACAATAACTGCTCCGGCTCGAACGAGACATTGTACCGAAAAAATTCTGAGCAGCACGTAGACCACCTTTCCCACCAGCAGTTCCCACAGCAGCTCACTCTTCCGTACACAAAACAGAGAAAGAGAGTGCAACTTTGGTACGAAAATGTATCGCCCCATAGCTTTATCCACAAATAATTTCTCTTTTCGCGAACAGGGGTAATGTTCGCAATAAGAACTGCTAAAATACAGCGCCTTTAACCACGCCTCAATGCGCGACGTCCACAGCAAAATGTCTGCGCTCGCAAATCGTCAGACGCCGTCCCGTCATCTGTGTTGAGAGGGTTTGCGGTCGTGGTCAGGATGCGCAGCAACTCTATATGCGCATTTCTTTGAAACGGCGCCACAGAAAGACACGAACCTTTAACGATTCGTCCAGCTGTCAGTTCTATACACGCGAGCGCATTTGTAAGCATCAATTCTCCATAACCAGTCAGACCGTGACACAAAATATGATTCCGGCGTAACGACAACGACACTTGAAAGTGGGCTGACTTTTGAGGTTGTACATTTTGCTCTAGTCTAAGGAAACAGCTCGCCCAAAGGTGTACGTAGAGATGCAAGAGTGAACAGGTGAAGCGCCAGGTAGCCTTCACAATGCTCGCTCTCATTCCTGAATGCGGCAGATCATTTCTTCGGAAGCCGGCAAGTATGGTTGAACATTCAAGAACAAAGAAAACGGTGTTCCATCCAAACGAATAGCACAAAGCTAGAAATGAAACCCATACGAGTTTGACAGAAAGAAATTTTCGAAGTTGAAGAGAAATTCGTCCTGGCCTGAGAATCGAGGCCGAAACCAACGACTTTCAGGGGCGATCACCTTTCGGGGGCAAACAGATTGTAGAGCAAAGCGAAATCAATCGACAACTCAAAGCTTAGGGACATTGAATACGGCAAATCAGTTCCGCGAAATATAGCAAGGTGGATGAAGATTCAAGAAAGGAAATATCTGTTGTTCATGGTCTTACTTCCACGAGCTGCTTCCCTAAACTAGCGCAAGAAGATGTTCACGACATAGTGTTAGCAGCTTTATTATTATTATTTTTAATTTTCGCAGTAGATGGAGGATGAAATGCCATTTACCAGTTCGATGGAGTTAAGGCCGCAGAATGAGACTATATGCGGGGGAGGGGGGCCTATGTGCCTTCTGACTGAGCTTATTCTGCATTTTCTGCAGAGAGAACGGGGGCCACTACTTTTTTCGAACGTTCGTAAAGGAACGGTCATCTCGTTCCAACTGGCCGGACGCATGTTCGGTGGTTACTCCGACAAGGTTGTTTACTTGGACGGGGAGAGATTGAGTGGGATAGAGAGATATTTATTGAATTGCGGGCCCATTGTACTACTTGGGCTACTGCATGTTGAAGCGACAATGAGAGTGATGGGTGACATGCAGCAGGGTGCTGTGTGGTGTACTCGACGGGTTGCATCTGTATATTTAAAAAAAGTTATTATGCAGCTTCAGCTGAAACAAAGTTGCACGACTGTGGAAAGCGCGTTTCCCAGACATTTATACTGCAGTACGAGTTTGTCCGCGCTTCACCCGTGCAGTTCATCACCTTTCTGGCCATGGTTTCGGAAGCGACGTCTACTGTCGTCACGGCCAGGAACACGGATTACCACAGTAAGTCTCCGTGCGCCAGTCTTTTGTCATTCCGATTCCGAGCTCAAAGTCGTGGCTTTGATGATCATCCACGCCGACACTGTAGTTATGTGCTACTACGTCCACCCGATAAAGCTGTGTCGAGCCAGCTTATCGGGCAGAAAACCGGTCATCGAGTAAACATCAAACCGGTCATCGAGTTGACATCAAACCGGTCATCGAGTTCACATCAAACACTAGTGGGTCGGGCCGAGAGAGAGCGTCGAGGCGAGCTCCGTCAAACCAGCCTCCAAGAAATTGGTCGACTCGCCTATCCCACTTTGAAAGATGTACGTAAACGAGCCGGTCCATTCTGAGTGGGAGGGTGGCAGCGCACAAAGAAGCACGACTGAAAGAAGAGCATAGTAGACGACACTCCAAAAACGCTGCACTTGCAACTAACTTTTTTTTTAAATCTCTTTTGCAATGCACCTGTGATTACACTGTTACGAATGCTGAAGTAAGCGTCACGCAGGACGTCCGTACATCTGGATCATGGGCACCACCTACACACTGCTACGGTTTCTGACGCTCATCGTCATCATGTACTGGATCGCAGCTGCTTCCAAGGTACGCATGTAGGCTGCGAACTCTTGAGAGATGACCACGTGACAAATGCTTCAAGTGCACAGATGCAATAATGTAACCATATTTTACTTAGTACTACAAAAGCCTCGCAAACCGGAGACCAACTACAAATCAAGCTAACGACTGTTGCTTACAAAGAATGCATTTTGTTTCCCCTCTGTTGGTGATAAATGCGCCCTGGTTACTCTGAGATATTCACAGGTACAACTTGCATTCCTATGCTACATATGTGTTAGGTTTTGGTGCGTGCGTAATTCAAATTATCCCCTTGTTGCTTTATTATACTTTTCATTATATGAAGTGCAAATACTAGCCTGTAATCTCTTTTCTTTTCTTTCCTTTGTTTTTGCTTGTGTCTGTGGCGCCTCTGATCGTACCGTGGTTCCCGCGGCTCCAGCAAGCAGTCATTTATGCAATGCAAAGGTGTAATTTAATGTAATGCAACGTAATGTAACGGCCATTTATTCACGTAACGTGTTACCTGATGCGAACAAAGCTGTAGGCCCCTTAGGAAATGATTGCCGATGGTTTCTGCATAAGCATTTAAGTAGTGCGCGCTAGGCTCTTCGAGATTCATGACCTCCAGCATGCGAAGATGCTGCAAAAAATGTGCAGGTACCGCCAACGTTGATTGTCAATGTAAGTGTACAGCCGAACTTCTTTAAAAAAAGGGTTTTCGGTTCCTTAAAGAAGATGATGCGTTTGAAGGCTTATATTTGTGGCAGTGATGGCATCCGCGCTGAACCTATCGTTTTATCGCGTAATTCCGTGGAGAACAGAAGTCTCAGCCAACAACTGTAGTGATAGACAAAGGCAGGAGCAACAAGGGAGTACCTTTAAAACAAGCAAGTGCCTCTCGCTATACTATCCGTTGACGCATTCCTTAGAGCAATGAACCTACTAGTCTATTCGAAAGCACCCGAACCTTGGACACCCCAAAAGTTTCACCGCGACAGCACGTGTCGATAGGCACGGCTATTCCATTTCACGCACAACGTTTTTAGGAACACATGCCCTGAACTGACCCAAATTTTTACTTTCGCATTTTCGCTCATTGTCTATATTCTCAAACCCCGGAATAGCCCTACACGCTTATATGACGAAGTCTTTATTTCATTGTTGCCAATGCCACATCTAGAACTATAGTTTGTGAGAGCCACGTTCACGTCGAAGGTTTCCTTTTTTATTGTGATTTATTTACTGTTGGCGATGAAGGCATCCTGGAACTCGGTCCCCTTACCACCGATAACCGACCGTCAACAACCGACCACCAAAACGGGAGAAAGAGCCAAAGACAGTTATTCACCCCCTTCGTGTTCACAGTGCCGCATTGTTGAGGAAACGGTCACGTTAATATATGGGGCGTTTCTATGGAATGAATTATAAACGTGGAACATTCGTACACATGCTCAAGCACCGAGTGTGTCGGAGCGCGTATGAATGCTCCCTATGAACCTCAATGGCTTCCTCTATCCGACGCAGAGATGTCATGCGCACTGACTCAATCGCCGATTCCATTTCTCTGCAGACCAGCATTCATGGGATGCGCATTGGATTCAACATAATCTTCGTGCGCGTCATCGGAACCCTGTTGTACACAGTTGGTTACTTTGTCACCGAAACCTTCCTGATCGTACGTAAGCTCTTCGATGTCAGACTATAGACAATGCATGCAGTGCTTAAGGGACAACTTTCGCCCTGGGATAGCTGCTTATTCGAATGCACTAGAAACACAGAAGTTGTCTATCATGCAGGCAATCGCCGAGCCAATTTGAGTGAGCGTCGCTATACCTTTGGAAGGGAAAGCGTTAAATTACGGATATGTGGAAACGTACTCTATTTTCTGGACTCGCGAACCTCATAGGATTGTAAGTTGAATTCTCGTGGAGTGCGGAATATACCTGATTTTATTTATTAAAATCTAAGGTGCGCTTGGACATAGCGGCGCCAGACTGTGCCCGCAAACATTTCCCGTGCTAAACCTCATAGCAATATGCGCCGTAAAACATGAACCACCGTGACAACATGAAAGCGGCTGCTGCACCTTCACTGAATTGTTCAAGCTCCATGTAGGTAGTTGACCGGGCGTAAGAACTAAATATTCTTAAGGCGATGAAGGCATTGAGTAGCCATTCGTCGCATCAGACATGCTTGACTTGTTTCTTTCTGGCAGCCCCAACGAGAGCGATTTTGACGGCTTTTAGTTTGACGTGCAGCCTAATAAATGACCCAAGTTTTTACTGGGTGACAATAAAAATTTGGTTATCTTCAGTTTGCTGATAGCAGATAAGCTAAAACACCTGTTTTCTGTTGAAATTCGTACAAGTGGATTACACAGCGTGTGCGGTCACCTGCCGTATACTTTTCATTTTAAGCCGAAAATGGCCCCGGAGGACCACAGACCATGTGCGGAAGATATGCTAATTCTGACTTAGGATCTCGTATATTCTAGACAATAACTGCCGAAACACGACCTTTCATAGGAAAGGTTGAAACAGAAAGTCTGACTCCGCGCCGTACACAGATATGCAAATATGTGCGTGTAAACTGCGTCCGATAAAGCGTCTACCGTGAGTCGGTATAACACCATACTTCATATGAAATAGTTGCTCCGCCGAATTCATTTTTCAAAAATTCCTATCCGCAAGTTAGTAGCCTTATTTAACAGCAATGCATAATATGTTAGTTCTGTCTGGATTAGACGTCCTTAATTATGCTCTTCACGGTATTGTGATATCTGTTTTAGATGCGTAGTTGCAAGCACTGACCTTCCTTCTTTTTTAAATTTTCCACAGCGCAGTGCAGGGCAGGGCAGGGCAGGCAGGCAGACTGATTGACTGATTGATTGATTGAATGAGTAATTAATTTATTTATTATGGATTAATTCAGTAATTATCACTTAATTAATTAACTACATGTATGATTGATTGATTGATTGATTGATTGATTGATTGATTGATTGATTGATTGATTGATTGATTGATTGATTGATTGATTTTCCAAAATGCATTTGAGTTTCATTGACTTCGTTTTCTTCGTGTACAGCCGGACACACTGTCGAGACGGTACCGCATGATAATTCACCCTGATATGGTAAGTACGAGCAACGCAAGATACGACGTGCGTGATAAGTAAGGAGTTTGCTACCTTATTTGTTGTTGCTGCTTTTACTGTTTCTTGTTGTTGTTGAATCCCAGCTTCGTTGATCGCCTTGTGTCGCTTGATATGCCTAGGCTAAGTTAGTCGTGGTGATACGCCAAAGAACTTTCTTGTGCCTCGAAAATAGGAACTTCACCAGACATTTCGTTCACACCCTAATTTTATTTCGTAGACATGGGGAGACGCTTCACGGAGAGACGGAGATGTTAGCCTAGCAAAAGTGAGACATGCTACTCCATGTGGATAGGGTGATAGATAAATATATATAGAACAAGAGAATGCGGAAATAGATATAGAATCTGTATTGAAAGAATGAAAAGTTGCAAGAGCAATCAATCATGAAAGAAAGAAATATTATAGAAAAGCAGACACATTCCAACAAAGAAGACAAAGAAGAATGCAGTTTTCACCCCCACCCCGAAGCACTGATAGCGACAACAAAGTATCAGGCAATTACGCGAAATAGGGTCTGCATTTTTATTGGTTCCTTAAATTGTAGTGAACAATGGCTTACTAACTGTACGAGTGCGGTGACACGCACCAAAATACAAACGCGAACGGCTTTCACTAGATGACCTCGAGCGCTCGCTGTCACAACCCTGGCGTGAAGAACAGCGCGTCCGCGGGAAACGCGCGTGCTTGTCCCCAAAGCAAACACTGCGGTGCGGCTGCTCGCTTCACAATTTAAACTGGGCCGCGTCTCCGAAAAAGTCAGGTCACGTGATCTATAGCGTCAGGGCGCGAGAAGACAATGCACATCACGCCACCAGCTTTCCCGCCTCGTCCTTGCATGTTTTGGAGTTGGAGTTTATTTCACCACAGTGATTCAATGTTTACATATTCATACATGAGGCAAAGATACAATGTGTGGTGTGGAATGCGGGAAAAAAAGCTGCGACATAAACGCAGCTTGACTGGCCCCACATCCCAGCGATACAAGGCAGAAAAGTGACAGCATTCGTAGTCATGGAAACAAGTAAATAGGCACATAAATACATAGTGAAATTGGTACAATAAGGAAATATAGTTATACAAAAACGAAAAACGCATAAAAATTCGTACTCCTCGAGAAGACAAAAAAAAATCGTAAAAATGCAGCATCTCATGCCGCATTTTTTGCACCAAGTAAAAAGAAAACTTTTGCCTTGGTAAACGCAGCAGATTTTCAACGCAAGGCGCTCGAATCGCGCACGCGCTTAGCCGGGCGTAAAGTTAGGCCTAACCCTGTGCTGGGACAGAACGGACTCAATCACGCGTTCTTCAACATGGGGCACGCGCGAAGGCAGCAGGGCGCAATCGAGCAATCATACTTCACGGTTCGCTCTCGCATGCTCGCCCTCGATCGCGCCCGTGGAAAATCACGTGACCCTCAATTAAAAGAAGCCGTGCAGGCCGCTTGTTCTCCTCGCACTTGGAACGTTACTCGGGACAGCACGGCGGCGGCGACGGCGATCGCGAAAATAGCGGCTGCAGTATCCCCATGTAGCTGTTATCCCAGTGAAGCTGCAACCGATCAGAAAACGACACCTGCAAGCTATGAAAACGTTAAACGCGCATTTGTCACGTGCGAAGCACAAGTTTGCATTGCACCGTCTGCACCATTCTATCGCGGCGTCACCTGGACTACGATGACTTACAAAAGAAAAAAAAAGCCGCCGTGGTTGCTCAGTGGCTATGGTGTTGGGTTGCTGAGCACGAGGTCGCGGGATCGAATCCCGGCCACGGCGGCCGCATTTCGATGGGGCGAAATGCGAAAACACCCGTGTGCTTTGATTTAGGTGCACGTTAAAGAACCCCAGGTGGTCAAAATTTCCGGAGTCCTGCACTACGGCGTGCCTCATAATCAGAAAGTGGTTTTGGTACGTAAAACCCCAAATATTATTATTATTAAAGAAAAAAACGCGAAATGTGTGTCTTGGTCAAAGAAACAGTGTCGCAGACTGCTGGTCATCAAGCGCCTATAGGGCTTCACTTAGGTTCGCGATAATTAAACAGAAAAACGACAGTAGTGATACCACGTGTCCTTTAGAAAAGTACACGCGTGTAACAGACGAAATAAAAAGTAGGTCCATTACTCAGCGAGTACTGTAACACCATCATCTAACTCTGTGCGTTGCTGTTGGCTTTACAATACCTTCACCGCGAAGATCTTAATCATAGCAATATAACCAATTATGTACATCAGCTGGCAGTAAAACTTTGTCGCCAACGTTGGTTTCGAAGCCCGAAACTTTGCTTGAGAGCACACGTCGCATTGGATGAAACTAAACAAACTTGTACGGACGGCGCGAATTAAATGGCCTTTACTCAACCGCTCCACCAAATGTTCGATTCACATAGGTTCCAAGTTCGTTTGTGTGCATAATTTTGTTCGCGAACATTCCTATTTTTTTCTTTCTCGTAGATTCCGAAGGAGACTACTCTTATTACTGTCCTGGCGTGGACAGTAGTTGAGGTAAGTACGGCAAGACGTGGCAGAAGTGATGGAGTAACTATGGTTAAAAGTGGCTGTAGATAAATTGCGTGTTTGCAAACTTCTGTCAATGTCACAGCGCTTCAAAATGTTATTACCTTTCGTTTCATTTTTTTTTTTACCATAGCTCTTAATGGCCCGTGCCTGCGGCGGGCTTCGTCGGTGGTGGCGGTGGAAGCGGCGTAAGCGAGCCAACGAGCGCAACAGCGAAAGATGAAAGAGCGAACGCGGAGCGGCGGATGAAAGACGCGAGCCGCAAATGGCGGAAACCAATGAAAGCGGCCCCTTCAATGACGTCCGCACGGGAAACTGCAGGGAGGGTATCCTGTAAGAGTCCACCTAGTGTACTGTCCATTTCGGCCGCTGCTGATTGGATGGAGTTGTGCGAGCGAAGAGGAGACGAGCCGCCCCAGCCAATCAGCGGCGGTTGAAATGGACAGTCCACTTGGTGGACTCTTACAAAATACCCCCTCCCCCCCCGGGTTTCATGCTGACCCACCCGGCCGTTTTATGCGTACTCGTATCTCGTTTCAGCCGGACCGCTGACTTGATATTATCGTGTGCTCCCGTCATCCCTCGCTCGCGCTTTGTTTGGTCTCGTTCGCGTTGGTTTCGATAGTCATGGTTTGCGATTGTTTTGTATTCTGATTGTATGCGCGACACAAAGTATGTAGTATTTTCTGACAGCCAGACGGCGCCAGCAATCACACTGGTACCTTCGACAAGTCATGCATAAAAGCCGACGCTCTTGACCCGCAGATCAAATTTTCGACGATTGCCGACTCGCTGCATGTCTCTCTCAAAGTCTTTGCCTCAATGTATGGCCAAATGAAAACGCGCATAGAGCTTCGCATTAGCGAGCACTGTAAC
This sequence comes from Dermacentor albipictus, assembly GCF_038994185.2. Taxonomy (NCBI): domain Eukaryota; kingdom Metazoa; phylum Arthropoda; class Arachnida; order Ixodida; family Ixodidae; genus Dermacentor; species Dermacentor albipictus. Next base: position 165,985,800 of record NC_091822.1, read on the forward strand.
CGTCGGTAAATTTTTTCCTCGCTTCTTTTTTTTTTGGTGTATACACTACATGTGGTTCTGATTTTTGATTCTGCGTCTATGACTACACTCAGAAATAGCGGAGGAAGTAGCGATTGCGCTAGCCCTCACAGAACAGGAATGCGAAGTCGTACTAAGTGACTCGCAAACGGCAGTAAAGAATTATGCCAAAGGTCGAATTTCCAAGGAAGCCATGTCCATTCTGGCCAAAGCGGGCAGATCCAAAACCGCGAGCTCGAGGATCATATGGTTCCCCGCGCACGTCACCACGGAAGGCGACGCGCTCCCGAACCTAAACGAGACGGCGCACCGGACGGCGCGAGACATGATCCGCCGCGCCGAACAGGGCAACGCCTCTCGCACGATAGCGAACGCTTCTCGAGCAGAACGGGACAGGCTCACAAGATACAACGACATCACCAGTGCATATTTGAACGCCAGAAGGATATACCCCCCGCCGAGTCCCAAATTGAACAGGAGGCAGGCCGTCGCCTGGCGACAACTCCAGACAAACACGTTCCCTAATCCATTCCGTCTCAAACGCATCTTCCCAGGTAAGCATCAGGACGACACGTGCAAATTGTGCCAGGAAGGACCAGCAACACTCAAACACATGCTGTGGGAGTGCAATGTAGTTATAGGAGGGATGGCAGTTACTCCGGAGACCCTGTCGTCGAGGTGGGCCGCCGCTCTGCGCAGCTCAGACCTCGGAATCCAGACGTGGGCAGTCCAGCAAGCCCGTGAGGCGGCGTTGAGGCAGGGCCTTGACGTTCCTCCATGGGAGACCTGAGCCCGGGTCGCGTTAAACCTTGCCGGACGTACAAGAAAGTTGTATCCATCCATCCATTCTTTTTTTTTTTGACTAGCCGGTCTCGATTACCGAGTTATCAGTTCTGAATAAGCTTCGGTACGTTTATTTCCACAAAGAATCCAGTTGTTATCGCTTATTGCAACATTATCTTTTAAAAAGTATCGAATACGCTTCTGTTTAAAATATTAAGCGATATTCTGTCTTCCATTCAATATTCCGAGTCGTCATTTTTTTTTTCAGACGCTTGCATGTGATCGGTTAAAGGATTCCACTATACAACTGCTTGTATATTCTGTTGAGTGAAACAGATATATTTTAATGCGAGCTGAAGATGTTAACCTAGAAAAATGCCTAAAATGCTACTCCACATATTCTGGCAAGGATAGAAAAACGTTAACAACGCAATAAAGATAAAAAAGCAATAACAGAAACAATCAGTCAACTGAACAAAAAAATTAAGAATCATCAAAGCATGTAATAACGAAATTTAAAAGAACGAAAAACAACGAAAGAAAGCACGCGGACAAGGACGATACGCGACCTGATCGAATCCTGCAACACTTGATGAATGCATACGTGTGTGAAAATTTATAAACATGAAATGCTTTTAGCTCCCGCTGTAGGCCACATTCAAGTGACCTTATGCCAAAAGCTAGAACCGTTATCCGGGCACTCAAACGAGGACATCTGGGCAATTTGCGAGAAAAAAACGACATCATCCGGGTAACCAGTCAAAACTTTAAAAAATAGTCTCTGGCCCGAAACCCTTTGTACAGGAACGCATTACATACGCCAGTAACTTTCCGAACAAGCTACAAAAAATATTGCTTCCGAGTTCTTCGTAATGTTTGTTCACAATACGACTCAAGCTGTAACTTCCAGCACGTTGAAGCATTATTTTTCATTAACGATAGCGATGTTCAAAAGGCAGGAACAGGACACTGTACACTTCCTTGTCATCTCTTGGCACACAGGGCTGAACGCCAGCAGTCCCCGAGTTCCGCGACGCGGGTTTTGCGTTGCCTCGAGAGATGGCGCCACTCTGCGTGGCGCCTCCTGCAGGCAATTGTATCCGCCGCGGTGGCTTCACGGTTATGGTGTTGCGCTGCTAAGCACGAGGTTGCGAGATCAAATCAAGGCCTCGGCGGCAACATTTAGCGCGAGGCACAGCGCAAAAACCCCGTGTCCCGCGCATTGGTGGCACGTTAAAAACCTGGTAGTCAATATCAACCTGGAGTCCCTCACTACGACGTGCCTCATAATCAAATCGCGGTTTTGGCACCTAAAACCCTACAGCTCAATTACTTCTTCGTCTAGCTGGGCAGCGTCCATATGGAGAGGGCATATGGCGTGATGCGTGGTGGTGTGGTGGGGTGTGCCAAGATTGTAACTAGTATAATCTCCAACCAATCTGCTTTGCCGGTTGCCATCTCGTCCTTGGATCTACTCTCGATTACTGAAGAGCCAGAAATTTATTTAAGACTCCTTTGTCACGCGCAGCGCAGATGTTTCGTTCCTACAGGGCCCAAGAACATGTCACAATCAGATCGAAGCGTAACTCTCGATGAAGTTTCTGCTTCGCTTCTCATTAAAAAAAAAGTATTGTATTTACAACCGCGCTACACGCAGTGCGTGATGCTGGACCGCATGAACCACTACGAGCTGTACACCGCGTATCAACGCTCAGCGGCCAGCCCGAAGTCCTCCCGCCTTCCGAGTCCTCAAGTGATGAGCCCCACCACCGCGGTCTTGTCTCCCCCGGGCGTCCTCTCTCCCAGAGCACAACAGTTGCGGTCGGCAAAGGTGCGTACCACCCGCCAACTCGAGGAGAGGAAACATCGCCGATATTGTCTTTTTTTTTCTTTTTCGAGGCGACTATGCTGTAATAGAGTAGCGACCGCGAAGAAGCTGGAGGCAGAGCGACTTGTGAACATTCTGTGAGATACTGACAAGCGCGTAACCTTGGTGGCCTAGGCAATAAATTGAAAATTGGGAGTACGCTTATAAGGTTCGCCTTTCAAACGCGATGCATTCAAGGATCCTTGCCTGCTTGTCACGCTTCCTGGCAACCGCAGCTTTCTTACGGAAGCGCAGAGGTGAGCGGTATCTGGATGGTGGTGTTGCAAGGAACCGAGCAGGCGGCGCCGCTCTACGATTGGTAGAAACACTTGAAAATGGGTTGTGCTTTCGTTTCCGCGTAAAAGAATTAGGTTTTCTGCGTATATTTAAATAACGATTCGACGCTATCATGTCTGTAGGTTCTGTTTATGTCGTTTGTGTTAACGAAGTGCTATTGATTAGAATATGATGTAATTGCTTATGCTAATTTGTACTAATTATTTCTCTTTAAAAGCAATGTCCATGTCTTTAACGAAGCACAAACTAAAATTACATGAATTGCTGCTATTTTTCGTACTCTCCAGTACTTACTACTTTGTCATTGCTCTGAAATTTACTTCAAGATTATATTCTGCATTATAATCTTTAGCGGACAATGTATTAGAGGTTGCGTTCTTTGTATGTAATTGACCTTACTGCAGATTTCATTAGCTTTCTTTATTTTTCATAAGCACTCGCCCCTGTATGCGTTTTACTCTGAGCGTATAATAAATAAATAAATAAATAAATAAATAAATAGACTTGTTACTTTACTCATTCATTTATGAGCTTAGGGGTCCCACACTTATAAATATTTTCTTGAAGCACGGCGCAAGCTATGCAGAAAGAACTTTGAGGTCTATAGCATGAATATTTAGGTCGCTTAAGACCAGCCGTCATGGTTACAAAAACTGGCTGATTACAGATATTGACCTCTTTTGATGATGCCTGATATCGTGAATATAACTGAAATATTTGTTACAAGTCAATCCGTTGATTATTTGGGCACAAGGCCTTCTTACGGAGCAAAGCACACTGATTACCAGCAGTGATACAGAGCAATGTTGAGCTTCTCATGAAACTTCGCAGCGCACCTCTTAAAATATCATTGTTTTGAATTACTATGCGAATACTAACGTGGCTTATGACATTATTCTTAGTTGGAGATGGTTATGTTTACATTAAGATCCATGTTCAATTTCTTTTCTTGTCGCTACTGCAAGAAGATGGAGGGAGCTGCGTCTCCATGTACGGATGCCGCGACTGAAAGGGATAGGGTAGCTTAGGTTATTTTCACAGCCTACGCCAACGCCACGTCCATTCGAGGCCAGTTTTGTGACTCCCTTTAGAGACATGGTCATTTTAGGATTCTTCCCACTGGTTTGGCATTGTAAAACTTGCAGAAAAAAAATATCGATCCTTTCTCGCTTCTACCTGTTATAGAAAATCGCAAGAGGTATCAATACGTAGATCTCAATGCGACATGAAGCCAGAATTCAACTGTACGGTTGGTAAAATTAACGGCATGGGAGTAATTAGCGCCAATGTAGTAAAAAACCATTGCATTATACCCCTGTAAAGAGTGCACCACCTCACACACAATCATGCTGAGGCAAAGCCGCCAAACGGCAAAACTTAGGGAAACGCAACGAGTTTTCTTGGAGTAATCAGCGCTCACGCGAGGCAGTGCCGTCTAGAATGTGGTTTCGAGGGTGCCCGCGAGAAGCGGCAATTACTCTCAGAGTACGTACAATTATTAGGATGGACCTAATTAATGACAATGCAGTCGAAAATCAGCCATATTGCACCACACACCTCACTATTTCCTTGACCGGCCCACCTAGCTGGCCTCTTGGTAAAGAAGAATGATCAAGCCAGCCTCGACGCTCAAAAAGACAAGGTCGAGGTAATTGTGCGTGAAATGCGCTACAAATACCACACGAAAAAGAGACAGAATAGAGAGAGGCAGTCAACAGCTTATCATCGAATGATTTGGACCATCAAGTACGTCGACCTCGTCTTCCTTAGCGTTGACACTTGCATGACCCTTTCTTTCTACTCTCTTTTATTCCTTTTCTTCTTTTTTTATTACTGGTATCTTCTCGTCGTAGGCTTCCAGGGCGACCACCCCCGCTGTCCTCAGCCCTACAACACCACGCCGCCCGGCGCATGGCCAAGTCAGCAGGGTAGCCAGCCCGACTACCCCAGCGTATCCGCGGAAACCCCGCACCGCTTTGTCTCCGACCCGACCTCGTGGCACGGTGGCGCCTAGTCGGGTGGGGAGCCCCACCCCGGGTTACGCCCTCGCGTATCGTCCTGCCGGCTCTGTGGCGCCGAGTCGCGCTGCAAGCCCCACGGTTGCCTACGCGCCCGCAAAGTGACACCGTTCTCGCGTCTGGCGCTGCTGTCACGAAATCGTTCTCCTTACTGTAACGAATGTATGTACTAATTAAAACACTGATGTTGCCGAACAAGACCTGCCATTTCGTGTGGCACTAGATTGTTGGTTTTAGACACTGGTTGAGTGTTTCAAAGCGTAATATGCCAGATATGTCTCAGCTAATAATTTCCTCTTTAATTATGTGGTTTTAGGCACCAAGACCACGATCTGGTTGTGAGGCAGGCCGTAGTGGAGGAGTCCGAAAATATGGACCACGTAGGATTCCTGAAATCTAAATACACGAGTGTTTTCGCATTTCGCGCCCATCGAAATGCGACCGCCGTGGCCGGGATTCAATCCTCAGACTTCGTGCTATGCAGCCCAACACCATAGGCACACAGCAACCACGGCGGGTAACTCACTGCTAATAAAACAAAAGTAACAAAAAATGTCGCGGATCCCACGCACATACATGTTTCTTATTTTTGCTGCGCCAAATGGTTAAAAATTGTTCGTGGCAGATAGCGAAATTGTAACTTTGAGTTTAATTACTCGATGAGGCTGCCATTACGTTTACGAGAAGTCCAAATTATTGAATGAATAATTAACATAATTACGCTAATTAACAACATACTCACTTCCTACAATTCGTAGCTTTAAGTATGTGCGGTAAAGCAATTAAAAAATGTTAATTAGCGTACTTAAACATTCAATTACGAATTCTAATTTTTCGTAGCACTAATGGCGGCCTCATCGAGTGCTTTATTTCAAGGGTTAGAATCGTGCTACGTTTCACGGGCAATTTTTAAAAAAATTGGTGCAACAAAAAAAAAGGAAGAACACCCTGCGTGTGCCACTCTGTTACCAGCAAAACTTTTTTTTTTTCGTGTCAACTGAACTGTCGTGACTTCACTTCTCCGTCCCCTCTATGTAATTCAACGCTCGTCCTTCAATGCACTCTCTGGTTCCATTTTTGTTAATTTATTCGTCTGCTCCGGCCCCTACCCACAGCACGTACCCATTCTGACGAATCGGCCAAGCATCTTCACTTACCTAGTTTCGCGTCACAATCACACTTGCGCATGCGCAGTGACCGAAGTCGTCTGTTCGGAAAAAATCACCTGAAAGCGAGCGCTTTGAAACGCTGACTTACGACTGCACTGTTTTCGTGATCGGGCCACACTTTTTGTGTGAGACGGATACCTACAAAGTGTGCGAGGTACGCCTCTGATGCTATGGCATTGAAATAACGCGCAGTAGAAGTCGACCACGACCACGCACAACGCATTTCGTTATCTGAAAGACAAACCATGCCGAAGCGCACTAACTTCCTAAGCTCTGGGGCTTAGGTGTGTGTCTGGAGCAAGCGTATAAGTTACGGCCTCGTTCCTGTTCTATTTATCGTGCGGTGGCGGGAATGTGCGTCTTTCGAGTCTGTAGTGTTGGGTGAGGTCTCTGAACGTGGTTAGGCGATCGCCCCACGCCCAGTGTGTTTCTTGTTGCTGCATTTCTGTTGTAGCGTCCCGATCAGGCAGATCCGATGCCCCGCTCTCGGGGGCGGAGGCGGCGGCCACATAATCAGCGGCGGCTCGGCATGCGAGACCTCGAGCCGTGGCGTGAGCCACCTCGTTGCCCGCGAGCGGAACATCGGTATGTGCCGGGGCCCATAGGAGGAAGACCGTAGAATTTTGGGGTAGCGAGGGCGATGACGAGTCGCCGTCGTCAGAAATTTGGAGTATGCGGGCCGCTTCCCGCGAGACACGACCGCGCGCGAAGCCGCGGATTGCCGTCTGCGAGTCGCTGATCACGATCGCAGCGTTCGGCACCGCGACGAGTGCTAGGGCTATCGCGGCTTCTTCGGCCGCCTCCGTGTGTCCCGTGGTCACCGTGGCGCTCGCGAGGCACTTACCCGTGCGGTCTACAACCACGATCGCGTGTGCGCTTCTCCCTCCTCCATATCGCGCAGCGTCTACGTACACCGCCTCGTTGCTGTTACCAAACTTCTCCTGAAACGTGAAACGTGAAAGTAACGAGATTCTCTGTTTCTTTTTTTAATTCTCATATTTCTTCCGAGCATCCCAAAACATTATTCACTTCCAAATTACTCCATCTCGGACAACACTAACTTGCCCCGCCGCTTTATTACTTGTTCACAATTATTCAGCTCTTGCAAACTGACAGCCCTCAGATATTTCGTCATTTTCATTCCCGCCATATCTCCTCCGCATCTTCAAAACGCCTACGCTCCAGTCTTGGAGATAAGAAGTCGCAAGGGGTTAGATACCAGGAGCAAAAGTTACAGAGGGTGAGTTAAGATAGCGTTCCTATCATAGTGTTTAACAGGAAACGCTACCCGCTCGGTGCTATTTGGGTGGAAGCCTTGTGATGCGCAAGCCATTCGCCCGACTTCCACAGAGTGCGGCGTCTTGTTCGGATCGCAAAACAACTTAGGCCCTCCTACGAAAAAAATGCTGGCTGACCGACCTTGCGGTACAAAACTCAAAGGAACAAGTTCTTCGATATCAAAAAATTTCGCAAGAGATAACTTGATGAACACACGTTGTTCTTTGACGCCCGCCATCGCAAATACCGACGCTGGTGGCGAAAGAGCCTCGAAAGAAAGCAGACTAGTGTGAAGAGAAAAGTTCAAACGCGGGCGCTAGTTGGTCCACTGATCGAGGCGACATATAAGTCCACGCACCTAGCCGCAGGTGTCCATATACTTTGTGTCCAAAAGCCGACGTCTAATACGGGATTCCGTCTGCTACAATTGCTTCCGTCGCATGCAACCTGCAAAAGCATAGCCTCCAAGGTCTGCATCTATTATCAAGAGGGCGCTATCACTAGGGCGAGGATTTGGACACCACCAAATGACTACACTTCCGCCTCAATGAAAAAAAAAGTTTTCGTTAACTTTGGGCACGCCCTGGCATTATTATGCTGAGAGAGCGTAAACTTTTATTTCAAATCAGCAAGATTTGAGTCCGGCGTCTTTTAGTGGGTCTGGGCACCCGCCGCGGACGCGGTTCCGAGACCTTGTCTCGAAGCGGCTTCCTCGGCTCGCTGGACGGCCCAGAGTTGTGCTGTCAGGTCAGAGCTGAGCAGTGCGGTCATCCAGCGTGACTGGAGGCTGGCGGTGGAAGAGACGGAGGGGTTGGCACTGCCCGACTTTTTTGTTAGGTCCCGACACTCCCATAACATGTTATTTAGTGTGGCAACCTCGCCACACGATGTGCATCTGTTTGTAGTGTACATGTCTGGATACATGGCGTGCATGAGTCTGGGGTTTCTGTAAGAGTCTGTTTGTAATTGTCTGAAGTGTACTGCTTGCGTCCTGTCTAACCTAGCGTGAGGGAATGGGTATATGCGTCTTTGTAATTGGTAGTGTGCCGTGATGTCGTGAAAAGTGGTCATACGATCCTCCCATGCCCAGACGTTTGCAGTACCCCGCGGGGGCTCTTCCTCCGATGCTGCTCGGTGAGTCAGGCCTCGAGCAACGCCGTGAGCCGCTTCGTTGGGGGTGCTCATTCCAGTGTGTGCCGGGATCCATAGCAAATGCCTTCGGTCATCAACGTCGGCCTCTCCCTGGTGTATGGGATGTCGCTGGAGTATCTGATACGCCTCTTGCGAGATGCGCCCATTTGCAAAATTGCGAATTGCCGTTTGCGAGTCACAGATCACGTATGTAGCTTTGGTTTGTGTGAGGGCCAGTGCTATGGCCGCTTCCTCTGCCGCTTCGGCATGTGCCGTGTTCACGGTGACGAGGTGGTTGCCTCGGTGGGTAGTAACTGCCGCCACGAAACTCTTCCTGTCTCGATAGCGGGCTGCGTCGGTGAAGACCGCCTCCTTGTCGTTAGAGTAACTTTTGTTCATTTGTTGTGCCCTGGCTTTACGCCTCCCCGTGCAGTGTTGGGGGTGCATGTTGCGAGGCAATGGGGGTACGTATAGTTGCTCGCGTATGGGTCTTGGAATGTCTACTTTGACGCCGTGTTGCGAGTGGTATGTGATGCCGAGATTTTCAAGCACGTGTCTGCCCGGGCGGGTCTTGGATAGGCGTTCAAGTTGGGACACTTGTTGCGCCTCCACGAGTTCTTCGAGCGTATTGTGTAGGCCTAGTTCTAAGAGCTTGGTGGTGCTAACTCCAGGCGCAAGTTCCAACGCACATTTGTACGCCTTGCGTATGAGCGCGTTGAGCTTGTTTTTTTCCGCAACCATCCAGTTGTGAAACGCTGCCGTGTACCTTATCTGAGAAATTAAATGATTATTTGTAAGTTTAAGAACTTATCCGCAGTAAAGATACCTTGTGAGACTATAGTGCGCAAACAAAATTGAACTACAAAGGAGGTCTCAACAGATCCGTGCCATATCGTAGACAAATCCACGCATCCTTGTTGAAGTAGAAGAAATAGTATCAATGTTGTAGTATAGTAGCATAATTCTCGCTAGTAACACTAGTATGAAACTCTATGCTGCACCCACACAACCGATGTCGCGACTTAAACCATCCGCATTTTATTATTTTCAAGTCACATCAAATCAAACAACGGGTTGTAACATCCCAAACCACTACACGGGTTGTGTGTGACAACGCAGGGAGAGATTCGGAATAGTTTTCATAAATCTAAATCTAAGAAGACCTAAGAATGTACCTAAATCTAAGAAGACGCTTTCATCTTTGCCAACGCCATGAAGATCGGCTTCACTCCATAGCACATAAGCGGTAGGTGGTTACTGTGCACGTTCCCTTATGAAACAGCTACGAATCATCATACGCTCGTCGTTTAATGTATCGTCGTTGCGAATAATTACAAGCGAAAGGTAGCGATTCGCGTATACCTAAACCGTTAACCTCTCTCAAGAAGAAAAAATAATATTAATAATAATAAAGCAAATAAGCAGAAAAAAGCGTGCGTTCTAGGCAGTCTGTACTTAGCAACGTCCGCATTGTTCGAGTTAGTTCGAAATGTCGTTCGTTCACTTTTTCTCAGCGTTGGCCTCCTCTGAATTTGCTGAGTGGTCACCCGCGGTCTCTTCAGAGTGCTCCCCGGAGTGCTCCTCTTGTGCACCCGGTGCAGACGCTGGCTCGGCTTCGGCCGGGGCATGCGCCGCTCCGCGTTCAGCCGCAATGGCTGCAGCCTGCACCGGAGCGGGTGCAGCCGACATTGCCTCCATCTCGCTCCGAATATGGAAGGCCTGCTGGTAGGCAGCCACGGGCTGCACGAAGAGCGCCTGCAGCCGTGCACGAACACGTGCACGAACACGTTCGGTGCCCTTTGAAGGCCGATTGCAGAGACAAATAAAATCGCGTAGACTGATAAATGGCACTTGAGTTGTTCATCGGAGGCCCCTTCGGGTGCCTCATCGGTGCAATTTTCCTCGGTGTATACAGTGCGGTCCACAGTTAAACGGAACACTCTCGCATGTCTCTCTCTCTCACGTGGCTGGTGCACTTATTGGGCGTGCAAATTCAAGCTGTGTGAGTAGAATAGGTAAGTGTGCGTGAAGATGCCAGCGTCACCAACGACATGTGATCTTCGCACGTGCTCTGTGTCCCGTTCAACAGTGTCCCCCTGTACTGTGCGCTTATATACTTGTACTACAGCGTTGTCTTTAACGTTATATCTTTTCTGCCAAAATTAAGCGCTACTTCTGTTAAACCAACCCCCGCAGCCCCTCTACCACGGCCCTGTACACAGACTCCGAATTTCGCGCCATTACCACGTTACAACCCGCACCACCACGTGCTAATATTGTGGTAACATACAAATGTCATAGAATCGAAAGCCTATGTGTAGCACCACCGCCACTGCTCGTCACTACTAAGCCTGCCGACGACCATGAGTGATGCACCAAGAGTTAACGATGAAACTCGCCGTCGGCCATCGCAGGTTTAGCATGGCTAACCTGGCAGCAGGGGCGTAGCCAGGGGGGGGGCTTATGGGGCTTCAGCCCCCCCCGAAATTTTTGCGTGCTGTCCATGCACCGCCGACCAAAGCGACCCCCGGCACCGGAAATCACTCTGGATTTTGTCTAGAATGTCTTCTTGACGCTCGAAAAGACATTTAACCGCGAAGATTGCAAACTTGGGCTGGATTTCGTGGCAACGCCCATACACCGGGAGTCACATAACGCCAAGAAGTCCCATCCGAGCACAAAGTTTCAAGGGCGCTTTGATGGTGAGCGGGCTCGCCGCGGCCTTTCACTGAGGCCACGGAATCTATGGAGCGCATAGATATGAATTGCGACACTTTATGGGTGTAAATATCATAAGCTCTTGATGTGAAAGGTGGCATTGACATTTCCAAAGTTGTGCTTTAGATTTTCAATTGCGGAACTTTGTGGGTTTAATGTTGTTATAAACATTTGACGCCAAAGGTCTATTGACTTTTCTAAAGTCTTACATCGGAACATACAACGAGACAAGCCAAATCAACACACTAGCAGACGAGTTGACAAAGCAGGCAGCGGGGTCCAATGAGACGAGGCGTTGGGATGGTTCATTTGTGCCGTCATGTCACATAAAAAAATATCAACATTTTCTTTAACCTACGCCAGAACATCTATGTCAAGACACTAAAGCCAGCCAAAGTAACTACGTTCTTATTTATTTTTTCTACTTTGGCTTTTATTCGCGAGGACACACTGAGCCTCTTCAATTTTTTTTTGTTCTCACTACCCTACCCGCGGGCTGCCAGAGCCAGCCAGAGCGCGTACGTTTTTCTCGTATGGCCCCGACCACTATGAGGTGCACTTCGGTGCGCGATCGGTTTGCTCTGGCCGAGTGGATTTTCTCCTGACAGTGTTTTGGACGCTTTCTGGCTAGCAGACGAAAAAAAAAAACAATGGTCGCTCGCCGCCATCACTGTGGGGACTCGAAGGATTGCACCGCATTCCTTGAGCGGAACCTTTCCGGAAAGTCTTGTTTCGCCGCTGTAGGATACTGAGCAGTATGCGTAAGGTTCTCAGTGGACCAAGCGTCTCACGTTTTCTTCGGTATTCCTTCCGTAGCCCCATTAGGTGCCCGAAGTAGGCATTCGATTCTGGCCAACATACTTTCCTATGCGTCTTTTTTTTTTCATTTCGGTGCCTCCACTTCACAGAAAAAAAAAATACATTGTTGCGGCGCAGCGAATTCTCGCATGGTGAAAGTTCGATTTTGATACTTCTTTTGCGGAAAGTAATCGGCGACGGGACGCTTCAGTTGCCGGATACGTTTATTATATTATTGCGAAAGCAATTATATGGACACTCCAAGCGCATTCCTGCCGTCGCCGTCGCCCTCATGTTTAGTATAAAGTCCAAGGGTGATAACATCGGGACCACGCACTGCATGCTGTATGTGCGAGTGAAAGCGTAGGAGGGGAGGTGAAATGGGTGAGCCGATGATGGTGGCTCAGTCTTGTGCAATACATCGCGGGAAGTGGATGGAATGGGGCGGAATCTAGGATTCTGTGAATCTATAATTGTGAAACATGTTTATTTGCCTTGTTTGACGCATTGTATAGAGTTACTTCTTCTTACATACATAGACTCACTGGAGACTTATACGCATCCTTAAATATCTTGTTGCGAGGTTTTGTGTATACATGCAGTGAACTTTGTTTCCAGTGACACTTATTTGTCCTTTCTCAAGCCGTATTTTCGCATTTGTATATCCCATTGTATCTTTGCATTTCTAGTGTACGAGGGCGAGTCAAATGAAAGTGAGCCTACCCTAACCGCACAATAATGGTTCGGTTCATTATCTGCGAGGCATGCGCGTATGAGAACGGCATGTCTCATTTACAAAAGTGACACGCAGGTGTGAAGATAAATGTTCTTTAATGCTCTCATACACTGGGTTGAATATGGTTGCGTCACATAATGGACACTTCAAAAGTTGAACAGCTCGGTGTCGCGAAGTTTTTGACAGCAAGGTGTTTCCAAAACAGAAATTAATCACCATATGACTGCCGTGTACGTTGAACACTTCATTTCATTGACCACTGTGAAGCGTTGGAGCAAACCGTTCAAAGGACGTTGCAAAGACCTTCCAAGACCGGGCCAAAACTATCGTATAATATTTTATGAAAAAATACATATTTTACTTGTATTTACAGTGCGTAGCTTTCAAGAATTCGCTTGCAGCATCTTTGGCAATGACAATGCAGTTATTATTCATGTGCTTGATCCCTTAATAAATTGTGTAAGAGGAAGCTTTAGCTCGGGCCCAATCCGACGCGGCCTATTCAAATACTTTAAAACGCAGAAACGCTTTTCTGAGATAATCCTGCTAATCGCTTTTATTGAAATTGGTTGCATTGGAGAGTGAAAGTTAAATACTAGTGTCTGTTGGAAACAGAACTTCGATTTAGGGCCTGAATTTTGCTTAAAATATTTTGAAAAATTCGAAAGTTTGACAAAATAGAAGCACGACGTTTACAAACTAATAGCTATGCATGAAGAACAGATTTTGTGGTTCTGTAAACGGCATTTATTATAACAGTCAAAGCGGACAAGTTTGATGCGTCAATTTGTATCTTACGTGAATTACTTACATTGTGTACAAGGGTTCTGCAAAAGCCGTATTTCCACAATACTAAATTTTTTTGAGATTCATGTGTAGCATATCTATTTTGTCCGCTGTAGATGTACTATTAGATGTAATTCACAGAATTGTGACATCATTTTTCATTGTTGAGTCACGGAGTTTTAAACTTGATAGTTTCGTTTTCTGAAAATATTCAATTTTGGCCAATTTTTAATAAACAATTGACCACCTAAATGAAAAATTCGAAAATTCGAAACCAGTAGCCACTAAAAGTAAACTTTTTCTTTTAAAGGCAACAAACCTCCTCAAATTTGGTGAAGTGGTTGCAGGGAAAAATGAATTCCCCTTCTACATGTACTTAAATAGGAGCACCCGAGCTAACGCACCCTCTTAAGGAGGAGGCTGAGCTGCAACGTGCAGCTATATATATATATATATATATATATATATATATTGGGCCAGTGGCGTAGCCCCCCCCGAACAAAATTTCTGGCTACGCCACTGCCTGGCAGTGGTGAATGTGGCGATTCCGACTAGTAAAAAAGAAGACTGGTTGTAACTACTGTGGGCCTGCGATTAGCACCTCTAGAGCAAGAATTGAATACGCATCGAATAGTGCCAGAAGAAAATATTATGTCATTATGTTATTATGCGATATTATGTTTGATCGCGCACAGCAGACGATCTAAAATCCACATGTATTAGAACTAACAAACAGCGACATCCGAAGGCCAAATCGAATTGGATAAAAATCGATCCGTAATTCAATATTTTCAAATATTCTCACACCCCCAGAAGATGCCGTTTATTCAGCGTTGCTCGCAGTGTTTACCCATATCTTATTTTGTTTTACTAAAAAGGTTCCGCTTTCATGTTTAGTTTTGTTGTCCATAGGTAACGCTACAGACAGGCGGACTTCCAAGCTTTTCCCCCATTCAGTGTTTCAAAATGTCAAAGTCACGGTCAGCGAAGTTTTGAGGGGGTTTGGCTATTCAATTACATTGAACTGCTCTGCGGTTCTATTCGGTACATCATCCAATTCTGTCATATTGTCACGAGAGCTCGTGTAGACTTATGTAATGGCGGCATTTTGAGCCAATCGGAAAGGCGGAAGCAGCGCTCTAAGCCAATCAGAGCTGACAAGATGGCGAAATTGACAATGTCTAAAATAGCACTCCCCGCAGTCGCTCGGCTCGGCAATCTTTAGATACGCAACTATCGCCACGTCGTGGCGTACTGGTGGGGTTCCGATCCACGCCTCAGCAATAAATCTTTCGGGATAACCGGAGCTGATCTCGAAGGCTATGCTTTTCTCGAAGACTACGCAACATGAAGCGATTGCCGAGCCGAAAATACATCATAGACGCCTTTTTTATACATCATATATTCATAACCAAAGTGATTCTCACCTCCACACCGGCAGTGGCTACGATGAAATACGGCGCGTATGGCGAAAAGTCCTGCGTCGGGGGGACAAGAGAAACGAAAATCAGGGCGAGAACTCTCTAAACACGTACGCTTGACTAATAATAAATCCACGCTCCCCGGCAGCTCCGAGCAGCCAGTGCCAGAGTGATCGGAGGGCAGCCATCTTCTCTTCCTTTCGGAACAGGGGCCGTATCCAGCTACACAGAAATGAAATCAGTTTTGTTCGGCGTATTAATAAGTCTTTAACGCGAACATGTCGCTTTGACGAGGTGAGTTTTCGCGGCTCTGTGACGTCGCGCGACAGACAGGCGAAGTCGGCGAAGCCCGACAACGGTTGACCAATAGCAGAGGGAGAATGGCGAAAAAAGATCGAATCATAAATAATTATTTTTCGTTCTTTTGGACGAATAATCAGTGTGCACACAATCAGTGTGCACAATAATCAGTGTGCACACATCATATCAGATGGGGTGTTCTCGTGGTTCTCGTGGAAGAGAGGCGAAGTGCGGGTAAATTTTGGGATAAATTGTGGATGGCTGATTGCAAAATTGGCATAGAAAAGTTTGGAATAGCTTTAAGTTATAGCGCCCCACATTACCTGAACTTAACTCGATTATGAATGCTGCATCTTACACTCCCCAACTGCTGTGTCGGTTTACTCTACTTGTGCAAAATAAACGCACTCTTTGTGGAGTGGTGTACGAGATATGTGGAATTTTATTTAACTGTGGATGAATAAGCTTTTTATTTAACTATGGATGAATAAGCTGGACTCGTAAAAAAAATGGTGGCAAGCACACGCTTCGTAGACTGTTATACAGGACCGCCAGAAATCAAGTAGCCATCTTCAGAATTAGGCGGACGTTGACGTCAAATTCGGCACTCGGTATGACGTAAGCACCCTGGTCAACGTGCTCCGACATAAAATTAGGTGACAGTGCTTTTCTCCCACAACTACTGACAAAACAAAATGAATCAAAGTACGTTCGCGTATTTTATACACACCTCTTCTGTATGCAGAAGGCGACGCTGAATCTTCGCCGCGGCAGATGTTGGCTTCAAAAAAGAAAGAGGGGGAACACGAGTGAAAACAAATGTTGGCTACCGCCACCTTACCGAAACTCACTACCGCCAGTGCGCAGTTCCGCCCCAAGTCACTAACTCCTCCCTCCCCCCCCCCCCCCCCCGCAGCCTTCTCCCACCTCCTCTGCCCTCCAAAGAACTTACATTATGTATTATAGACATACTAAAGAAAAATAAAAGTTGAGCTAGGCCGAGAAATTGTTTGTCTAGAAGCCTATCATCGTTTTCCGCGCGGCAATGCGTCAGTTTTCTACACGTGGGAAATTTCCACCGGAGCTGCTCCTCAGTTTGAGCTTCCCGTGATGTTACCGCCCATGCGACCTCTCTCTATGGCGCTCTCGGTCAATCAGCAAGTGCTGACGTCAGAAGAGAGGGGCCGTAGTCCCAAACTGGGTGACGCCACTCCAATTTTCCATTTTCGCCATTTCCACGCTTACGAAAGCTCCGTTTCTCACTAAGAATGACGAGTTCGTTTTCCCAGAACCCTTATCTGTCAATCTAGTTGGACTTGATATGTTCCTCTAGTGTCGCTTTAGATTCATCTTCATTTCAATAAAGGATAACTGACGTGATATTCTCGACGTTCAGTTACTGCTTAAATGGAGGTCCGAAACTTCAAACATTTACCCCCAAAAATGCTTGCAAGACAGAGGGCACCCAAAATAGGTTACTATAACAGCGTTTCCACAGCAAGTTTCGGCTTTATTTGCCAAGAGGTGTCTGTGTGTCGTGACGACACGATGCCTAAAGTTGTCACGTGGAAGTTGGACATTGTGACGTTCTGGCACTCCCTCCGACTCGCTCGGCGCCCCAACATGTTTGTACTCAAGCCAAGTTTATTTCCAACGCGTACAGATTAGTGTTGAAGGCCACCCTGGCAAGTAAGCTACAGGTGTACAGCCTGACGAGGCTAGGGAAGCTCGTTGTGAGGCCCAATGTAGCAGCATAGCAAGTGATTGGTTAATATAATCGAAGCGTTGGAGATCATTGTTTCACTCACCTCGAACGGGTCGTAGAGCAAGTAGGCAGCGGCGTACAAGAGCATTCCTACAAGGCGCCCAAGCATGGCTGTCGAGCTGAATATCATGAGGCTCAATCTGTCCTGGAAAGAGAAAATGGTTAAAGCGTTAATGGTTAAAGGGGGCATTCGTGAATGCCGAATGACATGTGGTAAACGTTCTTCAAACTCATCATACCAACGAGAAAGACCATCAACAGGATTATACTGCTGCTTTTCGGGAACATGGTTTCCCCATTTCAGCGGAAAACATAGCCTTTTGCAGGCATGAACAAAAGATGACACGACAAACACGGCGCTCAGCTGACAAGTTAATTTCGAAGCTCTTGACCCTTCTTATACCAGTCAAGGCACTTCACTGCACATTTCATGCAACAAGGATATAAAAAACAAAACCAGAAGATGTTCCAAAATTACGATATATCAACTAAAGCCGTATTGCACATATAGACTTTCTTGAAGACACTTAAGCAAAGATCATTCATTTTCTTACATCATTTACCTTTTAATTATATTTCATTATTATATTAGTTCACATGTAACGACGCTGATATGGATGCCGACCGGTGTTCGATGTACGTCAAATTGCATCGGCTCTTAATGCTACTAGAATTGTTTGTCTATTCCGGCATTTTGAGCCGATCTATCTATCTATCTATCTATCTATCTATCTATCTATCTATCTATCTATCTATCTATCTATCTATCTATCTATCTATCTATCTATCTATCTATCTATCTATCTATCTATCTATCTATCTATCTATCTATCTATCTATCTATCTATCTAATCTTGTTACGCCAATTAACCCACTGGCCAGATATCTTGACATTGACTCCCCAGAATTTTTTTTTATATGTGACCAACACAAAACAGATGTCGTGGATCTTCTTGGTTAACCTTTTTTATGACGGCACCCATGTCGATACACGAAAAGAAATCTCATATCTAGATGCGCCAGACACATCGAGAATATATGCATAATCAACGGAAACAAAAATATTTGCTGAAGCTTTTTCAGCAAGAGGGAGGGAACCTGAATCAGAAAATTACCCGACGCGGTGGCTTAGCGGCTATGGTGCTGCGCTGCAAAGCACGAGGTTGTGGGATCAAATTCCGTCCGTGGCTGCCGCATTTCGACGGGGGCGAAACGCAAGAACGCCGGTTCCCCGTGCATTGAGGGCGCGTTAAATATCCCCCTGGTCGCCAAATTTAATCCGGGGGTCCGCCACTACGGCGTGCCTCATTATGAAGTAATGGTTTTTGTTAGTAGAAGTTGAATTCCGAGGCAGAAAACTAGTAGAGTTGAATTCCGAGACATAAAACTGAAAGTGGGCTTGACCCCAGGCCACATAAGGCTTTTCTTGCTTTCATTTTTTTTTAATCTTTGCCTCCTTTCACGAATTTGCGGGCGCTACTCTGGTCTTGCAAGCGTGCACCGCTGGGTTTCCTGCAGCACCAGGAGATGACGCTCGCCTCCGCATATCCCAGGGTACAAATATTCGGAGTAGAAACGACACCGTTATATGTGGCCTTTTTAGACATAACAGGAGCGCATGACAAAGTAGACTGCAACACATTGGGGGGCATCCTGGAAGGAGAAGGCTAGGGCGACGATTGTATGCACCTTTTGAGAGATATTTATTTAGGAAATACCGTCTGCGTTGAATGGGAAGGGGTGAGGAGAGAGGAATAAGTTGATACCGCCAAGGGACTGAGGCAGGGGTGCCCTTTATCCCCACTGCTGTTCATGATGTGCATAGTCAGGATGGAAAAGGTTCTAGAGGAAAGTAATATCGGGTTTAACCTCTCACACAAACAGGTGAGTTCAGTAGTTGAGCAGCAGTTTCCAGATTTGCTTTATGAGGACGACATTGTGTTGCTAGCTGACAAGTAAGTGTTGCTAGCTGACAGTGACAGCACGGCATCGCCGACGGCGACGGCGCAGACGCGCCTCGAGCGTCCCTACGACTGCTATGGGAATAAAAGCTGCACGTTGTAGAGAAGGCTCGTGCAATATATTGACAAAATTATTGAGCAATACCTTTGCATTCTAATAAACAGAAGACGGCGAGAAAGCAAAGCAAACATTTGCTAATGAATCATTTTGCGGTCTTTTATAGGTCTTTTAGAAGAAAGAAAGACCCTTTTTAGACTCTAAATATGAACAAATCATTTGTTTGGTCTGTAAATCTATTAGTTCGCAACTGTGTTCCGTTTCTCAGCGAAGTGCACAAAGCACAGCTGCGCGCGCCGTTTCTCGATGAGCATCGCGCTTTAAGTTCGATCCAGAGTCGACACGAGAGCAATCCCATCTCTCTACCTTTCGCCATTTCCCATCAATGAGACCTACCTGTTGTGATTATGCATTTGAAACGAGCCTTAACAAGACCACTGCACCTGAGCGGCGGCGACGATCCAGACGACGACGAAGCCCACGTTCACCGTCCTGAGGAGGCAACCGGTGCCACAAGACAACCAGACGTAGGGACGCCCTGGCAGATGAGATCTCGTTAGATCAAGTTGGATTAACCTAGCTAAACGTATATTGTCACGTGGTGGTGACGTTGAAGAACACAGTAGTAATACTGTGAAAGACAAAAGTAACTTTTATTGGGCGAACCTTTGCCCACAAAAACAGGCTACACTTGTAGCACAACGATAGCGGCGAACACGGTCGGCGATCGTCGAAAATCTGATCAGCGGGTCAAGCGCGTCGGCTTTTATACAGCAGTCATCGAACGTTCCAGACTAATCGTTGGGACCCGCATGCCTTCTACAAAGTTCTACACCATTCGTGTCAAGCGATGAAATCAGATAACACAAGGTTCGGCGACAACAGACAGCGGATAGAAGCATCGATAACTTTCCAGAAACTTCGGATACGTGCAGGCGCGTCCCGCGCTGTGCGATAACATTTGTTAGGCGGCAAAACGTGTCGCCCGATAAAGACAAGTACACGTGTCAATATTACAGACCTCCTCACTGAGAAACGAGGGCGCTGGGACCTCGAGACACGAAAGTGCTGGATTCATAGCGAGTCGCTAGATTCATAGCAGTGGGACTATGAATTACACCCTACGCGAACTAACGTACAGGGCTCGGAAACCGCGGTTTCCAGCTATAGTCGGTCACGTACTATCAATGACAAACAAGCTCTGCCCACAAAAGCCCAGTGCAGTTACCTTTCACCTCTAAAAGAGAGCCGAGCAAGATGGAGTACGCTCACATTTTAACGACTTCGCTCTGTTAACGTGTTTGCTAGGCTAACTGGAAAATAAAAACTCGTTGTCCCAAGCAAAAATATCACACTTGGCTGAGGCACTGATACCAGTATACCTCATAAAATTTTGCCAAGACGCTCA
Organism: Dermacentor albipictus; assembly: GCF_038994185.2. Classification (NCBI taxonomy): domain Eukaryota; kingdom Metazoa; phylum Arthropoda; class Arachnida; order Ixodida; family Ixodidae; genus Dermacentor; species Dermacentor albipictus. The sequence goes on from NC_091822.1 coordinate 166,006,312, forward strand.
GGTTTCCCCACAATACCATTGAGACAAAGACACATCTGCACGGGGCAGAAGGCCGTTTTAGGACGCGCAATACGGCTTAAGGTAACAGAAAGGAGCAAATCTAATTGACTGGCACATATATGCTAATTCTGTTTGAGT